>NC_140030.1:25391102-26076397 GCF_963513975.1 Fringilla coelebs | reverse complement strand
GCAGCGTGTTTTCTTATGGTGACAATTTTGTATCAGGAATAAATCAAACAAAACTGCATAAACCTTTGATATACAAATTAGGTCATAAAAATAATGACAGAGAAGCAATCTAATTCATGCATAGACAAAATTGCTCCAAACATAACCTACCATCCTTTAAACAGACCTGTTAACAGAGAGGTTAATGACTGTGAGTAATCTAGATATGTACTGTTCCCAGTTTGTTATTACACAGCAATGGCAACAATTCATAGACAAGCAGTACCTGAGATGTTATTACAGTTGTTAAACCTAATTGCTTCCAATCCTTGTCAAAGGCAATTCAACACATGCTCAACACAAAAATAGGCATTGGATACTAATATTGTTTTAAAAATAGGTTCCATGTCCAGATAAATGATTTGTGAGCATGCTGCAAAATCTGGGTTTGTGAGTGTTACCCCTGTGTAGAAAAGCTATATTAAGCCTTTAAATATTTCACATTAAATGTTTATGAAGACAACACTGACAAAAGAAAAGATCACAACTTCAGTATCCAAGCTATTTCTTCACAAAGGTGTCTAAACACACATGAAGAATAACTTTCTTATATGACCTCTGTGAATATTCCTTTCAAAAAGAAATTTACCTGTGCTCTTTTTAGAGTTAATAACTATGGAAAAAAAAATCTTAAAGTTGAAAAACAATATGAGAAGGGTAATAAAATGAACTTACTAACATGTATATGGCAGAAAGGAGAGATGCTGAAGACTGAACAAGAAAGGAGACAGCAGCAAGTAAACATTCTGAACAAGCCAGCCATTAAAACCACCACTGAAAATGCTGTTGCTTTGTTTTCTGTCCAGCATAAAATTCCACTCCTGAAATATGCTGTCTTCTAGGTAGTACAATTTCTAAAGCCAACAATAATTTGCTTGGCAGTCACAATTTAGTGATCCATTAAAAACTTATCTTTAGGCTCCAGTTCTCTGAACCCATCAATCAGAGCTGAAGCAATAAAAGCTTGCTGAGGGCAGAATATTTGGGGCTCATTTTGAGAACAGCTAAGCACCCTCAACTGTCAAAGTCATAGGTACAGGTCCCCAGCACAATAAAAAAAACCTACTTCTCGCATTCTGTTATGCTGGTTTCCTTCACCTACACTGTCAGTGAGCAGAGAAAATCTGCTTTAGTGTATTTCTCAGTAAGTCAGCTCTCACATTTCCACGAGTTACTTGCATGCCAGTGTGTTAGGATCAGATCAGTCATTCAACAGTGGTATCATATTTTGCTTGGTCACAGTAAAGAGCTGCCTAAAACTACAGTAGACAAGGAAAGAGCAAGAAGGAGACAATAAAGTTGTGCTATCATGACAAGGAGCATTAAGGAGAAGCTGGACAGTCACCTCCTCTTGCCACTGAACCAACACCCTTCTAAGGGGAGTAGCTGCCAATGATTCATGAAGAAACTCTCTTCAACATTGAAACTGTGTGGGTTTACTGCAGGGTCTGAATTTTCATTAGGGAGAGTTAGAATTACAGTATTTTCATTTGCATTTCCAATAAGTCTTTCTCTTCCCCATGGATTTAGATCTGTTTGTACCAAGGATATTGACTTAAACCTGTTTGGACATATGAACTGAAATTCAGATCCAAATCTCATACCTGAAATTCAGATCCAGAGCTAAGAACTGCTGTTCAGAGTTCGAAAATGTTGAACTCAGCAATTTTATTCAGTACAGGCATGGTTCTGGACCATCCCAGGTAGGAACTGACCAAGTGTTTCACAAAGTTACCAGTTGAAGGCTACCACTGAGGCTGAAGATCTGTTCTAGTCAACTAGCAAACTTTTCTGAACAAGAAGTTGGGATGTGATTGCCAAGATGTACACAAGATAATAGTGTTGCCAGCTCCCCCACTGTTGGTATTTATCTCCTGATAGTAGTATTTTTCTTCAAGCTCCAGTTCCTGAAATTGCCTCAGTTTTCATTAAAAAAAAATAACCAAAAACAACAACAACAACCAAAAAAATAACAACCCAAAACAAAAACAAACAAACAAAAATTCTACAGATTTCTAACTCTTTCTGTTGCAAGGAAAAGTTGGAAAATGAGACTTCAGAAGACCCGAACATTTTAGAAACCCCAAAAGGGAGGTTTTTCATGTGGATTAGATAAACTTACTAAAAATTAATCTGGGGAATCTGATTCCCTGTTTGTTAATGCACAAGAATGGTAATGATGAGAAATACACAGAGGGTCGCTAATGCAGGTCAATTGGACACCAGGAGAGATACAGAAGATATTTTGGTCATTTCTCTGCAAGAATACCTCTAAACTAGTCAATAAAAATTGCCAGTGGGAAGAGAGTTGCCGTGACTTGCCTTCTTTATGTTTTATTTTCCTTTCAAGGCAGCAAAAAAGCATGCATGGTAGGCCTGTGTGAACTGCAGAGCTTGCATCATATGAGTAAGCAGTATAGCCCTAGTTGGAGACTAGCTGGAACACACCTGGAGAGGGCTGCAAAGGGACATAAAGTCACTATCAACTTATTGCCAACCAGCAGAACTATAAAGACACCAAACTCAAAGACAAGAAATTGTTTGATCTCTTGGATACCAGATGCCAGGGTAACAAGAAGAGTGAAATGGAAATTCCCATGGATAAGGGGAAATGTGATTTAATTGGCAACACTAAAATTAAAAAAGAGTAATTCTTATGATTGGAATGGTAAAATCATTGGGATAGGTCTGAGGAAAAAAAAGGTATCAGTGGGTGATATGGTGTGCCACATGGAAGAGAAAGCATTTCTGGTGGAGTAAATGAGGACACTGAGCAGCACATTCTGCACATATCAGTTTATGAATCTAGGTGTTAAGGAAAGCCAAGACAGTCTAATGACAGGGTGTGCAACAGACCACTAAAGCAGCCTGGTTAGGAGGATAAGTCCATCCCCCGTAATGAGAAAAAATAGAAGCTGTACACAGAGGAGTTTTGGTTGGACAGGAGACCACAAGCAGCCAATGGCAAACAGGATTAGAGCTGCTTACAGGCACAGAGGATAATGGCCCAGCATGAACTCCAACAGAGAACTTAGACAAGTGGGGTTTGTTTGAGCTGAATTGATGGACTAAAGGGATGAACTGATGCCTGTGGTAGGAGCTGTTGCCTATTTCTACCTGTAAAAATGAATTAAGACTACTTAGGTCGCCACTGTCTCTTTCTTAGAAGTTCCTCCAGATGAATCCTGAAATTATTACAGATTACCAACTGGTTTCAACAGTAATCAGGAGTACAAACCAGGTTTTTAGTGAAATCAAAGCATTTGTTTATTCTTTTTTATCTGAACTCACTGTGGCAAAATATGGCTGCTTTACAGTCTTTAGAGAAGAACCACTTCATTAAGACTGTGCTATGTGCCCCATTGTCAGTTGTGCCTTTGCAAAACCTTTTCAGTACCACATGGAGCATGTAGGTGGTGTGCATGACCCTGCAGAAAACACTGGAAGACAGAGCAATCTCCATTTTGAAAATGTGACTGCTTATAACCAAACCAGAGGGGGAAAAAAATGAGGCAGAGCGCAAAACTCTGAGCATCAGATAACATTTAGGGATCTAGGGATGCTCCTGGGACAAATACCTCATCTGACAGATCTGACAAACCTGTGACACATCCCAAAATCCGTATATGCTGTTGATGTCAATGTAAGATGAACAGGGCTTAAATCTCACTCCATCGACCCTATATGCTCCTTTCTGGTACCAGCAGGAGAGCCTGAGAGAGGCAGCTGGGATATGGTTCTGTGCCATAAGACAAGGAGAACCTTTTCCAGTCCTGTCACAGGATAACCTGAATCTGTGTTGCAGTAAAGAGGCTCTCTGACTAATCTGGAAAGCCCATAGCACTGCACATTCACATACAATCACTAGAGGGGCTGGGTGGTCTCACAGATCTCCCAGCCCTGGTTCATGCAGAGTTAAAAGCTTCATTCTTAAGAAGCATTTTTAAGAGATACTTACATGAACTTGATTTTCTTCTGGTATATCTAAAATAGGTGGGCATGGCATTCCTGTTTGTTCTTCTTCTGTTCAGATTGCAAAAGAAAATGGCTTTGCAAACTGTGGAAGCCATAAACCAGCTCACCCTAAGCCATTTGAGATTTTATTTTGCCAATTTGTATTCTTAAGTACCACCTCTAGGCAGAAATTTGAGAAGAATGCTTTGTGTTTGGTTTATTTTGTCACAAGGTAGATATGGATTGAGTTTTTTAAATGTACCTGTCTTATTTCCATAACACCTTTCCCTTTAAAGTGCCCAAACTGGAGTTGCCCCCTAAAACCAGAAGTATGAAAGTTAAAATCCATCAGTAACAGGAAGAGACAGTGAAAAAAAAAGTATCTGCCAGTTACAGGGTTCTGGGGAATGCTGGAGAATTCACACAGCAATTCACAGTCATTAACTCCTTCCTCTGCCATAAGTGCATTTGATGAAGCTCCAAGAAGTATGTCAAGGTCACGTTTACCCAATTCTAATGAAGCAAAGCAAAAGTCACAATTTGTTAGCTATCCACTGGGAATAAAAGTGTAATTCTTTTTTTTTAACAGCTAAGTAATTAAAAAGGCAAATGTGTTCCATATTGCAAGAGTGTTACTATATTAGATAAGGAAATGGTTCATGACCATATGACTCTATTAATATGACCAAAAATTATCTGGTCTCCAAAATTACTATATTTCCCTTAGCAGAATGTTAATTTCAGGTTAGTAATTTTAATTGCCCTAGTATCTGACTGCTTAAAATTTCATTTCATGTCCTTTTTTAAGTTGCTCCTCTTTGAATTTCTTTTCCTCCTACTCAGGGTTTTGTTTATTTTAATTGGGAGTTACTTATGCCAGATTGTGTACTGACTCCCCATGATTTTTTTAAGCAAGCAATTTTTTTCAAACACACCATACTGTGGAAAGAGTCACTATAAATAACAGAAAGAATTTAAAATCCAGTCTCCCTTGAATGGAGGATCTCTCTCTTCAAGATTCAACATGACCTGATAGTTTCATGGCACTAAATGTTTTTGCTTGATTCAGTTATCCTTCTTCATGCTGAATAAAAATATCTTTTGTAAGCAGTGCCACTGAAATCAGTGAAAGAGGAAAATAATCATTTTTACTCAGTCATCTGTTTTCCACAAAGGTGGAACCATATCATGGCTACTTTATCCAGTGTGGAAATACAGTAGGAGACAGTAATTGTGCAACTTCTCCTTTTCTCTAAGTTTTACTATGAGAATCACAAAATAGCTTTACTTTCCCATTAGAGACAATATTTGCATAATAATTTCTTTCTTTACCAAAAGTTTGTTTCCTTGGTAACTAAAAACTTTACCACAAACTCCAAAGCAAAGCAACTAAATAGTTAGCAAAGATGATTAAATCAGGAGCACTTACCATCAGCAGCCATACAATGGTACCTAAGCTACCACAGTTTTTCTTAATCAAGTGCAGGTTCTGCTCAGGTGAAAATGCAGGAAAGGCAGGGGACAAAGAGAAAGAACTGACAGAGAATTGTAATTAGTGCTGAAGGGGGAAAATTTGGTACTGATTTTTCTGAGACAAAATGTTTCCTGAATTCCTAGGAAAGCTGAAATGAAAAATATGCAGGAGTTTTTGCTGAAGATTTTACTGATCTCTTATTTATTATTGTTAATGGGGTACTCCTTGTGTGCCCACTGGGTGCAGGACACAGCAAAGGTGACAGCAATGTATCTTTCTAGCTGGTGATGTGACCTGCCATTTTGCCCTCTTAACCTTTTTCCATCTCAGTTAACTGAGTACATTCCTTGGTAAAACAGACACCCGAGGGGTTGGCAGCCACTGTCACCACCTCTGGCCTGGCTACAGCACTCTCTAATGCAACACTCAGCAAACTGCTCCAGGAGTCACATGAAGGTGCTGTGATGCCCCCCTTTAACCAGGTCAGCATCTTCTGGCAGAGATTTCCCTAGAATAAAATATCTCACTTGAGTAAAGATGAATTAAAATCAAGACAGAAGTATGTAGGTAAATGGTAGTAAATTAATCTTGTCGGTTTTACCAGGCACAGTAATGACTGAAATGCTATGTAGGATGTCAATGTTACTCAATCTCCATTTCAATAGGCACAAAAAGTGAGAATGAAAGTTAGAGAAAAATGTACAAAAACTGATTCTCTCCCAGAATGTAGATGACTTTTCATTGCGTCTGAATCCTCATGTAAGGAGCAAAGAGGGTTTTTTAAACACTTTTTATAAAGTGTATTTGCATTTGGAGGTGTTTTCAAGATAAAATAAACAAGAGCCGTTTAAATAATAGCAGTTAAACCCACAAAATGGCACTGCTATTCTGTGGTATATGATTTAATTCATAAAGGAAACTGATGAATTCACAGATTTTGTTGAAACTTAATGTGTGTTCAAATACTATAAGCACTGAAATGCTTGTGTACTTCCAAATAATTCTATGAGTCTTTCTGATACCAGCAACTGAAATAACTGATGACAATCACAATATACCATCTACCAGACATTGTAGCAGAGAGATGTATGTTCCTTAAGGATAAAGGAAAAGGTATAGGTGTTGCTTTTTCAACAGGGTATTAGGTATACAGGTAGTGTTTCCAGTTAAATCATAGTTTCAGTGATTTGTCTTACTGTAGCATTTCTAAAAAAAGGAATAAATGAAAGGTTTTACTGCCACAGAAGAGATAATTAAAATGCATACTGATTTTAAAACTTCAAAGGTACAGGTGAAATCAATTCACCTCATGAGTGGGAGGATCTGCAAGAGCAGCTTTGGTTACTGTTTTGAGAGGTAGCAATAATGGCAAGATTTGGCTAACTGTAAAAAAGATAAAATAACTCCATAATGAGTTTACCATTATTAAATACCCATTGAAGAAGTAAACAAATTTTTCTCTTTAAGAACAAGTTTAAATTGGATACACTACAGATATCATAGTATTTGGAACTCTTAATTGACAAATGGAGGATTAAATGTATCCATAAAACATTGTTTTTGTTAATTGAGATGCACTTAATGCATCTCAGTCCTCTGATTTTATTTGAAGGAACTGAATAGCAGGAACTTGCTGCTATATCATGTGAATGTCACATGGCCCAGGGGAGACTAAAATAATGTACAGACCTGCAGAACAAACTACTCAAGACAACTTTTACAAAGAATATGAGCAGGAATGAATTTCCTTTGCAACCCTATATCTGAGTAAGCTACAATATCTCAACTACTAGCTACCCACATTTTCATATTTCAATAGAAAAGGAAAAGTCTGATATTATTGCAAGGTCACGATTGTGAGGAACTTTTTTGTTTATTTTTGGTTTTAACTACTGTAAAAAAAAATTATGACTGAAGCAGTAGGCAAAAAAATGTCATTGAATGATGAGACCTGAAGCTTCCACAAAGTATATTCATTATTAAAATTGCTACTTATTGCAACAGATGGAGAGCTGATACTGAAACCCTTCACAACCTTTGAACCTCAGTAAGTCTGAAACTTTTGAAGAGACACAGCTCCATTTTCTAGCTTGTTGGTTGCAAGGTGAATGTTAGAATCCTAAAAGAAGTATCTTTGTTACTTTGTGCACACAAAATTATATACAGCTCTTGATTGTGCGCTTTCAGAGGCCCCCAAGAAGGTGGTTAATCTTTGTTAAAATCTCTTGAGCATTAGTGGCTAATGGAGTCTGGTGAGTATGGCAAAGTAGTTATTAACCTCATTGGGATCCAGTAACAAGGTTTTCACAGTATCTGGTTCTTAGAGTGAATCCTTCTCTAAGAAAGTACATTATTAATAGGCAGAAACTCTACAAAGTGCCATAGCATTTGAAGGCAGGAGAGTGTGCTGGCATCATCCAGTCCTCATGACAGACAGGGAGAATTCCAACACCATATGCTTTCAGCTGAAAAACGCCTACTTCTGAGTAAAAGTGCCCCATAAAATTAAAATTATCTTCCTGCAGAACTCAAAGTCATTTGCAAGTCTGCTACTTTTAAACAAGCTCAGAAGTAAGATTAATGGAGTAATGAAATTACCTCTGCTCCAAACCAGCTTTATATTCTGACTCTTCCAGCAGGTTCTGAATTTCCGTGACTCCTGTGCAAACATATATTCACAAGACTAAAGTCAAAACTGTTTATCATCTTCCCCATAGCAAGCACTAGTTCTCTCTTGCAGCATTGTTCTTTTTGTGACATCTGGAGATTAGACAAAGTCAAACATCATTTAAAAAACAACAATTCAATGCTTCGCGTCACTCTTTTTTCACTGTTTTTTCAATTACTTCATGTCACTTACCCTGAAGAATTAAAACATATCCTAAAAGGTACCTCAGAAAAGTGATGCTTTCATGATGTATCACAAGATTTTGCTATTAGCCTTATTCTTTTCCTAATTACCAAAAGTACACATTGCAGGCAGACTGAGATCCTCCACAAGGTCCAGAGGTGATTCTACAGAGAGGCACAACTCCCTTGTACACTCTATTGTACAGTGATCCCTTGTACAGTGGTCTGTTATAATTCCTTTGGTAATGAAGAATCAGTGGTAAATCAATTAAAGTGCTAAAGTTATTGGCAGACTAAAAAATAAATACTGACAAATGTGGCAAATTGAGAACCTCTTTTTTGGTATCAAAGCAAGAGGGATGATTTAAGGGTTGAAAACTACTGCAGAGATAGCCAAGGGCAAAGTCATTCCATGAGTGCAGCCCACAGGGATGTTAATTCTCACTCTTTTAAGAAACCAGTAAGGGATGTACACCAAAAATGTGCTGCAATGTTTGACAGAGAAATGAACAATGCAAATGCAGACTTCTTAAATGTGACATATTTACATTTTTATATATCATTTTCTTGCTGTATCTTTCATTGCAGGGACGGTAGGATAACAATAACATAGATCTATTTAATTTTTTATGCTGGGTTTGCATGAGAAGCTCACAATACCTGAAAAATGCTATGAAAACCTATCATTCAAGTTGTATTATCCAGGACACCTTGTAGCTTTCTGAAGTGTCCTAAACAGGGCAATGCAGGCCCAGGGATGGATTGTTATTTCTTTTCTCTGACTGCCACAAAAATTTTGCAGTGAGAAGAAAATTGTACTGCAAATCACACAGCATCAAATGACTGTGGCATACAATGAGCTCCATATATCACCAGAAATATTTAAAACAAACAGATTTCACAGCAATGTCAGCCCTTCAGGAAGTGGTTCACCTCCAGAAAGTCTTAATTTTCATTTTGAAAACCCTGCCAAAAGGGCTTTGTCTTTCTCTTCCATTGCAGCAGACTCAGCTGCCTGCAATGTATTACACAACGGTTTCACTTAAACCCAACAACTGAGCTTTGTTATCAGAGCTATATTCAGAAACACTACTTCAGCCTAAAATTGAATGAAAATCTATTTTCACCTGTTATACTGAGTGCATTTGCTTCTTCACTGGGGTAAGACTATCAGAGGCACACACAGCTTAAACGTATTATTGATTTTTAGAAATTAAAGCCAGTTTCACATAGCTCAGGGCTTCAATGAGTCATAAAACTCCATCAGCAGTTAGTTCAGACTTTTTTTGTTCCTGGAAGATACGGATGGGTTCATGTGAACTGACAGGTGGAAATGTATTCAGTGTGAAAACTTCTAAAGGAATTTTTGAAGTATGACTTAGCAGAGAGAGGTTGATTTTAACTAACCTACGACCAGCTGAGTACAGAGACCAATTTGTAGAGAAATGAGGTCATTGCATTAGGGAAGTCTGAGATTCAACCTGCAGATGTTCATGCTGAATGCTTAACTGAACCTCTGGAGTCCTCAAAGCTGTGCTTTAAAAATGTAGTTTTGGGGTTTTTTCTTATGACATGTACATCTCATAGTAATGCAAAAAATGCTCAGACCACAGTCTCCAGTTCAATATTTTTTTATCTTTCTTATTTCAGGATATCTAAAGATGCTAAGGTGAAAACCTGATTTTAAAATGAAATTTAAAAAAAAAAAACAGCTTACAGAAATAAAACCATACATTTCTTAAGAAAAAGTGTCTTGAATTGGTTCATGGTATTCCTATCACTACCCAATGCTTTCCTTTAGCTGATATTCCATTACATGCAACTATCTAAAAAAAGCCATTCATTTTCTCACAAAAAAATATATATCAGATCATGCTCAAACTCAAACATGTTCAGATATGGAAAATGTCTGTTCCCTAATATATCAGTAAGTAGAAACTATAAATACTACCAAAATAGTTATTACTCAGACAGAGGCCACTGAGTCTTAGTGTCCCACTCTATATCAAGAAATTATCAGGTATGCGGAAAACAGTGAAATGCATAAAGCTATCCAGCAAAGAGCAAAGAAGAACCCCTAAATTTATTTTATTTCTGGAATTCTTTGTAGGTGCTTGCCTCCCATCACCAACAGTGCACCCGTCCAAACCTTGAGCAGCCATGACTTCCTCCAGGAGAATGCTCTGGGAAATTGTGTCAAAGGCTTTGCTGAAGTCCAGGTAGGCAACATCCATAGCCCTTCCCTCCTCCACTAAGCAGCTCATCTTGTCACAGAAGGAGATCAATAAGTAAAGAAGGACCTGTCTTTCATGAACTCGTCCTGGCTGTCCCTGATCCCCTGGCTGTCCTGTCCATGCCACATGATGGCACTCAGAATGATCTGCTCATGACGGCACCCAGTGCCAAGGTCAGGCTGACACGTCTGTCGTTCCTTGGATGCTTCTTCCAACCCACCTCATGGATGGGTGTAACACTGCCTAACCTCTAATCACTCGGAACTCCCCAGTTAGCCAGGATTGCTTTTCAGTGATGGAAAGTGGCTGAGAACTTCTGTCAGATTCCTCAGTACCTTTAGGTGGGTGCCATCCAGTCCCACAGACTTCTGTGGGTTTAGGTGGTGTAGCAGGTCACTGGCCATTTCCACTTGGACCATGGGGTCTTCCTTCTGCTCCCCATCCCTGTCTCCCAGCTCAGAGGCCTGGTATCCAGCTCTTACTCTCAAAGACTGAGTCAAAGAAGGCATTAAATATCCCAGTCTTTTTCTCATTCTTTGTCACTGTGTTTCTCCCCACATTCAATCAAAGACAGAGATACTCCTTAGTGCTCCTTCTGTTATTGATGTATTTATTATTGATTAATAAGACATTATGTATTGTCTTTTACAGCAGTGGCCAGATTAAGCTCTAGATGGGCTTTGACCCTTCTATTTTTCTTCCTGCATAACCTCATGACAACCTTGTAGTCCTCCTGAGTTTCCCACCTCTTCTTCCAAAGGTCACAAACTCTCTTTTTGTCCCTGAGTTCCATCCAAAGCTCTCTGTTCAGCATGTGTTCCACCCAACCCTAATGTTTAATTCTTCTACCTTTCAGATAGAGACCATCCACAAGACCTTAAAAAAAATTTTTTTAGAGTTTTCCCTTTCCCTTATTATACTTAAACAATTGGTATGATGAAGGGATCTAAGATCATCTATAAAATGGCACTCATGGGACAGCAGGTCCAGGTCACACACACCTGTTTTCAAAAACTCTCCACTCATATGAGCGATTTGCACACCAGCGTAAATCATTGCTTTCTCAGCAAGTACATTTCTGTAAACTAATATTAATGTCAAGTTTATACTCATGAATACATGCAGACTGAAAAGAGAAGTGACAGACATTGATTTAATTTCTCGCCAGGCATATATTTGCATAGTATTTACAGATTAATAAATGAAACATACCTTGTGTAAATCAATAGCTACCCTGCCTGTATAGTGCAAACTTCATTATTCATGGTCTTATACTATGTTGAATGAAACATTAAAGGTACAAGTAAAACTACTATGGATTGCTTTGAAGGACATAGGGAAGGTCATTGACTTAGAAAGAACAAACAGGGATGTACAGGATTTCACAAATTTCACTCTCTGACCCTTCCTTGGTTCTTTCATAGTTTTTTATCTATTTCCCACTCCGTCAAACACAGATGAAAGCATCTCAAAGGGTCGTCGTGAGAGGTCACCAGTTAATGTTTGCAAATGTCTGAGAAAAAGAATAATATTTCACAGGCATGGATGCTTTCTAGTTTACAGCATCATTAGGCTATTCCCTAACCTTGTATGTCCATATGAAGTGATTACTTCATTTCAAAGAAGGGAGGCTACATGATAAATAGAGGACAGCATTTGCAACCTATCTCCCCATAGAATTTAATCACCATACATTGATATTGTGATTAATTTGTGATTGCTCTTGTAGACAAAGACAACATAATTTCAGCTCTTTCTGTTCCCTTTACAGACACAAGACTGTGGAAAGTGCTCCATGTATGTGGAAACATCTAGAAGTCCCTAAGTTCATTTCTGGAAAGCACACTGGGTTCAAGTGGAGTGGGGGAGACAGGGAGAAGAGGACTTATGATGCACTCCATAAAACACAACAACAGCTTTGTCCCAGGGGAACACTGCCAGCAACAAGAAGTTTGGTCAGTCTGGTGGTCATGTTGGAATGACTGCTCCTGGACAGCTGTGTAACATAATGGACATTGGGCTAAGATTTTCCCAGCTAACACTCAGGACAGAAATAGCAGCATTCACTGTGACAACACTTAGCTTCTAGCCTGCTTGACAAGGCAGAAAAAAATATGTGTTTGGGACTGGAAAAAGTTCTGTGACAAGAAAAACAGGAGATTTGTAGTCTGCTCAGTCCAGAGCCTGCTCAAGCATCTGGACTTCCTTCCTTTCCTCCAGGAACTAAGGCAAACCAGTCCCCACAGCCACCAGAAGCAACTGGCTCCCATGGACCTGGAAGCAGAAATACCTCAGATCATGAAGCTGATTTTAAAACTAAGTAAACTCAAGGATCTCCCCAGTACAAAAAGGATGAATGTGCTCCTCCCTCACCACCACATCAAGTATTTCCAGAACTCAGATTCTAGCTGAAAAATATCAAGTCATTCCAGTCTGTTCTTACCACACCATGAGTATCTGGTGTGTTTTCTTCCTTTCTTCTTCCATAATTGTTATCTTTGTGTTATTTCTATAACAGAGATTGACTGAGCTGAGATTAGAAATGGTATTGGGTTTATGTGGTCTGGTTTTGGTACCAAGGGGGTTACGGGGGTGTTTGTTAGAAGGTGCCAAAGGTTTCCTTCATATGCAGCATAGTCAATCCCAGTCAGTTCCAAGATGGAAACACCACTGGGCCAATCATTGATAACACCTCTATGATAAGATATTTAAGAAGAAGGAAAAAAGTTATTGCTAAGACATAACTGTGGCCTGAGAAGAACAGACTGACAACATGTGAGAGGAGAAGCTCTGCAGACTCCAAGGTCGGTGCAGAAGGAGGGGCAGGAGGTGCTCCAGGTGCCAGAGCTGAGATTCCCCTGCAGCCCCTGGTGCAGCCCATGGTGAGGCAGCTGTGCCCCTGCAGCCCATGGAGGGCCAGGGGGATGCAGAGACCCTCCTGCAGCCCATGGAGGAGACCCACACTGGAGCAGGTGGGTGCCTGAGAGGAGGCTGTGACCCCTGGAAGACCTGGGCTGGAGCAGGCTCCTGGCAGGGACCTGTGGAGAGAGGAGCCCATGCTGGAGCAGGTTTCCTCTTAGGGCTTGTGACCCCATGGGTACCCACCCTGGAGCAGCCTGTCCTTGAAGGACTGTACCCCATGGAAGAGTGACCCACATGGCAGCAGTTTGTGCAGAAGTGTCTCTTGTGAGGTGGACTCACAATGGAGAAGTTCATGGAGAACTCTCTCCCATGGGAGGCAACCAACAATGGAGCACAGGAAGGATTCCTCTCCCTGAACAGCAGCAGCAGCAGAAACAACCTGTGATGAACTGGGGTTGTAACCTTCTATTCCCCTGCACCACCAGGGAGGAGATAGAGCTGGGAAGGAAGCAGGGGTGGGGGGAAGACTTTTTTAGATCTGTTTTTACTTCTCATTATCTGGCTCTGATTTTGTTAGTAATACATTCAATTAATATCTCTAGTCTGCTTCGCTCATGAGGGTATTTGGTGAGTGATATCTCTGTCCTTATCCAAGCACATGAACCCTCCATTATATTTTCCCTCCCCAGTACTGGCATACAGCTAGGGTCAACCCACTACAGGAATATCATCATGCCATTAAACACAGTATGCCACTAATCTACTGACACAGTTTTGCACCCAGATTCTATACATATTATGTTTGAACTTTTCTGGTTTTCAAATCTTCAGCAAAACCAGTAGAAGCCAGTCTACTGTATCAGCCAAGTTCCTTTAACGTGGTATTGATCAAACTTGCATTATTTCCAAGCAGTGAAATGTTATCACATTGAACCTGGAACCAATTTTGATTTTCCATAACTGAAAAAAACCAAAGAAGATTAATCATTGGTGTTGAATTCCAGTAAAGAAAAGACAATCAGTAGAGAACATGAAGTTTTTCAGGAACTTGTCTTTCATCTGAAATTGTGAGCTGGGAAGCTGAAGAAGGAAACTGAATGGGTAGACTATTCCTCTACTGGACACAATGCAATGGAAACTGTGAACTCTCATTGCTCAAGCCAAGCACAGAAAGCTGATGTTATGAATTTATGAAGACAAAATGCAACCAGAAAAATCCTCAGCATGCCCTGCCTGATCCTATAAAACTTGGCCCATTGCACCACAAGATCTAATCTTATATAGTTGACAGCACTATTGGTCTTTCATAACATTAAAGAAAATAAATCCTCAAAGAAAAAAATAAAGCTCACATAAAAGCATAGTTTAAATTTTGGGTTACTTCTCAAACACCTTTTACTCACCCTGACTGATCTTAGCCTGATCAAATGGAAAACAAATCTCCACAGAAAGAACACAGCTGTCTCACTGGGCTCTCAGATTCTTTGGAGGGGTGGAGAGGGCACTCAAAACTTTAAAGTGTTGTTTTCTGGTTCTCTTTTACCTCTTTCTCAATATTAAAAAAATAAAAAAAAGAGCATAGAAAAGGGCTGAAGCCCTTCAAACTCGGAAGAGAAAAAAATTCCAACTTTCTTAGCAAAATGAAGAAGTTAAAAGAAGGTTAAGGACTACTAGTGGTAACAGACGCAGGAAAATTCAAACACACTGGTTTCTAAAATGGCTTAAATAAAAACTTACAAGCATGTCCAGTCTTAATATTCAGGCCTCAAATATGATTCTGAGGACATGAGAGGGGGAATAAATGCAATAAGAGCGATCAGAGGTCTTCTGCCATCATTTATCCAGGAGATAAACAGGATGAAATGGATGAAAGGATGAATGGAGCAAGAGGCAGGGTGTCTGGTAGTCATACACATCTACAGCTGTGCAAATGTAGGAGGTTGAGGAAGGGATGGGGAAACAGGATGACAAGACTTCACCCACCAGATCCTACCACATTTTTCACATGGAGTGAATGAAAAGGGCAAAGAAAATGGAAAATCTCTCCATTGGGAGAAATATTAGACTGCGCATTGACAAAAACCCAATAAAGCAACTTGAAAACTAATTGCTAGAAAATAAGGGGCTGAGAGGAGAACAGTCAGGATTTCAAGTGCCAAACTAAAAGTCAGAACCTAGACACCTGATGGAATAAAAAACTATATTGGTTTTTCTAAAGTCACTATAGCCTACACACATCCACACACCTTTGCAGGAGCCCACCACTGCTAAAATAAAACACAGTTGCAGCAGAGAGACAACTTGTTGAGTGCACAGCCAGACTGATCTATTTCCAGGCATCATAAGTCAGAGGGGACAAAAAACAAGATTTCTTTTTATCCCATGATCCTAATGGCTATTTTTGTTATTGTTCTTCAGCAACAACAACAAAACCACTGGAAAACTGTACTGAACAGCAAACTAAAATATGCCTACAGCAAGAAGCAACTTTTTAAACTTCCATCTCACTAGTGCTTGTCTATACGAATAATGTCACCATGTCACTGCTTTCCTTCATTTTGTTACAGAATATTCTTCCCCAGTTTTATTATGCTATTCTACTTCAACTTGATGAATTATCTATATTATATTTTTTGAGAAATATTCCCTCTAGGGATGCTTACTTAGTTTAGAAAGTTTTCAGCATAAAGAAAAGGGTAAGAAAAATAGAAATCTCCACATCTCCACTTTTTTTAAGCTGCTCCTGGGACTAGGACATAATTACCTACATTCTGCAACTGCCAGCCAACTCTTAGCTGAATGATGAAAATCAGTGGTACGAAGAAGTGATGTTTGGGCAAGTCTAGGCAGAAGGAAAAGAGAGTCTGTTAGCAAAGACCAAGAATGGGAAGCTGAAATCACAAGATGGGGGACCAGTCAAATAATTTCTCTGGCACTGAGTTTGTTTTTCTGCTCTTTTCTCCATGGCTCTAAAGCCACTTAGGCATTCAGCCAAAGATAACAAGCTGAACACCCTTCTCTTTGAAAGTGGCACAAAATAAGAAAATAGCTATTCCCACAGCAACATTTAGCAGGAGAGTAGGAGGGTATGCTCTGAATTGTGTAGTAAAACAGATTTCATGTCTGATAGACACTGATTCAAGGTCAAAATATGTGACTCTATGAATATAGTTTTCACTATTTTCTCATCTCTAACATGAGAAATAAAAGGAAATAAAGTATGCAAAGTCACCTTCTCTTTTTGGGTACAGTTATGAATGGATTTTGTTATAATACTTCACTTCAACAGCCTTTAACAAGCATTGCTAATAAGATATCTTCTCCCTTCTGCAATGCTAAGGACCCCACAGGGTAAGCATGCATTGTTTGGCTGGTCTGCTACACTTACAGCAGTCTATACTTCCAGGTGAATATATTAACTCATTCCCATGGTGTCAGTCTAGAACAGAAATTCAATGCTGGACATGTAACCTGTTCAGTTGGGTTGATGCAGATACTCTTTTATGCTCAGAGATCTGTTTTGTCACCAAAGTAATTTTGGACAAGGAGACCCTATGGACTTTTTTTTTGTTTTTGATTAAAACCAAAACAACAGAAGAAAACAAAAGTCATTTTTGGGAACATAAGTTTCATCAGCTGAGTTGAGTTTCAAATAAGCTTGTAACTAATAATATGTGTTCTGCTACTGTGAAAATCTTTATAGGACTAAACAGTCCATGAGGAACCACAAGCCAGCATGGCCATGTAAGGAAATAG
The DNA here is from genome assembly GCF_963513975.1 of Fringilla coelebs. Classification (NCBI taxonomy): domain Eukaryota; kingdom Metazoa; phylum Chordata; class Aves; order Passeriformes; family Fringillidae; genus Fringilla; species Fringilla coelebs. Next base: position 26,059,228 of record NC_140030.1, on the reverse strand, counting down.
TAGTACAAAACCTCCTACTTACCCTTTCTTCATATTTGCTTGTTTTATTTCTGTTGACTACTAATTGGTTTTTAAGAATTGTAAATACTTAAAATTCTAGAATGCTTATGGGTTTACAATTAGGAAATATCTTCCCATACATTGTTAGAATGTAAAACATTTTGCAAAAATCTTCACAATTAAACATATATCACAAAAACTTTACATGCTTAGTGCTGCTTTCTTTTTTTTTCCTTTTTGAAGATCTGGCTCGTTGCTGTTTTGTTATGTAAAGGAAATGATCCACCTAGAGAGCCTGGTAAGATTTCCATTGTTTTGCAGGTGTCAAAGGTTTAAACTGCACACAACAGCAACAGTTCTTACTGAAGACACATTATGGCAAGTTCTAGACTTACAGTCTAGCTGTTATTTTGTCTCATCACTTGTTTTGGGACATTTCCCTCATAGGGGAATTTCATGGTTCTGGTTCACCATGGATTTGGGACTTAAGGGTGTATTTCTGAAGTGGCTATATGTTCTTGTTTCCCAGTTGCTACTTGGCTACAATAAAAAGAAGACCCCAGTTCTCTAGTGATTTTTCCTTTAAAAAAAGGATGGAACAGGGAGGTTCACTATTGCCTCAGTGGGAAAAGTTGCTTACATACCCATGGCATGCATATTGTTCTTTCAACTTGTAGGTTCAGGTCAGTTGTATGACATTACAATGGATGCAAAGAGGTTGACAGTGGGGGAAAACACTTCCTCTTCAGGAGGCTTGTCTTCAATTTTCATTGCCCAGCACATGCAAAGACAGTTAAACAAAAAGACAAAGCAGCCAAATTTTAAAAGCATGTTTATGACAAGGATTGCATCTGTTTCCTGAGCATGTAATGCTCACTAGTTTCTTTGCATGGAGGGGAGGAGGTTATACATTTTGGAAAAGGTTCATACATCAACATCAGGATCCATTATCACATTTCCATGAGTTTTCACATACAATCTCTTGGGATGAAAAATTATGACACCATTTAATGTGCTTAGCTTTTATTGCATTAAAAAGATTATCATATTTTTAGCTGAGAGTTTCATTACATATAATCTTGACACTTCTCCTCTAAGTTTCACAGAGGGAAAAAAGAAAGTCGGAAGGTGTCTTGCAAATAGTTTTGTTTCTTTTTTTTTCCCAGCTGGATGTCTTGTTACAGATAAGAAATCAAATTTTGGTTTACCTATGACTGGAATGCATCTGTTCTTAGGCTCTTCAGGCTACTCACTTCTGTACTGACAGCCTTTACATTTACACCATTCCCCTCAAAAGGAAAGATACTTAATCTTGCAACTACTTGGAAAGAATCTGAAACATCACTATACACAGAGTCATTATTTTAATTGCAAGAAGCCAAAAGAAAAAAAAGTGAAGGTGGAATAGGCTAGAGGTAGAGCATTTGGCTAGATTGTCAGGCACTCAAATGAGTTGGCAGCTGTAGGTTTCCTCAAGGAGGCTGTCTGTTCTCTAAGGCCACCTTTACTCACTTGGATATAGTAGGGGAACTCAGACTGGAGGTTTAAAGATTGAAAGTAAAGGAGGAGGGTCCAGCCCGTTCTTAGGGGAGGCTCCACACCTTTAAAACTCATACTTTCCTTGTACCTTGAAACAGCCTGGTCCTGATGGCCTCCAGATGACATTGCATAACACTACTTTTTTTCAGAAGTTTGTACATATTAGAATGGGTGAGACTAAAAATGTTCAAAGGAATGATTTTTCAGCAGGTGTGACTTTCAGTTCTGCATTTATGATAAGTTCTATATTATGTCCAAAGTTCTGGGTTCAAATGAATGTTTACTGTTTCAAAAATCTAAATAAATACATAAATTCAGACAATATAACGTACTGCAGCTTTCAAAATAAATATACAATGTCAAAGTTATGTATATATTGCAAGTAATGACCATCTCATTAAAATCTGAATAATGGTCAGGTAATAACTATTTTACAATACTGCATTTAAAGAGCAGAAATTGAAAGACCCAAAAATTGTATTTACAGATTCTTAAAAGATATTTTTTTAAAACTTATCATCTTAGCAACACATGTCACAAAAAAGGAGATGCAAAAATAAATTGCTTTATATACAGGGCACTTTTCGGCAGTCTGATTTCTCAACAGTTTCTTGGCCAGAAGAAACTGCAGGCACCAACTTTATGAATTTCATGAGAACCATTAAAAGGTAGTTCCAATTAATAAAGGTAATAGGCCAAGATAATTTAGACTCTTTCTATCTTGTAGAGGTCCCTGAATAACGTTCAAGAATGTGGCATGATTTTAAAGATGCTAAGGTATTTCTGCCTTGCATACCCAAATCTGTCCCTCCCGACCCTACATTCAGCAGCAACGTCTGTTCTCTTTTGACCCATGATAAGGTAATAATCTCAGGGCAGCCTGTGCTGGGTGAAACAATCCCAGTTTTGTAGAAGAGTAATTTTTCTCCAAAAACAATGCTGCACACTTAAAACACACAGAGCATATAAACCAAAGTTAATTGGGCACATAATGACTCTTGAGTCATAAGGTTAAGTATTGAAAAACAAGGAGATAAACAAATCCCATACACAAGACCATGGAGCAAGCCAAGTTGTAGCTGAGGTAATACACTGCTCAGCTTTCCTTCAGAGAGAAACAAGTTTTAGGAAGTGAAGCAAAGCAAATCATGCAATACCTTAATTGAAACAATAGTCATTGTATTAATTTGAAAGAAATGTTATATCAGAGAAGTCCTTCTAATCTTGTAAGAATTTATTTTAGGACTATTTCACAGCTAGAAAAACCACAGAGGTTATTTCTGTCTGTAGCTACATTTCCAGAACCAGATATTCTGAATGCTGGGTTGCAGTTTAGTGCTAGTAAGTCAGGGCCTCAAAGTTCTGTCAGTCAATAGATGTTTACCTGCAATATTTAACCCTTTATACACGACCCAAATAGTCAAACAAGTTCTATCTATTTTATTGGATTTACTTATTTTTCCAAGATGTTTCCATTTTCCCTTTCTTCTGCTGCAGCTATTATTTTGATTTGAAACTGGAAGCTGTTCTTTAAATACAGAAAACTTCTGCTGCTTCCTAGTAATATAAATTTAGATTCCCATTCATTTTATTTAGGAAGTATTGTTGGTATGCATTTTTTGAACATTCGGAAATCTAAAACCTCCTCTCAGAGATTAAGACAAGTGATCACAGACATTTCATTTTGCCTTTCATCTAGGATTGAATTTTCTTGTTCAGTTTGAAACAGAAAACTATGCTACAAATGCATTTTCTTGTCAAATAAAACAATACAATAATTGTCATAAATTCAACTACTAGAATAATGAACATTCCTTCATTACAATCAAACCCAAGAATTTTGTAGCAAGGAGACAAAATAATAGCTTGAATCATTCCAGGATTAAAATAATTATTTTATTACACACATGCAAATGGTGCTTATGAAAAGCTCATTAACCTTGAAAATTTAAGCAAGAATCCTTTCTAGACCCCTAACACAGAATTTTGAGGGCTATAGACTGTTACACACTTCAATAAAAAAAAACTGGCTGTAGCTGTCACCTTCCCTTCTCTGCAGAGTATATTTATGCAACTTGACAGAGGGTGACATAAGTACTGTATCGTAGGAATGTGGGTATGTGTGCTGCTACCTAAATGTTAAAAAAAGGTCCAAACAGCCCCTGCCTTGCAGATGTAAGCACGCATTTCACATGACATGGCAGGAGATGTTGTCTTTGCTGCAAAGTACAGAAAACAGAAGAAAAATAAATCAGTAAGGTTGTCATCCAAAATAGCATTTGTATGCCTGAAATGCCATAAATCCCTGAAATTTTCTGACTAGAATCTTGCACACAGATGCCCACGTCTTTTACTGCTTAGAAACTCTGTCATTGTGGCTGAACAGGCTATTAAATGAAACCTGCCTTTTGCAGGGGCAGAATTTCTTCCAAAGTGAATATCCTCGAATCCAAGCCCAAAAGAGGCTCGATCTAACAAGGGTCCAGGAATTTTATCCTCCACGTTGCTGCAGAAGGCTACCAAAACAGCCAAATAAGGAAAGGAGTGGTGGTGCCTTCCCTTCCTTTTGCTGCAGCTCCGTAACTGGAATGCCTCCCAAGAGCAGAGAGAAAAGAAACCCCCTGACAGTTTCCAGTCTGAAGGGGTAATGGGCATTGCTCCTCTGATTCCAACCCCTGCTCACAGAACTGCTCTTCCTGGGATGAAAAAATAGGGATAATCCAGCTAGAGATGACTGAAGTTGTTTTTCTCAAAAATGAATTGGGGCTCTGCAGAGCTTATGCAGTGCTAAGATGGTCAGTCTTGCAATGACAGGTTTAATGAGGCCCTTTGGCATATTATTAAGAATACCATATCCTCAATTTAAACTTACAGATTGTAACTACAGATAGCAGAGACAGTCAAAAATCATAAGAATGAATGTCTGGAAAGTGACTAAGCCTGGTGAGATATTTTGAAATATTCCTAGTCCATCCCTAGCATTTGTTTCAGCTCTCCTTCAAAATCTCTGATGTCACCAGATCATTAAAGCAGCCTTTTCTGGATTTCCATAATTTTAACAATGAGAAAGAATTTTTGATATAAACTTTCCAGCCATCTTTCCTTCAAATTAAATAGCTTCTTTTTTTTTTTGCCCACTGACTATGTGGAATAGTTGATCACATGAATCTTTATAAAACTCTTAAGCATCTCAGAAAATTCTCCAGTCCCTCCTTTGTCTTTCAGACTCTCAAAGTAACAGCCACAGTTCTTTCAAACTTTTTTTTTTTTGACCAATGGTTTTTTTTCTGGATGCTATCCAATTTGTTTGCAACTTTTCTGAGGTTCAGTATAAAACAGCAGACATGGTTCCTTCCCTGTCTGACACAATCTCTTCCTTATAATAACAATTCCAGAATGACATTAGGTTTCTGGCAACAGCATCATTTCTTAGCCTGTTTTATATGCCTCTTGCCTTATAATCCCCTGCCTTTATCAGAAGTGCTGTTGTCTACTTATTCCCACCTTTCCATGTTTGTGTTTGATGCTTCCCTGTGGAGAACAGAACGTGGTGCTCAGGCTCATCTCATGTTGCAGATATCAGAGCACTTCCTCAAACCATAAGCTCAAATGAAAGATTGTAGAGCCACTGTTTTAATCTGTTTTCCTTATAATAATTTGGGGGAAGATTACATACTTTTCTGTGATTTCCTGTATGTTCTTTTCATTTTCAAGATCTAATCATAACCCTATTTTCTTACTCCCCTTGCACTTTTCATCCAGCCAACCACATTTTCATTTTCCCAATTTTTCCCTATTTTTTCTTAATTCTTATTCTCTTTTACTTGGAAGAAATTGGAGAAATACTAATATTTTTTTCTTTCCTTGTGGTATAAAGTTCATTCTTGATAACATGAAAGTGTTACAAAATGTACCTGCACTAAGAAAGAAAATAAATATTTTTACCAAAAATTGAAAGATAGTAAAATATGGGCTCAAGCCTGATCAAAAGATCATTTAGATCATTTAACTAAAATAAGAGACTTTGTGAGTTAATTCATGTCACAGGACTACTTAATATAATGTAGACATTACCTTGTTATCAGAGAAGATGTTCAAGGAGCATATGTTATCTCTCTAGGTCACCAACAAAACTAACTGACCTGTTGGAAAGTGTTTTTCATAGGGGAAAAGACCACAGATATTATAACAGTGGACCATTTCACACAGAACAAAACCAGCAGAAAATTTCTTTTGAAAATAAATATTTTGATTATTCTTTATACAATTGTTTTGAAATTGAATAGCACAAAAAAAACCATCAAGAGTTTCTAATCAGCAGAGGAAAAGTTATTGCAATACCAAGGGGAAGGGAATCTGGGGAAAAAAAAACAAGAGTGAAATGACATGTTTACAAAAAAGTAGGATGGGGAAATTTAAAAAAAAAAAGTATTTAGAAAGACAGATTTCAACATATTGAAGAAAATGTCAAGATTTAATCTCCTTGTCCAAGGAGGAAACCTTTTAAAGAGACAGTTCCTTGAAGAAACTCTTAATGATTAATACAGAAGAAATTTTACCACAGACAAAAGAAAAGAAGTCCAGCAAACAGATTGATATGGTTAAGCCATGGCACTTTGTAGATTTCAAATTCAGGGAGGATGTGTACAGATATGGTGAGAAGCTCAGCTTAGACAAGGCAAAAATCAAAATTTTAGCATGCCAAGAAGAGAGAAATAATATCGTGCAAACTGGAAAGGAACTGGCAAAGAACATGGAGAATTTTCCACACCTGGAAGTTTTCCATACATTTCTTACTCTCCCTTGCTGCATTTTTGCGTGCTTTTCCTGTATTCTCATCCCAACATGAAGAACAGGGGTGTCCTGGTTTAGGGCAAATTTGGGGGAAAACCTCCAAAAGGGGGCCCCTGCAGAAAACAAAACCTACACGGCGCCTCCCCCCAACCAGTTGGGGAAAGAATCCTTGGAGAGGAGTGGGAAGAACCTGTTTATTTAACAGGCACAGCACCCCCAGCACACAAAATGAACAATACCGTATGCCAGCACTGTTTCACCGCTCTGAAAAAGATGACAAATTCAGAAAGTCTCTCTGGGGGTGGTCGCTCTGTTATCAGTCCCTCTGGTGCTGGGGCAGCTGCTGCAGCCACAGGGTGCAAACCCTCGGTGTTCCCAGGTCCCAGTCCAGAGCAGGTTCGAGTAGATCCAAAAGAGGAAAGGAAAACAGTCCAGGAAGAAATTTGGACTGTTTAGCTAAACTAACTAATGAGCAGAGGCAAAAAGCAAGAGCAAGCAGAAGCAAGAGCAAGAGCAAAAAGCCAAAGCAGCACTATGTACTGCCCCGTCTGTGTGTCCCGCCAGCCGTGGGAGGAGCGGCTGATAACAAAACCAAAACAAAGCATTTGCTCTTCAGATCCAGTCTTGAAGGCACAGAACGTAATATCCAGCATGAACAGAACACACCAATGGGGATACAAGCATCATAACCTCACCCTAGGACAAGGGGTTTGCATCAGTCTGTCACACATCTAAAAACTTTCAGCCTGGTCTCCTTTGATCTTCTCTTCTAACCCTTAGTTACATTATCTTTTTGCATTTTCCCCATGAGATCACAACTTCATTCAGTACAGCAGTCATTATTCAGTATTTTGTTTCAACCTTCTTGTTTATCTTGTGATTCAGATTTTTTCTTCTCCTTTTTTTAGTAAACATATATACAAAGGTTTTGCCCAGATCACAAAATTGTTTGCTTCCTTCTAGTTTTTCCTTTGAGATGTGCTGCATTTGAACCCTTTAGAAGCATAATTTGTTTCTCTCCATAATGCAGTTGTTGTGAGATGGATGCTAAGCTCTTTTAACTGAACAGTTGGAACCTGAGGCATTGAAAATGAAGTTAGAATTTCTAAAGGCATTCATTAATCACTGATCATCACCAAGTTTAGCCAAATAGGAGTGTGATCCTTCAGATTTTATGCAATACCCAGCAAAGATGTTAAAAATCCACTTCAGCAGATTGGTCCCTTAGTGCAACACACTGGAAACGTGTGTGTGTATATGTATAATAAAATATGTTTTACAATTATGTGCATATGTACAATACACTAATAATAATGATAACTAACAAATAATGCATAAATTGAAAAAAAATATTATAGCTCCAAAAAACAGATTACAGCTTGAAATCTGTTTTTAACTTAAGACACCATGAGGAATCTGTTATTAAAAGCAGGATAAATCCTCAAACTCCCCATACAGTTGTCTTTGTATTATGTCCAGACTAGGTATAATTAAGTTGTCCTGGTGTCAGATTTTTCTTGATGTAAAATTTCCATGCTGTTCATATACCATAGTGCCAAGCACAGTTGAACTAGGAAGAGAAGCAGTGTCTCACTGGAAACAGATTCCTGACTTTCGAGGGAGAAATGCAATTTGCTCGTAGCTATGGAAGGACACATTTTTTCCTAGCAATAAATTTTATCAGTCATTCAAAATCACAAACCTGGCTTATCACACATGGTTCACAGCCCAGCCATCAGGGGAACTGGGCAGTTCCTCTGCCAGCTTGTCTCTCCCACAGCGTCCTAAATAGGAAAAATGAAAACATAATGGATATAGCAGCCCTTCCTAACCTGCTCAGCACCACAGAGGAGGAGCCTGCAGGGACTGCACAAGGGGACAGTCTGCAGTCCCCTCCTCTGGCTGGATACCCCACCTGAAGGCAGGTAATTTTCCTGAACATTTGTTTTTAATGGTGAAATAGAAAGGTCATTGTTTTTGTTTTGAATATTTTTGTTTTGAATACTGATATTTTTGTTTCAAATTGTACATGGACTTGACACTTAAAATGTGATGGTTATTTGTTTTTTGCCTAAGTGTATGAAAATGTCTCAAAATCCAACTTAAATCCCAGGCCTGCCAGCAGCCCAGGAGTCACAGCACAGGACAGGTCAACAAAAGAGGATCATCAAAGACCTGGCCAAAGCTCAAGAAATCAGGGTTTGTCTCCAGCGAGCAAAGATGCTGTGCAAAGGGAACAGGCAGGAGCAACTGCTTCCAGGCAGGTCAGGACTCACAGCCAAAAAGTGAGTTTTGAAGCTAGAATAGAAGCAAGGCTTAGAAGGTCATTTCAAGCCAGTTGGCCTCTAGTGACAGAGGGTTCAATGTCTTGAAAACATTTAGAATTTAGTTTAGTATAGGCACAGCCCGGGTGTCTGCAAGCTGCCATGATGTAAACTGCAGGAAGCTGTGCTCACTTGGATTTGTTCCGTGGCCAGAATAAAGAAGCAATGAAACTGTTCATAATTTAAAATATAAGCTTTTCCTCACTGTAAAGAATTAAACCAAATTAGAGAGTGGCAAAATTGAATGTTTCTGTATTTTTGTGCTATAGCTGCAGGTAAAGTAACTGGAAAAGAAACAAAATCAGAAATTATCAGATTACTTTGGGTAAAGTAAATTAACTGCATCTTCCTTTCCAGCTTGATCATATCCACCAAAAGATTTGAAAAATAACATTTTATTATCCTTCTTAATTATTCAGTCCTTCCCATGATTCTAATTTAAGCCAGCAGTAACTGAAAATAGCAGAAATCCAAGATGCATTATTCTTAAGTTATGTATCTAGACCATCAAAAACAATGAATATAGAAAACTTTGCAGGTTTTCTCAGACTGTTTCTATTTCAATCCTTCTTGGCATACTACTGAAAAATAAAATCTCCTGTTATAACAAAATAAGTGTGCAGATCTACCAACCTCATTTAGATTCTTTTTACAAATGCCAGGGGAAAATTAGACACATTGTCTGGTTTCACCAGCATTGTTCTAAGTCAGGTGTTTGCAACATGCAAATCCTTAAAAAAATGTCAGAGAAATGTGGAGACCCTGGTAGAGCAAGTTTAAGCCTATTCTAAGTTGGATTTTGAGACATTTTCAGATACTCTTAGGCAAAAAACAAATAACCATCGCATTTTAAGTGTCAAGTCTATGTACAATTCAAAACAAAAATATCAATATTCAAAACAAAAATATTCAAAACAAAAACAATGACCTTTCTATTTCACCATTAAAAACAAATTTTCGGGAAAATTACAGCTGCCAGGACAGCAGTGACTTTTGTCTCCATGTGATCCAATCTGTTCACTGCTTCATGATGCTTTTGCATGACCAAAGGCTTGAGATGTTCACAGGGTGTACTACAGGCTCTGATCAAGGAGGAGCCACATGCAGGCACAAACATGCAGGTTTGTGGGACTCCTGCCCACCACAGTACAGTAGAACCTTAGGGTTATCCAGCAGAGCTGGGAAGGAACCATTATCACTGACCTTAAATCCTGTGCTGTTTCAGCTTTATGAATCAGAAACTGAGTGATATTTGTACCATGAAATCTGTATAAGGCATATTATTTCATATTTTCACATTACACCCAATCTATAACCAGTTTCTACATTAAAATGTGAATTCCCCCTCCGTTCATCCATCTTTTCTCCAAAGAAATTCTTGTTCTCTCAATGGTCTATCATTTTCTGCATGTTTTTCTTCACAACAGAAAACTTACTATGCCTTTCTCTGTTCATACATGGGTTCTTATATACTCCTATCCAAAATCAAGGGAGATTATTTCAAAGAGACACAGAAAAGATCCTGAAAAGCTGCCTGATCTCCATCTCCAAGCCTTGGAATTCCATTCAGTTCAGAACTTTTCGGTCCCTTCTGGCATGTGTCCTGCATTCACTTGATCCAGTGAAACCCTTCCTCCCCTACAAGTGTGGTGTATTCCTGCCATCCCTGGGCCAGCTGTTCTCTGCATGGTCCCCATCATCCCAGCCCCTCTCTGTCCCCCCTGGCAGCCAGATGTGGCTGGCCTGCACCTTTTCCCTGCCTGCTTCCTTCTGCCCCTTGTGTCTCTGTGCTGAGGAGCCCTGGCATCATCTTCCACAACCAGACATACTGTTTGCTTCCTGCAGGATCCACCCACACATGTTATGAAGCTCCAAAGTTCTTTATAAATACAACCCAAAATTTGAAAAAAAAAGTTCACAGCACATTACCGCAACGTATAACTTGCAAGGACAGACACAATAAGTGCATTGTTTAAATATAAAATCTGATTTTCTTCTCATGCAAAATACATTAATCCTGCCAAACAGCAGGCAACGCTGTAGGAAATAATGTAGCAATATTTTTGCAGCCACATAGGAAATCACAATAACAGACCATACAGGATGGTTGTATTTTTAAACAAAAGCAGTTTCAGTTGTTGAAATTCATCTTCTCCTATCTACATACTCCCAACTCTAAAATGTGTGAGCCCCAGTCGTTTGTCCAGCATCCAGACAATAATGTACATGCAGGTGCTGTATCTAAATGACCTTGCAATGACATTGGGAAGAAGGAACTCCAGCTGTCAAGTGGTTCTTTCATCTTCTGGGCTCTTCTTATGTTTGTGACCATGTACTGGCCTTAGATAAACCTTTTTATCTCTGCTAGGAGCTGTCAATTTCTCCATCCCCACCTCCCTTAGGGTTTGCTCACTGCCCTTTGTCTCCCAGTCCTGGTGGGAAGCTGCAGGTAGATGTGTGCTGAGATCTTGCTGACCATCAGCACACACCATGCTCACAGCCCTTCTCCTGACTTTTCCTCAGTGCTTCCACACCCAGACTTTCCCAGGATTAAGATTTCTATAATATTTACTCTGACATCATCTACATGAGAAAGGTTTTAGTGCTGCAGGTTGCAGGGTGTATTTGGAAGAAGGCTGGGAGTTCAATAATAACTACTTCTTCAGAAGACAGTGCCTAGGATGATTTTTGGGCATGTAAGACAGTTTGAGCTTGAACCCCAGGACAGCATTATTTGGAACTCAGTTCTGTGAGTTGGATATGCACCACTGGATATTGCACCAGTGCAAACAGCCCACTAAGAGTAGAGGGGGACCACAGGAATACAGACTGATTTTTTCACTTGCTGCTCTCAAGGTTCATTTATATATCTCAGAGCCTGTGTAAAATCCCATCAAGGGAAATGCATTACTTTTAAATAAATTGAGTGTTAGGATATTTTCAGCAATCGTTTTTGCTTCAGTACTAAGACAGAAACATTCCTATAAAACATTCTCAATTCTTTCCACAGAAGATCACACACATCAACAAAAACCAAACAAACTACCCTGGAACTGATACAAACAAACAAACAAACAAAACTCTACTGATAGAACACTGCTATACATACAGGCTTCCTATGTCCTCACAACATTCAACCTAACATATAGAAATTGTGAGCAAAATAGGAAAAATATTATGTATTAACCACACAAATTCTAGAAACAAAAGTTAGCAGCCAATAGATGACTCACCTGATATATTTGCTACTCGTTCCAGAGCCTGTGTGTTTCCCCTACTCTCAAAACTCAGTGTCTGAGCATCAGGCCCCCTGATACTGCCCAAACTATACCACGGACTGCCTTCTCCTCAGCAGCTCCTGCCTCAACCCCAAATGGTCCCTTCCAAGTATCAGCAATAGTACTGCTATGAATTTGAACTTTACTGGGCATTACTTCCCCCATCTCAGACCCTGCTTTTTAGAAGAAAAGGTCACAGACAACAACGTGCCCCTAAAGCAACTCACAGAACTGATAATGTTGCATCTCTAGCACTTGAAAAACCAATGATTTCTCTCTGACAGAGTAGTTAAAGATCAACCTTCTTATAAGTCCAAGCTACCATGGCTGCATACAGCCTCAACACAGCAATAATATTATTTTTAAAAAAAATTGAGGGTCTAGATAATATTTTGCATGTCTTTTCATCAGTATATATATATATATATTAGAACAGTATGTGGGTAATATTTACTTTTCTAGTCTAGTCTAATCTAGTCTATTCTGTTCTATTCCTTTCATTTTATTTAGTCTGTGCAATGTTCTTTCTTCCAGCTACAAAAAAAAAAATTATTTTTCTCTTTGTTATTTCAGTTGTCCAGTATTCAAGGCTGTTTGACTGCAGCTTGTTCACCACCATGAGAACAATTATATTGATAGAGGAGCGCCTCTGACAAAAAAGTATCAATGCCTCTGAAGGTATAGCACTAAGTGCATTGGTATATACCTCAGGCTTCTTTGGGGCTAATAATAATAATAATGACAGAGAGATGTGTGATGCTCCCATGATGAGAGCTCTGGGCTCTAAGAGCAGCTCATTTGTTCAGCTGCTTCTCCAACCTCCCTGCTTTGTCATTCCAAAACAGTAGCTCAGCAGTGAGCTGCCATGGCAATACACAACATTTTCTGGAAATAAGTGAAAGACAGGGCTACATCCCTGAAGGAAAAAAAAAAGGCTTAATCTAAACATGTCCACAGCTCTACACATGGCCAGAGGGGTGCCTGCATTCAACCCTCAACATGAATTTTATCTTGAGAATTGGTAAAAGGAGTGGTTCTTAGCATCATATTTTAGAAAGCTATGGCCAGTTTGGGGCTTGAAAGTGGCCTGGTTTCATGCTTTTGCAAACAAACAAACAAGAAAGAATTCTGTAGAACTGAAGAACTTTTATAAAAAGCATAATATCCACCCAGCGGGATCCCTAGAAATTCCTATCTGAAGCTAATATAACACTTCATGTATAAACTGAATTGGCCTACAACAAATTTGTACAATTTCATTAAAATTTATCCTATATAATACGGAGATTATAATATATAACAGAAAAATACATCTAACTGGTGTCATATTTATACCATCAATACTTTCTTTACAATAAAGTTCTAAATATGCATGGCTTTTAACCTAACAGCCTAACTACACTACTTCCAAACATGACATTTCATAGCTGCACATGCATATTTTAAAATATTTTTGTTTTTAATCTGCGTACAGTTGCACTTATGTATGATGCACTTGAGGTTAGTGCAGTGGAACACATTTTACCCAAAAGGATTTGTGTCAGCTAATCTCCTATATTTAATGACAGCAGATCTTCTGCTGAAGAAGTTATGTCTCCAGATTACAGATAACCTATTCCATTGAAGTGGCTGTGATTAAGGATTTGCTCAGTGTCACAGCAGTGGCTGCCAACAATAGGTTCCAGCTCAGCTATGCAAAATCAAAAGCCTGTGCACGCTGGAAGAAGCAGTCCTTCAATCCTCTTATTAATAAATAACTTAAATTATTGTGCAGCTAATCATACATCACCTTGCAAGAGGAAAACATCTGTAATGTTGACTTTTTATACACTGTCCGCCTGGGGTTTTCATCTGCTTGGTTAGTTCATGCTCTTTTTCAGACATTTCATAAGATTGCAGCCAATAGGAGCGAAGAGTTTTTTGTTTCTGCATAAAGCAGGACTGCAGAGCAAGATTACATCTGCCAGAAATGCTGTGTGTCTGCCTCCATGCGATGCACTGGCAAACAAAACCCGCCCTGATATAGTCTGTACAGGTGTGGGGGGGTGCTGCTTTTCACACAGCACTCTGATTTATCTCACTGCTATGAAAAAAAGCTGCAAACAAGGCAGTTTAAGGGTAACCACTCATCTGCAAGCACAGAGAAACACACACCATTCCAGCTGGGAACAAGGGAAATTTCTGCACATGGCCATGCTGCTCCCATGGCTGTTCTAGGGATTGATCCCACACTCCCTGCTCACTTCCCACCGAGTGAAACAGAGGTGAGGAAGAGCCTGAAGGGAGATTTTACTCTTTGCTGACATAGATGAACATGTAATTTTTATATCCTGTATATAAAATCATCATGAAGCCTGAGTAGTTGTGTTACATGTGCACAAATAATTGATATTTGTATGGACCTGAGGATGAGCCCTTCTAAAGAAAGGTGTTACTATGAAGAGAATCCTGCTTAAGACATTGAATATATTAATAATATCATTCTTAGGGAGAAAAATATTATAGAGTTGCCATTACTATGTGGGCTAGCCTGCAAAAGTGTTTCAGGGATGAAAAATTCTCTTGTATTATTTAGTGAGACAATAAAAGTGACAGCATCGAATGTCACCCTTTTTGCTGTGCGTGTCTGGATGAGCTTTGTCAGAACACATGATCAGAAAGCTGTAACAATTTAGCATTGCAAAGAAAAAAAGCACAGTGGATCTGCACATATTACATTGCTTGCAATGAAATGGCAGTAAGTACAAGCAGGAAAAATCAGGAGTACTTAAGATACAGCTTATGTAGATATAATTGCAGGATTTTCCCTTTTGCCTCTGAACTCAAGTGGGCATGTCTGCCATGTAGATATTCTCTGCTGCCTCTATGGTTTCTCCCTGCCGCCCCTTACTTCTCTATTGAGGTACTCCAGGGCATCACAGGCAGCTCTGCTCACACCTTAGCTGCTGTTTTCCTCTTCAATCCATGTACATGTCACATTTTCTGTTGGTTTTGTCTAAACACAGAAGTGCTCCCAGTTCAAGCACTGACATATCCCCTTTCCTGCAATCCTCCTCAGCTGCTGGAGCAAAACCACAGCTGTACTGGTGGAGACAGAGGGCTCCAAACACTCCCTGCTGGCTGTACTGTTCACACCAAAGACCAGGCAATAAGCACATCTCCAGGAGGAAGCATGTGCAGGATGATTGCCCTGCTCTGTGTCAATCTTTGTCAGCAATTTGCATGAGATGATTAACTATCCCACATTACACAATGGATAGGCTTTTACCCTAGCTTTTGGGTTATGTGTCAACATACATATAGTGCCACTTTTTGGGTCTGAATAAAAGCTATGGAAAGAAATCCAGATTCCCATGGCTTAACCTGGCACATTTTTGTCAACCTTCACATTACCAGAGAAACGTCATTAAAATGTGCAATGACATAAAGTTCACAGTGCCAAGAATCTCACAAGCAGAAACCATTTACCCCAGATCTTCCACCTAGCATAAGGGCAGCAAAGTCTCTTAAAAGAGTTTGCAGCAGGATTATTTTCTGTCCTGAGTAGGAGCATCTACATGTCCTCTAAACTAATAGGGCAGAAGCAATCCCTGTGGCACTGGAAACAGTGGAGTGAGTGGTGGAGTCAGTGCAGGGCTGGCAGCTGGCAGCAGGTGACTCCTGAGCTGTAACTAACCCAAATCCCTTCATTCCTCTGCTTCCACTTAGGCATCTGTAAAGTGAGAACAGCCAGGTGCATTTTGCAGGGATGCTGTGGCCATGGGCTGCAGTTGTGTCAGTGACTCCCAGCCACACTTTCCAAGGAAACTTTAGCCCACCCATGCTAAAGTCAGAAAGCAAAGTCGGTTCATTCCCATGGCACAGGCTCAGCAGAATAAAACCAGAATCATGTGGAGGAAATTACCAAACTAGAAAGTAGAGAGTAGAGCCTGAAAAACAGAGGCTCAAAAGGCATTGCATTCAAAAAGGCACCAGCTTCTCTGGGATTTACTGAGCCCCTGGTGGATCATAAATATTCCTACCTCTGTTTGAAAGTTTTGGGGTCCATGAGGTGAATATTTTACCCAAGGCAGAACACAAAAGCCACTTGATGTGACTGTAATTCTGACAAAAGTCAAAAGGGAACTTTTTATGCAGACATTTGAGCCAACATTATCAAATCTGTAAACAATATCCATTTTCTGTGTGTCATGATTCACTTCTGACTGGTTCTCACTATAAGCAAAGAGCCTTCATTTTTTACAGAGTACTGCAAAATACAACAGGTATTATCAAGAAAAAGAAAAAAGAATTGACGTAGTCTATCAAATCTTGTCATGTTCTAACTGAGTCAACCACAGTAAACAACAAAATGTGCCAATGACAGCAGCTGAAGGAAGATGCACTTACAAGATAAAGTTCAGGCTTCATGATAAAGCACCCACTTGAGCAGTGAAGGGTGCACATGATCATTGCTTGGAGCATGTGGCTGGCAAGAATGTGTTCTTACAGCCTCAGAATTGGGCAAGAATTAGACATGTCTGTCCTGTTCTCCATCCCTGTGCAACAGGACACCTGTGATATGTCTTCTGACTGCCATTCTCTGCCAAGCCAATTCTCTCATTAGCTGAGTCAAACACCTTTCTGTGACAAAAAGTAATTCTGAAACAGCAGTATCAGTGTGTTACACTCCCCTCTTGTTAGAAAGCCAGCTACAAGTACCAGGGACCTAAGAGCAAGGTGCACAGCCTGAACATTGCCATCTATTTCAGCCATTTCCTTGTGCTCAGTGGCTTAATCTTACAAAATTAAAAAGGAACAGGCCTCCTATTTTTCTTCTGGTTGTTAAAGGGAATGCTAAAATCATTGGAGTAAATTATTCCAAACAGCAAATCCACTGTTTATACAGCCTCAACATTTATTCAAAGAAGGAAGAAAGATTTTCAGAAAAATGTTTTACATGTAACTGTACAATTATTTGCATGTAATTGTTCTGAAACTGCTCTGATGCAATTCATTTTTGTCCTTCTTGGAAGCTTCTTTACAGGCTACTTTAATCCTTTTCAATGGCTTATGAATGATCTTCTGCACTTACCTGACAGGTAGTGTCATGACTCAAGTGATTCCCATACAATTACGATAATTACACCTATTAATCTGCCAATACCCCTACAGCTCATGTTCCCTCCTTCATACTCCCATCCTATCTGTCTACCTGTCATCACCTGTTTTTCCCCAGCTGAGTCACCAGTCCAAACACAGTGACACTTCAGGAGTCTTTGGCTCTCCTTCTGACATCGACTCTGTACCTGTTGTATGAATTTTGAGAGGAGATCTGTTGTGACTTTCTCAGGGTAGATTTATAGAAAACCATCTATTTCTTCTTTCAACTAGCATTGATTCACTGGGGAAGCAAGGTGGAGGACATGCTACTCACATGCCTGGCTAGGTCATTTACACAGAATAAACCTTTTCAGAAATCTACCAAATTAAAATTACTATATTTCAGTAGCGAGTGACAGAGCAAGTGTCCCAAATCACACAGCTATCAGACTGGCATTGCAGCTGCCTAACAACATTGAAGACAATTACCATTCAAAGCAGGGAAATACCATCTGACAGCATGAAGGTTTAACCAAAGATAAAGCTATCCCCGTTACAACCAATCACCCTGCATCCCATGCTGTGATGTTTGTGTACACAGACCCCTGTCTAAGCTAAATAGCCCTTCTGCTATAATTTTGTCTGCAGTGGGAACTCAGTGCTAGATTGTGACAGGAATAAGAGAGACTGTGAAGGGAAGAGTAGGTATTTTCATTCTGTTTTACTCGATGCATTAAGTGTAGTTTTTATTGTACTTTGGTTCAATAATTTATAGTAATTGTGTGCAGTGCCTTCAAGATCCATTTGCAGGACGTTAGGTCTGAGATCATTCCCTTTCAACTGCACTGCAAATCCTCCTTAGAGTCCTCAACCCCGCCTCTTTCATCCCTACACAGAGGGCTAAGGATAAGCCAGATGGTCACCAGGACATCAGGAAGACCCAAAGAGATTTGGGAGTATCACAGAGGAGGATGAGACTGAACCATCAGAGGCCTTTGTGCACAACCATTGGAAACCCAGCGGGCTCAAACACAGCAAGAGTTTGAAATGACAGATCCAGAAGGGCTCCCCACTCTCCATTAGCAGGAGAAACTAGTAGGGCAAAAGCTTCATCTGCCACTGGGGTCTGAGACAAGCCACTGCCACATGAGGCTTTCCTAAAAGATTAAGCAATTTATTTTTCATGTTTAAGAAAGTCCATGGGCCTTGAGAATACTTTCCATCTCCCTCATCTCTTCAAGCCTGCTACACATTAAAGTACATAATACACAGCTAAAGCCATTGCCAGGCTGGCTCACAGCTCTCTGCCTGCTTTTCCAATTTCAAAACATTAACCATCTTTGAAAAATGTGCAAAATATATATTTGACATACATTCAAAAATAAACAGCTGAAGGGATAAGGGGGTGATTGTGCAGGAACTTCTCATTATAGTTCCTACTATAAAAAACCTGGAAAACAAGATTAAGTTGTTGAACAATTGTTTCAAAGCTAAAATGCAAAAGGAGGTGAAGAAATTGGTGCTTTAATTAAAACTGCAGGTAGTAGCAGCAATTGAGAGTGCATTAATCACAGACCCTAGTACAGCAACAACTGATGCCTTCATTTTGTCACAAGAACAAAGTGCTGCTGTACCATCGTGGATACTGGACGATGGATGCAGTGGTTCAGGAGGTTGTTGATCCTTCCTAGAGGCCAGAAGAAAGAGGTCCACTGCTGTAGGGTATTTATGCTAAATTATGACACCCATGTTGACCTGTGGAAGAGCAGCGGGATTCTAACCATTATTCCTCCCTTGTCCATTAGCTTCCAAATGATAGAAACGAGAAATATTTCTCCATTTATCCCAGCCTGACCAACAAATTTCTTAAGCAAAAGGCGGGTAGGTCACAGTCACAAGACCCAGAGGTTTTGAATGCCTGAGTTGTCTAATGATGCTCTGAAAGAAGAGTCTTGCCACTCAGGTAATGATGCTGATGAAATATTACCATCATTCCTCCTGGAAGTGGATCCATTTACCACAACTTTCTTGGCTTTTATTCCATAAATTCCAGATACAAAATGAAAAATATGATGGTCAAAATATTTTGCCATAATACATTAGTATACTTACTGGTTTAATACTATCTATAAAACCTTTTTAGGAGAAAACTGGTATTCTTCTAATATTGTGATATTCCTGTCAGTTGATTGAAATACAAAATTAAACAAAAGAACTTCCTTTAATTTCACAGACTGCGAGTCTTGCACAAAACTTTTAAAGATCAATTATGTCCCATCACTGCAGAAGTCAGGCTGAACTAAGTGATTTATGCATAAATAGCTTTATACAGTCAGCTACTATAGAATGAGCAACTCATCTGTTCAATGTGCATACAAGGACTGTTATTTTTGTACATATTTTACCATTACATTAATCTTTCTGCTGTTTTGTATTTTCTGTTATGCAGGCATCTTGTTGTACATGTAGCTCTGTGTGACTTTCATAAAACACGTGTAGTTGAACAAAATAGAATTTGGAATACAAGAGCAATTGTTTATGGATGGGCCTGTACAATATCCCAGACCCAAAATGAAAACAGTAAATTAATGCTCTTCAAAGTCACCCTCAAAAATTTTCTTTCCATTCTTGTGGAATATAGAGGAAGAGTTCTCCTTCCAGAAGAATAGCTGGGTGTGGCTTTTGAAGAAGTGACATTGCAATAACTTGTTGGGCCTTTCAGATTAAACTGATGGCTTGCCTGAAAACTGAAGGCACTCTTCCTCATCTGGAGCAGGGCTAGCAATACTCAGGCAAGAATTTGAAAACTCATTCTCCAACTCAGAGAGGCTGGGAATATTAAGTAGCCAATATATTATGATAGACCTTGTGTGCTCTGGTGAGAGCTGAAAAAAAATTTTTTCTGCTTTATTTTTAGTCCTACAGTCCTAGCAGTCAGTCATTTTATCCCCAAGTACATCTCAATGCTGGTGTGACACAGCAGCAGTACTGTGGGCAGTACCCACAGTACTAATGGAGAGTGGGGAGGAGCAGGGAGCCCTTCTGGATCTGTCATTTCCCTCCTGCTGCAGGGAAGCTGCCAAGCTCCCTGCAAAGATAAGGTCAGGAGAAGAGATGAGGGGCAGGCTATGTCCCAGTGGGTGGCACAGCAGAGCTCTGTCACAGTAAAACAAAAGACTGCTTGTTGTTTACTCAGAGAAGCCAAAAACTGTCATATCAGGACGCTAGTATTCACTGGAACCTTTGTGAATCTGAGAAATGGTTTGCTAAGAGAGCTTCAGAAGTATTTTGGGCTACCTTTTAAAACATACCTGCACAGCAGTGAAAAATGTAGATTCATTAACAATTTCTTGTCACTTTGTTAACTGAAGAATCAGAATCAGATTCATGGTGGATCACTAATCAGGCAGAAATGCCATTTTATTTTGCTTTTGAAGAGCCCTGAAAGTCTAAACTCAAAACAGTACACAATGCAAATATTAAATTAACAAAGAAATTCTATGACAGAGAAGAAGTAAACAATATCTATTTGGGCAGTGTCTAGCAGTGCAAAGAATCAACATTCAGAAATCCTTTGTGTAGTCTTGGGTCTTTGATCACCCAGTGGAGTAAATGAGTCGAGGTGCACCTTTAAAACCCACCTGCAAAGACTGAAGCGCATTGACGCAATACAGAGCTTATCACACACCTAAATCTGTTATCTACAAGGAGCAGTTACAGCACTGTCATACCCAAAAAAAACTTCCCCTGAAAACCAGGAAAGAACAGCTTTTCTGCCTGCTTTAACATGAGCATCTGGAAAACACATTTCTCTTTGGGCTGAGGTGTTGTTATCCATCCAAGAGCAGTGTGGCCAGCCCCTGAGCACTGTGGTCTCTCTAGACCCTAGAGGAGGCTTTGTGCCCTGTCAGTGGATGTGGGACCATCCTGTGCTCAGTCTGACTCAGCTCCCCTCTCTTTCATAGCCATGGGTAGGGAGAAGAGAATATCACTATCTCAGTGTGCTGCAAAACATTCTAACCAAAACTGAAACAGAAATAACCATACAGGCTTAAGAGCCCTGTATCCAGCAGTCACCAGTCCTTAGGAGAATAATGAGGGACCAGGAAAGGAATTATTCAGAAAATGCTCATCTAAGAACACAGCCTTTTATCAGAGGTACTTCCTCTGCTGTGTCCTTGCACTCCCTGAGCACAAGGTACCTACGGAATTTCATGTTTTATTGTTCATCCCATATTTAAATTCAGCTAATAGATGGTACCAATTATTCAACGGGTTGATCAAGGAAAGGTTTTAAGTCATGCTGAAACACAGATGACTTGCAAACCCATGCTTAGCAGATTTTATACAAGTGCTAGAGCATCACAGCTTACTCTTCAAACTCAGAAAATATTTTGGAAAAGAACTGTCTGATTCCACAGCACTCTGCAACTTGCAACCTTTTACATATGTACAACACATAATGCAGCCAAACAAAAGCAGCATTTTTGATCCATTTCCCAGTGACATCAGTGAGGTACCCAACCAGGCAGATCATTTAGGAATGCATACAACTTTCAACACACAAGCAATGGAATGCTACTCTCAATTCCCAGCAGGATAGACAGAGCTTCTGCTTTGGTAGATTTGGCCGTAAATAATAGAAGACAAAGGAAAATCCAGCATAATCTATTCAATAAGGTCTATTAGACCAAGAAGTTTTCCACCCCTCATCAGATGCAAGGGAGTTCAGTGGCCAGTGCTATCCTCTGACAAGACACACAAACACAGAGATCTGAGGGCAGACAGGGCAGGAAAGATTAGTAACCCCCTATTTTCTGAAAGGGCTGAGGTAGGATCATGTGTAAGGTGGTATAACGCCCCTATGGTAAAGAAAGGTGAAGTCTTCATGCTTTTTGTGTTACTTGTGTTACTATATACTAATGAGATAAGCAGCCTCTTTTGTCCCTATTTCTCTGCTATGCTGATCTTCTTCCCAAATCACTCCTTGCACAATTTTTTGGGTTTTGCTGAAGTTTTGCCTTTGTGAAGCAGAAGAGCACCAACATCTCCTGTGACTTAGGAAGAACTGTAAAACCCTGATTTGAAATGACCTCTGGGTCTGCTGCCTGGATGCTTCAGGCAGCAAAGGATCCACATGCTATTCAATTATGGTCTTCTGTGGCTGAAGGGAGCAGCAAGGGAATGCCACTCTTACTGGCTGGTAGCACAGCTGCTGAAGCATCTTTTTTACAGATTTTAAACATCAGGTCTCTCTTCTATAGTAGCAGTGTTGCATAAACAGCACATGCTGTGCCTTAGCTTTCAACATTCCAGCTGCTGAGAACAGCTTAGCCTGATGTCTAGGGAGGTTACTCTAAAAGTGTACAATCACTGCATTACAGAATGATGTCATACACACATGTAATCATGCAATAATAATATACACATTATATAAGGTAAACAGGTTTGCGTGATGTATCCCAACACACATACCTCTAAAGTCTTGTGGAATCATCCATTAGTACAAAGAAACACCAAATACTGTAGAACAGAAATATTTTTTGTATTATTTATAGCTTTTTGGTTTAGAAATATATATGTGCAGTCTTTACAAAATAATTCAGTTATTTGCTGAATCCATAAGCATATGATCACATATGCTGTACATATCAATTTACACGTATATATAGATATAGATGACATAGATAGATATAGATACACATTCTCTGCAGGTCTTATGAAGGTCTTATTGTATGAAAAGGGAACATAAAAGCTAGTTTCCAGTGAAATTACATCTAAGCCCTTAATCACCAAGTGCCCACATGAAGAACATTAGTGGTGGAGGGATGGGGGAATAAGACTCACACTTGCACACAAGACAAGTTTACAAGGTTATGAAGAAGGCAAGGTTATACTTTTTTCTCCAGCTACCAGTGACTGCTGAGCTCACTGTGACCCAGGATGTTTCTCCTCTCATAGAGACAAGATACCACTGAACTCTTAGTGGCTCCCATCCTGCTCTTCAGCAAAGCCTTCCATCAAACTGAGGATCTGGCAGTGTTCTAAAGGTAGCAGTATTTCAAAAGCAGCAGTACTGTGCAAGTAATTCTACTTTCCTCCTTCTTTGCAACCTTACATACCACACACTCATACACAAAGCAAATATCTACCCCTACATTTGTGAATGTATTTCTCTAATGCATGTGTACACACACACCAACACAGAGTGGTTGTATAGGAGCTCAGGACAAATGGGTTTTAAAGCACTTAAGTACATACCCACTCCTACATATGCAGACTATCCAGGACTCTGTTACCTATAAACAGAAAAAATGCAGATGATTGGAGAAAACTGCATAAAGCTGTGTTTGCCACCTAGTTTATTTCTTTATAGCATTTATAGAGGATTTTGCAAAGCTAATTCTCAATCGTTACTTGCCATTTTGCAAACATGTTTAACATCTGCTGCATCAGATAAATGTGTAGCTATTTACCCTTCTGTAGAGATGGTGCTGATTACATAAAGGAGCAGGTGTATTTCCTGAGTAATGCAGCTGAAACAGAAATATTTTGTCCCAGGGGAAACCAGCCATGATGTATGAAATGTGCTGAGGATACAGGATGCAGCGCTTACTAGGAAAGTCTCCACCAATTCCCTTGTAAGGTGTGCACATCAGGGGCATTACCAAGTGGTACCTGTATGTGCTGTAACGAAATTATTGCACCAACAATTGCAGACTCTGTGCTTTCAAAGGTGAGGCCAACAGCATTTTTTTTATCAGCTAGAAAGACTAAATAAACCCTTTTTTTTCTATCTCTGTCTCACACAAACAAACACAAAAACTTGACACACAACAGCCCCTTATGTGCTCTTCTTTCCTTTGGCAAGCGCAGATATCCTAACTCCATGTCAGGAACCAGCTGTGCCACTTTGTAACTGTACCAATCAAGAACCATGTCAAAATCTACCACCCTCTGCTCCTGGGCCAGTACCATCATTTGCTGGAGGTGCTCTTTGCCATGTTTAACCTCAAACTGCAGCCCACACCCAGCACTCTCTGCCCTGACGTCCTTGGCCAATTGGCATTAAGGTCCCAGGTCACACTCACAGCTACCACTGCATCTTCTTCATGTCAGCTTAGCTTAGCTTTCCTTTCATCCAGACAAAACACAGCACCTTCAAGCCATATCACACATGGGCAGCCTGGCTTTGGGTGGAGCTACCTCACAGTATTTACTACAGTGTTTGCTGGCTTACTCCTTAATGGGCTCTACTCTGGCTGCAGGCAGATCTAGTCAAAGTATGTTAATTAGCAAGCAGTCAGACCTATGAAATATTTGCCTTGTAATTATCCATTGAAAATTTTCATCTTACTGAACCACTTTTGAGCCCATCTAAATTGCTTCCCATCAGCCCAGCGGGGTTGCTTGAGACGTAGGGACTGCTACAGTACAAAGAGGGTGAACCTCACTAATGAAACTCTCCCTGAGAGTGGTATGCAAATGAGATTTGTTTCATCCTTTATAGTCAGCAACTCTAAATGCTGTGTGGCTGCCCCACTCATTAGAGCAAAGGCATCATGCTGGATAAATACATTGCCCTCTATCCCTGTTGCTTCATTTCTCAGTAAAATTCACACTCTGGAAGAACTGAGCAGTCAATATTATCCACTGAGCAATGCAACACAGAGCAACAAGGCTCTTGCAGAGAATACAGAGACAT
This sequence comes from Fringilla coelebs, assembly GCF_963513975.1. Classification (NCBI taxonomy): domain Eukaryota; kingdom Metazoa; phylum Chordata; class Aves; order Passeriformes; family Fringillidae; genus Fringilla; species Fringilla coelebs. The sequence goes on along the minus strand of NC_140030.1, from coordinate 26,034,506 downwards.
ACTGCAGCCTTCTCACTTCTGAAAGCCAAAGTGGTTTCCAGATGTTGTGCTTGCAAACTCTGCTCAAATTTCTGGAAATTCTTAAAAGGGTTTTAGTTCAGAATTGCACAGAAAGGGCAATGAAATACTGCCCTGCTGGGAGTTCCAAGTTAGGTGCTGCTCTGACTTAATAAATTGTGAGAGACCACAGGCTCCTGCCTGATGGAGAACTTCCTTGGTGGGTTTTTAACAGCTCTTTGATCTGAGGCTTCACAGTGTGGTGCAAAGATTGACTGAAAGGCACAGTGATGTTACTGAAGTTTGAATGTTGTTTGATTGCTGCTGAATTGTACTACCTCCCCTTGTCTCCTGTGTCACTTAATTTGATCTTTCTTGCTCTTCCCCCCTGACATTTCTAATCACATAGCACACGTTTGGAAAGGCCAGGGGTGTGGAGGGGGATGCAGGACATGGGATTGTTTTCAGCCTCTTGCAAATCCAGTGAACTACCACAGTATTTCTCTCTTTTGCAGCGGTGCTTTCCTGGAGTTTTCCTCCATTCTTCCATTGCATTTCTACAAGTACATTCAGAGATGAGAATTCAGAAAAAAATATAAAAGCACAGACCTTGCAGGAGGTGAGTTTCTCATTATTCTCTTTAATGGCATTGATTTTCTTTTCATTTTCACTGCTGAAGAGAAAGGAAGAACTGTAAATAAGAGAATAATGCTACTGTCTATCTGACATACTGTAATGAACAGCACAATACACCTTGAATGAAAAACACAGGAAAGCAGTTCTGCAAAACTGCCATTTCCAGGGTCATAGGTAATATACTTATGGAGGTTTAATTTTTTTTTGTCTGGCTTATCATGTAATGTAACTCTAGAAATGTAGAACCAGAAGATGCCCATGGGGTACTGCAGGACAGCTCCCAGTGAGACATTTAATGTCCTTCTCTGAGGATAGGGGAGTTTGGCACCTCTCCATCTCTCCTGGCATGCGAGGACCGAGGCTCAGGTGCAGAAAGCCCAGTTTATCACAGCACAGGATGAGCTGCACCTCCCCAGCATGTTCCTTCTGGCCCTACAGCAGACCCATGTGGTAAGGGCAAGCTGAGAGGACTTTGGCCCAGAACAGACCACTACTGCACCAAAATGAGTCACCCTAGCCTCCATAATCAATGAACTTTTGGGCAAGCCAGAGGCAGACACCAGGCTGGAAACTTTTGATCTGTCCCATCCCTCCTTGTACCACACACAGTCCCCTGTCTCTGGACCCCCACCCATCCAATTATCTTGCATGAGCTCAACAAAAGACACTCTTTGACTATGCATGCTGCATTTACTCCAGAGAGAAACCTTTTCCTGATATCAAAACTAAATATTCTCCTAATGTAAATTAGACTACTTTATTCTGGTCTCTCAGCAGAAAGCAAACCATAGCATAAATTACTTGTTCCAGAAAGATCCTGTTCCATCTTCCTGTCATACTTCAAGATAAAGCCTGACCCTAAGCAATTTGAGGCATATTTTTTGACATAGGACTGTCACAACATAATCTAGCAAGAGGGTAAGGATAGAAAGCTTTGCCATTTCTTAGTGAGAAAGCTGCTTGGAAACACCTCTTCTTGGGGTGATGCTGAGCTACAGAAGAGTACTCACAGCAGGGTTACATGGTAGAATTGGAGACAACTCAATAAGATGACTTGAAAAACTTGATCTGATGATGAACTGTGCCAAGAAAAAGTAGGCCTGTTTTAATTGAAATATTTCCTGAAATAACTGTTTGGAGATATCTGAGTTCATCAGTGAGTCAGACACAAAAGGAATGAAGCTATTTGCACTTACTCAACCAAATCCCATTTTTAAAAAAGAATCTCTATTGTAATGGGAGAAATAGGGCTGGGGGAAGGGCAGGGGAATAACCACCAGGTTAAGCTAACTAATAGTGTTTTTAAAAATTTAAACATTTTTTAAAAGAAAAAAAAAGCCAAAAAACTCCAAACCTTCATGTGCATTTCTTTGCATTGAAGTAGAAGCCCAGAGAATATTTTGAATTCTTCTAGATTTCAGCAGGTTATCTATCAGTCATAGTGATTTTGTCCCTCTACTATTCAGCAATCAAACACTCACATTTTACTTGATCCTGGATGCAGTTCTTTAATCCTTCTTATAGAGAAGACCTTACTGAAAGAGATTGTTGTACAGCCAGGTTTTTGGTATTTCCATTGCTGTATTTATCTCTCCATAGATTTCTGAATGAAAATAGTAAGAGCATCAGCTTCTTTCCATCTGCACAGAAACAGGAAAGGTTATGAGTTTCACTGCTCAAGACTGCCTCAGAGTCCAGTACTTTAAATGAGGCCATTTGAAAGAGAACCAAACCTTTGAAAATGCCATAAACTTCCTTGAAGAGTATGAATTCTTCTACAAGTTAAACTTACTTGCAAGGCTGAATTTACAGTTAACTTTAGTATAGACTTGCAACAGAGGGAGGGAGTAAATGTCATGATGCCATGCTGAGAAAGGCCTTTATGTGAAAGAAAAAAATACATATGTGAGATCCTGAAGTACTTGAAAAGCAGTGAATCTGAGCATTAGTGTCCAGAGAAGGAATTTATGTGACACACAGATTTATCTGCCCTTATGAGGTCAAGTCTTTTATACTGGTGGCTTAACAGTAGGAGTTTAGTGTTCGTGCTCACAGGAGTTTTATGACACCGGCTTTCTGAATATCTCTTTGCCTATCAAGCACTCACAGACAGGAATAAAGACCAATGTATTTTTAACCTACTTACATGGTACATTTGTTACAGATTATGCCACTTTGAATACAGACAAGAAGCCTCTATGAAACAGACCTTCAGCCAAAAGACGAGTTCTGCCTATAAGAAAAGATTCACAAGAAAACTTCAATGAAGAATTGTTGTATGTCAGGCAATAAAAACACAGAAGGAAAACCACAGAAGGAAGAAACAAGTCAACTGTACACCAAGAAATGCAGGCTGGGTCTAGTCAAAGACTGTCTAAGGAGAATCTAAAGAGCTGGTACACCAGAAAATCACTAGCTCTTCCCCTCTACTTGTGCCATACAATATAACTGTGGGCTACTGCCCAGGCCTCTGTAGAATAAGCTCTACAAGCAGATGGGAATTTTTACAAATTTATGTTAGTCATCAGAGGGCAGAAAAGAGGAGAGCAACCACTGAGCAGGATAGTCCAGGGTAGGCAAGCAGGAGGTGGTGGGAGCCACAGGGATAGGTGCACTGGATCACACTGAGTGTGCAGAACACAAACAAGAAGAGCTTCAAAAGCTGATCATCACACAGAAGTCCAAGGTAAGGCAGATGCTGTCTGAAGTCCCAGCAGCTACCTAAGAAGGTGTGACAGACCAGCTGTGCCTGAAGCAGCAGCCCAGCAAGGGCCAAGGAGGTGTGAGATTGACATAGAGGAAATGGGCTCTAATGCCGGGAGGCCAAGTCTGTAACAGGGATTTGTTTGGAGGATTGAAGGTGAGTAAAAGATCCTCCTGACCTTGGTTTTATCGACTTGGAACACTGTCTGCTTCAGCAGGTGAAGTGGCTGCACAGAATTTCCAGGTCCAGAGGGAACACACCGACACAGGGAGGTACCAAAGAAACATCACCATCTTTCCCATGCACTGCAACTCAGACTTGGGTACATCACTCTGAACCAGTTGCATTTACAACAGAAGCTATTCACACTTGCAGTTCATATCTATTGGTTGCCTAATTTTTAATGCTTCTCTTAAGGAATTTCTAGATATCAAGGCTGGCATGGTGTACATGAGGAACCTGGTAGCTGGAAGGTGGTACAATGTGTTTTAGAAGCAGAAGACAAGCAGTCCAGCCCCTCCTCACAGCAGAGTCAATACAGCAGCGCAATATTAGCAGGTAGCTTCAGTGACATGAAATTTAACTGATGTAAAAATGTAACCTAATACTGTAACCGAATGGCTTGTAAGTGTCTGCCAAAATCCAGCTGTCTCTCACTCCTGTGTGCTCAGAGGCATCACGGGCTCCTGAGCAAGAGGAGTACGTCAGCACCACCTCCTGGCAGCTGAAAACACCAGAGATTTAAGAAACAAAAGAGAAGGTGAGAGAAAAAAATTCATCTCTACGTGGGAGAGAAGGCAAAATCATGCTGTCCAAGCAGTTATAATAATACTTCCAATTCCTTTAATGGTCTTTTGGTACCAGGATATATACCTGCTGTTTGGGAGCAGTGGTCTAGTCAATGCCTTGAATGAATAGGGGGCACCATGGTAGGAAGAAGGGTAAGACATAAACACACCAAAACACTTATCTTTGATACATAAGCACAAGGTTGAAGTAGCCCCAAAAACTCTCCTCACATCAAATGTTGTCATCTTAAAACCAAAGCACTCTGAAACCTTAGAGGAATGGCCTGAAAGAGGATTTGAAATGTGTACAATCAGTCTCTGCAGTGTCTGAGTACATTCTTGCTTTACTGGCTCCTCACAGCAGCTGAAGCTGAGACTGTGGTCTCCTTACAGAAGTCAGGAAAGCAATGTCAGCATTTGTCTTGAGCAGAGGAAAAGCAATTCAAAGACAAGTGCTGGCAGCCTTCTTCAGAAGGTGTTGGATCATGTACTTGACCATGACAGCCTCACCAAGGGCAGCATGTTGATTACCAGCACCATAAAAGGACCAAACAGCTCTCTAGCTCCTTCTTTGCACACTCGACAGTGCAAAATGATGATGTAGGGGGGAAATCTGTGAGCATAAAATGCTCCCTGACTCTGAAAAACCACATGGAAGAAAAAAGGAAGAAATATTTGCAATGCTAAATGAAATTGTATTATTCTTATGCCAGTTCTTCAAGCTGTGAGATTACTCAAGCAGAACTGCTGATAATCAGGAGGGCCAGCTGGCAAATTGAAACCTGTTTATGTCTATGGGGAAGATAAAGGACCTAAAATAGATGGGAAATAAACCTTATCATTTTTAACTAAAATGGAAAAAGATGGTTCTGGGAGAAATCCTGGCTTTAATGTCTCAGAAAGAAGCTGCAAACTTCAGCATTTCATGAAAGGTAAACAGCAAACTCTGAGGATCTACACAGAGAGCTTCTAATTTGGAGGTTAGACAATTAATTTTCTCACTCCTGAACTTCAGTGAAAGGTTCTCAGATGCCCTCTTCTTTTCTTGGTTTATATAGGTCCCTTCATTTTCTTGTGGCCAAATGCAACTTCTACTTTACATCAATAGAAAAGCTATTTGCAGGCATTAGCAAGGTCTAGCAACCTCTTTTTTTCCGACACAGAAACAAGACCTTTATTTTAATAGTTGATTAATCTATGAGTAATTTTTGAAGGTTTTTGAAAGATAAATTCTGCTCATTCATTAAAAAAAGAGTGTTACAGGTAAATTTCGTTTTTTAGCGAGTACAGAATGGCATTCCAAGGATGAACTTGGTCCCTCTGCTCCTCAGCTTTTGAATAGTCACCTGAGTAAATCCTACTGCAAAGCTCCTGTAGGCTGTTGTGTTACATTCTATTAAACCTGGCAAGAGGAATGCTCAAAGCTAAATCTCACAGATCCCCTTCCAGAAGTTAGGCTGTTCAGAGAACAATTCCATATCTACATTCTCTGGGAATCAGGAGGAGGGGATATTAGTAAGTGAGATGAGTCACAAATTCTGTGTCTCACCTACCACTTCCCAAACATACCAAATAAAAGGTGTACCACCTTTATCCAAAAATCAACTGAATGAGTCTGTTTTACTGGCTAGAAAGAACCAGAGGAGGTGGATACACAGCACACATACCCCCAAAAAAAGCCAGGTCAGTTTTTGCTGAGGTACAATACTTTTTGTGTTAAGCCTTCTGTTAAGGTTTAATATCGCAAAGCAATATCAAGTTGATTTCTTGACCAGTTCCAAGTTTCAGAACTTCCTCAATTTTTGATTCCGAACCTTAAAATTAAGGAGGAGGGGATGGATCATTCCCAGACCTGTCCATGGCTTCATCTCAAGTGGGCACTTCTTGGCCCATAAGATAGAAAGCACTTATGGTGAAACTTCCTCTGAAACTTCCTCTGAAATTGTTCAATGTTTTCAAAAGCTGGAAATGCAGTTTTTCTTTGTTTGGTGCAACAAGCTCTTATGCAAACCAGAGGTTTCATGGGACAGAGCTGAGACAACCTTCTTCACTAATATGCTCAAAGCAAACAATCATCCAGAGAGGACTCCTCATTGCAGCAGATGCTTCTTTGCTGTGTGTGCCTTTAAATAGGATAATGTATAGCACGTGTTTGAAGAAGGACAATAAACACTCATGCTCCCAAGCTAAGGGAAAGTTATTCAAGTCTGTTATAAAAAGCAGTGTGCAAGAATTAGTATTATTCATCCGTTCTATAAAGAAGAATGACTATCATTGTTAAAAGGGCTAGACAGATGGAATTTAATTCAGAGGAAATTCTGGTGAACAAAAGCACAGACCCCAAACGTTTTGCTTACACTAATAAAAAATTTCTTAATGACAAAGTGACAGCAATAAACATAATGGTTATTTTCTCCTAAATGGTGTATAAAGATCAGCTGAGAAGTTTAGCTTAATAAAATGTGCTCAACTTTTTGCAATCATATTATATAATTCAAGTTAAAAACTTTTAATTAAAAATGCTTTATAAATTGCATTCATTATGTATATTTGCAGTGATATATTTCTTTGCCCTCTGGAGCAATTTGTTTTCCTTGGTTTATTTTTTTTTCATTTAATAAATTATCCTCATTTACACAAAATGTTAACGCCAAACTCTTTATTAATAGGATAAATATGGACTTCAGTAACAACAAATTATGTGGTGTCACTATTAAATTATCTTCCCCTTCCCAGCCTTAGTTCACTGTTCAACACCAAGCCTGCAAATGGTTTGGCAGCTGCTTTTTTCAGCACAGCTCAAGAAACATTCAAAGCAAAGATTTCAGGAGTTACTCTTTTGGGATGGTCTAGCACAATTTGATGTTTTCCATGCCTTATTTTGAAACAGGACAGTGAATGTTTCCCTTTGCTGCGCTGGCTTCCTTCCCACCATGCTGCAGCAGATTCGGATGCACAGGAAAGCAAGTGGCAGGACAGACTGGCTCTGTTTCTAAGCTGACATGAACAGCTTGACATTTAAACAAATTTAGGTCATGAGCCCTCAAATATATTGTGTGTCTCACAGATTTTGTCTGCTATATCAGATGTCCCATCCTTACTGAGACCACACACACAGAGGCAACTCAGTGGAAACAGGCAAATACTGCTTCCAAGGTGGGATTGCAAGTGGCAGGACATGTCCAGGGATAGCAGTGTCATGCTTTTCTTATGAAACCTTACTGAACTTTTTTCACAAGAGCAAAGTTTCAGGCCATGGTCTTGAGCATTCCCAACTCTGGAACCCAGGCAGCAAGGAGAAGACTGCCACTTAATGCAGAACCAGGGACAAAAAGGACACAGCTGAAGGACTAGGTTGGGACAAGTAATAGCTAATGATCCAGGAGAAGCTAGTAAGCCTGAGATTATCTCAGAAAGAGGACTGACTTCAGAGGACTGATGAAAAGACGATGATAGAGGTAGCAAAGAAGGATCTCTAACCACCAAAGGACCTTCGTCTTTAAGATGCAGAGCATAGTTCTAGTTTCCCAATTTTGGTAACAGCCATGGGCTAGAAAGCACCTTGGAAAGGGCACTTTTCCTTCTCCTTTACTGCTGGTAAACAGGTGATGACAGTCTGATACTGCTATCAGTTATTCTGCTGCTGAAGTCACAGAGATCTCTGCGATAGAAGGCTCTGATTCTGTCAATAGATAATTTCTGATGAGAAAACTTCTGTTATTTTTGTCTGCCTTCTAAAAACCCAAGACTACACAGACATTTCTTCTGAAGAATCAGTCAGGTTGCAAAGTCAAGGATTTAAAAGTTAATGAATAGTAGAATTAAGGATTTACAGACAGCGTCACTTTGTGCAAATTTGCTATGACACAGTTAATAACTACGGGGTCAGAAGAAGCCAAGGTGCAAACGTCAACACTTGGATAAATCCATTATTTACAGACTTATATTTTCCAGAGTCTGGATGCTTATCTAAGCACATTTTTTAATACTTTCAGTGGCAGTTGTTGGGCGCTCAGCAGCTTTGAGAATTTGACTTAAATATATTCAGTCAAGTACAAAAACATGAGATCTTTCCAGACAACGGCCATGTGAGAAAAGTCAGAGGACAAGCAATGACCAGGAGTTTGCTGGCAGGGTCCAGGACACTGTCCCTCCAGGGCAGGAGCATTCCCTTACCTAAGTCTTTTTCCTTATTTACAGTTCTCTCTACTTCCTTTTCAACATTGTCTGTTCCTAGGTGATTTTGCAGTTCAGTGACCCTCAGGATGTTGGCCATGCTTGTGGATAACAAAGGGAAGAGGAAGCTGCTTCACTGCTGCTACATGTGATGGCACTCCTGGTGTGAAGGGCTTGAAGCCCTCTGCAGCCAGATTTGGGGGGCTGTCATCACACTGAGGTGCCGTATTTGCTCTACAGAGACAGTGGGCAGTTTATAGCTGTCCCACAGCTGTTTACTATCTTCACCCTTAGGGAGGAAAAGCAGGTTGGAGAGTGATGAAATTGTAGCCTGAGAAGAGAGACACACAAGATTGCAAAGACCTGCACAAAATCACATGCTTAGCTTTCTTAAAGAATAGGGCACTCCATCTCCTGGCAGGACTGTTTCTGACTGTCCCTGGCCTAACCTCACAGAAAAAAATACCACAATTTTCCCTCTTTACAGACATTGATTTTAATAAAGTATTGTGGTGGGTTGACTCTGGCTGGATGCTGGACACCCAGCAAAACCACTCTGTCACTCCCCTCCCCAGGGGGACAGGGGAGAGAAAACCCAATGAAACACTCATGGGTGGAGATAAGGACAGGGAGAAATCACTCACCAGTTACCAATTAGTAAATATGGAAAATGGACTTCCTTGAGATAAAAACTGAATGTAACCACAAAGCTAATGGGTACTATCACTTTGTGTTTGTTCATACTTCCTGATGACATTTTGACATGATGCTTAGCCTGGAATGGAAGATACAGAAATATATATTACATTTGGCAGCCTGACCTAGATAAACAGTATATCACTTTCATGGATACAGGATTTACAAATGTCTCTGGAGACTAGAAACTTGCTGGCCTTTTGTGTTCATATCACTTTGGTCTCTCATATGTTAAATTATTCACCCATCTATTTTCTGATAGCAAAGAGCTGGGCTTGACTCACGTTTTCTTCATCAACATGGGCCTGCAGAGCAAAGAAATGGTTGCAGCAGGCTCCTGTGTGGTAAAACACTTTTGTAACAGCATTTTGTCCTTGCTGTGAGCATGTGCTACTCTAGCACTTATTTATATTTTATTCAATAAGTCAAAGTTTGAATTCCAAAAATAAAACCAAAAATGTTTCCTTTATGGGGAAAAATAGTGATTCTCAAATATGTATACTTATTTTTGAGGATATGACTGAATCAACAGCATGTCTAAGCTTTACTAGGGAATGGTATCTGTGTTAGTCACAAATATTTTTCTTCTCCTCTAATAAATTATAGGATGGAAGGGCAGGTATCTCTTCTTTGCACAAGAGCTTGATGCAACACAAAAAGTATTGAACCACTAAATGTGGATTCATTACCTATATTCCCAGTAGAAGCAGTATGCAGTATCTTTGCACTATGTTTTACATTTTGTGTGCATTAACCCTCATCAAACAAAGTGCTTCTCATAAATACACGAGAGGGTCATTTTAGTTCCACCTTAAGTAGAAGTTTGACTTGAAAGTATTTGGAAGAAGAACACTGGTGACACCCAGTCAGTACTAACCACACTTTCAAGATTTATCTGGTTAGTATTCCAAATCCCTATGAGCTGCTCTAGAGTAGATCTGCAGAAAATACAGCTGGAAGAAACCCTGAGACATCCCTCAGCTTGTTCTAAAAGGGAGGTTGTCTGACCCTTCCAGAGCAGGCAGTGCTGTACAGAATCACGTCCCCCAGGTAGACTTTCCCTGAGCACAACCTTGTCCTCACCAAGGAGAGCAGTGGGGCCACCATGCTGGACATGATGGCAGCAGCCAAGGTGCCTGTGTCCCCTTCCTGCTGCTCTTGTCCCACCCTGAGCACTGGGCCATCACTGCCTGCCAGCTGCCCTTCTTTCTCAAGGACCCATTCACATCTCCACGCCCTAAGGGAATTTCACACTACAAACCAGCACCAGGGTCTATGTAGTTGGAGCTAAGACCAAAGAAGTAATGAACATGTGTGGCCTAATAAATACTTCATAGCACTACAATCTAAGAAAAACTCTTAATGCTGCCCCCACATTTCTAGGTAGCCTTAAATGCTGACATAAGTAAGTTGCTTTTTCAAATTATGGCCATTCTAAATATATAGTATACAAAAACACAATAGAAAGGGCTATTTTTAACATTTTCACAGGGTGGTGGGATTTTTTTGCTAGGATGTGTATGTTTAAGATTTAAACTGCAATATATGTTACAGAGTTCAATGGGCAGGTTCAGCTTGTGGTTTTGCAAAAGCCCTGCTTGGAGCCATACTCGGGGTTATCTGCCTTTGACAGCTTTATGCTCATGTTATCAGCATGTTCATCTTCTCTTGGGGTTTTAGCACTCTGAATGTTTATGGTATGGTGCCTTCAAATCAAAATAATGAGACACAAGCATCTTATATATGTCATTGTCAGTAATTGACAGGGACTGCTTACGTGCAGACCCTCGTGGCTGTAACCCCAGCAAAGAGCTTAAACTCTGTATTGAACTATAACTCTAAATTTAGAACCATTATAGTCCTTCATTAATAATAGCAATACTCAGCAGTTGAGCATAGCAGTGCCTTTTATAGGAGAACCTTGAATGTGCAATGAAAGCACTAAACAAGTCACAAAACACCCTTAGGTAGTTCAGAATTATATTACCCCTTCATTTTAATAAGGAGTTTCAAGAGGTCTTTTTATAATTTTTTTTTCAATGTCTTCATCTAAATGTTTGAAAGGAAAACCAGGTCTGCTTAGCTTAGTTGTTAGTAGGCTTTGTGAACCATTCTGCTTCCACTCATAAATTTTAAGGCCATGTGGAATAACTATGATCTGACTCCACTGATAGTACAAGATTGCTTTCTGCCCAGAAGATGGACATTTTCCAGTTCTGTAGAGCAATGTTATATCCATATCCTCAATGCACCCATTATTCACTCTATACGTATATGCCATATTCAGTCTAAGTAAATCAGTCCTGGTAGAATGAAATCAGAGTTTCTGGGACCTGTCTGCCTCTTACAAATTCCCTTCACAGTGGATCTTTCTCAGCTGAGCACATGTTACTGCCATCACCCACGCCAGGGCACGGTGGTGTGTGGACTGGGCTCTATTCATTCACCTCCATGGCCAGACACTGCAGAGGTTTCTTGCAATTAGTGTGGCATTCAGCTTGGTGCCTTATTGCCCAGAGTGAATTACATCCTTACTGTGAGCAGAATATTGAGTGTTCAACAATAAAAGATGATGGATGTCTGCAAGGAATATTTTTTTAACAATTACCCTGTGCCACGTGTTCCCCATTAGCATAGCAATGAACTGCTCACTTCTGAAACAATGTGAAGGAAAAACCTGCCACAGAGGTTTTCTCTTTCCTTTTGTATTTAACTCGTTTGAAACATGCATCATATGAGAACAAAACAGACTAAGCCATTATGATAACACATGAGGATATGCATAAATTCACTGGAAAACAATAGAATGAGGGAAAAAAAATGTCCAGAATAAACAGCAAAAATACAAGTATGGTAAAAGGATGCATACATAGCACAGCAAACTGAAACTGTTCTTTTTACTGCTTTGCTTAATTCTATAGAGGAGTAATTATATCCCCTTCAAGGGAGATAAGTCATGTGTAAATCACTAGGCACTGTATTTTTAGTATTGAAAATTGTTTTCTATCAGGATAGGATTTTTCCTATTAAAAAACCTTTTCCTAGGAGCCTTTCTGTCTATTGTTGAAACAGTGGCTGATGACATATCAATGAAAAGACCCTCTTTGGACAACAAACTGTGCTTCTAAATATATCTCTTTTTCATCAGAGCCTGGTGGGATTTAAAAGTAGCAGTGTAACAATAATATTCCAGGTATGTGGAGAACATTCTTGTCAAACTGTTTGCAAATAAAATCCAGGAAATGAAAAGAGAGGATATGAAGGAATGAGGGGGGAAATGCTTTCTGCCCAGAGCATCTTGCCAACATATAGAAACACTTGAGGAAGGTTATTTTATTCAGAGATATAAGTGGAATATATCTCGGCAACATTCTTTTGTTCTGTAGAACAAAACAGAGTGGCTGTTGTTTATGTGTCCTATCAGGGTCTCATATATGAAGAACAGAAAAAATGCATGTATCAGCTACCAGCCTGCCTTCCAATAAACCCTGAACAAGAAAAGCAACACGACAAGGCACATGTTAAATCAATACTTTCAACGTCCGGCAGAAAGGAAAGGCGTTAAATATTTTGTTGTTGAACCAGCTGTAATGATGATAACAAAGAAAGGAATGGGACAGGAAAACACAGCACCAAATTTAAGGCACACAGAAACTAGTGACTTTAAAAGAATTTAGAAAAAAAGAAAGAAACTGTCAGGCTCATGATGCATCTGCATTACAGCAGCAGCCTGAATATGAGGCACACAGGTCCATGCAAGGAGACTTACACAAACAGAGCTGCTCCCACTGCAGAACCTTCTGTGGTTACTGAATCCTTCCTGCCCCCTCTGTGGAAAGGTGTGTTTTGCTGGGAATACTCCAGTATCCCTTCTCAGCCAATACTGCTAGGCAGACCTCCTCTGCCCCTGAAGGGAAGGGGACAAATGTTACTGCAAGACTGCAAGCATTTACAGGGTCTCTGAAGGTAGCTGGTGCTCAGCTTGATTTTACCCACACCATCTGCCACCTGAGGAATCGTGGGTTAAAAAAATCTCTTTAACAGCTGTGGGCAGAAGGGCTCAGGCAATAGGTCTTGCTGAATGAAATGCTAAAACCACAAATTCTTCACTCTGTGAAGTCAAAGTCTTGACAGTTATTTGTAAAGGCTGCTGAGTGTCTTTTCTGACAGGTCTTTCTAGGAGAGACTGGTCTGGAGAGTAATGGAGGTTGCACTAACTTTTGTGGAAGGCAGGAGTACAAGAATACAAGGGGCTTCTGCACACACAGCTCTGCAATGAAATTTACATAAGTGAGCAAAAGCAAAGGGGAATATCAATTAAATTAAAAAATGTGGACTTCAACGCTTCAGTCTCTGTCCTTTTCCACACAGAAACATGGGGGAGGGGTTGGGGGTTGGTTGCATTTGCATTTTAAATGCCACTGCTGCTTTTCTCAGGTAGAGGAAACATTGGTTTTCGTACTCTTTAGAATATATTTACCCAAAAAGCAAATCATCTGTAATACAAGACACACACACACAGTTCTTACTCTTATACATCCAAGACCCTGTCATTGATTTTTTTACTAAGAGCTCCCATGAGGTCAACAAAAGCTGGGAAAGTGGGACCATATGTTTCAGTCTTGCCCTTGGTTGGGTAGTTACTGACACCTTCTTTATCCAACATTAAAGCTTCTTCATGGCATTTTATGTTTCAAAGGTATAAGTTATTTTAAAGTAATTGACTGAGATAGAGATCTCTGGAATTAAGATAGGTGCAATTTGCATACACATCTGCTTTACTATAAATTGCTGGCAAGGAAATGCAGTATCTAAACTTAAGCTGCTTTGATTATCCCCGTTGTATTTAATATGCTTGCAGTTAAAAATCTGTAGGAAAGGGAAAGAAAAAGGAAAAGGAAAAGGACAAGGAAAAATTATTCAACCTCTAAATAAAAGCAGGATGACACTACCAAAACTTGTACAAAGACCCTTATTTAATTTTTATCTTTTGGATGATAACAACAGTGTAGTTACAGCTGAATCTCCAGCTGTATGAGGATATTTTTTAAGATATAATTTTTGGTTTTAGTTAGGTGTTGCTCAGATAGAAGTTATACCAAAGGAGAAAAAGAAGCCTCCACAAACAGAATCCAAGTGTCATAAAACCACTTTGGGGGGAGGAGACCTTTGAGATTGAGTCCAGCCATTAACCCAGCATTGTCAAGCCCACCACTAAACCATGTCCCCAAGTGCCACATCTACACATCTTTTAAATACCTCCAGAGATGGAGATTGTTTCTTTGCATTTTTGGCTTAGCCAAAATATATTGCCTGGAGTGCATGGTATGAATCCTTTAAGTGTCACTTGTGTAAGACTCACTCAAAGTGAATTAAATTTCAGGCTGGTCCTACTTTTATCAATGAAAATTAAGCTGGAATTACCATGTATCCTGGCCATTTTTAAAGTTTTCTACTGTAAATGAAGCTAAACATAAAACACAAGTTTATAATGCCGGGTAAAATGCTCTAAATTGCTGTCCAGCATCAAGCAAAATTAGAATACTCTCTTTACTTCCCCCCCACCCCCCGCTAAAAACAACCCAATTTTTTTGCAGTAAGTTTTTCAATAAGTTTTTTGGTATTCAAAAACAAAAACCTCCTCATCATTCTATTTTTAGTACCATTAGAGAAAGTTCTGTAACAGGTCTGTTGGCAGCTAGGTGCCAACGAATTTAAATCCTTATTAGCAGGCACTATGAAAAATCTGTCTCTGCTTTAAGAATCATAAACTTAGAGAAATTACAGGCAGCCACACAAACCAAGCCTGTTGCAAACCAAAAAGAGAGGGGGCACAATGAGAGGTTAGGACACTCAAAATAGATATTTGGAATAATGACATAATACGAAAGCCAGTATCTAACCTGAAAGGATCCTTGAGAGACAATATAATCCATTTCTTCCCTATAAACAGGGTCAAATGTGCCCACACTGCTCCTGGCAGATTTTTGTCTAACCTAATCTTAACAATGCACTTAAGGATTGTGCCCTCAGAATTTTCTAAGCAACCTGTTTCCATGAATATGTACCCTTTTCACACTAGAAAGACTTCGGGATTTTTTTTTTTAATACTATACTGTCTCATCCAAACTTGCCTTCTACACTGAAAGCCCATTTATTTTTGTCCTATCCAGAGAGAAATTAATATTTGGAGAGACTTGTTTTTCTCTTTTCCAGAATAAAGAATAAAAACCATCTATTCCTAATAAGATAAAAATAGGTACCAAGTTCTCATTCCTTCAGAATTTAATTTACCCTCCACAAACACCCAAAGATTAATAATGACTTGTGGTTGATTCAGCCAGTTTTTACAATATCCTGGCACAGGTGTTATGATCCAGATAATTTGTTAAACTGCTTTAAGTGTTCTCCCATCTGTCTTTCAACTGGTCTAGCTTGAGCTTTCATCCAGTTATTGCCTGTCTAAATAGCAGTTTGTCAAGTGATAATCTGAGAAACGGAGCTAAGAAAGATTTAAATATTTCCATACTTTATTTTTCATCTGTCCACAGCTTTCCCTCTTCACTGACTGGAATAGGTTTTTTCCCTGCTGTTGTACCTATATAATATGTATTTTATACTGCATGGTCTTGCTTTATTTATCTTCATATGTCTTAATTTTTCTGGACTTTTTCTTTCCTTCTTATTTAATTCTTTACAATTCATCCTCAGTAACTTGACCAAATCTCCACATCCTCTCTTTTTACACTTGGAATTTGTTTTTAGCTAAACTTTTTCTTATAGCACTTCATATTCTTTCTCTTCATTGAAATGATTAATATCTGAAGATTTAATATAGCTTCTCAGAGAACTGCCAACAATTCTTAACTCCTTTTTCCATCTCAGAGTTGTCTCCTGTGATTAGCAATACCACTGCACCCATAAATCTGAAACCACATGCAGAAACCTAACACAACCTTTGCACATAGCAGGGAATAAATTTCAGAAGTGAGAAATGACTCACAGAACAAATATGAATTCCTTCTATAAATATGAACTGGAGAAAGTCTCCTTTCAGATGGTACATGAATTTGACAGTTTTTGAAATGCATAATGATGGGTTAATGTTACTGCTTTTAATCCCAGTAGTCAATGGTGAAGAAAGCATACTTTCATAAAATATATTTCTATGGTTCAGGAAGCTGCACAGAGAATTAGAAGCCATTTAAAAGCTTAAGAGAGCTTTTTAGAAGGGCAAGAGTCAGCCACTCTGAATAGCCAGATCTAACTTTATAAAAGGTTCTGTTGTTTGGACATCATATTCACCAGGTGTCAGAGTGACATGCTTTAAGTACTGAATTTTAATATTAAGTTACTTAACAGATAACAGACAAAGGTATGCCCGACTTACATATTTCATATAAAGGTTTGGGTGTTCCCATGGAGACAGAAATGAGGCTCACTGAAGTCAGTGCAAAGCCTCAGATTTACCTCAGTGGTCTCTAGATCCACCTTTAATGGGTATGAAAAGATAATGTGAAAAGTTTGACAACAAACATAATCAAAACATGACTGAAGAGTTCTGCAGTCACACAGACTTGTTAACCAAGTAGAGGTACATGGCATTGCTGCTCAGATATAGGGAAATAAATAAAATCTGAGACCCATAAGTCAGGTCTGAGAAAAGAATAAATAGCTGGTGATGTAGAAAGATCTATGGACCTGTTTATCCTGTTAGTGTTGAGGCAAGCTATGACTTGGAGAACATATTGGAGAACATATAATTCAAGTGACTTTTATACTGCTGGATAACAGACTGATTAAATAAGCTTATAAAACATTTAAGAACATAGAAAAACTATTACAGATTAACAAAAATGGGAAAGGAAAGGCAAAAAAAGATCTGAAAAGATATAGAGGACTCTACAGCAGACATACAAGAAGTTACACTTCACAAGTCACTGACACCTTCAATACTTAGAGTTAAGTAGATTTAGAGATCTGTATATACTGGTGGCTTGAAAAGAAATTAAAATCCAGAAAGGCAAGCTAAAATTTGTCAAGAATATTCATTTTAAAATAGAGGTTTGCAGGCTGCATGTTAGGATGTGAATATGCTTTTTTCAAAAATTAAATGGTAATATCTTTTCTACTTGAACATTAAAAAGGTGATATTTAGATCACATCTTGTCATCTGGACAGTAACAGATTTCAAATTCCATAGAATCTCAGAATTAAGGCTGGAAAATAGCTCAAAAATTACCAAATTCAACCTTTGACCAAACACAACCATAGCACTGAGTGCCATGTCCAGTCATTTCTTGAACACTTCCAGGGATGGTGACTCCACCACTTCCCTGCGCAGCCCATTCCAATGCTTGACAAATTTTTCCTTTAATAATTTCTGCCTGATATTGAGCCCTCCTATGGCCCAGCTCAAGGCCATTTCATAGCATGATATCTATTAACAGATAGTGCAAATTAGTCAACTACCCAATCCCAAATGAACAAGGAGTTTAGGGCCATTAGCAAATGACTTAATGCAGACCAGAAAGTAAATAATAACAAAAGACAGCACTACTCTGGGAGAACAGAAAACCCATTGCTCTATCCAACAGTGGCTCATCATTCCCCCATTGGTGTAAGTGCCCAGATGTATTATTCTTCTCTTGAAAGACAACATATTGCAAAGTGCTATTCTGAACCAGACAACTGAGGCACATACAGCTTTCCCTTCTGCAAAAAGTTACATAAATTGCTGTCCCTAGGGGAGCATTAGATTATTCTAAACTTGAAGACAGTACAATGCTAGGAAATTGTAAGAAGCAAATAGGTATTTCTTGGCATTATTTTGATCCACAAATTTTGTCCTAAGGTACTCAGAAATAAATTACTCAACACTAAAAATATTGAGAAAGGACTTGAGTTTTAGAGAAGTTCAGGACATAAAGGTACTTCAAGAGCAAACACCAAAAGAATAATGACAGCTAAAACTTTTTTTTTTTCTTTTTAATGTCACAGAGCTTTTTAGCTTCTTGGCAAAAATAAATAATTTTAAAGCCATTTCGGTGGCACCAGATGGTTGAGGTGTTAGGCTTGCACCCAGCAGCTACAGGGGTTTCCTACCCTGTGTCAGGATGAAGGCCAAGCTCCTTTTACTTGCATAAAGTCTGAACTTAGCATCTAACAACATTAACAGCAGTTCCTAAACATATATAAAACATCTACATTTGCACCCAGGCTTGGCTTTGAGCTGTGCTAGAGATACTTTCTGAACAGAAAGATGATCTTTTCGGTCACTTGCTGCCCTTAGAAACTCAGGCAGATAAAAATGCAGCCCAACAGTGCTTGTGTAAGAAAAATGGAAGGACTGAAATGTTTTTTTCCTTTTCAAGAGCGTTATCTATTATCCAGCCTGTCCACACAAGAGTCATGGTCTACTTTTTGCACTTCTTTTAGATCTATTTCTTCCAAAATAAGCACATTTGAATTTAGCTGTTCAAAACGCTTATGTTCAGACCTCTGTTAGTCAATATTACCAGATTCATGACCCCAGAGCTTTGTCATGTGTTACTGGAACAGTACAAAGGGTTGTGGTGCAGGATTTGGGAAGATGAGATAGTCTAACAGTATGGTGGTACTTACACAACCAATTGTTTATGAACAAATTAGAAAAAGGTCATACCTCCCATGGGGATGACTCAAGAGGAGCTCAAGGAGCTCCCAGAACACAAAAAGCTGCAGGTTACCTCTTCCCAGCTGACGTTTGGCAGCTGAGAACATGCACTTCCAGGCATTTGCATTGCAAAATGAACAACAGGCATATAAATCACCCAAAATCTCAGCTGTTCACCTGACAGTGCAACAAAGAGTAGATGATTAACAGCACTTAGCTGTGACTAAGCAAGAAGTGACACGAGATTTACTTCATGTTTTACAGTCAATAGTTCACTTTGATTTTCATCTCTGCTTTGCTTTGCATTATACTTGGTTAATTGCTTCAGGAAATGGTTGGAGTCTACAGGCTGCCTGGAAATTGGGATGTTTTAAGAGAATGTACTGCAGTGCATTGATCTGAGGGATATGGAATCTATTCTTCCCCGACAGAACAGAGCAACTGACCTTACCTGATTGCATGAGTCAACCACTCTTGCATTAATAGTTTACAGCTGGTGGTCCCAGTTTTCATCCAGTTTTTTTATGTCCATCATAAATCTTTTAATTGAGAAGCAGCTAGCCAATATGCAGGACTCTGCCACACATTGAGACGCCTCTGTTATTTGAAACTGGGGTTAGCTCCTAGGCATGGGTTTCATTCTAGTCAGAAAGGTGCTTTTTGCTGGCATATGCTGTTAGAAAAAGCAGCGACATGTAGACTTCATAATTATGGAAAAACACATCCAACAACACCTTAGGCAAGTCATTATGAACTTTATATGAACACAAGCACCTAATAGTAATCTCTACTGAACACAGGTCATCCCTCTAAATACAGTGCTGATACAGGACACTACCAGCACCTATCTCTGTCTTTTAGCATTTATTAAATTACATTATATCACAGTTGCTTCACAGAGTATATAAAGGATTTGAACTAAAAGTTATAAAATCATAGAATGGTTTGGGTTGGATGGAAGCTTGAAGATCATCTAGCTCCAACTCAAGCCAAAGGCAGGTGTGCCTGTCACTAGAGCAGGTTGCTCAGAGCCCAACCTGGCCTTCAACACTTCCAGGGATGGGGCATCCACGGCTTCTCTGGGCAACCTGTTCCAGTGTTCACCACCCTCACAGGAAAGAACTTTTTCCTGACAGCCAATCCAACTCTGCCCTGTTTCAGTCTGAAGCCATTCTCCTTTGCCTTATCACTACAGGCCCTTTTAAAAAGCCCCCTTTAGGTGCTGGAAAGCTGCTATAAGTTCTCCTCAGAGCCTTCTCCTCTCCAGACAGAGCAACCCCAACTCGTTCAGCCCATTTCCATAGGAGAGGTTCTTTAACCCCTTTATCACCTCTGTGGTTCTCCTCTGGACTCATTCCAGCAGGTCCCCACCTTCCTATGCTTGGAACCCCAGAGCAGGATGCAGCAGTGCAGGTGGGGTCTCAGCAGAGCAGGGGAGAGGAGCAGAATCCCCCCTTCACCCTGCTGGCCACGCTGCTTTGGGTGCAGCCCAGGATACAATTGGCTTTCTGGGCTGCAAGTGCACAGTGTTCAGATGTGTCCAGCTTCTTGTCAACCAACAAAATGCACAGTGTTCAGATGTGTCCAGCTTCTTGTCGACCAACACCCTCAAGTCTTTCTCCTCAGAGCTGCTCTTAATCCATTCAGCACCCAGCCTGTACTTGTGCTTGGGATTGACCCAGCACCAGACCTTGCACTTGGCCTGGCTAGGTTTGCACAGACCAACGTCTCAGACCTGACAAGGTCCCTCTGGACGTCCTCCCTTCCTTCCAGCCTGTCAGCCACACCACACAGGCTGGTGCAGTTGGCAAACTTGCTGAGGATCCACTTAATTCCATTGTTCATGTTGCCAGTGCAGTGACATTATGTTTTTCCTTTGGTCTCAGATCCCCCAACTCAGTGCTTGACAAAACAGCCCTAAGCATTCTTTGCAATCAGACATGAACCAGAGACACAAACTCAGAATCGTCCTTTAGCATTGCAGTTTTATCTGAGACATAGATATTTAATGATTTGGTGGGGTTTCATCTGTCATATCCATTATTTCTGTGCCATCATATCTACAAAGCATTTTCAGATGAGCCAATAAACTAAGTAGCAGAAGTTCTGTTAATTACTTGATGCAACCACTGTCCACAGAAGAGGGCAGTTTTTGTCCTTGCCATTTCAACCACTTGAAATAGATATGAAAAATTTGAGATTTTAGCTTCTCATTATGTTTCTGAAGCAGCAAAGTATCAGCCACCATTAGCTATGTGCAATGTAACTGAATACAAATGAGAAAGGAAATTTCAAGTGAATCTTGTCTCTATTGGTGCTACCAGAGAATGCAGTAATTCAATACCCATATGGACAAAACCAGCCAGAACAGAGGCTACCACTGCTTTTCAACAAGGTAAACTCCACGTAGTTTAATCTTAAAAAAAAAAAAAAAAAAATTCTATTCAAGTTGTAGTGGCAAGTTGTAAACACTTTGTAGTTAATAGAGATCAATATAAATTTATCTGCTTCAGTTCTCCATAGATGAAAATTGATGAGAGAACAGTCATTATTAAAAGAGACATTATGCTGAAGAAAAATGGATTAGGACTGCAATTTTCAAAGGGCTTTCTGTTTACTTCAGAAAAATTGTGCCTGCAAATGTTCATGAGGCTCTGATGTTTTGCACGCAAATTTGAGAAGTTTAAAGTGGGATTGGTGGGGCAGGGAAAATTTGAGCTGTGAACTGTTTTTCTCTTCATAAGAAACAGTTATGATAATTTCAGCATGTCCTGCTAGAAATACAGGTATCAATACCCAGACCAAACTGTGCCATGCCCCCTGGCAGGAAGGTAAGTGGTGCCTGCAGTCCTGCTGGGGGAGGCAGGGTAGCCTCAAATCGCAGCCTGATGGACAAGAGATGCACAGACTCTTCTCCCACCTTCCCTCCTCCCTCATTTCCACTTTTAGCTATTAAAGCTTCAATTTACTAGGAGATCAGCCTGCAGCTTATCCATAAGTTGCTCTTCCCTCTCTGCAGCTTGTCCAGAAAGGA
Organism: Fringilla coelebs; assembly: GCF_963513975.1. Classification (NCBI taxonomy): domain Eukaryota; kingdom Metazoa; phylum Chordata; class Aves; order Passeriformes; family Fringillidae; genus Fringilla; species Fringilla coelebs. The sequence goes on along the minus strand of NC_140030.1, from coordinate 26,012,820 downwards.
TTGGAACAGAACCAGGGAGGAACACCTTTCCTGGGCTGCAGCTGGACCTGAGCAAAACCACAACTGCTCAGCTGGATTCATGAGCCCTGCATCCCAGAGTGGAAAATGTTCACCACCAGAGTAATCCAAGGGCCTGAGAAACCAGAGTTTTCCCCAGGCACAGGAGTCTGCTACAAGTAAATCAGTTTTCTAATTGCAACCTTTTTCATAAGTTTCAAAAATAAATTTCTCAGTCAAAACCATAAGAGTTTTGCTCTTCTCATAAATATTTTGAGAATTTGCAGGTAAGTCTGGAAAAGTTTACAAATTCCCATTTTTCGGTTCCAATACCTGTGACTCGATATGATTTTGTATGTTAGTTTAAACAATGTTTTATATTTTTTAAGGGAGCCTTAAAGATGCCTGAATATGCACCACTCTCCTGGCTAACAAAACCTGTGTTCATTGCTATTTTGCATACCTGATTTCTGATGCTGCGGCACAAACCAGTTGTATGCTTTGGGAAATAGACAGTAACAAAATTTTCTAGTAAGTCTGTGCTGTTCAAAAACCCAAAATAAACCAAAACTCCAGAAGCTTACACAGATTTATTTTCACTTCTCACTAAAATTGACAAAGAATTCCATTTTCTGCAGTGAATCCCGTGTACCACCAAATTTTGAAGACCAAAGGTCTACTTTATGGTGATAGTGCTGCTTGACTGTTTCATTCCTTTGTAAGACTGACTCTAGGGCAATGGAGGCTCTTCTTGCTCACTGGAATAATGGCATTATCAGCATGGATGATATCAAACCTTATCAATAAAAAGTTTTAATTTATAGAGTGAAATAATCACTGTCCTTGCCTTCTTGCCTCTTACCCTGAAACTAAGGACACATGACCATGAGAAAGGGGAAATGTACTGCTCCATATTACTCTTTCTCATGGACATAATTCATGACATAGCTAAAAGACATCTAAAACTGACTATAACTGCTACAACAAAACTGCATGCTGCAGAGGAAATGGTCTTAACACTTAAGAAGTGTTCTTCATCTGCCTGAAAGTTTTATTCACTTCAGGATGGGGTCCCAGCATGTCTCTAACAAAATCCTGTTTCAAAAACAGCTCAGCTTCACAGAGCAGTTCTGCATGAGGAGCAGCAAAGGGTTTGTCTTGTCTTTGTGATTTACATGAGATTGTCATTTCATGAATGAGAAGATGGGTATTTCTGACTCCAGCTCACCCAGAGCTCTCTCTGAGTTAACCCTGAGTCATACACACCCCCTGTCGCTGAAGTTTCCACAGGCTACACCCTTTCTCTGTGCCTTTAATGTTCTTCCACAGTCCTAACTAGGGTCTCAACTTGGCATCACAATCCAGACTTTATTTAATGATTTTTTTGTGTAGGGAAAGTCAGAAAAAAATCCACTTCAGTCCTCTCCAGGTGCATCTCCAGGGCAAGAGAAAGAAGAAAACATGCAGGAAAAAATAGGAAATTAATCTGCAATAGGCAAAACTAAATCCAAATCTGTATGCACATAGGAAATGAAACTGCTCTGTAAGAATTTACCACTTTTTTATATATTAGCTCTCCAGAGATAAACTGCCCTTTAAAACATGAATTCTGGGTATCACAGTTAACAATGAGAGAATGAAATTCCAATTACTCGCCTTGGGCACTATGAGAAAAACTCAGAAAATAAACACAGCATTTCTACTCTTCCCAGCAGCCCTACTTATACACAAGGGGCAAAGAGAAGTTATGATAGAGGGGATTCCTTTCAGGGTCATGTCACCATAAGGTTTGTTTTCCTTTTTCTTGAGGCTATTCCACTTCCAGTCACTGCAGAACAGGGCATGTTGACTACTTAAAAGAAACAAGTAACCTAATACAGCTTTATTACCGTGCTCTGGGAACCTGGGAAACAGATAAACAATGACTCAAGAAAAAAAAAGCTTTTATCTACTTAATGTAGCAAGTGAGCATATGAGCCAAGCCAACAGGAGTCTCTGATGGAAAGCAACCAACTCTGAACTTTGGTCCAATGCAATGGTCACAAGAGACTTTCATGGGGACTGCAGCATGTTGAAAAGCAAATTAAAAAGAGGACATTACATGGAAGAGAAGCATACAGGAAGTATATCTGCCTGTTTGATAGAAATGCAATAATGGAGGAAAAAAAGTTCTGTTCCTCAAGATGTAAAGAGAGGACATCATAAAAACTCTCAGAGAAAATGTTAAACTGTAAAAAAACTTACCAGAAGACAATGTTTGTTCTAGGCTAGATGTTACTTTATGTTTTTAACCAACCTTTGTCTTATGCCACACACTAACACACTCATCTGAGAAGAGTATGTGCTTGTCTACGAACTGTCCTTTCATGGATCAGCTCCAGGACACTTTCCACTGCCAAAAAGGTCCCCAGAGGCCCCCTCTGGCTGGAGAGCCACTGGTGCCAGGGTCACTCCACCCAGCATCACTGGTGACACTGGGAGGAAAAGGCCATCCCTTCTTTCCATTACTCCTCCTCCATCCAGCAGCGCAGCCACTCACATAAACTGTACCAGGAATTGGATTAAAGAAATAATCTGGACTGGAAGAACCCTCTCAGATGAGGCAGGAGAAGCAATGGTGTCTTGAACTTTACTTCTGATTATCTGTTGAAAACCTATTTTTCCTATTTTTTCCCACAGCAGAGCTGTAACGAATGCATAAGCAGACTACAGTTTGAAAACTAACTTTGCAGATATTATGGTTTTTATGTAGCTTTGCACATATCTGCTGGGAATTCTGTTGTGGCTATTCTGAACTGAGTCCATACCAGAAAGGACTCTAAAGGAGTGTCTGAAGGAACAAGCTAGAGAAATATGTGATGGAGAAGTCTTCTCATTTTTCAGTACAAAAGGTAAAACTGCACTGTGTTATCTTCCAGTTAGCAACACTTGCTGAATAATTATATTTTACTGTACCTCATTCCTTTAATATGACGTTTCTAGGGAAATGAGGAGAATATGTGATTGGAGGCAATTGACCTCATCTGCTCCAGTATATTCCATAAAGTAGTATAATTTATAATCACTGTTTATTATTAACCAGATTCATTTCTGGACAGTAAGAGCAGAACTCATCTGTTTTTATTCTCCATGGCAGAGGATGAAGGAAAGAGGACTGGCAAGTGTTGGAGCATCATCTCTGAATGACTCATCCCCATCTCCATTGCACAAGGGAAGCTCCAGTGCAGCCTTGCAGAGTCTGCAGTCCAACACCAGAGCCCTTCCAAAATATTTTTGGCATTTTACCTGCAAATACACAATGGTTTTGAACAGCAGAGAGCAGGAAAGGGGGCAAGGAGGAGATTTCTGCTTGGCATGAGAAGAAGTTTCCCCAGGGGCCACCATGCCAGGCCCAGTCAGAAGAGGAGAACTCCAGAGCTGACAGAAGTAATTTACAGCTCTCATTCACTTCTTTCCTTCTCCCATAAATAAGATAACAGGCACATCAGTGCTGGGACACTCCCATCCTACTTAAAACTGCTGGTGTCTCATAGCTGAGGACAGGAATCACATGATGAAATGGGTCATTAAATAAAGCAGATGCTTTTATTGTAGCACATTAACTTTTGTGTTATTCTGGAAAAAATGCTTATGCTTGGGCTGAGTACATGCTCTATTCCTCCAAAGTCAGCCTGAGCTTAAACCATTTGTCAAGCATTAGAGGAGTCAGGTACACAGTATCAGAGGTTACTGAATGCCTCATGCCTTCATTTGCTATAATTTTCTTTTTTTTAAGTAACCAAGTCACTTTTTCACAGTAACCTGAACTTGGCACCTGGCTCCTGTCTCTGTAATGTTATATAGCACTTTGGCAACTGCAGCTGCTCCCAGGGTAATCTGGAAGGTTACCCTCAAAGAATGGTGGTCCTGCTCAGCTTAGGTTTGGGGACTTTGGGTTTTAGGTTTAAATCAAAGATACTGTACTTGTGTCTGTCATCCCAGCTGATTTTTCCAACACACAGAGAAACACCCTGTGGGTTTCACAGAGCGGGAGGTGCAGAGGGGGTTTGGGTAATGGGACTGGTGCTTTTATAGTCCAGAAAAGACACAGAAAACATCTTAAGAAGGACAAGAGATTGCAACATAGAAAATATAAAGGGACATAAAGGCGTGCTCACATGTTTACACAGCATGCTCAGCGGTAAAATCAGATCCTTTTAGCTTCTAATCAGATGGATGCTTGGAGGTTACCTCTTTGTTCTGCTTAAGGAGACTCTGTAATGCTCAGGTGAACGTTCTTCCACTTAATATGTGCTTTCAGTTTCTGGAAATACAACCTTTAGCATTTCAACTGCTCACATCAAAAGTCATTTTGATGGCAGATTGGCATTGCTCAGCATTGTTTCATTGGAAGGGTTGTTTTTTCCCAGCACCAAAATAAATTTTTCATAGCAAAGGGAAAAAAATAATGCAACAAAGGTAGAAAGAGAAAAGTCCACAGAGTGGCTGTGCAGTGGAATTCTTCACTCACCTCGTTAAAAGAATTTTGTATTGGGATGTCCACCCTCTTATTTTTCAGGATTTTTGGAATGTGCCTCTAGATTTTGGCATTGCAATGGGTCAGACATCCATTGCACCACAGGAGCAAGTCACAGATGTGCCACAGTCCAAGGAAGAGACTTAGAAATAAAGGTGCAGCAGCTTGATACACTACAGCAATGCCCTGGAGCCTAGGGCATCCTCCTCAGGTGTTGCCGGGGCCATGTGCACACCTCCTTCTCCCTTGGCATGGACACTACAGAGGCAAGCTGGAAAAGCCACTGCCAGGTGAGAACACAACTCCACCATCATCCTCTTTGCACCAGAGAGGTGTGGGTAGTGAGGGAAAGATTTCCTTGGGAAAGGGAAGAAGATCAACACAGAAAAATAACTGCAGAAACCAGAAGTCTGGCTTCTTTTAAGCATCAATGAGCCAGGAACAGATTTCCCTCCCCATTACAGCAATCTGGATTTCACTCTGCCTGCCAGACCCATTTCCTCACTGCAGCTGCCCAGGCAGAGGACAGGGTGGGATGCCTTGTGCCACCCATGCTGCCAGCACATGGCAGAATTTTCCACCAAAAAGGTGAAAAATTGCCTGCTCTGTCTTCTCTTGCAATAACCTCAGAGTAAAACACGCTGTTTAAGGCTGCCCAAGCCATCAAGTGTGGAGCTGCCAAGCTGTCTCAATGATACAGGCAACCCACAGGCAACCCTCCTCCCTCTATAGGAGAGAGGAGCAGCTGGGGCTGGGGCAGGATGGAAAGCAGCTGGCCAGCCCAGGAGCAGCCCTGGAGAGCTTCATGCATCAGCACAGACAGAGGAAAAGGGAGTTGTAGGACAAGAAAGGGGTGCCAGGGCTGCCCCTCTCACCCACAGCCCCGGGGTCAATGCAGCAGCTCTCCAGGCTCTGCCAGGCACAGAGTTTGGAAACAAGGTCATTCCCACAGCCCTGCTTTTCTAGGCACACACCTCCTTTACCTGTGCATCAAACTGCACTTCCTGACCTTTTCTGGCCCCTTTTATTTTGTCTCCAGTAAGTTAATAAATCACACACAGTGGGGTGCAGGAGGGGTGGAGGAAATGCATGCTCCTCTTCAGCATGCTCCCAGGCTGAGCAGCATTAGGTTAGACAAGTATTCTCCTGTATTAGTCCTCAGCTGAGGTGGAAGTAACTAAAAACTGTGGGTTGGTACTTTTTAAGCCTTCTAATAGAAGGGCAGAGTTCCTGGGCTCATACCCTTCTACAGCAAAAAATAATTATACCTTAATCCTCCAAGTTAAATGCCTATTTCTCCCCAATATCAAAAATTTTAGTGACTAACCAGAATCTTAAGCTTACTCTAACTAGGAGATTTAGTAACTGCTACTTTGGACTGTTGAAATGTAAATTAAAATCTCTTAGGGCACTTCTCTAGCAATTTAATTTCAGGCTGTGGAGGAATGCCAGGAAAAAATCTCCTTCTCCTTGAAGAAAAAAACATTAAAATGTGGAAGCTGTTCTATTGTGCTGTCATTCACCACATGCTACCTGTGCCAAATAAAGGGCTGGGAATCAGGCAGTCAACAGCAAGTCTCAGAAACTTCAGTGAACTTTACATGCAGTCTTCATGCTTTGTACTGGTACCAGAAACACTTGACTGCATGAGTCCTCAGAGATGGAGCAGAAGAGAACCTGTGGGACACCAACCTAGAGTAAAAGGGGGAAGGTTTACCACAGAAAGGTTATGTGGGTGCGAAGAGAAAATATTTTGTCTGGAGCTGCTGAAATTGTCTAATCCAGGGGCTTGGATTTGTTTTATTTTAAGTCTATCTTCATTGCTTTTTGAGTCCCAAAGGCCCAAAAAAGGCCTTCAGGGCAAAAGCTCCAGAATCAGCCGTGCAACCTATTGCTTTACACAGAGCAAAGGATGCACCCATGCAAGACAAGACTCAGTCCTTACCTGCAACCACAAGGGCCGGGCATCCTTCTGCAGCAGAGACTCTGTGGTTTCTGAGGACAGCAGGGTTCAGCTGCCCTGCAGCATGCTGGCCAGGTGGCTTTTCCTGCAACAGCTGGGAGAAATTTTGGAGGATCTTGAAAGCAAGATCATTAGATGTGCATTTCACCATTGCCACCTTCAACAGCAAAAATAAGTCTGTAATCACAATAGGTTTGTCTTACCGTGGCGCAAATTGAATATGCTGGAAGTACAGGGCAAAACAAGTAATCTGATTTATCACAACAGACACCAGTGCCCATTTATAAAAACCTGAATTTGTGCCGTACAGTTGTTCTACAAAGAGCCTCAGTAAGTCATTCGCAATCCAATAGCTACATTGAGTTATCACAGGAGCAGCCATTAGTCACAGTGACAGTCCCAGCACAAGCAGCCCCTGCTGAGAGCAGGAGTTTCTGCCTACATGGAGCAGATGAAGCTAATGGATCTCCATCTGCCTGGCTGAGCCCAGCCCCAAGCCTGGCTGTGCACAGGGGGATGAATCCACCACGAGAGCATCTCACCAACAGCAGTTACTCTCTGCAGGAGAAAACTGACAATTTGCTGCTTTTCTTTAGACAAGCCTGGGTTTTGTTGACTTGGGGGGTGGGGAGGGGGGCTGTTTCTTTGTTTGTTTTTGTTGAGTGAATGAGAAGTAAAAATAACTCCTATTTAGCAATCACCAGGAACATCAGGCAACATATAAGGGACAGGAGGTAGGGAGTAACCTTTCAAAAGTGATGGGAGCAAGCTTGGCTGTGATGTTCTCCATCAGACCTTACCTGCCTGGAATGCTGGGGCACAAAGATAACCAAAGGCCTGGCTATGAAGCCTTCTCTTAGGAAGGCTTCATAGCCTTCCCAAAAAATCAGTCTTGGGGGCTATTCTAACCCAAAACTCTAATCTTATTCCATTTACACCTCAGACCCTCCTATATTATCAAACATCTCGAAAGGTAAGTTTCCTAAAGTTGCTACCTGAGGGAGATCAGAATTTCTTCCATGGCTATGTCTCTTGATTAGGAGATATTTCCTGGCTGCAGGCAGACATTACTGCGTTTGAGCAGATTCCAAACTATTTTTTTTAAAACCTATCACCAAACTGTACAGTGAAAAGAGATAATTTATTCTCTAACCAAGAATAGTAAAGAAGAAACAGAATGTAGAGCAGTTATCTTCCTACTCTCAAAGTTGCTTCATTGTAATTTTATAACTATTTCCTCCTTCTCCTAAAAAAAACTAATGGAATCCAGTGTCTGAAAGCAGAATATTCATCTTCTGACTTTTTTTTACTCCAGTTTTAGGATTTTATATCTTCACTGCATATTAGGAGGAAGAAAACCCCAGAAAGTAGCTAGTGAGATTGATTTCTGGAAATGTCATTTAACCTCTGGGGGTTTTGCAGCTCATAATACAACACAGCCAGTAGGGAACAGTCACATTTTGTGTTCATTCATCTGAGTAAGAAGAAAAAGTCAGTTCCTAGCGCCACGCATTTAGCGGGGATTAGATGAATTACTACGGCCTGAGTCACCAGGGCCATACCTGTGCTCCATCAGTCCCTGCACACCCTTCAGGCAGGGGCTGCATGACATCTCCTGCACCCCTGCACCCCAGTTTCTGCAGGGCCACCACCCCAGAGCAGGCTCCACCACTGGCAGCTGCTCCAATCCCACGGCGAGTTCTGCTCCCCAAGAGTCAGGAGGAAAGGAGGGGCTCAGAAAGTCCTCCTCGCCACAGGCACCAAGGAAACACTGCCACTGGCAACAAGGAGGAAAATCATGCCTACCTGGACTCTTTTGTTTGAAGCTTTGTTTAAAAGGAACACGAGGCAGATGGGGACAGGATAAATCTGCACTGAGAAATGAAGTGGGATAACAAATAAACTGACAACACTGAACTCTGCTCTTCAGGGAGCACAACTGCACTCTTTCCTAACAGTATGTCTCTTTAATAATAATTCACTGGAAACAGTTCAAAATCACATTAATATAAAAAATAAGTTCTTGCCTTCAGTTTAAATGACAAAGCTCTCTATTAATATGAAATTCCTACTATCTCCTTCCCTGGATGCATATATCTAATTTGCAACTACATTATTCTGGGGATTTAAGCTATAAATGACCCCAGCTGATGCTGCAGTACTTTTACCCCCAGAGGGGTGGGAGGATGAGAAGCAGGTTCTCTTCTGAACCATTGCCAAACACCACAGCACAGCAACTTCAGTACCCGATCAGGCAAAACCTCTTTTAAAAGGCAATAGTTATTTACACAGACAGTGAAGAGCTGAAAGAACAGAGCTCTGTTGAGTGGCAGAGCCACAAGAAATGACACTACATCTCTTTGCCCAAAGATGAAGGAGAGCACTTAGAGAAACCGCAGCAAAACCGGTCAAGTCATCCTCTATCCATCGCACCTGCAGCTACCTTTGCAAGGCAGGCAAGATGATGACAAATATGGTGCGAGAGCATTAAAGTGTGTCTTTTTCCTGAACCACAAATAAAGCTGCCTGCAGGATCTGCCTTCCCAGAAATAAATGTCAAGGAGAAATCCAGGGAAAACAAAGGGAGCTGGTTAATTGAGTGATGCCCACATCACACAACAGACATGATCCTACAGAATGGAGCATGCAGCTCCAATCTGGCACTGTTTAAAACATGGTGCAACTGGCATCATTTCAGTGTTGTTGTAACAGGTGAGAACATATACAGCCTGGGGAGGAAATAGCATTTTTATTGACTGACAGATTGTGGTACTACATTACATTGAACATCCCTATAAAAAGAGGAGTGAGCCTTGCCTAAAATATGGCACTGCACTGTGCAAAGGTTAGCAGTGCAGTGGTCGCTTTATCAAGGTTCAGGTTGTCCTGCAAAGCTTTGCTGGAACAGCTGTGCTGGTTATGAATGTTAAATAAATAATTAAATACAAATCATATCTCAAAGCTTAGCTCTGCTAACCCCTGCAGCAGGAACAGATACGCTTTTATCAGATCAGTTGGGCTGCTGGAGGAAGCAGTGTAACAAAAGCAGCATCCCTGTGTGTGTCTGTGCTGCAGGGCTCAGCAGACACCTGGTGCCAGCACAGCTGCTGCTCCCACAGTCAGCCAGCCCCAGCACGGGCTGCCTGCACCTGTGTACATGCACACACACGAGGCACATATCCTGACCCTCAGGTCTGGCTACAGCTGTGGCCCTCAAATGTTTCTGGAGCACACACAGTCCTCAGCAGCTGCTGGCAGTGCTGACAGTCCCCTCTGCCACCTCCCTTCGGGCTGCACTTCTGGCCTGCCTAAAACCAGATTGGGGAAGCACAAAGCAGAGAAAAAGTTCTTAGGCGCAAATTTGACACTTCAGATTTTTCAGACATCTGAATTGCATCTCTGCTAAATATACATCTAGTTTTTCTTACTCTGACAACTTCGTGACTGACATTTCTTTTTCTCAGATTTCTGCACTGATCTTCCACCCCAACAGCAGCCAGTGCTCAAGTATTCATGGAGTAGCATCACTCATCAAATACCATTGAGAGTAAATGTGCAAATCCTGCAGACTGGCCAAATAAGTCTGGATGGAATGACTTTCTTGTCTTGAAAGATTTCAGAGTTCTCAGGTTTGGCTTTTTTTCATGCACCCTGGTGAAAAGTGATTTGGAAAAAAACTAGAGATCACATATTTCTCACAAATTACTACTGTAACAGTCAGAAAATGTATCCCAGATTAGAGAGATGTAAATTAAATCCCCCTTTTGCTTCTTTCAGGACAGGAATTTCCCTCAAAACTATTCCCTCTGAGAAAGACATTTCACAAATACATTTTAAAAAATAAATTTGGAAGTTTCTTATATTTCTGACAAAAAAATTTGCTCTGGACTATCAGATAAGGAGGAAAATGATAGCAACTCACATTTGGCTTAGAAACATCTATATTTAAACTAATCTCTCACTGAAAGGAGACTCACCCTGAGTGCAGACAGAGCTGACCATTTCACCACCTGCCTGTGCTCACATATATGTGAAGGTGGATGGCTTAAAACCTGTCCATTCCTGTCCCTCAAACAGCAGCACAAGAATGAAGATCTTAAAATCCTCGACCTCCCCCCCATGCCAGTCGTGCCTCCCCTGAATCCAAAATCTCGCTGTTCCTCCCCTGAATGACAGTGCTGATGTCAGCTCCTACTGCTGAGCAGCTCAGAGCCAGCCCTGACTCCTAACTGGCCAAGCAGACCTTGAGTCTGCCAGGAATTTTGCTGAAACACTAATGAATGAAAAATTGGAGATATTTGCCCTGCTTGTTATGTCAGCAGCACGTCTGTGGGCCTTGCATATGCTAAGGAGCAATAAGGAAACACCATCAGAATATTCACACATCTGTCACTCCACCTCTTCAGCCACTGGTACTGCAAAAGCTTCATAGTCTCTCCTGGGATGATAAATTTGAGGGCCTTTATAACTCCCAGTACCCCTTAAACTCTCCCTCACATTTAGACAGACTCAGCACAGCATTTCTTTCATGAAATGCAGATTACACAGAGCCATAAGTAAGGCTCCTTGGATGAAGCACAGCTGGGATGTATTCTGGGCAAGTAAATATTTCACCACTAATTATGACACTGCCCAGGAGCAAGGACAGAGAACATCAATGTTTAGACAACTAAAAAAACAATATCTACTACACATGGACACCCTTGCTCAGTTATAGCCAGTAACTTCTCCTGAGCTTGGGGCTTTGATAGCAAATGGATGAGTGGACAGTGGGATCTGAAAATAAATCCCTGTCTGGGAAGCTGCTCTCTAAAGCAGTATACACTGATATTTCCTACAGGAGAATGAAATGCTTTCTTGGCTTCACCTTTGACACAGGTAAGCCAGGTGGGAGCAAACAGCAGAAGGAAAATCCTGCCTCAGGTGTCATGCTGTGCATGCAGCTCACACTCTACCCAGGGTCATCACTGCTCTGAGTTTTCAGAAGCCTGCACATTCTTGAAGGAACCGTGTGTTTCCATTAATAAAACCCCTACAGTGTGTTGAAAAGATGGAAAGCATGAAATTGTGCATGGGAAAGTAGGGGGGAGGATTACCAAAAGTGATTTTCAGTCTTTAATTTCTTCCATAGTCTGAAGAAAAGCTAACCCATATTATCTCTGCAGTTGCTTCAGCCAGTTCTTGTTCTTAAAATTCATGGAAATAATAATTTTCAAAAGTTCATTTAAAGGCCACACAGGATTCCAAAACTTTTTTTAATCATGAGACAAAAAAACCCAGCAGATCACAAGAGATAAAGCTAGAATGAGCCAAAACTCACTGAAGTTTTAAGATATCTCCAATAGTTCCAGAAGGATTTGGTCCAGAGTTTGCCTTGTAGTCTAATCATCCTAAAGGCTGCTGGCAATGACAGAATACAATTTCTCTTTTTTTCATAGTGAGAGTCACATGAATTGATGAATGCTGCCTCATTTGAAAGCTGGGTGCTTAGTCCCTGGCTCTAACAACACTCTGCAGACTTAGGACTGATTAATTGACAGGCATTTGGGATACCTAGGGATAAATATCAACAACAAAGTGAAATGTCAGCAAGTGAGTGAAATATATTGCAAGGCTTGTGTGGATTATGAAAAGCTGCATTATCAAACAAGAGAATGAAGTCAAGGGATAAGCAAGTGTAGAATCAGAGCATGCAGGAGGATAGTGATAATTAAGTCCAGAGAGATAATTTTGTAAATGTAGATTTAACAGCTTTAGTCAGATGCTCATCTTTGCTTGTATAACCAGCAGGTTTATTCAAAGATCATGTTGGTAATCAACTCAAGTAGAACTGGCAACGTGAGGAGAGAAGGGGTCGCACAGTGGAATGGTTAGGTTGAAGAAAAGCAGAATTACAGTCTCCCTGCTGCCTGCTAATGATTTAATGACCTCAAATGTGATCCATAGTGGGTTGCAAAAGAAGCTGTCGTTTAAAATTCAAGAAGTTTCACATCTGTTATGCTCATTTCCAGGCATGATTGTCACCAAATTAATATATAAAAAAATTTTTTTCGGTCACTTTGGGCTCAAATTGCAATCCTTTCCAGAAAATATATAAATATATATATACACATATATATATATACATACATACATACACATATATATATAAAAAATATATTTTTATTTATATATATTTTTATAGATATAGATAGATATAGATAGATATAGATATAGATGATATAGATATAGATATAGATTATATAGATTATATAGATTATATAGATATAGATATGAGTGACCTCAGTGTCACTCAGAAAACAAGCTGTGTCAATTGCCCAGCTGCAGTGCCATGAAAATAAACAGATCAATTTGTGAGAATGGCCTGTTCTTACATACCTGTTACTGGGTGCCCCAGAAGCACCATCTTACTTTGATAATGAGTCTGGCCAGAAAAGAAAACAAAACAAAATGAAATGTTTTATATTTCATCACAGAGTTTTGCCTACCGTGAGCATGAGCTGGACCAACTGTGCACGGCTTTGGGAGAGGACAGGAGAAAAGCAATAATAGGAAAATAAGATAATTGCTGTGAATATCCAGTGTTAAGACAACTTTCCTTGAGGAGCCTGATTTCCCAGCAGTTCCTCAGGTGCAAAACCATGAAATCATTGCTCCACACTTCATGTACAAGAGAAATGATGGGCTTTCAGTTTGCAGCCTCCAAACCCATAGGGAGTCCATGGAGTGATTTTAAGATGTCCAAGACAGGGGATTACAAAAGCAAGCTCCTATACTCTCTGTATAGGTTGGAAAGGGAGTTTTTTGGCACACAATTGCTAGAAATTGAAATTGTCTGAGTAAATTCTTTGATAATCCCAAGGTGTGACTTGTGGTCTCATAAGACCAGCACAGCTGACTGTGCCATCAGAGGACCCCTCTGCCTTTCTGCTGCAGACACAAAGCCAGAACCTGAGAAGCCTTTGCAACAGACATCTTGTAAAACTTGTGCCCAAAACTTGCAATGCCAACAGATGATAATTTCCCTACATCCATAACTTGTTTAAGAATAAGAATAAGAATAAGAATAAGAATAAGAATAAGAATAAGAATAAGAATAAGAATAAGAATAAGAATAAGAATAAGAATAAGAATAAGAATAAGAATAAGAATAAGAATAAGAATAAACAGAGGCATACACAGTTTGCACAAAGCACTTCAGTCTTTGGGTTTCATAAGCTTAGAATCAAATGGAAAATGGGAAAGAAACTTCAGTGTAGTGAGAGATTACAACCAGTATTATCATAAATTCCAATGAGAATAAATGTGTATTCACTTTAAAAATTGTAAAGTCTGATTTCACATTTAAGCTATTGTTTCATTATGATGGCATTTAAATACCTATAATTACATATTAGTTACTATTGTTCAGACCATTTTGTATGAGCACATAGGGAAAATGCTCAGAAATAAATCCCAGGCACTGATTATTTTTAATAGTGCAATGTTTCTTCTATGGTAATTACTGGGGTACAATACCCATTACCCTACTCAGCACTCCTAGAGGAATTTAAGTCAAAAGCAATCTGAGTTAAGGTAAGGGATTCCCATCTCTGCTTTCTCTCCCCCTTCTCTGCTCAAATAAATATAAATGTGTGTTAGTTATGCAGAGAATCAATGAAATTATATTAAATTTGCAATTCAGCCAAGTGTCTGCAAATTCAACTAATTATTTATGTTTTGAGTCTCGTTGATGCAGCAGTTATTGTAAAGCTCAACAGTCCATCTCTTTATTGTAACCAGTACCTGAGGCTTTTGCATGCCCAATTCATTAAATTTGAAACATTTTGTGACCTAGTTAAGTGCCATAGGCAGTTTTCTAATTATTTACCAGAAATTGTGAAAAATGGTTTAATCTCCTGAAATGCATTTTATAAGGTAGCATATTTTCAATAGGTGCCAATAGCTTAGTACACATGCTTTATAGGTATTTGGATGTTTGGAAATCATTACTGACTGAGTTTGCTTCCCATAGGACTTCTGTGAAAAGCTTTGGTGGTGGTTGGAGAGCAGCAGCTCCTGTCAGACTCCACACAGCAGGCCCTGCTCCAGGAAACTGTGAAAATACCCCAAAAACCCCCATCATTCTCCCTGTTCCAACAGTAAGAAAGCAATTAGCTTGATGTTAGCAAATCCTGACAGGGACAAGGAAAGCCTGCCCAAAAACACTGGGCAGCCATATGCAATCTGTAATATGACAAACATTGGTGCAAATAATTCAAAATTGGTTTGAATCCACAAGGAATAGTTCACTGCAAAGACCATGGCTGCTAAACACCCTGCAACATTCATCAGAGGAGTAACAATCTCACTTTTCCTTGGCAGACATCCTGCCTCCCTGAACTCAGCTTTAAAAATGTCACTGGATTGTACATTACTCATTTCCAGCTTAAAAGTGTCCATTATTAGCAAAAATGACATTTTGGTAGAGAGAGAAACTATTTCAATGTAATCTACAAATTACTTGCAGGGATTTTAGGAAAGCAGTTAGGGGAATTTTCTGGACTACAAACATAGCAGTGTGTAATGTGGGATTTCATCTAGACTGATAGACCTGTGAGGATTTCCATCCAAAAATACATCTGTGTTTCCATCCTTGCCACACCACCCTTTAATGAATTATATGTGAAATTTTCTTCTTTCCTGTATTTTTTATTAGCACCTTACCCAACTTTAATCCATTTCAATCCTCCTGTTGTCCCACTGAGCAGAACAGATGCCCAGCAGGACTGCAGAAAAAGGGACAAACTGATGCCTACAGGGCTCAGGAGCCACCAAAGAGAAATGCAAACCAAATTAATCCTCTAAAACTTCCCAAGTGCTCATTGAGCAGAGGGAAGCAAGGTGAACCAATTTTAAGTTTATAAGCAATCACAGAATGGCCTGGGTTGGAAAGGTCCTTAAAGATCTTCTAGTTACCACACCCTTGCTGCCCTGGGACACTTTTCACTGGACCAGGTTGCTCAGAGTCTAATCCAAGCTGGCCTTGAACATTCCCAGGCATGGGCATCCACAAGTTCTCTGGGCAACCTGTTCCAGTGCCTCACCACCCTCATAGTGAAGAATTTCTCCCTAATATCTAATCTAAACAACCCTTTTAAAAAAGTCTCTCTCCATCTTTTCTGTAGGCTCCCTTCAGATACAGAAGGTCACAAGTAGGTCACCCTTCTGTTTTCCAGGCTGAACAAACCTGATTCGCCTTTCCTCACAGGAGAGGTGCTCCAGCCCTCTGACCATCTTGGTGGCCTCCTCTGGACTCACTCCAACAGCTCCATGTCCTCCCAGTTCTGGGGACCCCAGAGTGGGATGCAGTGCTCCAGTTCCTCCTGACTGCATGGATGATGCTGCTCCTGATGTGAGCTCAGCCTTGTGTTCTGCTGTTTGCTGTAGCACTCAGCTCAGACACAGCCGTGCCAGCTGCTCTGGGAGGGAACACAAGCACGGATAAACAGAACATTCAGAATAATTAGATACCCACAACACTGCAAATAATTTAAATAGGGGTTTTCACACTCTGAAGAGTGGGATGGAGCTGTTCATGGCAGATTTTTAGTGGCTGCATCTGAACCTACTATTAAGCCAACAGCAGAACAGAAGAGTGAACTCAGAGCAGGAGCAGCCTGCACCATCCATGCAGCCAGAAGGAAGATTTCCTTTCCTGCCTTGTGTATGCCGTGCTGCTGCCCTTACACACAGACCACGCCCAGCCCTGATGGCTGAAGGAGAGGTTATGCTGTGACAGAGGAGTGGGAACAGTTCCAGGTGCGCTGCTGGAAGCACAAAGATTTGAAGGTAGGATCAAATGGCAGATGGAAATCCAGCATCTCTGGATCAACATGAAATCCAGAAAATGACAGAATCAGCGACTGGGAGTGTCCCAAACACCCAGAACTTTTAGCATCAGGATGCTAGAGGAGGCTAACTGAAATATTTGTTCCCATTAAAATCCAAAGTTACTGTTCAGGTAAAACACCTCTTTACATATCATGGGCCTGAAAAGAGAATTTTCATCATTGATCATTGTTCTTGCAGGCAGATGAGACAGTTTTCTCCAGATTTTACTCAGGAGGAGAAACAATACCTGTGGTACAGGCTGATGTAAATGGGCCAGAACTGGGGGAAGGAGGAATGGTTCTCTCCCCCTTGCAGGTGAGGCAGGTAGACAATTTGCCACAAATCACCAGGGAAACTCAGGGCCACACCTCAACTGTCCCAGGCTCTGCAGCTGGTTTCTGAGGGGCAAGAAAGGAGATGCTCAGTGGGACAGCCCTAAGAGCAGCAGTGGAGCTGTGCCTGCTAAGCCAACATGAATCTGATACATTTATTAGGAAGAGAAAATAAATTAGTGAATAAATTCACTGTTGTCCCAACATACAAGTGTGTCTCCACGAAAAAAGTGTCTCTGCCCACTGCTGGCATGTGACAGATCAAGAGATTAATGAAGCAGAAAAAGATGGTGTCAACAGCAAAATCTGTCACTGCAGCTGTACATCTCCAGAGCATTAAACTGCAATTTGGGTATTTGCCCCCTTCCCCAAAATTTCCCAGGGAGACCACACTAAGATACAACGAGCAAAGCTCAGATACAGGTTCAGCCCTGCCAAAACTTCACTTAATAAAGAGAGAAGACAGGGGTTTGCAATCAGCATGTAAATCTGGAAATATTAGGCTCATATCTGGCATTAAAATGTGGTAGTTTCTGGTAAGCAGGCAAGACTATGTTTTTCTCATCATAACTTACTGGTCTTCCCATCATCTTCCAGTTCACCGAGGCAAAACCCTATTCCACCTACCTCTGACAGCATTTTAACCTTCTCTTTCTGGCAGGATTGCCCAGCTAGTCCCTATTTACCATCCTTCATAATGCAAGCTGGACACTGCACCTGCTGGCACATCCTGAACTTGTGACTCTGCAGTTTTTCATTACTGCCTCTGAAAACCCTTCTGCATCCTTTTGTAATGCAGGCAGATAAAACTGTTCTCTCCCTCCAGGCCCTATAATATTTTAATTTTTTATATCTTTAGTGAAGCAACTAAAAAATCATATTAAGTGACTCGTTTTACTGCTATTTATACCTAAAATTTGCCATTTTGTGGTGCATTCATAAGAAACATGTATGCCAGAACAAAGAATTGCTAAGCTTCACCCACAGTGCATTGTGACAATGCATTTATTTCTGGCTGTATTCAGCCACCACCAGTGGCTCCCAGTACATCCTGACAGCTGCCACTGGTGGGTGACCTCCTGAGCAGTCCTCATTAGTACAGTTTCTTAGCCTATCATTTCACAAAAAAGAAATTACTGTGGAACAGCTCCCAAATGAGCACCTCTCCCAGCAACTCAAATTCAAGGGATGAGACAAGAGACAGAACATCTGCCAGAGAAGAGGATATTTTGTATGTTGATCAGGAGTGGAGAGCAAATAAACTATGTTCTGAAAATAGAAAATTGACTTCCTCCAAATCAGGAGAGCATCTATGCTTACTCTGAAAAGGAAAAGCAAGTGACTGACTGCATACAAGAGCACCCCCAGTCAAAGGCAAGGTAGCTCCCCAGCCTTGATACTGTTCAGCAGGCAGAGGAAATGCTCCCTTTCCCACAAAGGCTGAGGCTTCTGAATGATGGAAACACTATCTCCTCAATGTAGGCATTACTTTAAGGAGAAAATTAAAATAAAAAATTAAAATAAAAAATTTGCCTTTCTGACTTTTTTGGTTGGTACCTTTTAGACTCTTGGATGCTCTGTCCTTGGAACTAAAAGCTCAGATGCAGAAACAGACTTTTTTTTTTTCTTCTTCAGCCTTTTGTCAGGAACAAAAGCATTTGCTTACTGATCTACCTGTAGAGAAACAAAGCACTACTTCAAATACCCATTCCAAATCAGAAACAAAAGATAAAAGCCAAATAAGTGGGCGCCTGCTCAGGGTTCATAAATTTCTTTATGCAACTTCATTTCTACAACAAGCTTCTTTTCCTGGAAGTACTATTTAAACCTGGAAAAAAAATTTCTCTACTTTAAAGCAATTTTGGAATGGAAGACAGTAATTAAGTGACCAGAATACTGTTTTGAAGATGTTTTAAGCGCTTATCATGAAGTTTCTTGAATGTATTGGACTGGAAGATCTGGAAATAAAAACTAGGGCTAGAAAGAGCAGAGCAGGAAAGAGAATAGGCTGGTTGTTTCAGTCCAGACCCATCTCTTAAGTCTAACTCATTAGGGGAACATATCTAGAGTGTGGAAGACAGCTCTGTCATCATGCCAAAGACAAATAAAATATCAAGGTATACATTTTGGATATTCAAGTATTGAAAAACTGTTGCTAATTATTAGGCTGCATGTAAAAAAATAAATAAACAGAAAAAAGAGTTCTCTTATTCCCTAGTCAACCAAATCTGTCAAGCAAAAGATATTTTCATTTATTTTTTTATATTACAAATTGTTAACAGTTAGTTATGATTATAAAATAATTACTAAAATATGAGATCTGTTTCATGGCATTAGTCCAAAATCATTTGCTACAACACATAAGCTAGTATATGAAATTTGCTGAAGCCAGGGTTTCACTCCAGCTATAAAATCACAAGACTAGAATACAAAACAGACCATTCAAATAGAAAGACATTTATGAACCTTAACTGCCTGTATTTAGAGAATATGAGACCAGCAATGCCCAGAACAGAAGTGTTTACAAAGTATACACAATCCTATTCTTTGGTCAATCTGTAATAACAAAAATAGTTTATATTTGGGGTTTTTCATCCAATCTTCAAGATCTCTCATAGAGGAGTTCAATGATAAAACATGGGGCTGACTTTGGCTTTCACAACACTGAAATCAATCAAGTACCTGTATGCAGTCCAGAGGGATAATAAATTGTGTTTGTCACACCTAAAACCAATTTTCTGGGAAGGAAAAAAAAAATCTAACAATTTAGAGGAGCCTAGATGCCCTATATTTATTCTTTTTTCCCTGAAAGCTAGAAGTGAAGACAGAACACATCTCTCCTATATATATATATATATATATATATATATATATATGTATGTAGGTATGTATGTAATTTTTTTAATGAACACTTTTTTAAATAGAGCCTTTCTCTTTAGATCTAGATTTCTTACTACAGCTGAAGTGTTTGAAATGTTCGAAACAGCATGCTGGGGTCCATGTAGTGGCCTAGACTATACTTCATAAAATGAAGTTATATTAATCTCAGCATTTATCAGGAAGCATGAAAAAGGTTAAAATGCCTTAGCCTTTTCATGAAAAAACAATTACCATGAAAAATCCTTTCTATTATATGTGTTTAATTTACTACCTCCTTCTACATATATATTCTAGTTACAAGACATGTTTGTTTTCTTTGTTGGTAAATATGAGATTTTAGATTAGAAAAAATGTGTGCTGTTGTGAGCTCTTAGTTACACAATTACTTGTTTCCACTAGCTCTCCTAGATACATCAGTGATCTGTATAATCCTAATAAATATTCCAGCAGGTCAGTCTCAAACACAGCTGCTGACCAGGCAGATGACGTTTCTGGAGCTAAGAAAACACAGGAGAGTAATTTTCCCTGCAGCATGTCCAGCCACCTTTGGTTATCCCCAGACAAAATTACCAGGTACACAGGAGCATTCATGAAGGTTTGATATGAGAGGTGAACTTGTGCTCTGAGCACAAGGTGTGCAGGCAGACTCATTAGCTGCACTGCAACAGTGACCAGACAAGTCTCTGGAGCACTGGGACTGAAAACACAGCCTGAAGCCCAGGATGGAAATAAACCACGTACAAAAAAGACACAAGAAGAAATGAGAGACACAGAAGAACATCCATGTGCAGAAATATCAAACACAGTAAGACTCTTGTGTTTACAAAAACCAGGACAGTTAGGAACTGCTATTTTGAGAAGGTGAAAATTAAATTTCATATAATGCAAAATCATGCATTATGGTAATACAAGAATGCCAAGATTAAAAGTGTAAGTGACTTTAAAAAACTGCTTTAAAATTCATGGACTACCCAGAGAAGGATCACTGCCCACTTGTTTCCTTCCTCTCCTAAGCATCCAATGAGTTGCAGCTGCCAGGGATGAGGTATGGACTAGAAAGTTACAGGACTCCCTCAGCTTCATCAGGTAGCAAAAATTCATTTCAATTCAAATGCTCAGGGAGTACAAAGCAGCAGCAGTGACAATGAAAATTTAAGATTTGCCTATCAGAATAAACAATATACAGAATAGGCAATAAGAATATATCAAGCTTGTTATTGCCATTCTGTGCTATGAGAATTAGAGCTGGGAATGAGATGGCAAGTAACTCCAGGACTCATCCCTTGAGTTACAGAGCTACTTTCTAACCAAAGGTCTTTAAAAAGAGAAGACATCATGACTAGTTTGTGTGCATTATATTTACTTATTTTTGACTGAAACAAGCAAAGAAATGCAGCTTTTAGATGCCCTTATGATCACTCATAAATGCAACTGAGTGCACTAAACCCCAATATATTAAAATAATCTTTATAAATAATTATGAGCTGACACTTAAGAGCTAACGTGGCTGAAATGACAAATTGTCATCTCATGATGTGCATTAGCCTAGTGACATTCAAAGCCAATGTATTTTAACCCATATCAAATTAGAATTTCCAGCTACTGTGGACTTTTCTTTCCTTGAACAAGGTTCAGGTGAGAGGCCTGCCAGGAGAAACCCACATTTCTTTTGGAGCAACCTACAAACTTTCTGCATGTGCCATTAACATGGGAGCACAGGTGCTGCATGTCAAAATGCTTCTGTGGTGGAAGTGCTGCTTTGGAAAACAAACCAGCCTAACAAAAATGTGTTTTATAAGCTGAAAAAAATATTACAAAGCTGAATGAAAGAGACTTGGACAACATCAGAAACAAGACTGTTCTGTCTCCAGAAGTCCCAGGCAAAGAAACAAGTAAAGCTTTCTGAGCGCTGAGAACAGCATGACTAAAGACCTTGTCAGACACAAAAGCATCCTTCTCATAGGCACACACGAGAAACAGGCACAGTGCATTTTGTTGTCATTGCAATGCCACATCAATAATCCAGAACTAGGAGTCAGAAAGTGAAAGCTTGTACTCATACAAGAACTTCTGCACTGTCAAAGATCCTGCAAAGGTTTGTGGGCAGCATGAGAACACAGAGTAAGAGAGGTACAGACTCCATCTCAGGGTTATTTTGCATATAATTGGATTTCATGTATATTCTTACTTTGTATTCATTGATTTAAAATGCTTCCTCAGTACCCAATTGCTCATACTGCATAGGTAAGTGGCCAGCAAAGAGCATGGACATAATTAACATCTATTTTAACAACCCACCTCAAACCTTCAACAATACATAAATGTAAAAATATCACTGGTCACAGTCCTTGCCATTTTATATTTTAATCATCTGCCCCTCATGTTTGTTACATTCACTCATTACCTCATCTCATAATTCAAACTGTAAACTGGGGACAAAAAATATTCTGTCTTCCATATTCTTGTACAATGACACCACGAACCATGAGACCCTGCCACAATAGCTCCTTTGGAAATTAATACATGTAACTATTGTTACATCCTTCCAACCTTTTCTTCATCATTTGAACTATGTTTTTTGCTATATTTCTTTAGGAGTAGCAATGGAAGCTGCTGTCTGGTTTGCACCTCTTTGCATTTTGCACAATGTGTCCCTTACAGCCCACACCTTCCATGGGAAAAGTGTGTTGCAGCAGCAGAGTAAAAGAATTCAATAGAGTTTGTCCTTCAGGGGAAGATGCCTTGGTTTTGTCCCACTCCATGTTTTTGAGGTGCTCTAAAGTCACAGGACAGCAACAGAAGCCTTCTTTACACCAGGAAGCCAAGATTTTACCAGTCACTTACAAACATCCCACTGAGACTAGTTCAGAAGTGTATCTTTAATTATTAGAGTTCAGTCTTCCACCTGGCAGAACAAACATGCAAAGTAACCCATGGCTTTAATAATTTACCCTCTGCAACCACAGCTTGGTCATACAGCTAATTCGGTAATTCATGCTGTAGATTCTGCTCAGTGAAGCACCACAAATTATCCACAAAAGCAAAAAAAAAAAAAAAAACAAAACCAAAACCACTTTCAGGGAGTAGATTTAGGTTAAACAACATTCAAGGATTTGCATGCAAGACTTTCACCACAGTGAACCATGAAGACATGAACACCATGATACATTAGATATACCAAATGCATTTATTTATTAGAGCACAGAAAGAGCCAACTCTTTATTCCCAAAACAGTCATTCAGCAACTGTTAAAAATTAACTCATCTAAAATATCCAGGAATAGCATGTGTTGGTGTTGTTTGTTTAATTGAAATATTTATATTTGGATTTTAAAGGAATGACAGCAACCTCCAACTTACTGGTTGAAATAAGTGCAAACCAAGTTGCTTATCTCCTTATGCAGCTACAAACTGAGCATTCAACTTGTGAATGAATTCTCACATGAATTCAGCATATGAGATCTGAGTTTTCTAAGCAGTTGGTCAATGCACACAGTACAGCCCACCTGCCTGTCAGACCCAAATTCCTGTCCTCACATGAAAACAGTCACGAAGAACAGTTCAGTCTGATACCAGGAATCTCTGTTGAGACATAAGTGAATACCCATTGCAGAATAAACCCATTGCAGAATAAACTTTGCCCAGTAAAAGGGGTCTGTTCACTTCTGTATAATGTCAATTTAACAGCTGTTAAAAGTGGTCCTTACTAAAGCTTGAGGTGCCCTTATTTAGACAATTCTTCCAGATTTATGGACAGCATCAGCTCTTAGTAATTAAATGTTCTCTATAGTTATGATGATTAAGAAGAGGACAACTGGAAGAACAACACTGTAATTCAGTGTTACTCAGAAAGTAGAATAGCACTATTTTCTGTTCTAAGATTTTGTTGTTTCAAGCTACAGAAAGCTTCTCAGGTGATTTTTGTTAGAGAAAAGGATTATTGAGTCACTCTCATTGAAAAAGACTCAGGTTTAGGTCTACTAACATGAAGGGTAAAAAAAGTAGCTTATTAAGAACACACATCTGGCAATAAGCTCCACCGAATTAAAAAAAAAACTTCAGCAACAGACTAATTAAAGAAATGTAGCAAATTTTCAGTTTAAATGTAATTAAAACTTTTAAAAAACGATTCTTTCTTATTTAAATTACCACAAAATATTGAATCACTACAGCTAAAGAGTGCAAGTGAAATTTTTGAAACAGCATTAAATTCTATTTAGGAAAAAAGCATTTCTAGAGTTTGCTACTTGGTGAAAAATAAGATCAACTCCCCTGGAGAAACTGAATCTAAACTGTGACCTGAGAGTGCTGGTGGCTGACATTACTGCAGAGAACTGGGTTTAGTGCTCTAAATCTGCACAGCAGACAATTTAATAAATATTGAACTTATCAAGCTATGAAATAATCATGTGCTAAGAACACTTCTTGCAAAAATATGACAAGTCTGCTCCAGTACAGCTGTTGTTATTCAGACATAAAACCCACTTAGAGAAAGCACTTTAGCAGAACCAGTTATACAGCTGGATGGCATACACAGAGAAATGATTTTTCCCTCCCAGATAAGCATTTAAGCACCTTAAGTAAGTGTCACACAGGAGAACTGGCTTAAATAGGTTCCAGCTACCTACAGGAGACAAGCGGCTCTCCTCTGCCATTTAATTTGATACATGCTGGGAGCACACATTGCAGTCAAAAAGAGTGAAGATCCCATCAAACTTGCTTGACAGCCAATTTAGATATTCCAGCTTGATGGTTGTGCTTCAGATAATTTTGGCCTTCAGGTTGGAAGCAGTTCAGCAGGCTGAGTATTCTACTATTTTCATTTCTGATACGGACAGTGAGGCTGGTGTGGTTTTCCCTCACCCATTTACATACACTCCAAAACAATTCAGAAATCACAAGCAAAGCTTTGCCTCTAGAACAGGCATAAATAAAGTCACAAGGCTTCATAAGTGTAATTTAGAAGAAAATTCACTTAATTTCTTTACTTATAATTTCTTTTGATGGAAACTTAAGAAGGTCAAAGAGAGGAGTTTATTTCATACGGCCTATGAAGGTCCTCAGAATTTTCTTTGTGTAGGGACTTATTTCCTTGGTGATGCATGAAATAAAATTAAATGCAGTCAGATTCTTTAATCCAAAACTACAAAATCTTGAGGCTTCAAGGTAAGGCCTTACATAGCTCAATAGAGGGAACTTAAGCCAAAACATAGAGGCAAGAGACAGAAAATCTATGAATATCAGTGATGATTCAAAAAGGACATTCCAATTTATTTTTTCCACTGCATAACAAATTTGATTTTTTTTAAAAAACAAAATTATAACAGTCTCTAAATGAATGGTACAAAAGGGAGAAATATACTTTTGAAGGCTCATTTCTAAACACACCAAGTAGAAATAACCTGGGAAAGCACTTCTTTCACATATGTTTGCACTCACCAGATTACTATGACTGCACTACCAACATATTTGACTACTGTAACTCTGATTACACACCCTACAACTGATATGACTACTATATTTAAATCATTCTTTTTATTTTTTTTACTTGTATATTGATTCAGACATTTGTACTTGTTATTCTTGATGTACTAAAGTATTGATGAAACTAAGAAGAAGACCATAGGTGAATTCACCTAAATCCAAGTGAAAAGTTTCCCCAACTGTAAAAAATTGTATTTCTATTAACGCCAGGTCCTGGAAAAGGAAGTTTTACAACCACTATCATAATAGGGAGAAAAACTGGATCCCTGTAGATAAAACCACTCTTCAACAGTGCCTCCAGATTTAACCAGGACAATGTAGGAAAACCTTCACCTCCTTCCTAAGCCACAGCTGATAAGGATTCTCCTTTTCTCCCATTCAAAGTCATTCAGCAATTGCAATTATTACTTGTTTTCACCTAAAGCATGTTATAAGTTCAATTTTTAAAATTATGCTCCAATACCAAAGATCAACTCAGAATCAAAGTAATTCAGCAGGTTCCCTACAGCCAACAATTGCCCTGAAAACTGTAGCTGACCAAACCACTGACAGTTCCAAGATCTGGACATCGAGTGAGTGAATCACACGTCTCTGACTCTTCCATCTCTCTTAGATTGCCTCGACATCCCACCCAAAAGCACTACAGTAGCTGCTTGAAGCAAGGACACTTTCAGCTTAGAAGATTAAATTTGTCTTAAGCATAAAAATAAATCCACATTTCACAGACTTGAACGGCCAAAAGGGCCAAGCAGGCCATCTACTCTGAACAGTGCAAAGAGACCATTACATTTCATCCAGTGCACCATCCATTTGCTTGGTTCAGTTTGAGCAAAGACAATTCTGATCTAAATTATTTCTTCTGAAGTTCACTTTACGAGTTTGGCCATTGAGCATGGCAGAGATTTTCTGTTTGCATAACATCTCCCATGGTACAACTCTGATCCTGAGTAGAATGCAATATTCTTCTGAAAAAATAAACATTGTGCCATACCTTCTTCCACTATACTGATTTCTTTTTCATTACCCCATGTTCATGAACCATCTTAATTAAAGTTTATGATTATATGACAAAACATCCTCAACTTGGATGAAAACCTTCAGCTAGAAACACAGCTTCTTGTGATGCTTCCATTGTGGTTGCAATTTTTATTTTAAGAGAAACTGAGAGCTCATACATCTTCCTTTTTTTTGCAGCCAAATCACCAAGTCCTGCTCTCCCCCAACTGATACACACTGACATCACCTTCAAGTCTCCAGCTATTGATCTACTTTTCATGCACCCTAACCCTCTTCTAAAGTCTCCCAGTGCTTCCTGTATTTAGTATTTAGGTATCTATTCCCAATATTTCAGAGCTATAATTCATTCTTGGCACTCTCCCAACCATTTTTATACTTGTTTTTCAATTAATTTACCTATATAAACACTTCAGGTTCTTTGTGGAATTGAATTATACCCATTGATCATAACCTTTGTCCAATTCAAACACCATAAATCCTTCAGCATTTGAGGGATTTAGACAAATCTCAGCAAATAAGTATGTTAAGGGGTGAAAGTCTTTATTGTTCTTTCTATCAACTAGAAACCACAGGTAGAAGTTTCAATGTTGAGATAATACCATTACCAAGAGTAGTTCATGAGTACAAGCAGGAAAAAAGTGATCCTTCTGTAGGTTTTTAAAGGACTCCAAATAGATATGGATTTTAGAATATGCTATATGTACTTTAAAAAATTAAGTAACAACTGAAATATCATGATGTGAAATATGCCCAAATGAACCACTTAAATATGGAGACCTTGAACACGCCTTTCCATCTGTAATTCATTGGATTTTCCTGATGTATACTTAGGGAAAACAAGGAAAGCATGTCTAATTGTTTGCAATCAGTAAGCTTACCTGAAAGCTCACACAGACCACAGACTCCTGGGGAGGGATGAGGGGAAGGGGTGAGAATGAAAGCAAAAGAAAAGAAAACCAAAAAACCTCATGGTTGAGATAAGAACTGCTTAATAACTGAAACAAAATTTTTTAAAAATATTATTCCAATAATAGTAATGAAAAGGACAGAGAGGAAAAAAACCCAAAAGAAAGAAGTGATGCACAATACAACTGCTCATCACACACTGACTGATAATTGGTGACTCTCAAGTAACTCCCCTCAGTTTACACACTGATCATGTGTGTCTGCAGTATGAAATATCCCTCTGGCCAGTTTGGGTCAGCTGTCCTAACTGTGCTTCTTCCCAGCTTCTCGTGCAGCTGCTCCCTGGCAGAGCATGGAACACTGAAAAGTCCTTGATTTAGAGTACACCCTGCTCAGCAACATCTAAAACATCTGTGTCACAACATTATTCTCATTCTGAGTCCAAAACACAGCACAGTAACAGCTACAGGAAGAAAATTGACTCTACCCAGCCAAAACTAGGATAAATTACATGGACTTAAGACTGTCTGAAGTGTTCCCCATTTTCAAGGCAATCTCTCCAGTCACCTCCATTTGCCGTGCTTTGGCTCACACTGCCAACCAGTCTGCGTGCGCGCAAACTGGGTCCCTGCGGGAAGGAATTCACCCAAAAGGCACATTCTGCACATTCCTGTGCCTGCCACTGACCACTCCAGGCAGAGAGTAAGACAAAAGCTATCCTGAAGTACAGCTCCCAGAACACACCGAGGAGGAAGGCAGCGCGCTCAGCATCGGGTGTGCGGCCGCGCGGATCGGCTCCTGCGCTGGCTCCCGTGACAGGGGAAGCAGCTCCCGTCATTCCCCTTGCCAGGGCAGCACTCCTCACCTCTGCAGAGCACTTAAAGCCTCACTCAGTTTGGGAGCTCCTCAGCCTTCCTTCTGCTGAACACCCAACAGTGACATCCTCTTCACCATTAGATCCTGAAAGGCTTTGAAGTCAGAGACGTTTTATTGTCTTGGATGCTCGCACTTCACAAGCTGCGGGCCAGCATTCCTTTTGAAACATCCAACCCCAAACTGAACTGGGGTACATTTGAAATTAGAGGTTGGACAGAAAGAAAACTACTTCCTACATCTGCTGCACAGAAATACATGCTAATAAGCTTTTAGCTTCTTCATAATGAGTCAGTTGGTAGAGTATCTTTTTTTTATGACTTTTTTACATACAGGTGTCTAAACTCTGATTATGTTCTCTTCCAAGTATCAAAACCAGCTCTCTAAATTTAGTGCCACGGTACAAATTAGGAAGCTGATTTCCCTCAGCTCCTCATAGAGAACACACAGACAGACTCCTCCAGAGGGTAATTTTGATCATAAGAACTCCTACTTAATTACCATCCCAATATAGTTAAAAAGAAAACACAAAAAACTTTTGCTTTGCAATTTTTATTAAGATGATACATAGAAAAGTGATCACAAAAGGGGATAAAAATATTTGAACTTTTTGAAGAAAACAAAAAAAAGGTAAGTCAGACAAAAATTACTTAGTAATTGTGAAGAAAGTTTTGTTTCCCATCTTCCTAAAGCATTAAGAATAAATACTGGACGCAATTTCAGCTTCAATATTTATCTTTCGTTTTTTCAGCCTTCTCAAAGCACTAAATGCTTCTGGTCTTCCAGGTGGTGAAGTGCACATTCCTCAGTACAGGGACAAATTCAGCTAGAGAAGGGGTAATAATAAAAGAAAGAAAAAATAACACAAATAACACAGCTTAGTCTTCAGTGAAGTATGCTTCCAGTCCTTCCAGTTCTGTATCAGCTTTTGCATTTGAAGAGGTGGGAGTAGAACTTGAAGTTATGCTTTCCTGATTGTTATTTTTTTGTTGAAAGTTTCCTGAGTTATTGAATTCCTTCTTCGGTTCTCTACCACCATTTAACAGCTTCTGACTCTCTGTAAAGTACTGATTAGGATGATTCAAAGAAAACCCAATGTCCTCAACCTGCACATAAAAGGAAAGGAACACCAAGTTATCACACTTATTTCTAAAAGTCATCTTTTTCATACTCAAGAACAGATCAATTAATAATTTAATAAGCTCCAATTTTGTTGAAGAAAAAGGCATTGGTTTGTAAATAATGCTTCAGTAAATGTTAGCATAACACATATCTAGTTTCATCAGAAACTTTCTTCCTTCATTGCAGAAATAAAATAACTCTGGCATATTCAAACATTATTTCACACTGCCTTTACTACAGTAGAGAACAATAATACCCCAAAGCATCTAAAAACACATAAGTAAAATGGAATCTCTTTAGAGATGTAGAACTATTGAACCTACACCTTAAAATGGACTTTCACCATCCAAAAGAGGGAGTGAGAGAGGGTGAGAGTGCAAATGAAAGTGAAAAATACTGCTAAAAGTTGTAGCAACTGCACAATATAAATCTAGATCTTAAGTGTGAAACTGCAAATGGAAAAGGGGGGCTTCATGTCTTCCCCTGGTTTCCCAAGAAGGCTCAAATGCAATATTTACAAGGGAGTGAGCTAAGACAGAAGCCACAAAGATCAAACTTATCCTTGCTCTATCAGCCACCATCAGCACCTGACTCCAGATGCACAACCACAGAATATTTAGTCTTCAGTGCAAAATATACAGAAAACTAGCAGCAGATTTGTATTACTACTTTTTACTTCAGCAGATGCATTCTTTCAACTCTGGAATTATTGGATAAATGAACATTCAATTAATGCTCTTCAAATATTTCAAATCAAGAAAGCTTTCAACTTTAAAAGGAAGCTATTCTGATGTAATGACCAAGAACCAGAGTTATAACTTTTGTATTTCTTTTGGGAGGCTCAGAAGTTGGAAAAGCTTACTTTCAAAAGTGCTTTCACCTCCTATTCAAGGCAAGCTGCACCTTTCATCTGCCTCTCAGTTCATGTGAATTCTAGAAACATTTTTAAAAAGCCACTGCTCTTGAATTATATTGGAAGATTTACCAAACATGGGTACAAGACACCATGGAAGACTAAGAGTCATATAGCTGTTAATTTCTGCTCCCACTATATTCCTTTTTTCTCAGAAGGGAGTGGCCAATTCAGGCATAATAAGCAACACTGCACACACCCAGAGTCTCCTGAGGACATACTGTGCTAATTTAATATGCCAAACCCCATCAATTTAAATTTCAGCTGCTTGTGAATAATCATAAAGCAGAGGATCAGTGTGTGCTCTAAATGGAAACCTGATTAAATGCATTACCACTGCCTAGCTTAGCTCCATTAGAAAATGGTGACATGGATAACAAAATCTAATTCAGACATGAATTAGCAACTGTAGTCAGTGACCTTGCTTGAAAAATCTTTAAAGTAACAGTCCTAGCACTCTAATTTGGTATTCAAAGGCGTAACAAAAAAAAAAAACCAAAAAACCTAACCCAAAGTCATCACTGAATTTGATTTTAGTCTTATCTGGATGAGTTTCATCCAGCCAGCTTTCATCCATGCTCCAATTTTCATTACATGGGAACTAAATTGCTTCCTTCCATGAAAAAAGCTTAAAAATAAGTGATATAGTGAAAACCCAGCTTTCCTTTTAGAAGTTCTTAATGAGCTCTGGTTGTTTTAACCTTAAAATCTCAGTTCTCTTCAGACCAATTTAGGAGTCACTTTGTAACTCTCCATTTTATTTTAAACCCTTCTCTCCCCAACAGTCTGGAAAAAGCTGTAGAAACAGCTCATTATATGAATGGAGCCTACAGCCATGTTTTCAGAGGTGACTGATGGTATTTGTGAGTCTTCATTTGTGGGTTTTTAGAAGTTATTTACAGGTTGTTTGTTGAAATTGTTGTATGACTCCATGTACCATTTTTTCCTTTTCAAACCTGAATGCTACTTAAATAAAAATTTATCAGATGAAGCTTAGACAACTCTTGATTAGAAGAATTCCACTCATTCAAACCAGCAAGTTTTTGTGAGAGCCTTAAAAGAGAAGGGGAAAGATTTTTTCATTATCTTCATTTGTGATAGAGTGATATAGAAAGAATTCTGTTATCTGTAATTTTCAACAGGGTTCAGTAAGGATTTCTTTGAATAAAAATATTCTGCTCTGGCTGGAAATTCACAAGAAATTTGAACACAAGAATGGAAGTCTTTTTTTACATTAGACTGCTCATACAACTTTATGTAAGTTTTACAATGTTTTTAAGTAATATAGGTCAAAGCATATTAATTTTAAAAGCCTCATCATTAACTTAGTTTGTAAGTTACCTGAGAGTTACTCCAAGAAATAGAGAAAGTAGATTTTTCTAGCAGCTTTGCCAATTCACACTGGTAAATCTATCTGAAATCCACCATAGCCAAAGTAAAATATATCTTCTGTGCATTCAAAACTTTAAGCTTTTAACATGCAAAAGCTTTAAAACTTTAAGCTTTTAACCAAGCAGAAAGACCTGGCACTTCAGACATAACTGTATAATCCATCTAAGTAGGTGATACTAGCACAAGACTTTTTTTGGATTCAGCAGATTTTGCACATACTGGCTCTCATACAAACTCCAGTTAAATATTCCTGCTATAGCAAACATTGTTTTGAAAATCCTGAAATAATAATTTGGAAACTATAACACCTTTGGGTTTTAACCAAGAACCTTTAAAATGACAGCTGATAATGCTCCAGCTGGTATTAGAGAAAAACCACATGGAGCAATCATGGTGCTACAGCATTTCTTTTGCACACTTGCCTACATATATCTTAGCTCCTGCCAGGTCCATGCACTGGGCCACACAAATGATGTTTGCTTTTGTTCTGTGGTTGTGAAAAAGTGCAACCAAAGCTCAGGAGAGGTGTAGGACTGAAGTTAATAAGCCCAGGTTACACAGAACACAGACAGCAGCTTTTTGTTAGCCCATGCTATTCCAAGATAGCCCTGAAGTGCAAGGACACAACCCCCATCACCACCCCCCAAAAATTATCTCAGCATTCTCACTCTAGTCCAGCTGCATGCATTAGCACAGTCTTGGTACCAAGCACTAGACTGCTGAAGCTGACCCTGGGAACTTAAGAGAAATAAAATCTTTAACAAGTCTCTGTTACAAAGTCATTCACAGTCAATCTTACCCACATATACACCATAACTTTTAAGGAATTGCAAGGAACACCAACAATTCTTCCCAACATATATCCAACACTTTCTTCATAAAACTTTTACATAAATTAAAATTCTTCATGTGAGCAAGTCCATTACTTCCATGGAAATTTTACCTAAGATTGTTCCCCTGCTCAAAGTAACAATCAAATTTATACTACTTGATTCTTCTGAAATTTCCTTCAATGAAAAACTCTGCTAGTGATATGCAGGAAAGCAAAGGCTTGATTGCAAGTAAAGGTCACCAGTTTCAGAGACACATCTTTTACCTCCCCATAGAAAAAAAAATTAATAAAGCATAGAGTTGTAGAATAGAAAAATCAGTCCAAGCAGGCTGGTAACAAGTTAAGCAGCTAAATTCTGTAAAAAAATTGCCATAATAAGCATGTGCCATTCAAACTATAGTGTGTGTGTATTTTGCTTTTTCTCACTGAAATAATATCAAGGGCAAGGCAGAAAGATGCTTGTGAGTTACATGCAGCAAAGACAGATATTTGTATTACTACAAAATTTTTTCTGGAATTTCCTGTAGAAGAATGGAAAGACTGCTTTCCTAAAATACATAGCACTGACTTACATTTTGATGAATGCTGACCTTGGGGTCTGCAGTCACCTTGAGAAAATATTATTTCTAGTGACATGAGCTTACACAGAAGTGTTACCTAAATTTAAAACTGTATATTATTTTGAATTTCCTTCCATATTAGTAGACTTTTTCTCACATTTTCCAAGACCATAAGACAAAGTGTTCCTGGACATAACACTGGACACAGGCTCAGGGTACACCTTTGCCATACATTCATACATATGACTGCTGGAAATATGTGCAGACAAACAGTTCCACTTAAATCAATTGTGAAAACCAGTAAGAACAAAAAATCAGTGGTAAATGCCTCTGGGTGAGTCATCTAATCCTCATCCATATCCTTAGTAAGGCTGTTCCATAGTCTGCTGTTTGAAAGGGATGCTTCCATTTTCTGGTTTGTGAAGAGAACAAAGCTATAAGAAGAGCTGTGCTTCACTGGGTTTTTTGTGATAACAAGAAATCTTGTACTAGTGAAAAAGCTGATTCTTTGAATCAAGAAATCACACAGGAGATGGAGTGTGACCATTTATTATCTTCAAAATTTTTGGAGAAAATTTTAAGATAACTTTGCTTACAATTAAGCAAATGGGAAAGCTCTGAGAATGACCACCTTGATTTAAGAAAATAATCACACACAACTACAAATGTGAAAAAATACCAAATAAAAATCAACAAAAGGTACCATGAAAATGCTGGGAGATTAAATTAGGATGTTTTAGATACTTTCCCCTTTTTTTAAGGTTTTTATGTGTTTTATCTAAACATATCAAACTTGCTCAATGTATTAAAGCCTAAAAATTTGATTAAAAGCAGGATATTGAAAAAGCTAAATTACTTGAAATAGAAAAGATTCAACAATATTGATTTTTTCAGGAAGACAGCATAATATTTTACAGCATCTTGCAATATTGAGGGTATTAATAACATGAATATATAAATGCAGAAAATTACAAAGGAATATTTGAAATTACCAAAAAGATAACTAACAAGGCAAACCAGCTAATAATGGATGGGCAAACTGAAAACAGTCTCTGGGCTTCATTCATGATTTCCAAGGCTGAACAAAGAGTAGTAGCTACTCACATCATGGGTCAGCTCGAAGTACTTCTGACAGGCCAGCTGGTAATGCATGCCCTTCACCAGCTCCAGCACCTGCACAGGGGAGAGCAACGAGACACACTCACAAGCAGCACACACCCAGCTTACTGATACTGGCAACAGCAAGGTGTCCCAGGACAGCCTAGTACATCAGCTCATGGACATTTGCAGCACATGACACCTGGGAATCCTACAAATAGCTGACAGCATTTTCAAATGCCCTGGCTACGTTAAACACAAGATAAAACCACAGGAAGGTACGCCCGACCCTTAAAATGTAATTTCAATACTCTTAACTTCAAGAATAAGTTGAATCTATATTTTGGTAATATCATTGTGACAGTTATTGTCAAACTATCATATTGCAACATCTCTTCTATAATTGCAGACATAAATCTAGCAATTCAAGTGGTTGAAGCACGAAGCAATCAAGGACATGATTTGTATTTTTATTTTCCACATTACCAGTTCATGCAGATGCACAGCAAAATACTACTGTGCTCCCATCAAGAAAATTTAATGCAAATCCTTTAGACAAGTATCTGTGAGAGGGGAATGCTTTTACCTTCAATCAGATTTGTCCTTTTAGAAATGAAGCTATTTCTAGTCAAGCTCAGCAGAATATGTTAGTGAATAGGCTGTTTTGAACACATATTAGGAAAATCATGCCATCTTTTGTAAATACAATTTGCTTTCCAATTCTACTTCAGGTAATCTCTTCTGTGCTGCATGAAGTCCCATTCTTATCACCAGAATGCAATGCTGGTTGAAATATTTTAAAGTTTCATTACCTCCTCCCTCCTTTATATAATCAAAATGTATGCTCTCTCTGCTTATCAAACTGAGAAAATTGCTGGAATTAAGAGACAGCCTCAGTGGAAGGAAAAATAGTTTTCAAGAAATGTTAATTTCAAGCCATTTCCCAAGGTTGACCTTTGTGTCAAACACAGCAATATACAGCTTAAATCCCTGCTGTACTCATTATCGGATGCTGCCTTGTATTTATTGACAGATATATAAATAAATTACATTTGCTGAATGGATAAAAACAGCAACACACTGCCAGGAAAGTACTTAGCCCCATTATTTCTCTGTAATAGCCCAACTGATTACATTTCTATCCCTCTTGCCACCTCCTGCTAAACCTTCTGTAAAACACAAAGGCCAAGGCCAGCTAGGCAATGAAGTCTGAAATCTGCCACTATCTGTGTACATAAATATATTTCCATTTTTTCCTCCTCTCTCCTTGAGACTGACTGAAAAAACTAGTAGTTAAGGACTGAAAAAACTCATCTATTCTTAACACCTCGATTTCATATTGCCTTGCATTTGCTTGTTGGTTCTTTATAATATAATCTATGCCATACAAAAGAGCCATCTCTATTTTAAAGAAAATGCTAGCCATGTTACATGTATATACTGTCTTAAAAAGTGGTTTTCACCTAATATGGAGTAATTATCAGAAGACCTATTTGTCTGTTGGTTAGTGAAAAGAAACATTCATGATATTTTGTAGCACTCAGACCTGTCTAACTTAAATTTTCCAGTTGAAATAAGTCAACTAATTCAATCTAGTTCAAAAATATTTAAGATTTTCTCAAAATTCCTCTTATTTAATCAAGGTTACATGTAATAAAATGATATCACTAAAAAGTTTTCTAAATTTAGGTGTAAATACATTTTAAATCTCAGAACCTTAATTGAGCAAACAAACTCAGGTATGCACTAATTCTTCGTGTAAACCCTAAGAGATTACAAAAGTTAGTATAGATGTAAGTTTCAACTGGCCACATCATGGAGGACCAGGTTCCCCTTCTCCATATATGAAAGGGAAGGGCAAAAAGGGGCACATTTAACATATTTAAAGAATAACAGATTTAGGAAATTAACTTGCTTTATGAGGGAAGAAGTTGCTAAGAGAAAACAAAAAAGGTTAAACACTGCAATAGAATGGAGCCCAGCAAGAAAGGAGTCCTCTCTGTGAGAGAAACTGACAATCCTCTATTAAAATAAAACAGATTTACCATCCTTAATAAATATTATCTTTCCTACTACATTTCTGTCCATAATGAAAGCAAGCTTGCAGCTGTTTTTCCCTAGTATTTCCCAGAAACAGACCTCCACTCAAAGCTTCATTCACAGCAGCAATCTTCTGCCTCCATGTACATTAAGCCATTTACACTGCATTGCTTTATTTTGTAAGTAAAGGTACATACTCAAGGACTTTTCCTGTTAGTCCTTGTGTGCCTTTTTCTTCACTGCCATCTGCAACTCGCTTTTCTGATGTTGCTCTACTGACTGCTAATGAGGCTGAGATGATGTTTGGCAGATGCATGCAGCCACCTGCTTTTATAGATCCTCAGCACTCAAAGTAAAGATGCTGCATAGCAGGACAGTTGGGGCTCTATAATTATCCACTGTTATTTTCAACTTACTCACTCAAAGTGAGTTTGGGTTTGGGTTTTTTTTACATTGCAGAATTAACTTATCATGAAAATCTTTCTACCACAGACTCAGCTATGTGTGATTAATTTCTAACTTTTCCTGGAAACTTTCTTTAGCTGCAAGGGAAAATATTTTTACGGACAGTAATAACATAAAACTTTTTAAATATTAGATTAACAGGGAGTGAGTTAAGGTGTTTTTCACTGAGGTCTTGTGGTGGATTTTTTTGCAGGTTTGGCAGTTTTTTGTTTGGTGTTTTGATGGGATTTTTTTTTCATTCATAGAAACAGATATCTGTATCAGAGGCCTAGCACAGACTGGTTTATTTATTTCCATCTCTGAAGAATCTCCAACCCACCAAAACACTAAATCTGCTGAAGAATATTACACAAAGTTCAGTGAGTAACTTAATCAAAACTTTTAATTTAACCCAATTATAGGGGAAAAAAAAATTAAATTAAGAGAAGAATTCTACTAGAAAGAAAAAGCCTTCTTCTGAAATTTCTGCTGTTCATTGACATAAGTATTTTTCCCTAAAATGCTTTTACTCCTAATAGAAAAGCAAAAAGAACTAATCTAGACTCTGTTTCTTCTGTTTGTAGAACGAGAAATTTTTACTATTTTTTGTTTTTCCCATTGATATTGACATGATTTAGGAAAAAGGTCATTTCTCCAAGAAAATTTTCTGAAACAGATAATAGTTGTTTTGAAATAACTAATTCAAAGCCTATCATTTCTCTCTCTCTATATGTGAGATGTGCAGGCAACAAAGTACAGTGCCTTTAGTACAGCATCACAACAGATGTATTAATCACAGAATCATAAAATGGTTTGAGTTGGAAGGGACCCTAAATATCATCTAGATCAGATCCACCTGCCATGGAGAGAGAAACCTTTCACTAGACCAGATTGCTCAAAGTCCCATCCAACCTGGCCTTGAACACTTCCTGGGATGGGACATCCACAAATTCTCTGGACAACCTGTTCCAGTGACTCATCATCCTCACAGTAAAGAATTTCTTCCTTATATCTAATCTAAACCTCCCTTTCTTTCAGTTTGAAGTCATTCCTCCTCGTCCTGTCACTACATGCACTTGTTCAATGTCTCATATGTAAAAACATATGTTAACATATTCTTTAATCTTTATATTCTTCAAATTTATTAGCTGTGATCAAACCTGATTTCATTAGGATTTTACCTAATTAGCAGTATACCAGAGAGAGAAATGAAAAATCATACACTATAAATTCAAATGCTATGCACTTACACATCCACACATCAGATACTCAGCTAATGCTTCTTTCTCCAAGAAGCATTTAAAAAAAAAACCTACTATCACAAATATAGACTAACCTAAGGAAAATGTGAAATTAATACAAGTTAAATAATTCAGTTCTTGGAATAAACCTCAGGATTACCTCTCTGTTTCAAGCACTTTGATAATTAGGCAAGACCTGTAATCATCTGCTGCATTACTTTGAGACAATCACTTCAGCAGATACAATCCCAGACAAGATACAGCCTCGGAAAATCTAGACTGGAACAACAGGCTGGACCCAAATACTCCACAGCAAGCAGACTCACATTTTCAAATGCTTTGATGCCTTTTTTCATTACTGTCAGCACTACAAAATGAATGCAATGAAAGCAGTCTAATGCTCAGACTGACAACTGAAGTCACGTGAGGTCTGGCAGTATTTGCTCTTTACCATCATCACATCATCTTTCCCTTTTCACACTCAGTCTTGTGAAAAAGCCCTTTAGGATGGGGTTTGTTCCTACCATGCAGCAATCAAATGCTTTACCTGAATTGGAAAAATTCAGAAACTTTTCTGAACCTTATAGGAAAGAGTGCATGTCAAGAGTATGGACAGCCCCAGAAACAGAAGGCTGAGAACAACACTAGAAAACTGAGCACCTTGGTAAAACCACAGCCATGCAGGCTAGACACCAGCCCCCATTGTGGCTCACAAATAGCCATGAGGAACAAGCTTCAAAGACAAGGAAGGGCATTGTTTGTGGGTTTGGAGGGAAGGCATAGAGTACTCTAACCAAAAGATGAAAATCCCAGTGGGGGACCAATTCATCAGTGCATAGCTAAATTCAAACCAGATGCTTGAAAAATTATACATCATTCCCAGAATTTTGGAACAGAGCAAGGAATGAGCATAAGAGGTCCTGAGCCCTGGAAAAAACATACTTTTTATTGAAATACATAGCTGAAAGGTCAAGCTCCAAACCATTTATTAAAAAAAGGTATCTACCAGTTTGTAAGGGAGCTCTTGTTGGACCTGGAGTTTACAGGAAGCCTAAGAGTCAAGGGGTATGGTTTCAGTGAATGCCAGTCTAGTTACATGAGACCATTGAAAGACTGGTAAACCATCCATCCCTAATACCTATTCACAGAGCTAAAGGAAAAAAAAACATTTCTGATACTCAGCAACCATCATCAACATCAGAGAAGACTCCTAAAAGCCCTGACTGGACTGAAGGATCCTGACCTGTTCTTAGTCACACAAACATTACTGGACCATGAAAACAGAGCAAAAAGGAGGGGCAGCAATAATGACAACTTGGAGACTGATGGCAACTATTTTTCTTCCTCTTCTCCTACTGGATATCTCAAAGACTGTTTAATGTAAAAGATTAATTTCTCAGAAGCCAGGCACAGCCAACATTTTAGTTTATGTTATTTCATTTTATTTTTATTAGGCTTTGCATGGAGAGTGTATAATTTTGTAAGGTTTTTTTGTCCAACATTAGGAGTGGACACTGAAGAGCTCTTTACCCCAATTGTACTTAAACACCACAAAAATCATGGACAGGACAACATCCATTTCTGGGCAAAGAAGATGTTGATGGACACAGTTTTTCTTAGTCACTTTTGATAAAAAAATATAAGACTGCAAGTTAATCCAAATTCTACTTTACAAAAAAAAAAAAAAAACCCAAACAAAAAACCCTAAACACATACACACAAAAAATAAAAATCACAATTCACATTAAATAAGGAACTACATGAAATGTGAAGATGCTGTCTTACTGTGCAAATTCACTGAAGAAATAACCTCTACTAAATCCTACCCACACATACAGCAAGGCATGTAAGCCAGTAAATCCTCACCAATCTTTCCAATGATTAGCAGGATAAAAAATCCTAGACCAGCATCAATTCTTGATATATATAAGGAAAAAAAAAAACAAAGGAAAGTATCTCTAGGGCCTGTCAGATATATAGATGCTTATTGATATGAACCAGAAGAAAACAGGGAAAAATGAAAAAGGAAACAATACTCCTACGAAAAAGTATTTCAGGAATTCTTCAAGAATTACTACATTGAACAATAAACTCTTTAAAACTATTCTTTTCATTTGTATCTTAATTAGTCCTTCCAAGGGAGACTAGACTGCTTTAAGTGGAACTTTCACATTCTTTTCCACCTGGTACAACAGTCTGTTGATGCCTGACAAACAATGGTGACATTCCATATGAACTAAATGCAATAACTTTAGCAGGTTTTCCCTAAGGACCTAAAGCAGGTTCCAGCCAGTTAATACACAGAACTGCTTGGTCTCAGCTTAAATCTCACCAGTACCTCTTCTTTTAATGAAATTATGACATTCTCTTGCTGCCTTAAGACCTTGCTAGAGAATGCAGTGGGAGACACAGTTCTTCAGGACACATCTCAAAGTTCCAATTCCTACATTGCTTTTTGCTATATAAGATAGATTTTTCAATTTAAGTTTACGTTTTTTAAAAGCTGATAAAAATTTCTGCTTAATTTCATTAGGTGTTTTATGTGCTTTTGTTGTTCAGAGGAAGTCAGCACAACTGAAAATGAGAAATGTATGGGTTTTAGAAGTCTATTATAGAAAATAATTACATTTGCGTACTGACTACATTGTAGTCATCCACAAGTCACTGCAAGAATAAAAATAAATTCTCTAAAACACTGCCAGATTCACTGCCAGATTCATTTAAACTTCTTTTCTAATCACAGTGCAGTAAAACAAAGTATAAAAGAAATCTGGATTGCATTCACTATTGGAATAAACCTCCTCACAATATTAAACAATAAAAGGTGGTGACAATCATCATCACATCAGTGGGAGCACTGCAGCCAGAAAGCCAAAATTCTGGTATAAAACTTATATAAGAAGAAATATTTCACAATACACAGTGACAAATTGCAAATGGCATTCCTACACGAATAGAAAGTAAAATTGAAAAGCAGTGCCTTATTAATGAAAGTGCCAAGCAAAATATGCCTTACCTGAGCTATTCCACTGGGAGGGATCTTGTATGACTGCAGCTTTTGCTTCAGTAGCTCGGGATCACTGTGGCGGAATGGGCACCCTGACAGTAAAAAATAAGCAAGCTCACAAACAAGGCTGTTTACTCAGGAGTTAGTGCAGAAAGGCACTCAAGAGACCAGCTAAGCTGTTCCTAATTGTCTAACAGCTTATTAATAGGAAAGTTAATTACCCATGTGTACAATTGCCTTTTTTTTTCTTTAAATAATTACTTTACTGCAGAGTTATCAGGGCACCACAGGCTCAAGAGTCACATAAAATATCCCACCATAAAGAGGCCACAATTCTTATTCACTGACAGGAAAAGAGTTTAAGTTAGTGTCTTACTAACAACAACAGTGTTGGTACATTTAATAGCTGTGGAAAAAACCCAAGAAAATAAAAGTAATGAAAGCTAACTGGTCTTTAAAAGCATAGTCAGTTTTGGGACACAACTGAATGAATTACTTACTATTAGCATAACAACAGAGAAGCAAGTGTAGATTTCCCATGTCTAGTCATAGAGTTGTAGAAGTTTTTAAAATACCCTAGCAAACTTCAGACTTCCTGTACAATTGAATTCATATTTCAGAACACCTCTAATTGGCCATTTCTTAAAACATCTGCACATTTAAAGTCTCCTTGAGCTGCACGACAACATATGCAAAAACAGCAGTTATCAAGTCTATCTAAAGAGAAAAGATCAAGACCACCATGGTCTGGAAATTAAACACACAATTTAAGAGACTACAGGAGGGAATAACTTCTCTAGCCAAGAGATTGTGCTGTTTGCAAATGCTTGGGGTTTTTCCCCTTAAGGAACTCACCATGATAATC
The DNA here is from genome assembly GCF_963513975.1 of Fringilla coelebs. Lineage (NCBI taxonomy): Eukaryota > Metazoa > Chordata > Aves > Passeriformes > Fringillidae > Fringilla > Fringilla coelebs. The sequence goes on along the minus strand of NC_140030.1, from coordinate 25,971,466 downwards.
CCCTTGACTTGGTGGATTGGACATGATAATCTTCATGCAGCTGTATGGGGTATAATCAGTCCTCTTTCCTTCTTTCCCATAGCTGTGGCGAATGCTGTAAGCATATCCTTTGTCAAACTGAATAAAAACAGAAGAATAAATTCTTATCTATTGGGTCAGTAATTCTACCTTCTCTGCAAATGGAAATATTGAATAACAAAATAAATTTTCCAAACATAGTCACACTGAGGAAATAAAAAACCTAGTTGCTTGCTGCTAGCTTTGAGTTTTATACTACACAAACTCGCATTTGTGCATAAATGTGCTTTACAGACACAACTCAAGAGAAGTGTGTAACTGCATTGATTTAACTCAGTCTTTTCAGCTGATTCTGTAATGGCTTTAAAGACAAGATGATATAAATATCAAAATTTTGGACCCCTCCAATATTAGTAAATGGAGAAAACATAGTAATTTAAGATCTTTCACAAATGTCCATACATTGATTGCCTGATCAAGGGAAAAAAAACCCCAGAAATACAGATTTCTTTACTCAGATTCATGTTCTTGTTCTCCCAAAGTATAATGTTGCACCTAGACTTTGCTTCAGCACTGAAGTTAACTTCTTCAGATTCTAAAATGATGTATACTTTGCTTGTATAAAAAAGATTTTCTCTTACGTCTACCAACAGACTACTAACTCCTCCAATAAAATGAAATCTTTTTAAATATATAGATGTAATCAAACATTTCTCTTTACAGCTGAGCACAAAGCTACCAGTATATCATTTTAGTCCATTTATAAGTCCTGTGGAAACCACTCAATTACATAAGTTCATGTCAATTTTTACGTGGTAATAGGTGACATAAAATCTGTAGAGGAATCAGATTACTCAATATACAGATTCCATTAAATTGCATTAGTTACTATAAGACATCAAGAAACATTTGTTCAAATAACGTACTTCGAGTTCTAAAAACCCCAAATATGATAAAATTATGAAGCATCATATTTGGAATTACACCTCTTCAGTCTCTCTTTGCCTCAAAAAAGAACTATGACAATACATAAAAGGAACAACTCTGTTCTTGCTCAATTCAAAATTATAGCATTAATCTCAAATTCTCCATCTAAATATAGACAATTCTTACAAGAATTTAAGTTTTCTTCTAAAAAAACATTTTAAATTTTTTTTACTCTGACTCTGGTATTTTACTGATAGAAGATTATGTAATATACTGAGAAAAATCATTCAAACATACCACTGCTAATGCTACTACTGCAAGGATATTCTCATTTCTACTGCTAAAAGTAGTTCCCTATTTGGCCTGTGAATGTCCAAAGAGTACTTCAGAATATTCATATACCTATGAAATCTCTTGACTGGCCTAAAGATGACAAAAGCAAAATAGAAACATAGATGTATTTTTTTTCATATAAAACACTTCAATGATTTTGAAAATACAGTTACTTAAAACTGTATAACATAATATGCAAATATACATGATAAATGTGTATAAAAATATACACAATATTTGAGAATAAAATCCTAAATTGCACCTGACTCAAAGAGTAAAAAAGAAACTTCTCCATCAAGATGCTGCTCATAATCAAGTCAATATAAGAAGACTAAAATTCAGCACTCATCCCTAATAAGGCTTAAGACATCCAAAGCTCTGAACAAATATTGACTAATTAATCTCTACTGTGCATTTGACAAAGTGACTTTACTTCAAAAGAGTTTTTTAAAAGCAGGAAGGGGAAGAAAAGAGAGAAAACAGCATTTTGTTTTCCAGCATAGCCACAGGCAGGATCAAGCAGGTGGGAATACTCCTTCCTATCTTTTTGCTCAGGAGATAAAAGACCTGGTTGGCTGAATAGCAAATGAACATCTTTTTTTCTAGCAACAGAGTTGGGCTCACCAACTTGCCATTAGAAAGAATTCTCTGGGTGTGTGCTCACACTCGGAAGGGCCAGGGAACAACTCCCCACCCCTTCACAGGACACCAGCAGCTGCTGGCCAAGTCCTGCTGCTGCTCCTGTTGGAGCTGCAAGTGGTCTGAATACTCCTGAAAAACAGCAAGATCAAATACAAACATGTCTGCATTTTAATTTCCAACCTCTGCATGAACCTTTTAAACTGAAGATGAAATCTGCGATCCTGAAGCCACCTGTTCTTCTACCCAGAAGCTCTGGAATATTTCCTCCTTTACAAAAGATGAATTAAAGCACATTTCATCTTCTTAACAAAGGATATTTGAGCAAGCAATTAAGTTAGACTAAATTTTTTTTCCCCAAGGGTAAAGCAAGTCATGAATGCTTCAGGATGTACTGCTTAGTTTCCTAGAAAATTAACACCCCTCTTTATCAGCTCTGTATGCTAAAATCTTGAGCTGTACTTTTCACATCACTTGCCTTAATGCCCACAGAAATTACTTTTACTACCAAACTCGTTACTTTATGCTGAGAAGCAGCTCTTGCAGTAAATAGAAACAACAGCTACATAATAACACAACAGAGCCTTGGGACCGGTTGGATATTTTCTCAGTGCTTTCTTGTAATCCAGTTTGGTTCCCTCTTTTTGCAGTGGCAGATGGCAGAGAACAACACAGCTATGTGGTGCAAGTTGGCACACGGGCAGTTACACACATCACTGAGAGCTCTCTCATCCCTGTGCTTCAGCTTCTCTCATCACTGATCAAGGAAGCAGGATTTTAGCAGGGCCAGTATCTGACAGGCTGTGTTGGTCATTCTCAGCAGGAAGAAGCCATGAATTGGGGCATTTCATTACAGAAAACCATCCTGCAGAACAGCCTTCTTGTACACTGGGGAGTGAACTCCATGGTCAGCCTCATTCCTTCCTAATACCATTATCCTAGGATGTGCATAAAGAAAAAAAAAAAACACAAGGAGCAACCTATTTTGCTAGAAAAAGCACCAAGGTAAAACTAGACATGTTTGAAATCTGCAGAAACAAGAAGGCAGAGGGATCTGTTTCTTCCTATTTATTCTAATGCCCCAAATTGAAGTGGTTCAGTTAAAGTTCCTTGAACAAAATAAATTATAGACAGCACATATAGACATGCAGATGCTTGCAGGATCATTCTAATTGCTTAGTTCTAAACTATTTTAGAGAAAGAGCTTAAAAACACACAAAACTACTATTACCATCCATTCTAACTGTAATCTACTAAAAGGACATCATGGCAACAACCTGTAAAAGGTCAGACTCAAATTAAGTGATTTGAAAAATCACCAAAAATTTTTGGTGATTTTTGAATGAAATTTTGAGGGTCTTATTGAACCCTGATATGAACTTTGCTCAACAGTAATGATGCTGCATTTCAAGTACATTTCATGGTACTCTGTGTGACAGTTTCCACTGAGAAGAGCACAAAACAAAAAATTATTCATGGAAAAGCTGGGTATGTTCTACACATTCCACCACAGTTGTGCTAAAAATATCAAAAGAAATTGCCAAAGTTACTATGAAACAGTAATACTGAAGCAACATCATTACACTATGGAGATTACCTACTGCTGGTCACACTTGACAGCAAGATTCTCTTCAACTTTTTAACTGTATGGCCCACATCAGGACTATCTCACTTACTTTGCCTCTCTTTATCTCTCTGAGCTTTCTAAAATCTGCAACACATTTATAATTTATCTGTGAGGTGAATGAGCCATGGCTTTAGCAAGGGAGAAAGAGATCAAGAAATGTATCTCATTTAAGCAGTGAACTGATTCACACTGAGGCCAAGAAGCTGAGGCAAAGGCAGCCCTACCAAAAATTGTCATTTGGATCTTGGAATGTGTAAGTCTAGGCATAAGCAGCAGTGTGAATTTTTGTTTTAAAAGAAACTGCAAGTCAACCCTCCAAATGTTAACTTGATCACTAAAGACATCATTTTTTAGGGACTTCTCTTTCCTTTAGGCAAGGCTGCAGGATGCAGGTGATGTCATCAGCAGAGCACTTCAGACCAGACAAGTGGGTAGTTCTGAGGTTTTATGCACCAGTGTCTGCTGTAATGAACTGACGTGTCCATTGAATGATACTGAATGTGCCAATGGTGATACTGGGTATCCTGGTGACACTGAGGCTTTCTTAGAGAACTCCTCCCTGTAAGAAACAAAACTCTGGGTAATGATAAGTGGGACAAAGCCAATAGTCCAAAGCCACAACCAAGGAGTGTAGCCATGATATTTTCTGAAAAATCCTTTCCTTAGGATTTTTTTAAGATTTTTTCTCCTGAGAAGCTGAGAGGCCTCAGGAACAAAGTGTAAACAATGATTATCTGCTGCTGTGGAATGCAGCAGGTGGATCTGTGATTGGTCTCATGTGGTTGTTTCTAATTAATGGCCAATCACAGTCCAGCTGGCTCAGACTGTCTCAGAGACAAACCTTTGCTATTCATTCTTTTTCTATTCTTAGCCAGCCTTCTGATGAAATCCTTTCTTCTATTATTTTAGTATAGTTTTAATATAATATATATCATAAAATAAATCAAGCCTTCTGAAACATGGAGTCAACTTTCTCATCTCTTCCCTCATCCTGGGACCCCTGCAAACACCATCAAGGAGCCTTGGGAGACAGTTCACTTGGTATAGATAAGTGTACTGTAGCAAAGAACTTATCTTTTGCTTTTATGTGGTACATTCATATGAGTATCTGGGTAATGCAGATTAATTTGTCTAATAAATGTTAGTTAAGACACATGTACTGTACTAGATAGCCTTCACTAGAAGATACAAAAGTTATAAAATAGAGTATAAATAAAAAGGGATAGATATAGATACAGACATCTAAAAGCTATAAATTTGCAACTGGTATAGTCTAATACCACATTACCATATTCCAGATAGGAAGTTCCAGATAGGAAAAGCTTCTTTCAACAAGTTCTGATCACATAAACACATACAAGATCTTTAGATATGGAATGAGGATGGACTTCAAAAGGACCATTTAGCAGTTGTATGCTTTCCTTTGAAGGAAAGTTTTCAAGAGACAGAGCAGGAAAGCATAGGCCATGTCTGCCCCATAATTATCAGTTTGATATAAAAGAATACACTTTCAAAGCTACAAGAAATTATGTTCCCCAGCCACTCCAGTCACTGAACAATGGGCATCATGTCATCACTGACAGCAACCTTCCTTATATCACTTGCCATATTTGCAGATTAGTATCTGTAAATATAACTAGGTGCCCCATAAAATTTGTTATCAAATCTGATATTCTGCATGCATATTAGGACAGAAAATAATTTGCTGAAAGGTCTTGCAAGCCCTGTATGCTCAGGTTCACACTTCCACAAAACTTTCACTTAAAACTACTTTCATATATTCTTGTAAGATTTTATGCATCTATTCTTTCCAGTACTGGGAAATTTATTCATTTAAAGTCTATTAACTAAGCAAAATGGTGCACTGACTTTGTCTAGCTTCTTGACTGACCACCTGATTAGTTCCAAGTCTGCAAAATTCAAAGAAGTAATGGCTTAACACCTTTTTTTTTTAAAACAGTCATTGGGTAATTTCCTGGCTAAAATTGTTGAGCATGTGCAGATAACAGCTTCAGATTCATAAATTTATCACACACAGTCATGTATCTGCTGAAATAATTGGTTCTCTTTTTCATTCATTTCCTAGGCAGTCATTCAAATCATAACTGTTGACACTGCTTAGTTGGCATATCTTTATCCAAGCAACTTTTTTTAAGCTCATTCTTAAAATAACCTCAACTTGAGATTATCTTTTTGCAAGCACAGTTGTATTTAGGAGCACAAATAAATGCTTCTCTATCTGCCAACAACAAAAATTTGTCCTAAATTACCATCCTGTAGCCCAATTTCTACCTCAAAGGTACAGATCAGAGGCATCACCTAAAAGCGAGCTGGAAAACGATTACATTGTGTAGCAGTCAGCACAGACCAATCCACAGCAGTATAAAAAACCTTTTCCCCTCCAGTTCCAGAATTATCAAACTACATGAGGCAAGAACCACTTAGCACTGGAGATGGTTTTATCTACTATAGGAAAATCAGAAATTTTTTCATATCAGTCAAACACCTTGTATGCCTACTATCCATATGAGCATAAAGTGTGAGGCTGATGAACTAACTAAAATCTGATACTGTAGGCTTTTAATTTCAGCAGTCTAAGCTTGCCTTCATATAATTTAGCTAAATACACAATTTATGTACACAATTTTTTCACCCATTTACATGCACCAAGACTTTGAAAAGGAAAAGTAAAACATAAACCACAGCAGGCTGTCTTCTGCCTCAAGACACTGCATCAAATTATCAGCACAGCACATCCTAAAGCCTTCTCTATAACAACTAAATTTTTCTTAGGCACGTGCTTGGCTCCCTACAAAAGATTTTATTAGCTACTTCAAAACACTGCAATATTTCTTTCTGTATCTAAATTATTCTGATGGTTTCAGTTGGGATGAAGTTAATTTCTTTCCAGTAGCAGGTACAGTACGATGTTTTGGATTTAGTAAGAGAATGATGCTGTTAATACATTGATGTTTTGGTTGTTTACAATTAGCGTTTACTCTGAGTCAAGGACTTCTCAGTTTCCCATGCTCTGCCAGTGAGGAGGTGCACCAGAAGCTGGCAGGAAGAACTGACAGGACAGTTAGCTATGGAATATTCCAGACCACAGAAATCATAAACTGCTCTCAGTTGTGTGGGTGCTGCTGATCACTGCTCAGGGGCTGGAGGGGCATTGCTCAGACCATGGTGAACACATTTGCTATCTATCACTTGTGGCTTCTTGGGGGGGGGAGGAGGAATAGAGGGAGGGGGTCCTCTCTCTATTTTTATTTTGATAACTAAGTTCAACAGAAGCAGAATAGTAACTAACTGCATCTACAGAGATAAGATTCCACTCCCAACATCTAAATCCAGACATCTCTCATTATCATCAATGGTGGTCAATGCAATCAGAGGAGTCTGGGGAGCAATTCCATTTGCTCTGGAGGCTCATTAAAGAAATCATTCTCCAGACACTATTGACTATATAGGCTAGATTTCTACTGGTCAGCTTATAACCCAAGTGTAAAGAGAATGTATACTTAGGAGAAAAGAAATTTAGTATGTCCGTATGAGAGAAATCCATACTTACATGCATACCACAGCAGCATGCATTACAGATTTACAGAGAAGAGGGATGAAGACTGGCCACAGACCCAAAGTCAAAAAACTAATTTCCTACAGCTAGTGCAAGCCCCATCAATTCCCTAAACATGAATGCTCTCATACAATGTTCTATAATTTTATTTGAATTTTACCCTAAGCCTCAGATTTTCAAACATGGCAGCATCACTCAAAGAGATTTAGTAACTGAAAAACTGAAAAATATTCCTTCAACCAAAGTGACACAGTTATCAAAATTTGATACAACTGTGACCTTGGTTAAACCTTCTGGATCACTGACAGAACAAAAGGATACTAAGTCCCAGTCACATGTTTCAAGATGTCAGCACATCCTCAGTATAAGTGTAAATTTTAAAAAATTGATTTATTTTCTAGATTAATTGATCATTGGAAAAAAAATCAAATAATTCTTAAAATAAAATTACAAGGAGACTGAGTAATGAATAAATTTCCTCAGGCTGATAAGTATTCCTTATGTCTACTCTAGAAACATATAAACTTGGCTTTTTTGAGGCAGTCATAAAAGAATGACAAAAGCAAGGCAATGAAACACAAAACAGTACATGGATAGTGAATGTTTATAAACCCTCTTGAACACAGAGTAAACCACATATTGGTGCTCTCCTAACAGCATAGTTTGGCTCAAAATCACTGAGATTCTCTCTCTAAAAACTCTGTTTTAAAACCAGATTTTTTTTTTTATTTATTAACAGGACAATAAAAGACAAAATCCCATTTTAAGATAATGATCAAACAGAAGTGCAGAAAACAAGATAACAGCCCTTGCTGTCAAAATAAAGAGAACTGCTTACATACAAGAGCATTTTATATTCTATCTTATGCTAAGTGCACTATAATCAAGACATATTTCAACTCTAGATTGCAATTACAAGAGCCTTTCTGCACTCAACAAAAGAAACCTTGTTTCAAAAATACACTAGACTATTTTCCTATCCTTTTCGGTTTTTTCTGACTAAAAGATTACTTGACTGCAGAAAAAATAGGAACAGAAGAATAAAGAAACTCCACTACCAGACTGCTCTGAACTGTCACAGAAGAAGTAACACACATCTCATTTTCAGTGCCTGCTGTAAACTTCTAAAAACAGGGAAATAACTGTGGTAGCAAAGTACAAGAAGAAGCCTAACTATTGTAATTGATTTTTTTTTTGAAGTTAGTTAGAATTCACTCGTATTGCCCCAGTTCTCATGACCCAAATTCGAATCCATTAAGTACATGAAATAAAAAAGACCAGAATAAATCGGAATTTAAACAGCAAAACTTGCCATAAAGACCACGTTTCCACTGCTACATGTATAGCAGGTGACCAAAAGAAAAACAGGGAATCAGAAAACAAACAAACAAACAAATTGAAAACCCCAAAAAACCCACAAAACGCCCCATATTTAACAACATTTTCTTTTTCTTCTTTGTAAGTGGACTTAAGAGGGGATGCAAGGAGATGTAAAAGCCTAGCCTATGGAATTCAGTTTCACAACTAAATAGCATTGTACATTTCATACAAAATTAGAATCCAACCTTCTTTCAAGAAGTAACACCTCTAACGTCGAAATACTTGAGCCCTATCATCATTTCCCTTTCCTAAATCAATATATTAAATTTTCAAAACATAATTTGCACATAGAACAAATAATGTATGAAGAGCTGTTCTGTCTTTATTCATGAGATCCAACAGATTTCAAAGACATGAGGCAGAATGTTAAATCAATTCTGAAAGCAAAAGTACATTTTTATTTACATCATGCCTATTGTGATATATCAGCAGTGTGCACATTTGATACAATAGCTGCTTTTCTGCATGACTGAATATGAAACACAGCCATGATTTATGAGTATAGCCTGAGTATCACAGCTATATGATGTTACAGCAATTACATGGACATTATCAAAAAAAGTATTCAGAATCCTGGGTTTTGTTTTTGAAAACAGTTCATACAATTCCAGGATATCTGAATTTTTGATAAAATTATTTTAAAGCATTATTTCAACTAAGAGTATCAAGGTTAAAAAAATTTCTATCAAAACTCTTCTGTTCAAAAAGCACAGGACCAAAACTGGAAGATACCTGCTGTGTCATTCAGTTTGTCCTGGAAGGTAGTAAAAAGATGTGGATGAAAATATTTGCATCTCAAAAACCACTGACCCCTGTCTCAGAACTTGGGGTAAATAGCCAAAGAGCTTAAAGAGATTACCAGTGGTGTGTGCAGTAATGTGCAGCAGGCATTTTTCAGCAGATGGTTAGAGCTGTACACTTAAGAAGATATTCAAAAGAGTCTGCTAAAAGCTCTATATTTAGTGACACTCAGATACTTCACCACCCCTAAACTTAGAAATTTATCAGCCACATAGGCAAATCCATCTATTACTTTTCTTAAAATGTCATGGAATGACTTTCTTGCTGCTGCTGCAAGGGCCAATAAAACAGAAACCTCGTCTGACAAGTACAGTCCATCTACACTGATGATGAAGTGCAAGGACTGACAAGTGATTCAGAACTACAAAAGGAATCTTCAAAAATTAAAGGTCTGGCTTCACCATTCATTTTTATATTTGCAGTTCTAACAAGACACTATATCAAGCAATATCTACAGCAATGTGTGTTGCTGAGAATAAAACAAGTCATAAGAGAGCAGATTCTGATCTAAATTAGTTTTAGTACAGGAAAGATAATTATTGCTTTCACTCTCTTCACTGAAAGAACCTTATCACCAACCAGCTCATACATTAGATTATTAAATGCAGATTTCTGTGCTGAATATGTAACAACAAAAAGTGATCCTATTTCTTTTTATGGTAGCTACCACAGTTAAACATCACTAAAACTATGCCAGCACTGTTAATGTCCTGGAAGAGATATTATAGCTAAGACAGCCACAGGCTGAAAGACTGCCCAAAATCTTCATTTTAACGTAATTCAGAAGATGAAAATTGAAAAACATACATTTTTAACAGGTTAAAAAAATACTGAACAAATTAAAGCACTTTAAAGTGCATATCATAGCCAAATGTCAGCATAAATTCAGCATTACCACAAATTCTGCAGAGTTCCAGTTTCAACTAGAATAATTGGGAAAACTGAAAAGGGGACTGAGTTTGGAGTGAAAGAACACACATTTTAATATCATTTACTACTGTATTTATGTGCACACTACAGCCTTCATGTATATTACAGTCTAATACTCTTCAATGTTTTCTAGCACCTCATCTTCAGCTGGGATTCATTGGAATAACACCAATGAAACAAAAATACCGTGAAAAATAACGGGTCTATACCAGATCTATTTCATTTAAGAAATACTGCTTTAAGACTGTAAATCTATTATGCAAAATCTAGGTTTTTTTTAATTAGAAGTTTCTGTAACAAAAATACTCTCTTATGAAAAACAGTTACAAAATGGAAGCGAACAGATTTTTGTCAATATTCCTAAGCTTACATAACTGTAAGATACTGATATGCTGGTTTTTGGCTTGAGAAAGGAAAGTTTCAGAGGAAAATACACAGAAATATGACTGAGTTTAATCTGCATCTACATTAGCTACAGGGCATAATTAAAACATAATTATGTCCCAAAAACATTTCTTCCTTAGCATTCTTAACGTCACTGATAAACCTGTAAGCACCCTGGGTTTAAAAGGTCAGGCAATACTGTTTAAAATAAATTCTTACAAGTAAAAGGTAAAAAAGGGTTTGCTTTGTTTTTATTCCTTCTACTGCCCAGAACTTCCAGTGTGTCAGTCAAAATACAAATTATATGCAAACTGAAAGAAAACCGTATCAAGTGAAGTTACAGGTTACTCCCCTGCCAAAAGGAACTGGTGCAGCATCTACCCTTGGAATGGGTGTGCATGTGTATTTATGTATTTATGTTTACATAAAGTTGTAAGTTAACAGTACCTTTACAGTGTTGATTACATATATACTATGTACACATATATTACATTCCTGCATATTGGCAGAAATGGTGAAAAAACACTACCTTAATCTTAATTTCCTGAAGTAAGTGGAAAATGTACATCTAATTTTTCATCATCTGACTTCTTATGTGTCAAATGAAATTACAATGTGCTCTAATTTGTCTAATTTGGAACCAAAAGTAAAACAAACTATAAGAGAAAGCCACATAACAAGTTTGTATTTATTTGTTTAGTAAAGAGGTTAGAGCAGCGATACCTACCAACGTATTTGTGTGAGAACTGTGAACAATGTAGATGCTACTGGTAAATCTCTTTGCTGCAAAGTCAGAATTTTTTATCCATCAGGAAAGCAGAAATTGTTATAAACTGCTTTGCAAAACTTGTACTATTAATCACATCAGGCAGCAACATCCACAAATGCAACAAGGCATGTTATTTTAATGACAGCAATTCCACACCATTATTTATATCTAAGTTCTAATAAAAATCATTATCTGATGCAAACAACTTTAAACAATTTTGATTTGATCTCACAGCTTAATTAAACAGGAAAAAACCAGCTATCTCTAGCTCTGATTAGATGAGCTAATTTTCTGCAGTCTTTCCAGAATCACTGTGTACACAAGACTAAACACAAGTAACACTGACAACACCAACAGGGATTTCCCTCCAGCCACGGTTATATCTTTACAGGCATTGCTAATCATCTCTACTTCTGATACAGCAAGGAAGGAATCTTGTCCCAGTTCCTTCCTATGATCTGGCAGAATTTAACAGGACTCTGCAAGAATTTCTTGAAGTATGGTCACAAAAACACAGAATCATATATGTTAGAAAAGACCCTCAAGATTGAGTCCAACCATAAATTTAAACACTGCCACATCCAACACTGCTTAGGGACATGGCTCATCCTCCTTCTTGGAATACAATCGAATACAACCCCTGTGAGCCTGCCTTCTCAGTCCCCTCACTTCCAGAATCCATTACAGATCTCCTTCCTACTGCAGTAGTCAACAGACACACACAACAAATTGACAAAACCAAACCATGCAGGACCAGCGTGTCAGTAATCCACCAACAGGACTCGGATGAGCTTTCAAAATTCTGAAGCACTCCACAAGAAAAGGGAACAGAATGCTAGCAAGCATAAGCAAATGTGCCCAGGACACACAGGACATGAAGGAGACACAGGAAAAATTCCCACCTATAAAACACAACTTTAGATAATAATATATGACAGCAAGAATCTTGCACAGACAACATACATACTGTGATAGCTATAAAGCCAAAAACAACCCCATTTTAATGGCAACTGAAGCTTATTTTCATTTAGCTAAAGAAGGATATTATCATTTTATGATTCTATGATTCTAAACTCAGTGGCCCGATGACAGAGGTTTTTCAAGAAAATCCTACTTGTCAGGCTCACCTCCAACTATTCATATGGAACCAAATGGTGAAGAACCAAAGCTGCCCACAACATAAATCCTCAGGATTTTCAGTTACTTTAGTCTTACTCCTCACTGCTAATTAGCAAACTATCACAGCCAAAGGAAAATAAAACAAAATCTTTTTCCAAATACAACCAGCAAGAATACTAATAATTCAGCTTCACTTAAATGTAACACCAGTAATCTATGTATTTATAGCTTTAAGTCGTACTTTTAATTCTCATGCCTGGTTGTATAAATTTTTACTATAAAACAAATTCACTCAAAACACCTCTTCTGCACATTGCTTATTAAAATACAAAAGGAACTCCAGACTACTCTCTTCAGCCAGGATCAAGGTAGCTCACTGACCTCAGCAGCCATCCATCTTCATGGGAATATCCCCTACAAAAAGTTATGTCCCATTTGAACAACACACCTCTTCTCCTCAGGCTGCAATTTGTATGCAAAAAAACCACTAAGGAAGTTATATGAAAGGAGTAGATCTCCTGATGTTTGATTCACTGATATTAAGCTGATTTCTGGAAACCAACATGAATCATTTTTTAACTTGGTGTTCAGTGTATCACTGTCTCAGAGGCTGTTCAGTTCCTAACAACCATGTCAAAATATAACTCAACAGCTTGGTCGAGTCACTTCGCAGTTATGCACAAATACTCTGATTTCATAGACTTGGCTTTCTTTTCTTTATCTGGCTCTTTTCTTTAGCCTTTGGGGTTAAAATTCAAACTAAGTATTAATTTTTAGTTCAAGCCTACATGCCTAGTATGTGGGCATTGGACCATCTACTTACTGTCTTGAGACCCCTAACAACTGCACATTACAGTATTTTTCTTTGAACCTGCATTGAAAGAAAAGATTTAATGTAAATTAAACAGTATGTTTGGGAATAAAAATGAGTCACACAAATGAAAAATGCATTTTCATGTTTCTTCTGACAATTAAATCACTTTAACCCTGTTATTAAAGAAATTTCAAGAGCAACTTTGTAGAATACAAAACACATTTTGAAACATACTGTTTGAAACATACAGTTTTACAACAAAAGTATTGACATTCAACATATAATAATGTTATGAATGGAATGCAATTTTGCCAAAACATAATAAAAATTACTCCCTCAAAATCTTTAAAATTCACTTGTTCTATTTCACTACTAGAGTATGAAATCGTAAATTCCAAATAATCGAAGATAAATACAGAATTGGTTCTACTGAAGCTAATTTTCACAGTCATTGGTGGAAGGAAAAAAACTTTGTGATTTTATGGTAAGTTTGACACAAAACCACAACTTAATCAGTAATGTGAATATCTAGGCCCCTGATAACCAGTGAAAGCAACAACAACATTTTTTACTATACTAACATTTTGTTACCATGACATAGTCCTGCACTGCAGAATTCAGGAAATAAGATCTTACTGCCAGTACATGCTGCACTTTTATTACAATTTCGTTTTATATGTCCTAGAAGAGAAAACAACATCATCTTCAAATTCTATTTCAGTCTTTATACATCTCAGGAGAATTCAATGCCTGGCCACCTATTTACATTACACTACTACCGATGTACAGGTTTTTTTTAAATGAGATTTTAATCCATATAGAGGCATTTCAATTTTACCTTTATCTCTTAGATGTTAAATATTGTGGCTTGCTGTCCAAAATGTCATTCTAGCCTGCAGACTTGTAAAGTTTAAATAATTCAAGAATAAAAATAGCATATAACATTCAATTAGAGAATTATAATTAAAAATATGAGAGAATAAAAATCACTTTCTGATTTATTAATCAAAACTTTCCTAAAATAGTAGCCAGCAATACCCAATATAAAGGGGGCAAGTAAGAAAAAAAAAAAATCTAAGAGAAAAACAACCCACAAATCTCTAAGAAGTGAGAAAGTAAAATACCAAACCCAAACATAACCAACTGACTGATAGATAAAATATTCCTGAGGATTTGAGCATGTGGAGGTTGTTTTAAAGAACCACCATATCATCTAAGCATTAAAAATTGCATTGGGGATAGTCATATGCACTTAAAAACACTGACTTGAGTATTGCCAAGTGCCTGCTTCTACTTTCATTTAAATACAAGGGGCTTTTAAAATAATTGTATAGACTTACAACACATTAGAGCATAAACACTTCTAATTTACATCTATACATTATATTTGTTTTTTCCATACTATCTTGTCTCCCTCTAGTGGCTGACTCTCACAAACACGGGCTTCTACCTGGCTTCAGCCCTTCTGCAGAACCACGGGATAATTCAGGCTGCACAGGACCTCAGGAGGTCCCCAGTCCACGCTCCTCCTCAAGGAATTTCTGGCTGCCCTTGGTAGAAACATTCATCACCAGCTCTTTGCAATCAAGGTAAAGGCTCACTCCAGACTCAAGAACCTCCTAAGATCATTTGGAAAAGAAATCAAAGAGCCAGGAAAAAAAGTCCCTGGAACTATCATTTAGGATGTATCATCATCCCAAAGTTTCATTGTTTTTAACAGAGTAGGAGACATATTTCTTTGCATGTGTGGAAGAAACGCGCAAAATACATCAATGATCAACTCAAGTTCAAAAGCTTCATTGTGAAGGGTTTGCTTCTTTACCAATAACAGACCCTGAGCAAGGCTGAATTTGAGTGAACTTTCCTCTTCCTTCTTCCAGCAAAACATCTGTCATGAGGACCTTCACCAGCAAGAAGGGATGAAGAGGCATTCCTCAGACAACCAGAAAATAACCTGCTCCTTGCCATTTGCAATCAACTGCAAGAGAAAACAACGTGCCCTACGAAACTACAGTTAGTTAATCTGGAAGACTGAATCAGTCAGGGAGGCTTTGCCAGCCTGAGTGCCACCACATCTCTAAAGAAAGAGTCCTAGAACACAGGGGGCTGAAGAGCTGTAAGGAGTCACAACGACAAGAAGGCTGTTCTGTCACCAAGGATAGTTTTGTAAATATAGTAATACTCCAGTTTTGGAGATTTATTGAATTATTAAACCCCCACGCTGTGGCACAATTTTAAGATGCACTTCAGTAGCTTATGCAACAATAATTAAAACTAGTGCAATATCAAACTGCAACACCAAAGGAATTACTTTTCAACACAGGAGTGTATAACCAGCAACTGTTACTTCTGCACAAAGAGGTAAAAATCAGAGTACTAGAAGAGGGCATTTTGTACCACCATACACCAATAACTGCTAAGAAAAAAGAATATGTATCACAAGTATATGTAGCAATGGGAAGCAAAAAGTGAGGAGCTGACTTAAAGCCTTCCATCTGTATAAAAATCTCAGATCCAGACTAATAACTAAAGAAGAAATTGAATAACGCCTTAAAGAAACTGATTCTGCATTCCTTCTTCCCTTTGTTTGAAATTCTGCATTATCTTTCAACTCCTCCTTTTCACATTCACAGGTTAATCATACAAAAATATCTGAAAACAGTAACAAACTCCACTACCATGATATCTTTTGGAGGACTCTATTTTCAACTATGAAAGCATTGTCATTTACTATCTTTGTGTGTTTTTAAATCACACTGGAGTTATATCCCCCCCACCATTTTCTGGTGGTTTTTTTTTTGTTGGGAGTTACTTTTTAAACAAGAATAGTGAAAGAATTGATGAGAATCGATATCTGTCCACAGTAATATTTCAATTTATAGAAAAAAAAAACAGTCTTAAAATAACACTGAAGTTATGAATCCAACTGGCACAACCACTCATTCAGAAGTAATTCATCTACTCCTATTTGGCAGTTGATCCTTTCATCTGAAAAACAACAATTTACCATTTAGGCACTCTTAACCTAGCAATTTGCAGAGTAATTTAAATTGCAGTGCCTAAATTAGAAAATGTTTCATTTTGCATTCTGCATTTGTCCCTGTTGTGAACATGCCAATATATGACCATTCCCTCCCCCACTCCACCAACAGAGCATCTCTACCTTCTTTCTTTGCAGGTGTTACTTGATTTTTTTTTCCCTACCAACTACATGATTTCACACTTCATTCATACTTGATGGATTCCCCTCTAAAGGTAAAATATAATTTCTTAAAAGCTTTTCTAGAGTGTTTTTATCAATGAGGCCTGAGGTATGCCAGGTATTCAGAGCACAGGAGGAGTTATTTTTGGTGCAAATTGTCCATATGCCTATGCTCAGCCTGGAGACCATGCTCAGCCAGTTCACTGCTAATGTGCTCACGGGAACTTCCTTCCCGCTGAAGACTGAAGGTGTGCACCAAGAATTCTTAGGATTGAAAATTGCCATAGATGTTGCAGCTATTAAAGACAAAATGAACAAATAATTTTGAAATCATAACCATTTCCAGCAAATTGAACACTCCCTCTCTGCAATATAGGAGTCAATAGGTACTACATCATTAACCCTAATCTTTACGAAGTATCATGCATATATCTTCATAATGCTCCAGTAAAATGAAACTGTAATTAATTATGTCCACTCTACAGGAAAGGAACAATGGCACAAATGCCAGAAAAGAAAACGTCTAAAGAAGAAAATAGCAGTAAGAATTGCATTAATCTTCCTTTTTTCAGGACATTAAACATTGTATGACACTACTGTGAAAAATCACAGGCCACCAACCTCAGTTAGAGACATGAAAAATTAGTTTTCTCTCCTATTCAAGATTGAAGCTGGTTATCTAGAACTTGAAAAGGACCAAAACTACATAGAAGTAGCAGCTTGCTTGTGAAAAATGTAGTAAGCAACCTCCTTGTTTGATTCTCAATATGCTTTCTAACTCTTGAAGCTAAACACAGGATCATAAAACTTCATTTATTTCTAGGGCCTATCAACAAAGATACTATAATAGAAAGTCATTGAAAACAGGATCCAAGGTGCATGCATATCTTCATACATGTGCATGTACATATTTGGCCAAAGAACAAGTAGGTGGAATCAGATGTGTTCCCCAATATTTTTTGAAAACAGAAATAACTAATGTGATACTGTCTTATCATTTCTAATAGTTTGCTTTCATTCTTTCAATTCTTTTACACACAGGGTATGTCAACTGAAAATTCTGGATTTTCCTGAATTCAGGAAGTGTTGTGGGTTGATCCTGGCTGGATGCCAGATGCCCACTCCCCTCCTCAGGTGGACAGGGGAGAGAAAATATAATGAAGGACTCAAGCACACGGAGGGGTCACTCATCAGTTACTGTCCCAGGCAAAATAGACTTGACTTGGGAAAAGCAATTTATTTCCAATCAAATCAGAGGAGGGAAATGAGAAATAAAAACAAATCCTTCCCCTCATCCCTCCTGTCGGCCAGGTTTGACTTTACTCCTAATTCTTCTACCTCCTCCCACAGGTGGTGCAGGCCGACAGGAAATGGGAGTTCACCACACTTTTCTGCCACTCCTTCCTTTTTGGGGGAGGACTCCTTAACTCTTCCCCTGCTCCAGAGTGGGTTCCCTCCCCCCAGGAAACAGACCTCCAACATGAATCCATCCCACATACTGCAGTTGTTCACAAACTGCTCCAGCACAGTCCTTTCCATGGTGTGCAGTCCTTCAGGAGCAGCCTGCAGCAGTGTGAGTCCCTATGGGGCCACAAATCCTGCCAGCAAACCTGCTCCAGAGTGGGCTCCTCTCTCCATGGGGCCACAGGTCCTGCAGGAGCCTGGTCCAACACAGGCTTCCCAGGCTCCCACTGAGCCTGCTTCAGGCATCCCTCTGCTCTGGCATGAGGTCCTCCATGGGCTGCAGGTGGATCTCTTTTCCTCCTTGGTCCTCCATGGGCTGCAGGGGCACAGCTGCCTCACCATGGGCTGCACCAGGGGCTGCCAGGGAATCTCAGCTCTGGCACCTGGTGCACCTTCTCCTCCTTCTTCTTTTGCACTGACCTTGGTGTCTGCAGAGCCGTTCCTCTCACATATTCTCCCTCTCCTCTCACTGGCTGAAGCTGTTATTGTGAAAGGATTTTTATTCCCTTTTCTCAAATATGCTATCCCAGAGGTACTACCCACCACTGCTGATGGGCTCAGCCCTGGCCACAGGGCTCCCTCTTGGAGCCAGTTGGCTTTAGTTCTGTCAGACAATGGGGGAAGCTTCTGGCAGCTTCTCACATAACCTCACCCTGCAGCCCCATGCACTACCAAATCCTGGCCACAGAAACCCAATACAGCTGGTAATTAATTGGCATTCCACTGCAAGATTTACTGCCACTCTTCTGAGATGGTCTTGAGACCTTTGTAAAACAATGCATTCTGAAGGTTTTTTTAACAAACTACCTATCTCATTTTAAATCAAATTATATTTAAGGAACTAGATAAACAGAGGTTTAGATACTCATTCAAATCATACCTTAAAGTCCCTTTCTCCTTCCCAAAAAATTTGCAGACAAGTTGATCTATTTTCTGGATCTTGAAAGAGGCATACAACACAATTCATTTTCACCGACCTTATTTTTTGCCCTGTATCTTCTATAAATAGCATGGCCCAGAGAACCTAAAGTAAGGAAAGACTGTCTACCAAGCACTCCAAAAATACTTCACAGTACTCTGGAAGGCTGAGATCTCACAATATTAAATACAAAGTATCATACTCCACACAAACAGATAAAGTCTGAAACTCTGCTCTAACACATACCACAGGCCAGGCAGAGAAGGATGAGGAAGGAAGCCTGCTTCATAGCACCTAAATTGTTCAAGATAAGGAGCAGTCCACAATCCTCCAAAAATTAGACATTACATGTTCCTCACCACAATACTCCCAAAAATATTGGCAAGAGTGAGGTCAACGAATAATATGTCAGTAATACATCCCACTGCACTGAATAGTATTTTCTCACTATTTCCTTGAACATATTCTTCTGTCTTCTGTCCCCATTTTCTTCTTTCATTCTTCAACTGTAAATTTGCAAAGGCAAGACTACTTCACACAGAGCTATCCAACTATTTTTTTTAAAAAAAAAAAACAAGAAAAAAGTCTTACTTTGTCTTTCAGACAGTACTGGGTTTGGTCACTGATCTGCTTGGTGAATTAATTTAGTTACATAGTACCTGTATTTCATAAAGGACACTGATTTCCTAGTAATTTACTGGTAAGGTTTTTATAGTCCACACTTATAAAAGCCTCTTTATGGCTTGCCTTTTTTACCCACAGTTCAGGTCAATACCCAACAAAATAACTAAAACAAAAAAAACCAAACCTCTCAACCTCCCACCTTTAAAAAGATGTACCTTTTGCCCAATTTTCAACTTCAAAAAGCATCTATTCAAACCTGTAGCACAACGTACACATTAACTACATCCCCACATTTACATTTTGTTCCGTTACCTTATCTGCATCCACTTTTCCTCTGATAAACTCTTTCTTCCAGAATTCCAGTGCCTGTTCCAGAGTCAGGCCGATGCCTTTGAGGAAGAGCCCGTACTGCATCCGGCCGCCGTGCCGGAGGTGGTGGCTGTCCCGGAGGGCTCTGTGCAGCTGCCGCATGCACAGAGGGAAGGACTTCACAGACAGCTGACAAGAGAAGAATTGCTGTTTAAGGCATACTGATCATTTCATTTGTAGGACATGTGTTTACTGCGATTATTAATTAGCTCCATTTGAAAATGCCAATGGCTGGAAAAAAAGATAGGCGCGTACAGAGAGCCTTGGGACTGAGTTCATAACACAAGTGAGTCCATAAACTATCCAATTCAACAACCATCTCAAGAACAAAATCCAGACGAAAGAGTAATACAGCTGGTACTATCAGACTGTCTCCAGCTACAAAGTTACACAGGTTTAACTGCTGTCAGGAAAAATATACCCACACTTGCATTACAGTATTTCTTGACTCTGCTTTTTTGTAGCATCTGGAATGGTGAAATGACCTTTTATAGAGTTTTGGGGTTGGGGAAGGGGAGGGGATTTTAATTCACTGCCAGAGAAACACTATCATGGTTAAGATGGATGCTGAAAACACATGGTTCCTAAAATTCGGATGAAGGAGTTATAATATCTTTTGTAACTCTGCACAATTTATACATAGTGTTTTACATCCCATGTTTTACTTCCATTTTATTTGCTTCCTTGTTTTCAAAACCCCGCATGTAAGTCAAAAATCAGCATTGGAAAGACTAATACTGCAACACAGTAATCATAAACTTCATGGTTTGCAAGACTGTTAAATAAGAAAATTTTGCTGTATTCTGCTTGTAATTATGTTAAGTATTTGTGAAAGTACACAAAATTGAACAGCAAATTAAGCATTTCACTGCAACTGCACTCTGAGTCTGAATCCTGATCAGATGCATTTTCAGCTAATTCTGCTGTTGTGAACTTCAACACAATTTCACTCAACAGTTACAAAGCAAACATGAATAAAAAGAAGATAAAGGCTTTATATTTAGTTTGTACATAAAGCACTTGAATTTAAAAGGTTATACTTCAACATCCTATATGACTCCAGAAACACAACTTACAGCATCAATTTGCTCTAGAGAAATTTTTCCAGTGTTCTTTTGGACGCTGTAATCTGGGCCAACATAAGAATGGCTGAAAAAGAGAACAAACAGTATGGTTAAAGCAGCTCCAAAATATTTTTAAGTTTAAAAATTCTGAAAGAAAATAATTTATCAACTATAGGCTGCAAATATTTCATATCAGGCAAAAACTAGAAACCAAGTAATTAGGGCTCATAAAGCATTAGAGCTTTATGAGTCATAAAATAATGTCATAAAACATTAAAGAAAACATAGCAAAGAAACCTTCTTTCCCTTCACCTGAAAGGAGAGGTGAGGGATCTTAGATCAGAGAGACCACTGAAGATCATCTAGTCCAACCCCTGCTCAAAATGGTATTTGCTACAGCAGGTTGCTTAGGATCTCATAAAGCTGGGTTTTGAGCATATCCAAGGACAGAGACTCATAACCTTCTGAGCAGCCTGTTCCAATGTTCAACCACTCTGTCCAAAAAAAAGTGTTTTCTTATGTTTAGGCAGAATTTCCTGCGTATCAGTCTCTGCCCATTGCCTCCTGGCCTATCAGTGGATTCCACTGAGAAAACTCTCACTCTTTTTTTACTCCTCCTTATCAGACACCTATTTACATGCACTGATAAAATGCACACACACACTTCCTGAAATTTATCTCCTCCAGGCTGAACAACCTCAGATTTCTCAGTCTCTTCTCGTACGTACTGGGGAGCCCGGGATTGGACACAGCCCTGCAGATGTGGTGTCACCCGTGCTGAGTAGAGTGGAAGGATCATCCCCCTCACCTCTTGCAAGTGCCCTTCCTAATGCCATGCAAGAGGACTGGTAGCTGTCTTTGCTTCACAGGGACCCTGGTGGCTCACAGCCAGCTGTCCAGCAGGACCCCAAGGTCCCCTTCTGCACTCACAGCCACTCAGCCCTCAACTTACACTGGCACACGGCGTAAGCCTCTCCAACTGCAAGCCTTGCTGTTTCCCTTTTTGAACTTCACAGGGCTCCTGGCAGCCCATTTCTCCCTCCTGCCCAAGTCCATCTGAAAGGCAGAGCACCTATCTGGTGCAAACCATTCTCCCCACTTTTGTATCTTGTGAGTCTTGCAAAGTACACACTCAATTCCATCACCCAAGGCAATAAAGCAGAAGCTAAAGAAGATAAGACCCTAGGTACTCCACACTAGGGTTTACTGTACTTAATAGATTTTTTTTTCATCACACAAAAGGGATAAATAATTTAAAGTATTTAAACCATGGGTGTCTATTATGACTAGTTTTACTATAGAAGCATCTAAATTCCCTTTGGTCACCCGTCTGTTCATTGCCAGAGGTTGCTTTTAAAGCTGCAAGGTCTGATATATTTTGTTCATTTTAAAGGAATTTCCAAACAGGCAACTTGGGTGCATTTGTATCATTTTTACAGTTGGTGACAAAATAACCTGGAAACAGTGCTTCCATTTTCAAAAAAGCAAAATGGAATGTATAACATACATACCCAAGGTAACATAAGAATGTACAAAAAAAACTGTTGGCATAAATGTGGGGTATGGTGTCCCTGTTGAAGTACCTTCTTTTGGAACCTTTCCTTTTACCATATTAAAAAAAAAAAGGCACAGACAAGACTGACTGTGATACTGAAGGACTGTTCCACTTACAGAGCACACATCAAAAGAAATTTTCAATTTCTCAATAATTACTGCTAGAGAGCACAGTTTATAAAAACCTAACTTAATTGCTCTTGATCTTCAAATTAAGAAAGGTATACCACTGAGGCATATTTTCATAACCCCAGTAAGATGTAGGGTAATAAAACCATGGAAGGTTATTGGCATTCAGAAGTACCCCCAGCTATGCAACAGTAACAATAACACTGCAATCCTTGTTTTCATTCATTGCTCTTGAACAAAGTTCAATCATATGTAAATAAGCAAAGATACAATGAAAGCTATTTTTCCTATTCTGACTTACACTAAAAACAACAAAACATAAAACTCTTCCTATCTAATAAAAACTATGAGACTCTTAAAAATCAAAATAAAATGTCAGGGTTTGGGAACAGATAGCTCAAGCAGTAGAGCAACGTAGAAAATAAGCAGCATGATCCAGCAAACTAGATCTGCATCCCAATTCCCCATGCAGTACTGCCAAGATGGAGACTCAACACTTCCATTTCTAATTTATCCAACATAATTTCAATGATCTTAATACCAAGATGTATGTGTTCAGAAACCACTTTGATTGCTGACCTTCCATATTTAAGTAAATCTCTATTCTTAGAGACATTAAAAATTCTACAAAAAGAAACACCTGAGCAACCTGATCTAACCAGATCTGCACTGAGCATGGGCTAGATTAAATCATCTCCAGAGGTTCACTTCAAGCTAAATTATTCCATTATTCTAAACCAGCTCCCTCTAATTGTATGGACCTTGTCCTCCTGCATATGATACAGTAAGAGAAGATTCCCATATAAAGTGGTAAAAAGCAATCATATATATCATATCATATTAAAAGACACCAGAGTTCTTTACTTACCTTTTTTCTACAAATAAAGTAGAAAGCTTATATGCATACACACACACACACATATATATATACACACACACACATACACAACTAAGAGGGAGGCAAACTATTTACTCTAATGGTTCACATTTTCAGCAATCTACATGGGTCCATTAAAAGAAACAAATTAGTACTCCATTCATAAATGACAGCAAAATCTTCCAAAAAGAGCAGAGAAGTATAGAATATTTGCAACAAGGAAGGCCCATGCTCTGAGCACTGTAATTTGGAATCTGTTTTGTTTATAAAGGAACTTGACAACTTTGCACTTGTTATTAAAAAAAAAAAAAAAAAAACCAACCTTTACAAAAGCTACAACTATTTTTTTTGTCACTTAAAAGCAACACTAGTTCTATAAACTATGTTCCATGTAATTTATAAAGTTTTTGTTAAGTTGAAGAATTATTTATGGGGTTTTTTTCAAAGCCAATCACACAGATGAGGTCTGTAAAAAACCTGTACCGAAGGCATTCTACCAAAACAATTACTTTAATCTGTATGAAGGAATATAGTCATGCTTTCACTTTATACTACCTGAGATGGTCAAGCAGAGGTTGAAGTCTCTCATCAGACTGTATGGAAGGTAGTGATCGTGCTGTTAGCTGGAAGAAAAAAGGAGTACAATTAATAAAAATATTAGCTTTAAAAAACTGATAGCACAAGGCAGGAATTGTGTTAGAAGTCACACTGCATTGTTACAACTTTATACAACATTGGGTAAGACATAATTTCTCCTATTAGAAATAACTAAGCAGAGCCTTCCAGAATCTGAAGCTAGCAGAAATAATTACAAGTTAACAAACAGTGAAAAATCATTTCTCTAAAATTACAATGCAATTAGAATTAAATAGCAAGACATCACTGAAAATGGTATACGTTTTTCCAAACATATTTGAACTAGAAGTGATGTTGAGCCTAGACAGCCTTTTACCAATGTAAATAAAATTCATGAAACCATATTATATATAATTTACATTTGCATAAAAGCAATTCATATAGTATTTAGCACTATGTGACTTTATATAAACATGCCTCTGGTGTACACTGTTTCCTTTTAAATGGACATAACCTATTTTGCAATTTGATTGTTCTAGAATATTTCTTTCCTTCTAACTCGTATGACTTGTTAAAACATTCAACTTTTTCTGCAAAAATAAACTTAGCAATCTATAGATTAACAAATACATATCACACTATTGTAGAATATTGGTTAATTGGTGTATTAACTGAAATAACTGGAAAAATACATGTATTAGATTTGCTTAGTATCTGTATATAAGGTGGCTACCTTCACCTACAAAAGCACTTTGGATAATTTTGACATACATCTAACTCAAAATACTGAACATAAACATGCATTTCATGATTCTGTGGCTGCTATGATTCTTAGGCGGTATTTTGAAAACTACCTCTGAACAAAGTAGAAATTTCAAGATATTTCACACTGTATAAATAAGCATCAAGGTCTTGGTAATTACAGCATGATCTACATCCCCTTGTTTTATGGAGCTAGATTGAGATGCATATGATACACTAAAACTTCGGTAAACTCTGCATTTATTCAGAAGTTTCTTTTAATTAAAAGAAAAAAACCTCATTTTAAAGGTCAATATACGTATTCTATATTCACATCCCCTATAAAGTAACCTCTAACTTTGTTTTAAACACAACCAGAAAATCAGAAATTATTTCTGAAAAGAACTTGAAAGCCTTCTAAACACCAATCAAAGTAATCAGAACAAAGACAGAACCCACCTGAAATACAATATGTTTCTTTCTCCATTATTAACTTAAGAGGTACAGAAAACAGTATTTGTGTGCACACTCAAACACATAGGTATAATTTTACATAAGACAAGCCTACTATATTTTCCCTCTACACAGTACTTGAAATACTGCATTTCATCAGGAAAAAAAAGCATGCATTTATGACAGGAAGTTCATGAAATTCTGACTGGACAATGATGTAAGCAGCAAAAAAAAAAGTAACGTTCAAAACCTGAAAAAGTATCAAGATTGTTATCAAAGTTGTTTACACAGTAAACTACATTTCTGTGTAAGCACTATCAATTAACAGAAACACTGGTTTAAAACTAATTTAGAAGACTTGTAGTAATTGAGGCAGAACTAAGACCTTGTGATCTTTAACCAAGATTTTTCTTGACACTGCAATGAAAGAATATGGAAGAGGTGGCCTATGCTTGGCAGCTTCAAGATCTACCATTAAAGGGCAAAAAAAAACAACCCCTTGAAGTCAAAGGCAAATCCACATGGCAAATATTTTTCTGAATCTGCAAATCTTAAGAACAAAATGACTCCCCATTTTCCTCTATTACGGTGCCTGGACAAGGTAATGTTCTGTATAGACCATCTTATTTTCACATTATCTGTGAAAATAAGATCTAACACTTTTCAAATCTTAGAACAAACACTTAGTCCAGTTATTTCAAATGTTTAATTTCAGGAAGATGTGGGATCCTCATGGCACTGCTTTTTTCTATCTACCACTAAGGACAGCTTTCCTTAAACATAGTTGAGGAGACCTCATCAAAATATTTGAATAACTTTAATTGAAAGAGCACATTTTCCTCCACCTTGCCTGGATTATTTAAAAAAATGTAATATTTTCAAGTAGAAAGTTTCTTCTTATAACCTTCTATTTTTATTAATAAAGCCACATTGCAAATAAAAGCAGTTTTACAAAGGTCATGGAAAATAATTGCTGGTGTTTTTAAACTGCTAAGAATTTCATGAGCTTTTTCAGTAGCATTTTTCTAAAAGATGATCCCTATTACACATTCCAAATTGAGATTCTGAAGACTTTTTCCAATGATTCTGAAATGAAATTTAGACAAATTCCTGCAAGCACAGCCTTGCTTCTACTTCTATATGATACTCAACATAAAGATCATTGTACCATGGAAAGAAAAGCAAAAACATGACATTTGACATTTTCGATACATGAAAGACATGAAAATGTTGTCAAGTAAAGAGCCGATCTCCATACTGCAATCATGTTGAAGCAGTTTGATTTACAGAGAACCTAAAACACTGCTGACTTAAGATAATTCAAGTCCCAAGGCCTGGATGATCAGAGTAGGGGGCAGAGTGAGCTGCAGACAGGCACAGGCAGACACCTCAGAGCTAAGCTGAGCTGGTGACCTCATCATCTCATGTTCAGCAATAACGAGGGGAAGTTTTTCCAAAGTTGCCATCGCTCGAGACCTGGCTGGGCATCAGTCTGTGGTTGGCAAAGCACTGCTTGTGGGGTGTTTTGTTTTGGTTTCCTTTTTCATGTAATAAACTGTTTTTACCTCAAACCAGTCATGTCACTGGTCACAAGACTGAAGAGATCAGTGTCTGCCCCTCCACTTCCCCTTACAAGGATGCTGAAAACTGCAGTGGGGTCTTGCTCAGTCTCCTCCAGGCTGAACAGACCAAGAGACCTCAGCTGCTCCTCGCACAGCTTCCCCTCAAGGCCCTTTGCCATCCTTGGGGCCTCCTTTGGACTCTAACAGCTTAATGTGTTTCTTTCATTGTGGCACCCAAAACTGCCCCCAGCACTCGAGGTGAGGCTGCCCCAGGGCAGAGCAGAGTAGGACAATCTCCTCCCTTGCCTGGCTGGCCATGCTGTCCCTGATTCCCCCAGGACAGGGCTGGCCCTCCTGGCTGCCAGGGCACAGGGCACGGCTCACTCAGATTTGACTTTCTGTCATCCAGGACCTCCAAGTCCCATTCCACAGGGCTGCTCTCAGCCTCTCATCCCCAGTCCATGCACACAACCAGGGTTGCCCCAGGTGCAGAATTTGGCACTTTCCCTTGTTACATTTCATGGTTGGTGACCACCCAGCCCTCTAATTCATCGAGGTCTCTCTTCAGGGCCCATGCCCAACTTACTGCCTGACCTATCTGAGCCCAACAAGTGCACTATGGGCTATTTGTTCCCATTAAATGCATCACCCACTTGAGTATGAGCCTGCACAGTAGCAAACTGCAAGAGGGAAAGAAGGTAGAAGCTTCTTTTCATAAAAATGGAAACAAAGATATGACTAAAACATGACATCACAGTACTACCTGCAGCAGTAACTCATCTAAAGGAATGGTGTACAATTAGAAGTTATCTTTAGTGGAATGAAATAAAATTACTTTTTGCTCTACTAATGCAGCACTACTTTACCTATTCAGGTCTTTCTCTTGAACTTTTTGAAACAGAGACTGCCTTTAACAATAGCTATTTAACATTAATAGGCACTACACCTGTTCCAACTCACTCATTAGTACTAGACAAACTTTATTCAAAGATCTGTTTGGCCAGCATTTTAAGATGTTTTCTAAATGTAACCAATCTAACAGAATATCAAATTGTATGTAACCAAACCATTCATGTTTTTTTTATTGAGTATACTGTAGCCGTGCTACATCTGAAAGTCAGAATAACAGATCCCAGCTTTCCCCCTTCACTGGGAGTAACTGAGAAACAAAAGATGACAGTAATATGCTTTCTGTGAAAGTTTTTACCTTAATTCCAGATTTTTTCCCTTAACCCTAGTTTATCTAGATTACCTATTCTTCTGGAGTATACATTTGATTAAAAGAAAAAACAATCTTCAGGAGATGCTACAAAAGCCTTTGGGAAGCTTTCCTCTCCTCATTCCCATTTTAAGATATGGAACAGGATAAAAATAATGCCGTAGAAACACTTTAGTTCTACTCAAAGACTGTGTCATAATATTCACTATATTGTTACAGCTACACTACACACATCTCAGAGTACTCTTTACATACTTATAGGATCAACACAGAATCACAGGACAGTTTGGGCTGGAAGGGGCCTTAAAGCTCATCTATCTCCAAGCTCTCTGTCACAGGCAATGACACCTTTCACTAGACCAGAGCCCCATCCAACCTGGTCTTGAACATGAATTGTGCAAATATCCAGCAAGATTATAATAAATAATAGTCTTAAGTCTATTTATTTATTAAGTCTAAGTCTACGTTTTAAGACTATATTTATTTATTTATTATTATAATAAATAATAGCCTTATGTAATAGATATAATATAATTATTTATTCTATTATTATAATAAATAATTATATTATATCTATTATATAGTATATATTATGATATATTATAATAATTGTATAATTCTTTATTATAATATATATCTATCTTATATAATATATCATATCATTATATATATTAGATATAATAGATATTATATTATTCTATTATAATACATATTATATATTATGTTATTATATTATTAGTTATAATAATTCTATTGTTATAATAAATAATAGTTCCACTTACACAGAGTCCATGAGTCCATATATGAGGCCATGCCTCTATACAAAAATGGAAACTCTACCATACAATGACACTTGAAACATAAATCATTCATGTAAGATCTCTTTCCCACTGCAATCTGCCTTCAGCAATCAGAAACAGTTTTCACATACATTTTATCCCAGAATTCAGCCTACATAGAGGAAGTAATAGTCGCAAAAGACTTCTTAATGCATTTCTCTCTGATTAGAAGCATTGCTGATGAATAGAAACTCTAAAACTTTAAAACAAGATCTGAATTTTAGCTGCCTATTCTCTAAAATGTAGTATTAAAGGATACCAATTCTCCAGTAAGGCACTTTAATGCACCAGGCACCAAAATACTTGCTTTAGATTAAATTTCAGACTCAATATCTAGAAAGATTTTGTACTTCTGAGAAAGCCTTAATATTACTTTAGTTTGCCTTTATTTATTTTTTTTAAAGACATTTCAGAATTACATTACCTGGTTTGTATGATTTTGCACTAAGAAGTCATGAGATGCAGATACTGCCAGAACCCAAGAATTCAAGTTAATTATGCTCCAGAGAAACACCTTCAACATCCAACTAAGCTGCAGGCTGTCTCTTACCAACAGAAAGTGATTGATTTTGAAACATCAGCTATGGTGCTAATGTTGTTAGAAAATGTCACAATGCAAATGCTATGCAGCTGGGGAACTTGGAAAGAGAGAGCAGTGTTTGCATGCCAGTATGCTGCTGTACCTAGATGGTTGACATTTTAACACTGATCAATTTCCTTTTGAAAAAAGTTGGGGTTTAACCTTTCACAGCATCTTACAAATCTCCAGCACTGTACACAATTAATAAGCAATTTTTGCCAAGGCTTTTTCAGCTATTAAAAATTATTTCAGCAGCACTTACACTGAAATATGCTCAGTAAAAACTATACCAAACAATTCATGTTACATCTATTCCACAACACACCACCTATGTAACAACAAATAACATTCTTCAAAACTATGCAAAAATGCTTCCAACATTATGAAACTTTTCTTTTAATTGGTCAATATAATTTAATACATAAAGCATTTAGATTATTTCCATCTAGTACCACCAAATTTATGAAAGGAAGGAAATAAATAACATAGACTAGCATTACTGGGCTTCAAGCATAAATTTAACAATTCCGACATTTCTAAAGAACAGGGGAAAATTTCCCTCTTGAATCCCTGGTGGATGATATGAGTGTCAATATAAGGTTGAACATGGTTTTGTGGGTTTGCTTTTGTTTTGTTATTTGATTATATAAAACTCCCACCAACTCCTCACACACACACCCCCCTGTTCACAGTAACACAAGCTAGCCAAAAGAAAATCACACAGAACACTAAGTGACCTTCTGTGTTTAAGGAAAGCAAATCAAAGGCAGCAACTAACTTATTTACAAAATAAACAAACAGAAGAGTTAAAATTATATTGTTAGCACTCTCATTTTCTTTTTGGACTCTAAAAGACAGGGCCCAATAGTTATCAGTGTTGCTTAGATGCTGTATCTAAACATTTAAAACCTATATACGAGTATAATAAAATATAAATTATGTTGTAAAATAGATATTCTAAATTATAAATATTACATATACAATGTCTTCTTTTCATTTTGCCAGGTGTCAAATGAAAAATTTTCCATAAGAAAATAAGCAAATTAAGAGTTGTGAAAAGTGTCCTTGCTAGCATGTCCTAGATATTTACCTAATGCTTTAAGAACTCTGAAGAAACAAAAGTCCACTTATTTCAGCTCAGCATTTGTCAAATGCACTCAGAATAATAATTAATGTTTTCCTGAGGCACTTGCCTCTGAAAGTAATTGATTTCTTTTTCCCATTTGGAAATGTCTAGGCTTTCATATTCACACTGAGGTACAAATAACACCTGGATTAGAGTTTCATATTTAGTCTTTAAAGCAAAATTTTTCAATCATTAAACCTTGCTTAATTGCCAAACGAACTGTTGCTGGGTTTTGCAGCATTATTACTTGTGCATATAATCATTTCACCTGCATTTGAGGGTGACAGCATGTAAATGAACTCATGTCTTGTACTTTTTGGCATACTAAAATAAAGCTGAAGTTGGCAGTTATGAAGATGCTCATTAGATATCTTCCCCCAAAATAAGTTATTGATTCCACCTTTCTTACAATAGTGCTTTAATTAACTCACATCCATGGAGCATTACTGATGTGGGAGAGGGTAACTCATACAGCAGTGATTTCCCCAGGGTCATAATGTTATGGTTTTAAAGTTTCACACACACACTCTGCCCCTCGCACTGCATTCATGAGAAGGAAATTAAGAAAGACAAAATCTTCAGAAAATCTCTTCTTTGTGGTAGAAGCTACTAGCCAATATCACATAAGAAGCAATTGGTTAGAATGTATGAAAGATTATTATTCGAAGACCCTCAAAGTCATTGTCACAAACCATGGCAGGTGTTTCCCATCACAGACCTCATCAGTCCAGCACTGTGCTCCAAAACTGCTTAAGAACAACCACACCAGCAAAAGTTCTCTGATGCTGAAGACTACATCGTCAAAAAGAGAAAAAACAACTCTCTATATACCCATCCAATATACTTAATTAAAAGCTCATTTTCCATAGTCATCATTACTACTACAGGGCTTCATCAATGTAGGCCTTCAGTTAAAAACTCCTATGTGTTTTATCTTTAGAAAGCCCATTACTAAAGCCCTCTGCACTACAGGAAACAAATGTCTGCTACTGCATAAAAACCAGGTACTATAAATCAGCTTTATTACAGAACTTCAGAAGAGATATTTAGATTTTATTAGTAATAGGATTTTACTACTGGGAATCGATTATGTGTCCAAGTTCTAGGCTCCCCTCTAAAAGAGAGATGGACACACCAGAGAAAGACCAGCACAGGGCCACACAGATGGAGGGACTGGAGCATCTGCTATGAGGAAAGGTTGGGAGAGTTGGAACTGATCAGCGTGGAGAAAAGAAGGCTCTGGAGGAGTCCACCAATGCATATAAATACCTGAATGGAGGGTGCAACAGGACAGAGCCAGGCTCTTTCCATGGGTAACCAGTGACAGGACCAGATGAAATGTGGACAACAAACTGAAACACAGGAGATCCCATCTGGACACCAAGACTGTCTGTATTATGTACTGTGCATTTGGTTTTCAAGAACTGTGATTCACAATGTGCCCGAGGTTTGAATGCACCTCTGAAGAACATCTGGTCCAAGCCCTCAGATTGAGCAGGGCCATCTAGAGCTGTTTGACCAGGACTGTCCAGGCAGGGTTTGAGTATCTCCAAGGATGGAGACTGCAATCTCCCTGGGTAACCTGCTGAAAACCAAATACATAAAACAGCCCATAATATAGTACCAAGTATTCTGAACTACTAAGCCTTCCTGTTTTGCATATAAGAGCTTCCATGCTCTAAGCAGCCTCCAAAGTCCACATTTTCATCTGCATTGTAGGGAAATTTTAAAAATGACTCATGATTTTCTTAACAAATTCTAAAAAGATTGTAGAGTTCTTTTTCAGGAGGATGAAATGAAGGGAGTTTTTTGGAAATAAGATCATTTTACTCTTAGATTTCCTTAAAGGAAAAATTATTAACAAAAGATCTTAAAAATCACTTGTTCCTAAAGACCAGGAGCACTTCTTGAAGTTGACTCTTACCAAGGCTGTGCTCTTAATTCAGTTCTTAAACAATAAGATAGAGACACTAACATCTAGGGGAAAAGGATACTATTGCAAAACATTTTTCTGTGTTTAATGAGTTTCTCAAATCTCTATATATTTACTTTTTTTCCCTTGACAAATTTACTATACAATTTCAAATAAGTTTAAATAATTCTTAGGAATTCCATACCTGATCTTTAGAAACAAACAACATAGAAAAGATTTTATTACAACAGCCTGCATGACACCAATCTCTTTCTTTAAAAACTCAGAAGGCAGCATTTGAATTTCAACTGTTTAATTCTCTCAATATGTGGTACTCCTTGAAAATAATTGTTTTGTTGCTAAAACGTGGAAAAATATCCATCTTTTAGAAGTACATAGGTATTTGGAACACTTTTGCTCATTTGTGCATATTTTAAAGTACTGATTATCTTTTATTAAGAAGCAAAATCAAATCTTGCCAGCTTTTGACAGAGTTTTAAGCCCAGTTTCCCATATGTTCAAGTACCAGTGATTACATTCTTATCTTCAGTGAGAAGAGCTAAAAACATGACAGGCACTCAAATTTCATACAGCTAAAACCCAGCATTAATCTGAGCCTACTTATCATCATTTTCCAACATTTTACTTCATCTCAACTCTGAATTGCCAGTAACAACTTGTCAGACATGAGTAAGAGTTATTGTTTAAGTCTTTTCTTTCCAAAACAGAAAAGGCCACTTGTATCAAGGAGAACTACAAGCAACTCCAATGACATGCAATACTCTAATTTTTTTCATTGGTTATTTGCATTCACAATTATTACAAATGTTCTGAATAAACAAATACATTCTGACATAAGAACACTTCCCCCAGGAGTAAATTTCATTAAGCAGAAAACCAAGCCTTCAAAACAGCTACTTATTAAAAAGCAGAAATTTTGCTGCCTTAGAACTTCACTATGGAACTTAACTATTGACCTTATGAAGGCCTGTGGCTCAGTGCCTTCCAGAGCATTCCAGAGCAGGAGTGCACACAGCAAGCTGCTGAAGTGAAGCTGAAGCTGATGGCTTCAAGCCCCAGGGATGTTCTTCCCAGCCCTTGACCCCAGCCAGGCTGACCATGTACTCCTCATACACACACACACACTCTGAAGACACTGCTGGCCACCTCAAGAACTCCACACACACAAAAACAGGCACCAAAAGACTATGGAGTCCAGCAACCAAAAGTACAGGATTGAAAGACATAAGTTGTTTGAAGCCAGATGAACGTGCAAAGGAAAACCAACTCAAATAAATACTACATCAAGTACTGCAAGGGCATTTCAGAAGGTAAGGTAAGCTACTTTACAGTAATGCCTTCAAATACAGGAAGTAATAAAAAAGAGTTTTTATGAAGAATGTACTCTCCTAACATTAGTCTTTGAACATATCTGGTATCCATCTTCTGAAGCAAGAACATATTTTTAAGCAAAACCTGCTACCAAATATCCTTTGTATTCTTGTATCAGTCTAACATTCTTCAAACCACAGTTTATGATCCATTGGGAGCCATGAAAATATACAATGGCATTAGCCAAGTGTCTGGCAACAGACTGCAGAAGTTTGGTTTCTCCTGAGTCACACCAGTTCAGCACCCTCAGGGCGGAGAAATAGAGGATGTAATTACTACTGGCAGAAGATCAGAGGCTGTAATCAGTAGTTCAAGTATTTATATTAGCCAAGGAACTCTTGCTGCTAGCATCAAATCTGTTTCACTATGGCTGCTGAGTAATTATAGAGCCCTAAAGGATCTCTAAGCTGCTCACAATTACTTGCAGCATGCTCTCATAACAGAAAATAGCCCGTGTAGAGAAAGCGTACATAAAGTACATAAAAAACTACTCCCTACATAGTTCAGCAAAGCCATTGTTAAATATAGTATAAAACAACTAAGGTCTACACACAATTAAAAGTTAGAAGTTACTAGATCCAAATACATATCATACCAGTTCTGGGTAGTTTACCAACATAGCAACAGCAAATAAAAATTAAAACTTCACTTACCAATGAGAGTCAGATTAGTAATTTTTTTGCAGATTGGTTTGATATAACCCTTGGACACCAAAATGGCTCCAAAGCTCTTACTAAACTGGGACCAGGTGAACTGAGTGACACTTTTTTTATATATACCCATTAGCTACTTTCTTATTTCTTGAAACAGTGTTCACAAGTCCTACTAAACATACTTTCTACAGCACTCAGCATACTGCATCATCCTTAAGACCATAAAAACACAGATTCCAAACCTGTGCAAGTCTAATTTTGCTTTTTACAGCGCTTTCTCTAATGGTTACTGAAAATCATGTGAAAGCCCACTGTCTATTTTGCTTAAGAAAATTAGCTTCTTTTCACACAACTTGCGACTTTGTACCATGACTAAGCCTGTACAGAATACTCAAGCAGGAGGAAAATTATCTGGGACAATAAGGTTACCAAGGTTGGGAAAATCATATTGCTTTCATCTACGTGCAAGAGATAATGGAAGAGGTTATGAAAAAGCAGAAGACAATTCCCACAAAATGCCAGAGCAATCACAGTCACTCCTCAGCCTACATAGAATGTTGTTTTAGAAAGCAAACGTAAATGAGAAATTTCTATCTAAAATATTATCTCTTTTCTTTAAGGTCAATTCACTAAGTGAAAATAGAAGAACACATGCAACAAAACATCCTTATTTTCCTTTATTCAAACTTTCTGTTCCTAATGCCTTCAAGAATTGACAGAAACAACTGTGTATTGTCCAAGTGTGCTTGGAAGTGTCACTCAGAAGACAGGAATTTGACTACATTTGCCCAGCTCTAGCTCTTTAGATGATACCAGTATACACTGGTAAAATGAGGAAAGCACAGATTACTGGTGTAAGCTTGCCCAAAGAACATCATCTACCTTGTTCTAACGCTTTAGATAAGGGTGGGACAAAAACAAGAAGAATGGATGAACTCTTAAGAGCTTTGCATTCTTACACTTGGGCCAA
Organism: Fringilla coelebs; assembly: GCF_963513975.1. Taxonomy (NCBI): domain Eukaryota; kingdom Metazoa; phylum Chordata; class Aves; order Passeriformes; family Fringillidae; genus Fringilla; species Fringilla coelebs. Next base: position 25,935,923 of record NC_140030.1, on the reverse strand, counting down.
AATGCAAAACAAGGACAGCACCTCAGGTAACACCAGCAGATGGGCTTTAGATATAGACAAGGTCAAGGAGACAACATCACCAAGGAGGCCACTGACAGCTTATGCCAAGTGCCTAAATTAGAATGCAACAAATCAATAAAAAATAATAGCCCTGAATAGCAGGAGGTGACTAACCCATGAACACTGAACACTGCAAAAGGCTGACCCCAAGAGGGAACCACGATGCATAGAAGCCACCAGCCAAGACCTGACCTTGCTGGGAGTGCCCTGCTCAAAGTCCATGGTACTAGCCACAGCTTGACCAGAGGAGATTTGTTTAAAGTAACTCTCTTTTCTTAAAAGAATGTGGGAGCTGGTCATCGAACCATTTGGTGGGGAGACCCTGGCTAAGCACCAAACTCCCACCCAGCCATTCACACACTTCCCTTCCTCAACAGGAGGGTGGGAGAAAATACATGTATAAGCTCATGGATTACTTATCAATTGCCATTTTGGGCAAAACAGACTCAACCAGGGAAATGCTCATGCATTGATATCTATAAAGATAGATTTGGGTGGTGGGAAACAAAGACAAAAAACTAAAACGCGACGTTGCTGTGACCCTCCTCTTCTTCCCAAGCTCAGTTTCATTCCCCTATTCCCAATTTCATTACCCAGCCCTATCAAATGGTATAGGGTGAAAGGAAAATGAAGAGAGTAAATCAAAACCAGTGAGCAGTGTTTTAAGAGATTGCAATGTTCTTAACCCTATGCTCTAAAAGACATACTAAATTGTCATGCAGATTTTTCAACTGATTTTTTGTTTGTTTTTAATTAGCCAATTATTTATCTTTTACTATATTTTTCAATGATATAATCTATATATGAACAAAAAGTACAGAAAATTTACTACCAGTGAAGCAGTATTAAAGATAACTGGCTCTTCTGTAATAGCTGGCAAGCTGTTTTCTGCCAAGTAAGGCCAAATACCTTTTATATTCAGGAAGAGCCACTTCAGCTCTGTCTCTGACATCTACTGCCACTTCAGTTGTTCTTCACTGAATGTTCTATCTATAAAGCACTCCAGAAGAAGAAGGCAGCGTGTACATGGACTATATCATTTTGTTTGCCTGAGACAGTCTGAAGCTTGGATAAAGTCAAGGATCACAATTTTCACCAAACTAGGCCCCTTTGTCTACAGCACAAAGTGATACTGTATGGGAGCATTAGCCTTGCTCTTAAGCTGACCATTGCTAAAGCACTTTTCGACAGTGTGAAGCTACCACCAGCCAGATCAATATTTTTCAAGAATATTACCACTATGGAAATACAACTGGACAGTAAACAACCCAACTTTGCACCAAATAAGCATCAAAGAGACCAAAAGAGATTAGAGATCAAAAGCAAGATGCAAGGAAAGTCAAAGAACTCTATCAGGGCTCCTGGATAGAAACAGGTGATAGAACACAAGTTATACCAGGCTGAACAGTCAAGTCTAGATGCCACAATATTTAAAATAAAAACAAAGAAAATCTCCATAAAACATCATGGCTTGACTCAAATATTACATTTCAAATCCTAAAAACATCTCAAGTATTTTTTGAATCTTATTTTTTGAAACACAGCAAGGATGTTTAAAATACATGCTTAACTTTTGCATATCACCAAATAATCAGAAACAAGATTCTGTCAATTCCCACATGTGTTTTCAATAAAAATGCAACTATTTTTCATATAGTCCTAATGGTTAACCAAGTACGCTTAAACACACCCACCAAAAAACCAACCAAACAAAAATCCCTCCACTCAAAACAACAAGAGCTTTACATTAATAGTCTATTATGCACAAAAAAACCCTCCAGGAATCTCTATCGAAACCCCATAAACTAAGTTCACAGAATGAACTAGGTTGGAATGGCTGTTTGAAATAGTCTGTTTGGATTTAATCTTCCTTATGTGTTCCTAAGAAATTTTAATGACTTAGTTGATATAACAAAGACTGAGTAAATCCTCACCTTTTTTGACAAAAGTACTCAGGACTGATGGGTAATGTAAAAAGGTAAAATAAGCCAACAAAAACATAAACCAGTCTCACCATTCACCTTGGTTCATTAATGAGGCACATCTTGCTTGAGGAATGCCACATCCATAACTTCAATAAACAAACACTAAGTGAATAGGTCTTCTCCATAATGATTGTCTGACCACAGCAGTGACACATATCTTCTACTTTAATTAACAGTGTACTAAATTCAGTGACAACACTGATAGTCTGTTTTATTTTCCTAAAATTACATATTCTTTTGATTCAAGTTTTAAATAATAAACCACAATAATAAAAATATTATATTTGTGTGTATATATATATATATACATATATATTAAAAACTCCTTTAGTCATTACAAGCATTTAAGTGCACTGCAAGATACACCAACAAATAGCAATTAACTTTTTTTGTAAGAAAAATATAATTTATTAGAACTAGCTTGAGAAACTTAGAATACTTGTTTTAAGTCATACAGTGAAGTTTTAAGGCTGGTTTAGAATCACTTCATATACCAAAGATCTTTTACTTCATCTTGCAGATAAATAAAATCTTTTTAAAAAGAAAAGCAAGTAAGTAAGTAAGTATACCTGAGACTGTCCCTCTTCATTACAGACCTGCAGTTTCATGGGTCATGGTCAGCAAGAGGCATGAAAAAATCTTTGCAAGTGCTTAAAGTGTTTTCAACTATCTGTGTTTTTTTAAACAGATGCTTTTCTGACTAATTTAATGCTGCATAACCGGATCATAAGAGTTGATTCAACTATATTTTAAATTCAACACAGTACACAAGTGTATACAGCACTGCTATTCTGACTGAAACTTCACAAACAAGGTTTAAAATGGCAAGTCCAGGAAAACAGAGAAAAGAATTTTTATTGTGAAGGCATCACTAACAGGGTTAGGATTTATAAAGTCAGATCTCTACTACTCAGGAAGTACTATGTCTCTTACTAGTTTTATTATTTTGAGAAAGACCACTGCAATCTGCAGGAGGAAATGTTGTTACAGGAGGAAAACAGCAAAACTGAGCTATATAGAAATCATTGCTTACAGACAAATTATGTCAGAAAATGTGTCAAATATTTTTCAAAGCTATCTTATTGCTTTATCTTGCTGCAAGAGCAGACAACTGCAGAAGCACTCCAAACTGATATATATTTTTACTCAAGCCTCTATTTCTTCATTGGTTTACCTGCTAGAACATAGACAGTAACAGGGTTTCAGCCTGTTCCTGATGTGTGAGACAACCTAAATTTATATTGCCATTTAAATCAGGTAGACGTGAGCTGAAGCAGAAGCAAATCTGAACTATGGTTGCACTATTTTAAAGTTCACATGCAGAAAAGCCATATTATGTAGAATGATTTTCAGAATGTACATGCCTCCACATGTGCTAAACACACAGTGCTTTTACTAGAGATACCACCACAAGCCCTAAGGACAAAATCATCATGTTAGGATGGTACCCTATTGCTACTTTCATCTGCTTCTCAGTCATAGCTTGGCATAACACAGATATGCTGTGAAAGGTAATAGAGTCACATCACTAACTGTGGCTCTACAAAGAATTAGTAACATGGTTTGTTTATTCACTTTTATTGCAGCCTGTAGTAGAATTGTGCTTTGGTTTTTTTAAGCTTTAAGAAAAATTGGATTTGTTGCCAGGCAGGGAACACACAACTCAACATAAGCTAGATCTGACAATAAAGAGAATTCAATCAGAATACAAGTCTGGGAGAAAGAAGTTTGTAAGATGCTCCATCCTCTCCTTTAAAAGTTTTAGACATAACCTTGAGATATTAGCCAAAACCTGGGATGTTTTCTACAAGGAACCTGACACACAATTTCATAACTGACAAGAAAAAAAATCTGTGACTGAACCCTTGTGCCACTGTGGCTCCAGAGTACCAGGAACAGGCTGTGCTCTTCTTAGAAAATCGAATGCAGGACAATGCTCTAAATATCCAGCTGGTAAAATGGTATCTCTGGAGATCCAATACACAATATTTGCAAGAAAAGATCAAACACAGAGATCTTAAACTAGAATACTGGTCATATTAAATTTAGGTGTGATGAATATAACCAAATTGAGGCAAAAAACAACACTCTAAACACAGGATGGCTTTTACAGCCAGCTGATGATGATACATCTGCAGTATTTCAGGTTATAGAGGACTTGAAGGAAAATGCTCAAGCAATGACCTCAGAAAGCTGCAAAGACAGGCAAACAGAAGCAGTTTTCGAAACAAATGAGTAGCCAGTTAAGTAGTAACAGTTTTCTGCTTTTTTTTGTAAATCCAGATAGCATTCTTTTTCAGGATCAACACTAGTTGGTAAAAAGATATTCAGAGAGAAAGAACCACTCATCTTTTAAGATGACAAAAAGCTTTTAACATAGATTTTTAAAAAAGGAACATATGTCCATTTAGTAAAAAAACTATGACATCAGGAAGAAAATTAACTAAAACACTAGTGAAAGAAAATAACAACAAGGAATTGACCATAGAAATCAATGGTAAGCAGTCTCAAAAATAATTAACAAGAAAAATGTAATTGCTCATTTATGGTCTGATACTTGGTTTAGTTTATGCTAAGTCTTATGGAACGAAGTCTAATGACCGAAAGATTAACCTGTGTAGTCCTAACATCACAGACAAAACAAAGTATTACCTAGGACACTCAAAACTTTGAATGCACCAGATGTAAAGGATGGAGCCACAGATGACAACCACTCAGAGGCTCAGGGAGCGCCGTCCCAGCGCCCGTTTGGCGCTGCCGCTGCAGCCTCGCCCCACGGCGCTTCCCTTTCCTGCAGGGAAAACGCAGTGTCCCGCAGGGAAAACGCTCGGGCAGGCTCTGCCTAAACCACACCAGGCTCACAGGCAGGCTCCCAGACATCACCACATCACCTGTGTGCTGACCTGAACTCAACCTGCCACCGTGGCTTATAAAGAGAGCCGGCTCACAAAACATGAAACTGAGAAAGCCACTCCAAACTCCACACTCGGTGGGTAAAAATGTCCAACTGGAACACATGACATCAGTTGTGGACCTGCAGCAGCCTGGAGAGAAAATTCATACAAAGAATTTGATTTTTAGTATTTTGCCTGAGCTTGCTTTTCTGAAAGTTTCCTTAAATTCGAGCCCAACACAGAAAACCGTGTGCTCACAGAGCTCGCTTTAACGAGCTGAATAAAGACTCCAGGAGCCAAAACAATCTAACTTGAAAACTGACAGAATTATCCAAAAGTATTTTGAAATTCCCACACTCTACCTTTCGAATCCTGCAACTACAGGAAACTTTTGAGTCCAATTATGCAGTCACTGAAATTTAATTGCTACAGCATTTCCATGTAATATTTAAAGCGCATAGTTTAATTATGTTTGCTAAGTGACAGGACATAGTAAACAAAAAAAAAAGAAGTACTGCATATTGACTTTCCAAATTTCCAAAAGTAAACAGAAATCAATTAGATCTTAAGTATTTTAGCTTCCAAGAGTGATGCCACAAATTAGAGACAAATGCAACTTTGAGAGCAATTCTAACCTTCAGATTTTTCACTCATCTTTACTGATAAATTTCCAGACATCTACACCTTATAAAGATTATTTAAGGAAGCAAAGAACTACCAAGCAGTCAAAAAGGATTCAGTACAAGATCTACCAAGAAATGTCCTCTAATGCCAAATCTGTAAAACCTGACAGGATGGAGCTGAGGGTACTGAGAGCTGAAGTTAAGAACCCACTTTCCACCTTTGCTGGAAGGCTACTCTCATCAGGAGAGGCTCCTGATGACTTAAAGGCAAGTCCTCCATTCATCTTCTGATGGAGCAGTAAGGATGAGGGGGGAACAACAGGCCAGGCAGTCTCACTCTAAACCCTAGGAAAGTCAGAGAGCTTAGAATTCTTAAAATCCACTTATAGTTAATTTGTTTTTAACCAACATGGTTGCTGTCTGTCACAAAAACAAAGTACATCTGTGAGTAAGGAACAGCAGATCTCATTTGCCTTGGCTTTGACAGGACTTTTGATAATGGATCCCTGTATTTAAACTGCAACTTTATAGTCCAGGTTAAATTAGATGGCTGAAAAGCTGTTGGAAGTTTGAAGTGATGCTAACCAGCTCACTGCTCATTGTAAAATGCAAGCAGCTAAGGATTCTGTACACAGTAAACCTGAGTAAGCCAAGCCTGGAGTGCTCTGCAGTGCATGTTGTTGCCTGGGCTTGTGTTGTGCCAACCATATTCCTTGGCTGCAGGAGAAATTCAGGTGACTAATTGTAACTGAAATTCACCAAGCACAACTGAGAAGTCCCCTACACAGGATGATGGCCAACTTACTGGAGAACAGCCCTTCCAAAAAAGAGCTGAAAATCTGGTAAGCAGTAGGTTCAACTTTGGCAGTAAAGACAGGTAGAAAACACAGAGGGTAGAATTTTAAAAAACTTGCCCCAGTTTATCAACATCTTGTACTGCAAGCCCCCAGACTAGACATAATATTCTAAATGTGGTCTATTAAGTGTAAAGTAAAGGGGGAATCAGTGTACCTACCTGCTACACTGCTGTAGATACAGCCCGAGGTACTGTTGACCTTCTCTGCTGCCAGGATGCTTTGCTGAAACTACTGTTTCCTTAGATGTGAACTACACCCAATTCAAACTGCATCACTTGTACTTAAAGTTTAAGCAATAGCATCACATAATCCCACTGTGGTTGCTTTTGCTATACTATTTAAGAGGCTGAAGGAACACTCATCAGTGGCCAGGGAAAATCTTGGTGACTGCAACTTAGATTTCACTAGTGCTACTCAACATTCAGAAAAAAAACACAGAAGGAAAAGAGTTGAAGAACTAATCCGGAGCTCAGAGCAATCACTTGGCAGATGAGAGCATGTTACCATTTGCTATACAAAGTATTATGTTTCTGAGGTGAGCCACATCTTAGAAATAAAAAGAAAATCAACACACAAAACCAAAAGCTGTTCTTTCCCTGAGACATTCTCTGTGCCTTCTAGACACTGTCACAAAGGCACAAAGAAAATAAAATGGATTTCTTTTTTTCAAATATCTCATATCCTTCTCCTGCTTGTAATAGCATTCATGCCTGGGGAAAGGTGTCCACCTGAAAGAGGTGCTCACAACAACCCTCACACAGCTTCTGCACAGATTTGCCAGCAGTGCTGGCAGAGCACCCTGCACCGAGCAGGACAGGAGTTTCATCCTCCACTACTCCACATCGACTTCTGAATCCCTCAGCAGCAGAGCACAGGTTTATGCTCACACCCTGTATGATGTATTCTCCCTTGCACTGACTGAATTCAAGCATCCCACATCTGCGCCTGAAAAAATCCAACTCTCTTAAGAGCCGAGTACCAAGGTGTGAACTTCATTTCATAAGAATTACCCATTGTCCTGGAGCCATGATAAATGTTCAAAGTCACAGACCTAAACACGGTGCTGGTTTGAGAAACGTGCAGCTTGAAGAACATTTTATTATTGCCTCTCTAATTATTATTTAAATCATCTCTGTTCTTACTGCAGGCTCTAACAGCAATTATCCTATAACATTAAAAAAAATAGATAGATTAATAGAAGTGTCTAATAGTTTTCCACTAGAAAGGGCACTATTGATGAAACCCAGGGATTATTCCCCAGCCTAAATTTTGGCAAAAGCACATCATCAGATGTGCTACACTACACTCCCCTCTTCATTCCTCCTGAAATAACTTAAGATCCAAAGTCCAACTGGATTTGCTATTTAAAACTGGTTAGTCTAAAAGTGGCTAGTTGTACTAGGAGTGATAAAAGCACTGACAGGGAAGAAAGAAAAGGTAACTATGGGCATCAAGATGCCTGCTCTCCAAAGCCTTTTGTTTCTTAGACAGTAACATCAGAGAACATACCAATTTTAGAAGCAGATTCACCCCAAGATATTTATTCAGTAGCAACAATCTAGAGAAAGAATTTCAGTAAAGTTTAGAATCATATTTCAAAAGAAATAGTGTAATTTGCCTTTGAAATCACACTTATTAAAGTGTCTAACACAGCAAAATGTATTGTTTGTGAAAAATAAGAGACTGATTTTAAATTTAAATATATGCTAAATTAATTCATAGCTTTTATTTTTCCCTATTACATTTCTTTTATTTACTTGCTCATGCAATATGAGCTATCATCAACGTTTATTTAAAAACAAGTATTTGCTTTCTGTCAACAAGGGGTGTCACATGCCTAGCATTCTACAATACTGCCTGGGAGACTCAACTCCTCCAAAAATTACTTTAAAAGCCTGTCATCTGGAGTAAGAAGTGATTAATAGTTTTATTCATTTATTCTGACAACTGGTGGCATTTTTCTCACTTTGAAAAAAAGTAATTCTACATTTCCACCATCCCCAAAGAACATTCTCCTGATTCACACTTCAGTTTTAAAGAGAGAGGATGGGGGGCAATGTGTTGGGATTTCCACATTTTTAAATTTTATTTTTACTGTCTATAAATCAAAAGGATGGAGTAAAAAAGAAACATTAATAATGTTTGGGATTAAAAAATCTGGTAACAGAGCAACCTTCACCTCACTTTGTCATCATAGCTACAAAAAAAACCAGGGAAAATACATTGGTTTGTTCTGTAACTTAAAGCTCTAAGCAGTAGATCCAAATTTAATCCATATTTTTTTTATGTGTACATACATAACAAAGGCTGCAGTCATTAATAAACCAAGTCATTTTGCTTAACATGCAACAGACCGTAATAAAAAGACCTTTGCTTTCTGATATTTGTTCAAGAATACAGATTATTTAAATAATTAAACATCAATCCTTACAAACAGAGAAATACTAGTATTTACATGAAAAGGAATTTGTTTACATAAGTACAGAAAAAAAATTACAGCCAAAAAGATCTTTCACAAAAGTAAATTGAAACTGAGTATCTTCATTGGACTGTTTTTCCCTGATACCTCACCTTATTTTCTGCCTTCCTACAACTCAGACACTGGACAGCTAATTCAGAGTCCCTGCAAAAATCTACAGAGCACATGCAAGATTTTACAAATTTTCACACAAAACTGGAGACTTCCAAATAAGTCATCACCTTCCAAAATCCATTTTTACAACAAAATATCTATATTAGAGCACTTTACTGTCTCCTCCCTCACACAGATACCATCAGACCAATGAGATTATAGAAAACATTTATATATGTTGACGCTACCAAATGTACATAACTCATGCAGGATCTATGGAATAATCCAACAGGAAATCCAATCAGAAGAAGCCCCAAATCAGTGATTACCCTACTTTAAAACATCCCTGCAGTCCAAACATCCAGAGATACAGCAGCACACTCCTGAGGCAGGCAGGTCAATGGCCACTAGAAGGAAAGTGATGATCCAGAAGGAGCCTGGAGCAGGGCACAGGCAGTGCAGAGGCACCTGATGCTTTCCTGGAGACAAGTCATGATCCAAGCAGGGACCTGCTTCTTTTCAAGCCAGAGGTGCAAGATGAACCCACAGCTGGGAAGGGACAGGGCAGGATTCTAATGCTACTACAGCCAAGTTTAACTACTCTAGCTCATATTTGCAGGCTAATTAAATCATATTTCTAATATTTTAGGAATATTTTCTGTTGTAAAAATTCTGTTCAAATATACAGCCTCTGAAATACACCCTGCTTTCCTATTATTAGGAAAAGTTATTCTGAAAAATAACCTTCATTTAGAAGAACTACAAAAAAGTCCACTTCCTCTATAGCACAGGTATGCAAATTAGCAATTAACTGAAGAAGCAATACATTAACAGATAAAACATCCTTTGGGAAACTGCAGTAACATGGAAAGTCATACAATGAGGCCACTCAGAAATTAGCTGCAGTAACACTGACAGTGACAAGCATTTCTAAAAATATTCACTTCATCTATATTTAAAGTCTGAAAATAAATATTCAGTAAGTTCAAAAAGCATATTGCTACTTTTTTCTTAAAAGAGTTCAAAACACTTGAGTTGTGTAATCAGTAAAATTAGTGGGGCTTTTTAAAATTAGTGTACAGAAGAATTTCTTTTAAACACATCTTGGCAAAAGCATTGCTGAGATAAAACTTGTGCATACTTTACTCTGACACTCACTGCTTTAAGGAGTGCTCCAACCTCTAAAAAGATTCTATAAGTTAATCTGCCAAGACCTGAGATGACTACCAGGTGTTCAATTTATTTCAAGTCCGATTTTGATCTACTGACAGTCATTTCCAATTTCTCCTTCTGACTGAAAAAATGATTTAAAATTTAGCCCTTCCCCAAAGGTCAGCCAATCTTTATCATTAGTAGGAATGGCAATGAACATGTTAATGTGACATGTGCACTGTACATTCCTTGGCTTAGGACATCATAACACTTTACTAAGGAGAACAGCCATTCTCCATATTTTATTGCAAAATGTGTGGGAAAAAAAAATCATGTAATTGGAGAGGTAGTTGTCACAATTTTTAGTGCTTCAACCCATTTCTTGTTGTCTGCTCCGCAAACTTGCTAAACCAGAGCACAGTGGATGGAATTAACTCCAGATAGACACTGCTACAGCTATCACATAGCCAGTGGCTGTGGCTCACAGGCCACCATAAGAAAATAATCAGGACAAATGCGAATTTGTAACACAGCGTCAACCTGAGATACAGACTTTTGTTTACTCACCAACTGCATATGCCATTGCAGTTCTTTCTCACTGACTAAAGTGCATCATTCACAAATTATTGTTACCAGCGTATCAATAAATGATATTTAATAGTGCCAGATTAACTGACAAGTTTTCAGGTTATCATACTACCACACAACATAGAAATAAAACTGCACTTGTAACTAATATATTCAATTCCAAATTTTTTCTGAAATTTGGGGAACAATTTACTTAGTTAGGCAAGCCTTCCACATGCTTCAAATACTGCAAATCTTGTTCTGTTAGCTTGACTATCATGAAATATCGCTGTGGATTTGAAGATGGAAGCATTTTCATACAAATCAAACTAGACAGGACTATGTAGAGACCACAGCAATTGTTTATGCTGCAAATTTTGTACTTAAACTCTCACACTCTGTATGAAAGATGCAAGAAGACAAGGGAAGAAATAGAGAAAAAATACTGAATACAGTCAAATTTAATTTAGCCTCCTAACATTATCTATAATTACTTTATGCTAGCAATCTATGTGGTCTCTAGAAGGAGCACATGTACTTTAATTAGTATAGGAGATAAAAAATTAGTATAGGATGTATTTCAGAAAATAGCAATGGGACAACAGCCAAAAAAACCCCACAAAGGATAACAAGTCCACATACAAGCCTCAGTCTTCTCTTGACACACACACACACACTCCCTCTCTAAATAATTTCCCTGAATATCCCTTCTCCCACTCAAAATATCACCATTTTATTCAATTGACCTGTGCCTTAGACAATGACCTTGTAACACTCAGAAACCAAGACCAGCTGCTTCTCTGCAAAATTCTCACTGCAAACTTTACCTGAAAGATTCAGAGGACAAAGTCACTGTAATCACGTTTTACCTTCCACTGCCTAAGTTATTACCTTACTAACCTTGTATGTGCATATTATAAAAAGCATCCATTTATGTTACAGTGAATTACTCTAAGTTAACACTGGGAACACAACACCTGAAATGAATTTCAAGTGACAAGACCATCATCAATCATACTTTCTCAACATTAATGCCATCACATAAAGCCTTCTGCTCTACTGCTTAAAAATATAGGTGTTTCAGGAAGAAAATGTTTCACAGATGGTGCTATGTATACTGATACTTTTCTGAATAGGAGGTTTTTGTAACTATAAGGTAAGTCAATCAAAACAGCATATTTGTTTGACTAATATTTCATTTTAAAAGACAAATAATTATAAATATTAGTAATGCAACTTATCTGATTCCCATTTCTAACTGTTTAAAAGATTAAATGCCAAATCAGGAACAGAATCAAGAAAAAATATACAAAATTAGAAAACACCAGTGAGGTCGTCTTTTTGCAGTGAATCCTCAAAACCCAGCAATCTTATTTGTAGACATTTTTGTAGACATTTTTTCAGATAACAAAATATAATAATTCAAAGTTTAAAAGTGCTGGTATTAAATTAGGAAGAAAAATGCTCTATCCAGACTGTATGTATTAATATTGGAATCAATTTCTTATGGTGCCAATTAGTGCTATTTCTATGTTATATTTTAACTTGCAAACAGTAAGATGTTATGTGATGTTCTGACAAAGAGTTTTCACAAAAGCAACTTTTTTGCAGTAATTCAGAGACCAGCCAAGTTATTACTTCAATTGCTAGGCAAAAAAAGAGAGAGGATTTAAAAACAAGTATGATAAATCTATGGCTCAGTTATGCTAGCATAGATAATTACAAGTCTTTGTAAAATAAACTCTTCAACACACCATAAAAGCACTCACACAGCAGGAATATTTACACATTCTCAAGCATCGGCTTACAGCTTTAAAATATATGGTTCAAAAAACCACTAAAACTTTAGGACAAAGCATTTTCTGAATTAAGGCTAAACGACAAAGATTCAGTCTATTTGATTCAAACAATACTGGGAGGCATCCCAGTCAGAGCTGGGTTTTTTAGTATCTAGGATCCCCACATCTTGAATTTATCAGGGAGCTGGTCCATAGAAAGAGCCCAGGAAACACAGAAGCTAACATGGCTGTGTGAGCTGGAACCAGAGTGCTGAGCCTGCTTTCCTCCACTATCCAACCCCAGCAGAACTAAAGGCCTCATAACAAATATTAGAATAAAAGCCCAAATTAAGGGCCAAATTCCAACACAGATAAAGACAGGGAAATTGATAAACATTTACCATTGCAAGTGAAACAGACTCAATGTGAGGGAAATAAATGTAATTTACTGTCAATTAGACTCAAGCAGGGAGGAGCAGAGACAAGGCTTTGCTTCCCTCTCCCATCAGCTGCACTGTGCCCCTTCACCCCAGATTCCCACACCTCCCCCAGGGCAGCTGTGACCGGCCCAGAACAGCTCCTCTCCACAGGTCCTGCCTGCTCAGGGTCCCCCCTGCTCTGGCATGGGATTTCTCCCATGGGACGCAGTCCTTCAGGAAAACAAAGATGCTTAAGCATGGGTTCTCCACAGGCTGTGGTTCCTTCAGGACTCTCCACCTGCTTCTGTGTGGGTTCCTCCTTCCATCCTGCATCCATGTGTCAGCTGCTCCTTCCATCCTCTCCCCATTTTGTCTCACTTCAGGGTTCTCTTTTATGCAGTACCGAGTCCAATACAGCTCTGATACAGGTCTGTAATTAGCATCTGAGCCATGACACTAAGCTGAATCTTCTGATTTTTTTTTTTTAATCAAAATTTAAAACTACTTTCCTCAAAAATGAGATGCATCATTTTGTATGTTAGTGTAAACGCAGTGAAATCCTCATGAATAAAACATTAAGCAAACTTCTATGAATTTAAATTGTGTTACATTATAGAACAATTGTTGAGCTAACATTACAGCTCACATGTTACAGAAAATGTTTAAGCTTTCTGCAGTTTAATCATCATTAATGGCACACAAGGAAATTATTTACTATCAAATGGGTCAGAGAATACATAAAGAAGGCCTTTGCAGAATTGATTTTGCACATAAAATTAACATCTTCAGTTGTACTTGGAACTGCCAAGAAGGCTTGACTAATATCAACTCCTCTTATTATAAAGCCTCAAGAAATAGCCACAGTTGGGGTGTCAAACTTGTTTTTAAATGATGAAAGAGAACATCTGAATGCTTCATGGGCTTCAATAGTAAGTGATTAAAGTGTAACTGACTGAACTGAATTTCTGCCAGTGTCAACACAAAACTTTTTTTAAAAGTCAGTGCTATGAATTATTTACTGTTCTTTCAAAGCTTAGTGTCAACACACCAATTCACTCTCATTCTATTCCTCCCTTACAACTCCAACTAGAATCACTCCAATATGCAGGATGGTAACATACATCTGCAATGTCGTGAGCAATGTAACAAGCCTAGGCAACCACCCAAATTATTCAATCCTTTGAAGACCTAAGAAGAGCATCTTTAGCACAAGCACATTCCCATAAGGTGCACACTTTCAGAACACCTTGGAAAAGACAGAACAGGCCATCATAATATCATTCCTGCATATGCATTCCTTCCAAAAACCTGTGCATGTGGCTACTTAGAGTAGCACCAAATCAGCTCCATGAAGCAAAAATGGATCAAGTATAAATAATCAATAATAGTGCACAAACAACCCATGCTGGAAAACTATGGTTTTCCATTAACATTGAAAAATTGTGCCACTAATGAGAGCTGTAAGAAGCTACAGGCTTGAAAAACCATCTCCCCAATATCTGTAACCAGGGTACTTTGTCCATTAGAAGTACACAGCAGACTGTGAAAACCAGAAGTATTGCCCAAAGTCACAGAATCACAGAATCAATTGTGCTACAAAAGAGCTGTGAGATTATCAAGTCTAACCAATAACCAAACACCACCTCATCAAACAGACCATGACACCAAGTGCCATGTTCAGTCTTTCCTCAAACACCTCCAGGGACAGTGACTCCACAACCTCCCTGGGTAGCCCACTCTAATACCTAATCATCCCTTCAGTGAAGAAATTCCTCCTGCTATCCAACCTGAACCTCCCCTGGTGCAGCTGGAGGCTATGTCTTCCTGTCCTCTCACAAATCACCTGGAAGCAGAGGTGAGCCTTGCTACAATCTCCTTTCAGGCAGTTGTAGGGAACAATAAGGTTTCCCCTGAGCTTCCATTCCTTCAGGTTAAACAACCCCAACTCCTTCAGCCATCCCTCATGGGACCTGTGCTGCAGACTCTTCACCAGCTCCACTGCCCTTCTCTGGACACACCTCAATGTCCTTTTTTGACCTGAGGGGCCCAGAACTGGACAGAGGACTCGAGGTGTGGCCTCAGCAGTGCTGAGTACAGGGGGACAATCCCTGCCCTGCTCCTGCTGGCCACACTATTGCTGATACAAACCAGGATGCCCAAGGCCTTCATGGCCACCTGGGCACACACTGGATCATGTTCAGCTGGCTCTAAACCAGCACCTTCAGGGTTTTTCTGCAGGGCAGCTTTCCAGCCACTCTGCCCCCAGCCTGTGGCACTGCCTGGGGGCGTTGTGATCCAAGCGTAGGATCCAGCACTTGGCTTTGCTGAACCTCATCCCACTCACCTCCACCCATCTATCCAGCCTGCCCAGATCTGCAGAGCCTTCCTACATTCCAGCAGATCACACTCCAATCCAGCTTGATGCCATTCATGAATTTACTGAGAGTACACTCAAGTCCCTCATCTAGATCATCAGTAAAGATGTTAAACAGGACGGGCGCAATACTGAGCCCTGGGGAATACCACTAGAGACCAGGTACCAGCTGGATGTGGCTCCATTCACCACCACAGCTGGACCTGGACATCAAAATATCTAACAAAAGATACAATTTTTTAACCTAATTTTACAAACCCGTTCTTTAGAAATAGCATAAGCCTAACTCAGATTATCACACCATTACATTAAATTCTCAAATTCTAAGACAAGGATTGTCCCCACTAGAAAGTGCTGAGAACAAAGTGTCAACACCCAGATGTTGCAAAACCACTAAAACATATTCCCAAAAGAACACACGAGTAATGCATACCAAAGTGGTAATGTTATCAGATATATTCATTAAGAGACAAATTAAACAACAGAAGAGGTGATGATGTTCAAGGCTTTATTACTTCTTAATTAAGTCTGGCCACGATGCACAACTTCTGTGCAAAGTCAAGAAGACCTCTGTATCACCAGAGGGCCTGAAATGAAACACATTTCTCTTGGCTGATTGCTCTTTTGCAGTGGATACAAAAAAGTACCCATGTCCTAAAAAAGCACAGCTAAACCAGCTGTACTTGCAGAACTTGGGCCTAGATCAAATAGTATTTCAACAACTACTTTGCACAAACAATACTTGAATTGTGCCACTGTGTCAGAACCCCTGACTCTTCAGTCCAGATATGGCTAAGGAAAATTATTCTCTGGATTTATATCTACACAATACTTTCTTTAAAAGTGTATTCTTAGAGTTTCACTGAAATGTAATTGATGTCTATAGCTTTGCTCCAGTGAAAACTACACTAAGTATCCAGCTACCAAGTATCACACTTCAATTAAGCCTCTGGTGTAACAGAGTAGACTGACCTCAGTAAAACATGCTGGAACTTCAGCCTTCATTTCCAAAGACTCAATAATATCCCTAGCATCTCTCAGCCATGCACTGTGCTGGATAAAATTAGCTGAGACAATTTATTAAACACAGTTTCTAAACTAGTAAATTAATAATCAAAACCCCCCAAGTTCAATTAGGAGCTCTGGAATAGGACAGAAATCACTAATCTTTTATCCCTTATGTAGAAAATATCATGAACTTTAAAAAACAGAGCTTATATATTAAAAGACTAATGCGAACCAAGACTAATGTGAAGCACCACAATAACTTCTAATACAGTAATTCTGTAGAAGATAGTTTTCCTAGGTCATGACTGTTCAAATTTCTAAACCATGACTACTAAGTATCACATAAAGAAGTACTTCTTTCCTATAATGCAGTTACTGCCTTTAAGGAAGCAATCAAGAAGAAATGAGTAATATGTAAGATAGTGTGTGTGTTCTCAGATTTCTCCTGAACCTAAGTCAGGGCCTACTCACTGCAGTTCTTATTGTTTTTCAGACTTCTCAGCTATTCACACAAAACAAATTTCAGACATTCCCAACGCTTCTCAAAAGTATTTTGAATAGATGCAGATAATGTGCATATTTAGCTATGTTTCTGTGGAATGCATTCTTTCTTTTTAAATCCCACACAAGTGTTACCAGCTTTCAGCAAAAACATTATGCATCACCTCAAATACAAGCATCTCTAGTTGCAGTTCTGCTAAAGAGTTCTAATGAAAATGTTCACATAAGACTATCACAATTTTCACTGTACATTAAATAATTCCACAAACTCCAGTTATATTCAAAATTGCTAAGATTGCAGTATGCTAATTTTCTAATTGGATAAAGGAATGCATTTTTGCTTCCCTTCTCAACAAAACTGTTTGTTTACTATATGTTTGTGATCAACCTTGGCATTAATGTAACACAACAATACAAGGCTTTGAAAACATTTTTAAAAACCTGTCACCATCATATTTTCTGAAAAATCCTTTACCCAGGATTTCTTCTTCTGGGAAGCTGAGAAGCCCCAGAGAAAAAGGAAAACAATATTATCTCATTTGCTTCTCCTGTGGTTTGCTGCTTTGCAATGTGGTTGGGAGATTGTTTATCCAACTGGTCATTGTTTCATTGGTTTCATATGAATTGTTTTAACTTAATGACCAATCACAGACAGCTGTGTTGAGGCTCTGGAGACTCACAAGTTTTTCATTAGTATCTTGTTAAGACTTCTGTAAGTATCCTTTCTCTATTCTTTAGTATAGTTTTAGTATAGCAACATAATAATTATCATGTAATCATAATGATAATATAATTATACTGTCATATGTCATATATATTATATAATATATATCATATCATAAAATAATAAATTAGCCTTCTAAGAACAGGGAGTCAAATTCATCATTTCCTTCCTGCCACAGGGGACCCTGAAAATACCACAAAAAGCAATCCAATCTGTCTTCATGTTATTCAATGCTGCATTTTCTATGACTAAAATTTTGTGCATAAGACATGATCACCCCCTTTTAAACCCTGTGAAGAGTCTCAGATATTGCAGAACAAGCAATTCCTGAACTGATCACCAAATTACTAACAGAAGGACATTCACATACAGTGTTTATCACAGATGTCCTAACTAGATAGGATAACTCAAATGTTCATGCAACAAAAACTTAACCTTTGCCTGAAATATTCTGGCTTATCCCCATTTGAGTTCATAGAATATTCAGTGTTAAAAGGGACCCACAAGGACCTCAAAGCCCAGCTCTTAGGTGTGTGACCTGTACAGACTGAACTCATGACCTTGGCATTATTAGCACCATGCTCTGACCAAGTGAGCTAATCTCAGTCCTTACCAATAGAACATAGAGTAAAAATCCACAACTATTTCACTTGTTCCAACCAAAAACTGTTGCAGAAGGTTGTGGGAGAAAAGTTAGATACTAGCAGAGAAAACTCTGTGTGCACAGAGCTAACATGCTGAATGAAAGGGCGTGTTACTATCTCTGTGCAAAACAATTGCTAAAATCCTCTAGCACAAATTTCTTTAGAATGCACATTATATGCTAAATACCCTTTGAAATTAATGGACACAGCTCATAATGCACGTTTTTTTAGTGCTGCCAGTACTTGTAGTAAGGTTTCTGGTATTCTCCAGATGGAAGCATATACATTATAATCGCAAAAAGGCTAGTGTCCAGGAGTGTCACCAAGCAATACCACATGAGTTGTGAAAATCAGACTTCACCTGACTTACCGCCAGTGCTTTAGACAATTTTGTCCTATAGTTATTCAAAACAATCACATCAATCTCCTTAAACGGCACATAGGCAAAGCCATCTTTAATAAATACTCTTCTGACTCTAAATAAATCCACAGCATCTGCAAGTCCAACCTGAGAAGGAAGAAAAACCCACATTGTGGAATAGCAAAATAACACAGTAACAGTCTTTACAGCCCTAAGATTCAAGATGCACCAATAAAGCTTTAAGTCATTTTCTGTCTTTTAACATTGTCTCCAGACAAAACTCAAAAGTCTGTGTAATTAAATATAGACTTAGGAATGGCTAATCGTTATTTTGGTGGGAAAATATTGTTTGCTTACAGAAAGTCATGCAACTAGGCAAAATAAGGTACTTCAAAGTTTGTGTCTGCAAGTATTGATCCAATTATGTAGCTTTGCATCACTTACTGATTTGATATTTGAAAATGGATTTCTGACATCTGGAAATATTTTATTCACGTAAGCTACGTACAAAAGGTTCTGCAAGCTGATCTGGAATCCAACCAGCTTCACTCCAAAGAATCAGTGGGCCACATTACAAATTTTTCCCTCTCTCCTTGCTCTCTCGCAAAATGAATTTCTGACTAATACAATCAGACCAAACCTAATTTCAGCAACAGATGTTTGACAATGCCTCCATCCTGAACAATCTGACAGCCAGGTAAATTAAGTCATTTGTCTGGGAAACATTAAAACTTAAAATCATTTTTGTGGCAAAAGTAAGGGATGGCAGAAGAGGACAGAAGACATTATTAGTAGTTTGAAGCTTACTTCATTTTCCCAGTCCCTCCCTCCACCCTTATACTCACATGAAGTAGAGGAACTCTGATTAGTCATTTAGATAGTTGGATTTACTGTGGCTATTAGGTAAACTTAAAATTAGTAACTTTGCATTTAACTGAGAGAAAATGAATGCAGATCTGTGGGACTCAGCAATATTTTACTTACCTTAAAGAACATTTGTTCTTTTACTTTAGCCAGATTGAAGCCAGGAGTTGATGTACTCAGCTCATTAGCTAATTGATTTTTCACATCTTCACCAATCTAAAATTAAGAATTTGTTTTAAAACTGTTAAAATACTTTAGGATAAAGGCTTCTTTATTTTATTAGCATGATGTAAAATATTACTTAACTTGTAATATTATCAGTTTAGTTGAAAAGACAAAAAGAGGTACATATTCAGTAAGTGATCACTAATAATTAAGCAGAAACCAGCAAAACATTAGTGGTCAATAATGTTCAACAACCTTACCTCTGAAGTAGAAGGGCAGATTTAAACTACAATTTTAAGCATTAGCAAGAACTGTAAAACACACTTTTTAGAAGTCAATTTCTGCAAAATAAAACTCATTACAATCTTTGCTTGTCTCTAGACATGCATTAAAACAAAGCAAGATGAATAAATGGGAGATTTTAACAAAAATAACAGTTTCAGTTTATTTTTAAATACAGATTTAACAAAACTATAGCTAATCTTATATTTAGCAATTTAACTTTCCTTTTTCTAAGGAGTGAGAACAATGGACAATCTTTATTGTCCTTTAACTGTTAGTGCTTTTGCAGTTCTTAAAACAAGTGAGTAAAGCAGCAATGCTCTACTTTAACAACTTCAAGTACTTGAAAATCACAGTGTTACATTTCCTAATAAAAACACTAAAATAGTGCATACGCATAAATACACATCATGGAATCATAGTATATGCCTAGTTGGAAGGGACCCATCAGAATCGTGAAGTTCACTTCCTGGCCCTGCACAGGACACCCCAAGAGTCACCCCATGTGCCCAAGAGCACTGTCCAAACATTCCCTGAACTCTGTCAGGCTGTGCTGTGACCGCTGCCCTGGGGAGCTGTTCCAGTGTCCAGCCACTCTGGGTGAAGAACCTTTCTTTAATAACCAACCTACACCTCCTAAACAGCTTCAGGCCATTCCCTTGGGTCCTGTCACTGGTCAGCACAAAGAGATCAGGGTCTGCCCCTCCTCTTCCCCTCAGGAGGAAGTTGCAGACCTCAATGAGGTCTCCCCTCAGTCTCATCCAGGCTGAACAGACCAAGTGACCTCAGCCACTCCTCCTATGGCTTCACCTCCAGACCCTCCCCATTGTCCCGGCCCTCCCTCGGACACCCCATAATAACTTTGTATCTTTCTTATATTGTGGCACCCAAACCCACATACATTTGCATAACATGCTTTTGATGAAGTATGGGAGTAGTCCCTGACTGAAAGGGTTTTAAACGTTAAGGAAGGCAGAATACCTTCTCAAAACGTAGACGGACAGAAGTGACACCAAAACAGAAGTGACACCAAAACAGAAGTGACACCAAAACGTAACACGCTGTGTGACACTGCTCTCCAAGAACTGGATGTGTGCTCCAACACCTACAGTGAGCTGATACAAGGCTGCAGTCAAGGTAGTTTTTAGAGACCAGTCAGGAACCGAGCCCAGGCCATCACATGCAATAGATGTGCAGACTTCAAATGCAAAATAAAGTCACCCAATATCTTTCTTCTCCATGGGAGGGATATGCTTAAGCAGTTTTATTCTCTGAACGGAGCAGAATACCTAATTTGTTGACCAATACTGATATACAGTTAAATGGGCATTTCAACAAAACTTTTTTCCTTCTCAATTGAAAAATCCAAGAAAACAAGCAAACAAACAAACAAAACCGCTCCTCTTGGAAGTCATAGGAAGGACCATTTAATTTCAAACTTGGACAAGCAGCTTAGTGAAAAACAGTGATTTGATATATGCATATGAAATAGCCAAGGCAGCAATGTTGAGAAGGCTTATGGTTACCCTGTCTGCATCTTGATGCAATTTGTAGTACTCTCCTAGGAAAACCAGCTTTAAAAAATAATAAAGATGCCAGCAAGGCAGAAGAATGTAGCTCTGAATAGAAAGGAAATACACAGCATTATATTTCTGCATGTAAAAATGTAAAGCTCAGCAGCCTGTAAAGAGAGCATTCTTCTTTAACGAAGTGGCTGCATCAAAACAATTAAATGTGTTTCTGTAAATGAAACAAGAAAATACTTTCTATAAAATAGTCTCATTAACTATCTTATTCTTGTTAGACTTTGAAAAATTCCTGCTTTCCATGACACATTTAAACTATATACAAATTTCACACAGAGGTACCAAAACTCCATTATTCCTTCCAGATGATCTATTTCTTGTCTAAGTAAGTATAAATCTAAGTCACTGCATCAGGCTGCAGCCTTCCTTTCACCTACCAGAGACCTAAGTTTTCAATTTAATTCCAAAATAGTGGCTTCCTTTTTCAAATGTAACAGTTTTATGCATTCTTAGTAGAAATCCCTTAGGAGAGCCTGTCCAGGATGTCATTCCAAACCCTCCCTGACTGTGTAAATACACTGCCCAAATAAAAACAGTACAACACGTTGTACAGCGATGGTGGTTACAATTCCACTATCTCTTCTAGTATATCTTACTAAAAATAACTCCACCAAACAAACTAAGCCAAGGACAGAGCAGAGGTTTTTTCCAGAGAGATATTAAAGGAGACCAGAAACTGTTTTACAGACAGGCCAGCAATATTGAGGGGAGAACTAGAAGAGGGAAAGGCAAGGATTCCTTCTTTATTTGTTCTTCCAAAACAAATTAGCTTAATTTCATCAACAAAACTGTTTTTTTTCAGTATTACACTTTATTTCAAGGAAGATTTATTCCAAACTTCACAAGCTGTCTACATCCTTCTTTATTAGTAATTTGACTGTATCAATTTTATACAGATACAGTGACAGTCCGTTTAGATTTTCTTGCATGTCACTAGCAAACAATTTAACATTGTTGGGGTAAAAGTGATTCTGGTGACCCCTCACAAAAAACAGGTTAGTGGGCCATGACTAAAGATTTAGATAAGACTGTGGACAGCATGACCAAAAATACAGTTTTATCCAAAATTTTGTTTTTTAAACTAACACAAATATTGTTGCAAATATTTATTATAAACATGATACACATAAAGATGTTAAATTTACTTCTTAAAGGCTCAAATACTTATGGGTTAGGGAAACATTCAGCAGCCCCACAACCACTCTGCTCCTTGCCTTTTCACCAAATTCACACTGCCTTCATGTTTTCAGCTAATAGAAAGAGGAAGAAGAAACAAGGCTAATCCTAGCCCCTACCTAAGGCTGGAAAATTACTACAGAATGCATTCAAAAATAAAACTGGCTTCCCTAAAGACTGAAACATGAAAAATAACCTTGCATTGGCACTAATGATTTCACCATTTTCACATCAGATTGACTGAAGGCACAGTGCAAAGAAATACACTACTTATAGTATAAAGTCAGACTCAAGCTTTCAGTTAGGCCATGCCTGTACTGCTGCATCCAGAGCATCATGAAACATGTATCCCATTTTTTCTTAGTTCACAGAAGCTAGAAAAGCTTCTTTTTTACTGTTGTTTTTGGGGTGTTTAATTATTTAAATAAGAGTACTACAGTTTGTATATTTAATAATTTCATCCTAAAATAGCACTTGAAAACACACATTCCAGCAATCATTAAAAAATTAGATATAATTAAATACAACTTTTAGGATTCTAACTGAGATTAGAAAAATAAACAGGCTGCTTAACTTCTGGCAGAACTTGGTGATCTTCACCAGATAAAATACTGCTGATCAAAATATTAAAAAAAAAAAAAATAGAGTCCTTCTGAGAGTCTCACCAGATCATCATCTGACCTCCCACACAGAACTGATTAAACTCACCTCACAGAAAAGAATTCACTAGTTTTGCCTTGTTCTTTCGTAGCCAGTTTAGTAAGCTGCCTAGCACTGTGTCAGACTTTGCTCTGCACAAGCAAAGAACACCAGGACAAGGATCTTCCCTTTTCAGTGACATGGGTCAGCTAGCATAGCTTGAAACAATTCAACAATTCATTGCAAATTCCTGAGACTTAGGAAAAATAAAGACAGAAAAAGAGAGGAAGGGAAAGAAGCAAGTACTCAGGACAAGTTCCATTATTTCTAGTTTTCTTGCTCTCTACATGGAGTTTATTCATTGACTTTTAATCACAGAACTGTCCTCGAAACACAAAGACACATAAATTTAGATTAAAATATGAATAATTTAATATGCAGGGCTTGGTTAAACAAACACAGTCAGTGAGGTAGTCCAAAAACTTCAAAATAAATTTGATATCACTACTCTGTTTTAATGAAGAGATAAAGATGCATGCACAGATTATACTGCTATATATGTGCAACACTTAGTTTTACTAAGTCTCCCAGTAAGGAACAAGAACTCCATGCACAAAGTCCTTTCCTTTTCCAAGACTCAGCTTCAGGTATTTATGTGCACATGCTACTGGCGTCCTTAGAAAGAGAAGTTCCTAAAATTTGCTTTTAGTTACAAAGGACCTGGTACTCAAGTGGCAAAACACCCTTCCCAAAAACAAGTGTTGTCAATCTGTACTTTGCTGAACAGCAACTCTAGGCATGAAGCAGAAAAAATAATAATTTCCTAATCAATCTTCTCCATTGCCAGACATCACACTGCAAACTAAGTTAGCACTAGAATACCAAAGTACTAACCTAGATACCATTAAAATTTGAGAATATAAAGTGTAATCAGCCAGTTAATGAATTGCTTGATTAGCAAAGGACACCATTCCCACCTCTCCTACCAATTAAAAAGATTAAGAGACTTAAAGAATCCATTCCAGAGGCTTGTAAATCTGTCATTCACGAACCTGATGATTATCAATTTCATTTTGGCCAAACACAAATTAAGAAGAAAATTTTATCTTTCTAACTACTACAGCTTTATGTCTTAGCTGAAGTTCAGCTTGCTGGCACACATAAAAATATAAAGGGAAGCACTTGGAATTATCTATTCTTATGCATCAATTGAAACATTGTTTGGGCTTTTTTTTAGAGTCAAGAGTGGGCACAGAAAGAATATTTTATGATCTGCCTCACTATGCAGCTCATTCATGGTTACCACAATGACAGAGAAACTCTGTGATATAGGTTCAGTCTCCTACATTCCTGACAAACATTTCCCAATATGCATTTAAAGGAAAGCTGAACAAAACAATTACTACAGAATTACCTAGAAACACTACCACATACAAGTTAGAGACACACATGACTGTAGAGCTGACAGGAGACTTCTGATAAATACATCAACAAGTTTTCTTTCATTTAAAAATCTGGGTAGTAACATCAGATGCAATTTTAAAGAAACTTGTTAACAAATGTTTCTCTAGATTCAATCACAGGATTAGCCAGGAAGAGTGTTTCAAAGTTGGCAGACCATTTTCTGAAGCTTATCCCAAACAGCAGCTAGTAAATTCTACTTGCAGAGTAATTACATTCTGCAGAAACCATCCTATCAGCTTTTATGCTGCTGTATTAAGGAACAATATAAACATCTCCAAAGCTACTGCATTCACTGCTACGTAAAAAAATTAATTTTTCAAACATGAATTTTAACCACTACAAAAGAACTTAACAACTTGATTATTCAAAAAAAAAAAAATTCTTCTTGTACAACATATGGGTATCATTTTTAAAAATACACTATTGATTTCCCAATTTTTTCTTTTCTCATTTAGAGATTCTTTTCCCCAAAAGAATCTCTAAAATATTTATAGAAAAAAGAGAAGACATTTGACGACACCTTTCTGCTTGTCTATACTGTTTCTTCCGAGAATCCAAAATTATCAACTGCTAAGAACTGAAAATCTGTAAGGATGTGGTTAGGATTTGCTATGTTTTCACCTTTTCCAAGCCTTTAGATAAATGGCAGTCAAGTATGACCTGCTCAACTACTGAGTGCTAGAGCACATAATCACACAAGTAGCATGGTTTTCCCCTTTCCACTTCTTCTACCTTAAACTGAAGAGCCTGGCGTACAAGATCCTATTTTCCACTACATTTTTGGCACAGGTGCCATTTCAATTTTACTTTAGAAACCCAGAGTTACACCAGAACGTCTGCCTCAGGATTCAGCCTGTATTCCAAATGTTGGCTAGCTGCTCTCAGCTAGATTACAAGGAAGAACGTTTTTATTCATCGTATCTTTACCACAGCCTTTTCTGCAACTTTTATTTCAAAGCACATAACTTTTTCAAAGCAGTTAGAGATGCACTTCATCCAGAAAGAGCATATATAGTACGTAGGGCAGAAGGATTCAGCCTTACAGTGAACTGTAAAGTTCCTGTTTAACTCAAATGATGAATTAAACAAAGCCATTTAGGAAGAATCACAGTACCCCAGCGCTCTAAAGGGGCCTAAGTAACTGCACATTTTGTGGTGTAGTTTGACTTTACTTCCACAAGTCAATTTTAAGCAATAAGGAAGACCTTCTAAGGGTCCATTTAGATTTCTGCAGATAATCAGCATCTGCTTCTAATCAAACTGAGATGATTGCCAAATTAAAATTTTAATTAGCATTTTGCATCATTTACAAACTGTTGTTCATTAAGTTTATGAAGGTGAAAAAGGGCATCCCCAGTAGCTATCTATTCTTTAATCACATCTATTACTCAATTCTAAATTTCATAGAATATCACCAACAAGATATGTACAAATAATACATGCAACTAGAATTACTGCAGCAAAATGCACCAGTTTTCTCCATAACTAATAATAAAGTAATGCTTACAGCTCAAGGATTCATTAAAGAAAAGTAAAGCCCCCATACATCCTGCCAGTGCACCCAAAAAAATTTTTTTTTTCTAATAAAAATAATTTTTTTAAAGCTTTATTTTAAAAGTCTGTGAGAGAGTACCAATACTTATTTTAATCTTAAATATTTTAATCAAACCTCATTCCATCTACCCATCCCTCAAAATGTTAGGTCACTAGAATACCCAGGCTGCTTGGCAATCAATCCAATTACTTTTAGGTGAGAATAACTCACTATGTTTGTTTAAAGCATTAATAGTATATATTTCACTGCCTTATTTAACAAACTCTAGCACTTAAAAAACCATCCTACTCCTAAGCCTTTCCACATACAATTTTGTTTCTGTTATGACTCTAAGCATGGAGTTAAATAACCGAATACATCCTTTTGGCAGCAAGGCACATTTCCCATTTAGACATGCATCCCTTATGACTTCTGCTGTCAACTGTAAGATAAGCATCACTGGTTTGCAAGTAAAGGGACAAATACAAGATTTAAGTAGTGGAAAAGAAAGATACAATTCAGAACCATTTCCTTAGCAAATTTAAACCATAGCCTACTTGCATAGTTATTGTCTTATCTTGGCATAAGTTTCCACACAGTAGACTCCAGACAGTTTCTACTTTTCCCCATCCTGTTTGGGAAAGGAAGAAATAGTATTTGATGCCCCTGAAATGAAAAGCCATAAACCCTATCAGAAGAACACTCTGGATTAAACACCCGTTCCAAAATGGACAGTTATAGTCACAGCCCTTTTATGGTTAGGCATGATATTGAGTAGTCTCTCAAATGAATCTGTCCTTAGTAGGGACACAAACCAGTCAAACCATTAATCCACATCTGACTTCAGGATCTTCTGTACCAAATAAAGGCAGTCATAAAACATTTTCTCAAGAAGCTGAACTACGAATATTTATACAACTGCCCTACTAGCAAGATAAATGTTTTTGAAGAAAGCATAATAGCGATATCAGAAAGTCTCTCATAGGACTTCTCTGATCATAAAAGTGGAAATTAAAGAAGTTTAATTCCTACTGCTTAAAGCAGCTAAAAAACCACTTCAACTGCATCATCAAAGAACCATTGTGGAAAAAAATTCCATCACTAATGCATTTTGCTCTTTCCATTTCATTTTGCAGTTCTTATTCCTTCCTCTCAAATGCCTGCAGATGCACTGAAGACCTTTAGCTCCCCCAGCTGACTATTCCCATCTGCCATTCCTTCCCCATTACTATGATCCAAAGCATTTCTTAAAATACTGTGCTTTATAACAGCATCTAAAATTTAGGACATCTGATTCTGCAATAACTGGCTGTTACCCAAAAAATAAGGCATCAAAACTAGAAGTTATTTAAAAGGTCATAATATTTTTAATATTTTTTAAATTTCAGGAGGCTATCCAGAATTAAGAAAGGTCAATTTAAACATGATTTTTTTTTCTGCTCTGTGGAGTGAAAACAGCAACACAGATGTATTCAACATTAAATACACTACACTTAGAAGTTTTTTTCTTTGGCACAATGCAGAAAGATAATAATGAACAGAAGCATTGCAGGAAATATAAATCCAATTATACAACATCCTTACACCACAGATTAAGACATGATAATGCCTATTAATTTTCATTTCTTCTGGAAGCGACAAAGAGGTACTAACAGCCTGAAAATAAAGAAACCAGAACATTCAAAATGATGACCAGCATAACACCCAAAAATAAATTCAAAATTAAATTTTGCACTCTACTCCAGTCTATATTCCAGTATATAAGTTAAATTCCTGGAAAGGTGTAGCAACAAATCAAAGCATCCAATAGTACTTAGGAAAAAACATGAGACAAGCAGCAACACACCTGTATCAAAAAATCCCAACTGTGTTAAGCTGATTTCACAGTGCACAGACCTCAGAGGCATAAAAAAAAGCAGGTGCCATATTGTGTCAAACACCCTTGAAGTCACCAGAATACACTTTCACATGCAAATGACCAAACAGTTCCAGTGAATCTTCTATAACCTCACTTCAAAACCCATTGGAAAAGACATGTGTAGAAGAATTTAACTCAAAAGAGAAGAAGGATGTCTTAAGCCAAGTTCCACAACCAAAGTAAAATTTAATACTTCAGTTCCTAACTTGTATATTAAAACAGGAGCAGATCACATACTAAAATACCATGAGGCACTGCAAGAGCTCTAGAGAATGGGATCAGAGAAGAAAAATCTGATCTAAAAATTGAAGGCTGTAAAAATGGCACAGGACACCCACAGAAATGACAAAACACCACACAAAGAAAGGCTTAAAGAAGAAACAAGAAAGTATAATGACAGAAGGCAAGTACGAAGAGAAGAAAAAACCAATCAAACTTAACAGGAAAAAAGCCCTACCCTTCTCAACTAGTGGACAGAACAAGAAGAAATATGTTAGGTTTAACATTATTTTTAAAAAGTTAAAAAGCAAGTGAAGCAGCAGAATGATGACCTCCACTGTGAGACTTGAATATACAGATGTAGGGAAATTTGCAAGCAAAGCTGAGGCAAATGGAACTACTGTCATTTTCCAAATGGTGTTGAAAGTGTTGAACGGAAAAAAAAAGCCAACAAAAAAAAAACCAAAACCACTACACACACAGCACTTTGAAAGTAACCACAGTACATTTTGTCCACCTGAACAGAAGAGACCCTAAGACCATGCCCTGAGAGAGAAAGTGTGACTGCTGAACCTGAACAGGTTTTGGGGCAAGTTTTCACAAGAACCAAGTGGAATGGACCCAGAAGTTCATTAGATGCTCCAAATCAGCATAAGATGTATCACAGACCTAGAGCTACAGATGCTAAAAGGACAAATCTTCCATTTGATGTCTAAGAACAAGTGGCAGGTCTTGGAGACTTAAAATTATGCAAGGCAAAGCAGACAAAAGGCTAAAACTCAGACTGAGGGCTTCAAAGGAGAGATTTCTGACCGTGTCAAGAACAGCTCTGTAGTTGAAGTCCAAGTATCAGTTACCTGTAAAACCCTTTATTTTATACAATTCCTTCATATCCTGAACTTACTTTGAGATTAAAATATTTTCTTCAATGACTATAAAATTTAAAATATTCACAAATTTCCCTTTAAATATCTTTAAATTTGTTAGTGCCTTTTACTGCCTGAAACTGTCAGGCATCATTGATGTAATTACTCATTTTTAGTAAGATTTTAATACTTTAATCTCCTAAATTGATGTAAATCTCAACTGCACACCTGTGTTTGCATATTCTCTTTGATGGGCTCTGTCACCTTAAATGTCAGCATTTACTCCTCTTGAGTCCTGCTTAATGATTTCTGATGCTCCCTATGTGACTGACTTTGCACATAGACTTTAATATGCCTTGCTGAAAATCACATGCCATACATAAAAAGCTTTCGTATTTATCTAGATGATGAGAGTACTGTCTCTTAAACACCTTTATCTTTCCTTTTTTTAATATTTAAAGAATAAAACAGACAAAAAGCATTCTGAAATACCTTCAGCACCATTCCATTACTCTCCTTTTACTGTGATAGAAAACCAATCAATGCATCAGGGGAAAACACCCTTAAAGCACAGATTTATTCTTGCTTTCCTTCTACCCTCATCCTTTCTCAACATTCTATTCAGTATCATGCACTCTATCTCTAGCTCATGCTAGCATAAATTGATAGGTATAAACAGTAATATTTCAGAGTACTGTAAAATTTTGAGCACCCAAGCAATGTTCCACTAGGCTGGGCAGCACCAGCCCAGGCATCTTCCACACTTGCCAAAGAGACTGGCCAAAGCTGTTCCTATTGATTAAAATGCAATCTACATGTAAGTAGTTCAAAAAAGTATCTCAAATACAAACTCAAAACAAGCTTCATTTTTTTTTCCCAAGAAATCCAGGTCCCAGAGGCTTCTTACAGAGTACTAAAGAGGGACTAACCTGATCCAGTGCCAACTTTGGAAAAACTTTCCGAGGGAGAACTTATGTAACCTTCAAATTTCCATAGTTTATATCAAATGTAGAGAGGCTTATTTTCACAAACATTGTAAAAATTTTGAATTATAATAATCCTGTGCACATTCAGACATATTCATCATACTGAATTCATCATGTTTAGCTTGATTATCACAAATTTTACAGTCTTCCTTTTTCAAGTGAAGGGCATCTTTATAATCAGGTAAAACTCCCCAAAGCAGGCATTTACTAACTGTAAACTGTGCCACATATTTTGCTCTATAAGCAATACAAATGTCAGCCACTAGACATTAGAAATCCTATTTAAAAAATTAAAACATTAGTTTTCCTTACATTCCATTTCTATTTTTATTTACATAAAGTTCTTGCTCTTTGAGTAAAAATTCCCTTAACCATGAGATGAGAGAGCTACTATCACATCAAACTCTCTAAAGCTGACTATCACATAAAAAAGCTTCAAAAATCTGGTATTTTTTTCTTCTAGTTGTTAACAATTTCATTCTTATTTGCTAAATAAGATCTTTCTATCAAGTATTCAAAGACCTTAAGTACAGAAAGATCCTAACTTCGTAAGCATTATCCATAAGTGGGATTGAAGATTTCTTGATTCTATAAAGCAATAATTCTCAACCCACAATACAAAAATGTCAGAAATTAGTCTGCAAAACCCTTGCAAAATATATATGCAAGTATCACTTTCTCATGCATGTAAACAAATAAGAAAAGGTGAGAGGTGACAGTTATTGAATTCCTAATTTTAGGTTCACTTTGTTGGTGCTGTAAAAGATGACAACTGTGACAAAACTGTAAATGATAATCCATTTATTCCTCCTCCCCATAAAAGAGTTTACTCTTTTAATAAATACTGAGAATCACTCCTTACAGTGGTTCTTAGAATTGTTAACATTGCTACGCCAGACTACACCAAGGTCAAGCTTTAGCAGCTGTGACCTTTCTCAGATTACAATTCTGAAACCAGAACCATTATCTAGAAAATGCAAGGTACCTCTCTTCTGGTTAAAGAAATTTAACTACAAGTTTCTTAGTGCATCATAAGCAATTGAAAGAGAGAAATAGAATTTCTATCCATTTACCCATATAGAAAACAGATTGTAACATCAGAACTTACTTTCTTTTTCTGAAGACCATCTTTTTTTTCTAACAGGTAGAGCACAAAGTTTGATTTCCATCTTGTTTTATGCATAATAAGGCCTGAAAACATTGTAACTTCTAACAGGGAAGCAGGAGGAGAATAGTTCATCCTAATTTCCTTTTCAAAGGAAGTGTCTCCTTTTACAAATAGAACATTGAGAAAAATAATATTGCTTTTAGAACGGCCTTACTTTTGTAGTGGGCTCTACACAGCTCAACAGCATTTAGACCTGTTTCAAACACCTATGGAATTCCTTAGTAATATTCAAATATTTTATACCTGATAGTGCAAGAAAGGATTAGTTTTACCTAAATTCCCATGAGAATTGGACGCAGAGGGTGAAAGGAGAAGCAGGGAAGTAGATTTTCAATGAAATGATGCTTTTTTGCCTCAACAGGAGTAAGAAAGTAATATCTTCATAATCATTTTGACATATTGAAGGCACATTCAGTCACACAGAATCAAGCCATACTCCTAGCTATTTCCAGCAACCTACAAACATTAATTTATTCTTACAAGCCCAAATGCTGAAACTGTGACAGGAGAATATGAGGCTGGGGAATAAGCAACAAAAATACAGCTCCAAAAACACACCTTTCACTGAAGGGTCTGTTGAACCAGAGAATGGCATTTCTAATAGTCTCTCAAAGACACAGGAAAGCCTCTGTTACTCTTAATGCTCCACAAATCCTATTTTATCAATATGCACTGACACCAGATATTTCAGTCCAGCAGCACATCAGCCACATATCTAAGAATACTTAAGTTATTCTAACAAGCAGCATTTTAAGAGAAAGGCTTTCTCAGTAGAGTGACAATTGCACGATAATTTTTATTCACTCAAGTTTACAATGAGAGCTACAGGCAAGGCTGGAGTTTCCCAACAAAACAGTTCACAGCTGCAGCGTAAAATACTATTAAAATCATTAATGAAGACACTGCAATAGACATTTTCCTTTACTCAACTCAGATAAACTAAACAGCATATAACAACAGGAACTCTTTTGTAATATCCCTAAAACACCAACCACAGTTATTCGTCTAAACAGATTTTGCATGTTCAAGGTTTTTCATCACAAGAAATAGAATGAGTTTAAGTCAAAAGGGAAAAACTTTTGAATCTAAGTTATAATGATAAAATAACAACTGCGGAATGAGAGCATTCACAGAATTTTGGACAACATATTCTGCATTCTCCATAGCATGTACTTAATGAGTAAAAATCAAATTGTACATTAAAATAGGGTATTTTACATGAATGTGCATGTATAAAGTCTAAGTTACAATGAAACTTATATAATTGTACATGATTTCTTTTTAAATTATAAATAATAAATAACCCAAAAATAAATATAAATAAACCTTAACCACAATTTGCAGCTACTGTATTTAACAACAGCCTCTGATTTTATGTTATTTAAGCTAACTCATGGTCTTGGTTATATATCTATAGCTCCAGTAACTCACATAATATGCACAAACAAGAAGAGTCAAAATGGTTTTTTAGCATGCACAAACATCGCATGTCCCCATGGTGACAGTAACACAGAAAGCTACATTTTTGAGCAATCCATAGAGGATTTTCATACTTGGATTATTAAATTTTAACTACAGACTCAACAGCTATCATAAGCATTCATTGAATGCGCTTATTTTTCTTTTCCACATAGTTTTCCAGAAGTCAGTGCTCACAAAAGGAACAACGCAAAAAGTCCCCAAGTCACTGTAATTTGCTGAAGTTTCTATAGCAAGAAGCCACATCTTAATAGTTAGAAGATTGTAAAGGGTCTAGAGCAAAGTTTGTGAATAAAAACATATTTTGACCACAACTGTTTTTCAACCAAAGTCAATAATGTGATGAGAACAGACTGCACATACAATTCATGCAGGAATCAAATGCAGCCATTGCTTTCCTTATTATTGAAACATTTAGGGTGAATTATCACACAATTCACCAAGAAAGCAAGGTATTTTAAACATGAGTGTTATTTGGCCCAGATGGCCAGATAAGGCAGATAAGACCTTATCTGAAGATAAGGGACCTGATAAGATGCATCCCAGAGTCCTGAGAGACTTGGATGATGTAGCTGCCAAGCCACTCCCTGTGATATTTGATAAGTCATGGCAGTCAGAAGTCCCAGGTGAACGGAAGAAGGCAAACATTGTACCCATCTATAAAAACTTAAGAGAAAATCCTGTCAACTACCAACAAGTCAGCCTCACCTCTGTACCTGGAAAGATCATGGGACAGATCCTCCTAGAAGCTGTGCTAAGGCACATGGATAACAGGAAATTGATTTGAGACAGTCAGCATGGCTTTACCAAGGGCAAGTCCCGCCTGACCAAACTAGTGTCCCTCTGTGATGGAGTGACAACATCAGCAGACAAGGAGGGGCTACAAATGACATTTATCTGCATTTCTGTAAAGCTTTGACACAGCCCCCCACAACATCCATCTCTCCAAACTGGAGAGAAATGGATGCAGTGGGAGAACTATTAGATGGATAAGGAATTGGCTGGACATCTACATTCAAAGGGTAGCAGTCAATGGTCAACTAAAACACAGGAAGTTTCAACTCTACATGAAGAAGAACTTAATGCTGAGGGCTGCAGACCACTGAACAGGCTGCCCAGAATGGTTGTGGAGTCTCCCTCTCTGGAGAGATACAAAACTCACCTGGTTCCTGTGTAACCTGCTCTAGGTGACTCTGCCTTGGCAGGGTGATTGGCCTGGATGATCTCCAGAGGTCCCTTCCAACCCTAACAGTTCTGTGATCCTGCCCCTCTGCTTGACTCTGGTGAGACCCCACCTGCAGTGCTGCATCCAGCTCTGGGGCCCTCAGCACAGGAAGGACATGGATCTGTTGGAATGAGTCCAGGGGAGGGACACAAAGATGACAGAGGGATAGAACACCTCTTGTGTTACAAAAGGCTGGAAGAATTGGAATTGTTCAGCCTGGAAAAGAGAAGGCTTTGGGGTGACCTAATTGTGGCCTTCAGTACTTGAAGGAAGCCTACAAGAATGAGAGGGACTTTTCACAAGGGCCATGTGGTCACAGCACAAGGGGGGATGAATTCAAACTGAAGGAGAGCAGGTTTAGATTAGAAGTAAGTTTAGAGGAGGAAAAAATTCTTAACTGTGAGGGCAGTGATGTCCTAGAATAGGCTGCCCAGAGGAGCCATGGATGTCCCATTGCTGGAAGTATTGAAGGCAAGGTTGGATGAGACTCTGAGCAACCTGGTTAATTGGAAAGTGTCCCTGCCCACAGCAGGGAGTTGGAAATAGATGATATTTAAGGGTCCCTTCCAACTCAAACCATTCTATGACCTATGACCTAATCAACCCAAAATTTTGATTCAAAAATACTTAACAGCTTTAGTAAACCTTGTTAACTTACCCATGTAATTAGACATTTTTTCAGCTGTGTTTGTAGACTGAAGCAGACTGAGCTTCTCTTGTTGTAGAACAAAATTACATCACTCAATCCTCACACACACTATTCCCCAAGTTTAGAAGTTCTGTATTGTTAGGTTTTTTTAAAACCATAACTGCACTTTTCATTTTTAAAACCTGATGGCTAAAACTATCTTGATGAGAATTTAAAAACAACAAACATGTGCAACATAAATACAGAAAGTAACATACTTACAGCTTCAAATGATAAGTTAACATGTTCCAGGAAATTCTGCATTAAACTTTCAGTTAGCTCATTGAAGCGGTATCGGAAGAGATCCATTTCCTGTTGAAGAAACCAACGCCTGAGATCCTCACTGCAAAAAAAAAAAAAAAAATTAAAAAAATTCTGAATATACTTTTTTTCTTTGCTTGAAAATTAGACCACAAACCTAATGAACACAACAGTAATGCTGACCTTGGCATGTGACACACACACTGAGAATCCTGGAAGTAAAGGGAGGAAACCTTCAGTAATGCATACTCAATCAGAAAAAACTTGTGGAGAGACAATACTTTTTACTTGTTTTGGATAAAAATAATTGTAGTTAGCGTTCTCCTTTGGTACTTAGAGGACAGTTTTTTCCTACGATATGGCACAATATTTTTTCATTGTACAATTAACATCAAAATTAATGTAATGAGGCAAATACATTTTGAAGGCTACTTCTTTTAATTCTCACTTCTGGTGTATCTCCAGCTGAAGAAATATGCATACATCTCAGTAAATATAACAATAGTGCTTTCTATTCTAGGCAACAAACAGCCTGGAAAGAGGCAAAAATGAAAATATATGGCAATGAAGTTGGGTGTGGAACACAAATAGAACATCGAAGTCTTGACAAAAGAGAAAAAGGGGTTTAGCAACTGCTAAACACAGGAACACAGGGACAGGTATTAGAAGACAAAATAAAACAATACTGAAGCCATTCCAAGTACTTTAAGTATTCATGGAAATCTTCACATCTTAGTGCTCAGATTCCCAGCCATCAGCACATTACTCAAAGCTACAGCAAGTAGGTACCAGAGTGCCAGTAAAAAAAGCCACCCCACATGTGCAAGCACAGAATGCAGATGATGCTGTATCTCACTACCACAGGGCACTCTCTTAAACTGTCCTCTGAGAGCTACCCTGTGGGCCACTGCCCTTGGAATTCCCAGAGCACAGAAATACTGCAGTCTTATATATGTCCTCTTTACAATATTTAAGCATCTTTTCCCATAGGGAATATGTGAATCACAGAGTTGTTTGTGGTTTTGCGGACAAAACCTCTGCTTGAAATATGGCTTGAAGAAAAGTAATTATTACATTAAACAGCCAGACAGAAAGACTGTTAAGGTGCTTTGTAAAATATAATCCTGTGGACAGTCTCAGTGCTTGGAATGTAATAATAATCAGTGCAACTTAAAATGGAAGATAATGCTTTAATGACCAATCTGTTGCAGTTCTTCTGTGGCCATCTTGGACTGCAGTTAAATCTTGGGATGTGACAATTTTTCCATTTTCCTTGATTTACAGCACATTTGTTTTCCTATGGGGGGAACTAAAAAAACCAACAACACCACACACACATAAAAACAAACAAACCACAAACATGATTATATATAATTTCTTTGGAGGCCAGCCAGTCTGTTGTTCCTTTTCTTCAGGAAAGCAGATCCAAGGCTGTAATCCCACCTATCCACTTAAGTTATCACAACAAGAAAATACTATTTTATCTTTTATACACTCCTACGTGCATTCTTCCTACAGCTGACAAAACAGCTGACAAGCTGACCTCACACTACTGTATATGCCCAGCAAATACTTTTAAATTGACTTTCCTAGGATCATCATCATTAGGGCATTCTACATCACTTCTAAAGCCAAACCATATTTTATACTTATTATTCACATGAAAAAAATAGTACTCTCATCTGAAACTCATACTAAGAAATAATACCTAGTATCAAAAGCCCACGCTTAACTGAAAAGCAATGTCACTGACATTAGCTTCAGCAGCAGCTTGGTTAGTTAAGAGAGTAGCAGGTCACTGAAGTGTAGATGTTAAGAGTATCTCCTCATTTTTTGCCACTTAACTTTCTGTTGTGCAGATTACTTAGCAATTTAAACCAGTTCATAGATTCCCAACTTTAAAAATAATATAAGAAAACAGTCTCTTTCATATAGGGAACAGCACTTGAGGGACTGGGGTTGGAATGGAAATACTCTTCACCCCAAGGAGAGGTAAGAAAAATCATTATAATTGTTAGGAATCATGAACATAGAAGCACTTTAGGGAAAGCATGCAAATGCTTGTAAATCTGGAATTTAAGACTAGTAGCTCCCCTTCCACAATTAATATAAGATCTCCAACAACTTAACAGTGATTTATGAAAACTCTGGGCATGACCAGATCACTGCTTTTCTAGGCAACCAACACCAATGCATTACTCAGAGTTTAAGATTTAAAGATTAGACAGCAAGGGGAACATGGATACAGATAACACACAAGAGGAAATGCTACTCAACAAAGAGGGAGCTATTTTAGCAGAGAAGTCTAATTTATCATTTAGAAAAAAAATGTCAGGGAGTAGTAAACAGGCCTTGCTAAGTCTGAAATAGAATTTACATCCTTGTTATGTGACACAGACACAAATCAAACAAAAAAAAACTTTAAAAAGGCACAAAAGTATGTTTGAAAGTTTCCTGGATAAAAGAGTTTTGCTGTCAGAGCAGAGCTAAAATTTATTTCTTCCATCCTAAAGTGAAAATTATGCTACTGTGACTTTCAAGGTTCTTCACAGCTGATGTGCTGAAGTGATGAGAGCTTCAGTAGACAAAAGCAAAAATGCACACTCCCATACAC
The DNA here is from genome assembly GCF_963513975.1 of Fringilla coelebs. Taxonomy (NCBI): domain Eukaryota; kingdom Metazoa; phylum Chordata; class Aves; order Passeriformes; family Fringillidae; genus Fringilla; species Fringilla coelebs. The sequence continues at coordinate 25,898,270 of NC_140030.1, read as the reverse complement.
ATGCAAATAAAATTACCTTTACATCTGCATCTGCCATGAATGCAAATTAAACAAGATTATTCTATTTCCTGGTCTTGACAGATCCAAGTGACATTAGAAGAGGTGTGAAAGAAAGAAATGAATGAGACTGTTCTCTTAAGACTGTAAATATCCTGTCATACAGGAATAAGTTTTAAAGTCTTGGATTTCAGAAAGCAGAAGAAGCAAAGTCAAGAGATGATTACTACCTTACAAATTTAATTGACCAGAATGATGGAGCTGGTCACTTCAGATCACAGGAAAACCAGACCAAAACAATCCAATTTACAAGTGAGGACTGATAGAGACTAGAAGAGAAAAGTCGATATAAACTTTTGCCCCTGGATGGCACTGTTGGCTAACTGAAAAAGCACTATCACAGGAAAATGCAAACACATGTACACACAGCTGTCTCAGGAACTGAATTCAACCTAGTTTGCAGTTATATCTATTTAAGTGCACTTTTTCAATCACTCCTATTTTCTTCTTCAACTTTCTTCAGTTAACTAATGATTTGTGCCAAACTTATTTTTCTAGCCTAGTATGATAAAAACTTGAAGTACAGTACATTCTATTTGCCTCCCAATTTTATCTTTTGGGAACTTGCCAGTTGTAGACAATAGAAATATCCCCACAGTAGCTGCTTTTCAAGATAGAATAGAGAACAGTGGGCTACAGGCTCACCTCAGAGTTCTTAGAATGCTATTTTCCATGTTATGAGTAAGCACTAAATCCAACTTTTCAAAGTACAAGTAGAAAGCCAAAAAGCTGACCAAAAGCTGCTTTATCAAAATGCAGCATGTACATATAAATGGGAACACAACGTGGCAACTGCAAGTTGTCTAAACGGTGTCCCAGAGCTCTATTCAAATCCCCTCTTCTAAAGATGCCTTTCCCCCCAGATTCCAAAGCCAGGCTGAATCTGTGCCCCAAAACAGCTTGTATTCATTTCTGCACAGCAGTTCACCTTCATCAAGCTGCCCATCTCTGCCCTGCCTATAGCCTAATTTCTAAGATACTTCCCTGAAACACAGGGTTTGAACAGTAGCTGCAATTTATTTGCTAAGCAAGAACTTCAGTCAAATTATCACCTTCCACAAGAGTAGAATTTTCATAAACTACCAAGACCCCTAAAGCATCTCACCTCCCACAAAAAAAAAGTAATTGTCTAAATAATAACAAAATGTAAAAAGTAAAGTTTTGGCTTTGTAATTAAGTCAAATTGATTATTCAAAATGCCTAATACAAACCACTACGTTTTCAGGGGCCTTTTAGACCCCAGACTACTTGAGGATTTTACCTTTTAGGGGGGTTTTGGTAAACCTACAATACATGTAAAGAAAGATATCATCAAAATCAGCAGGACTAGTATGATCAAGGGAGTTTATAAAAATAGAACAAACAGAGGCACTAGAAAGAGGACAATATTACACTTATTATTCACAATCACAAATTATACATGTAGAATACAAAGGGATACCAGTTGCAATTCTGTTATTCAGTCTTCTCCCTTCTTTCAGGATTTTGAGCTACACTATCAGAGTCACTGGAGTGAAGGCTGGTATTGATCTCCCACCCACAACCTGCTCCTCACGGTATGTGCATCATGGATCTAGCAGGCTCATTGATCACACACATTGACAAACTGCCTTCAGCACAGCCCAGATGTCCTTTGAAAGGACAACAGGATAGGACATGAATGATCTGGAAGATTTCAGGGTGTTTAAAAGTCACCCAGGGCCTGTCATGGTGAGGTTTCATCCATCTGTAGGCAAGCTTTTGAGACCTTTGCTACTTCCTACTCTGATCAGATGTTCTGCAGCAGGAAGCCAAAGCCATTTCAAAGAAAAGCCCCATCCATTCCAACTCAATATCCCAGCTTAGACCACAATCCCTCCTACTCAGCTTCCCTGTCTTTGCTTACAAATCTGTAACCATAGCAGCACTTCAGTCATGTCAGCTATCACGGTATCATAATATGCATTCTATCACAGTCACTTAATTAAAACGAACTGTATTGCAGCCTTAAGTGCAATTGAATCAACAATTCAAGACGCTTAATATCTGCCAGTTTTAATTCTAAAAAGACCACAGTGATAAGAAGTAAAAACTTCACAAAAATGTGTAAACAAATTACTTGCAGACATGAAGCCCTGACAGCCTCTAATTTCATCCAAAAACTACAGGGGAAACAAAAGAATGAGTTTTACGGGATAAGCATTTTGCTTGAAATTTCACATAATAAAAAAAATTGCAGTGCAACCAGCCACAGCAATGAATATGGACAAAAAACAGAGGCAGTAGATGAAATCTCAAACTCAGCTGGTATTTTTAGCCTGTCAGAAACAGTGCTCTCCATACAATAACATAAAGCCTATTTAAATAGTCAGGTCTTTGGTCAGTTATCAACAGTTAGCATATACAGAAGTTAAACCATGCTATCAATCACTGCCTGACAAACAGTTAATACTGCTGTGTGTTCATTTAGAAAAAAGCTATCAAGAGACTCAAATCAACTGCCTGTGTTTAAAAGCTAAAAGTTTGTAAATATTTTAGTTATCACAAAATCCAGATCTTAATTGATTACACGTATCCCTCTTCATCACAGTTGAGATCAGATTCCTAGCAAAAAATCTTCTTAGAGCCTACCTCTCTCTTTAGCAGCCATGCAACTCTAAAGCATCTGTAATGTCTATAATAAAGCACTGCAGTATCTGTATAAATTTAAAATTAATAACAAGAGTACAGCATAATCCAAAAAGTACTTACGACTGGCAGTAGGCAAGGCGCAGTATGAAATGAGAGATATGATCTTTTCTTCTTGCCTCATAATCACCCTCAGCCAAAGCCTGCAGAACATATTCTTATTATTCCTGAGAAATAATCTCTCCCAGATTAAAAAATTCACAATCAATTCACCACTGTTTTCAACAGTGTAATAATAGTCATCTTTGAGACAATAAATGCCAACATACTGAGGAAGGGGGTTACCCTAAAGGAAGAAAAACTTCAAAGAAAACCCTTCAAAGAAAAACTACACGTCTGATAAAATGACAGAACTGTAGTTTTAGAAAGGGCATTTTGTCACCTCTACTTTTATTCATTATTCTTGAATGGTATAAAGGAAAAAAAAGTGCAAGAGAGTTCCACGTCTTGATCTTTACTTACTCTGTAGGGAAACTTCAGTTTCCGGAGCTCAGCCTCCAACTTACTTTTGTATGCATCAGAACTTCTTACATGGCTCACACCAAGATTTTCAACTACTTTAAGCACTGGGCAAAAAAAGAAAATGTCCATGTTAGAGACGACATGCTGAAATCAAACTAAATGTATGACAGCTTGGGAAAGGCACAAACTGGGGTAAGGCCACAGGAATTACTTTTAATGGCATGAGGAGCAAAAGGGTGAGAAATAGGGAGGATAAAGTGTGGCCAGTGAGTCCTGAACAGCTGGCCCAATTCTGGGATCCATACTGTCAACAAGGAAAGGGAGACAGCTAACTCTGAAGGACCAGTCTCAGTTGAAACATCGGTTTCAACTCTAATGGAAACTTGGATCCGGGGCTCAGGACTTCAGGGGGAACCACTGTGGCTGCCAGGCACAATGACCTGAAATGCAATACAGAGACCTCAAGTATGTCAGAACATCTATAGAACGTGAAACGTGCTCACAAACCACCCCCCCCCCCCCCCCCCCGTGTAAACCAAAACTACACAGTCCGGACAGCTACAATAAACGCTGATCGTGGAATCTGTCTCAGCTCTCCGGAACGCCCAAAGCAACGCGTTTGCCTTTAACGGGAGCTCCTGGCAGCACCAGCAGCCAGCCCAGCTCCGTCTGCGTCAGGAGAACAGAGCTTCCAGGCCTGCCAGAAATGCACACAGCCATCACAGGAAGGATTCAGAGCATCAAGGGAGGGAAGGGACGGGGAGGAGGAAGGAGGGAGGGAGAGACGCTACTCACGCCTCAGGCGATCGACGGCAAAGCTCTCAAACTCCACCAGGGATATGCTTTCCGTGGGAGGCTCCAGGTAAAACTGCAGGCTGTGAGGGTACTGCTCCCTCCGGTCTCCCACCAGCCGCGCACGCCTCTGCCTCCCTCGACTGGAGAACTCCATGTCCCTCGCCCCGGGGCTGCCTCGGGCCCCGTCCCCACCACCCGAGCGCCGCGACCGGGCGGGACCGCCACCAGACCGCACCCGGCCCCGCGCCCCGGCTTCCCGCGCTCCACCGGCCCCGCCCACTTCCGCACGGGCCCGCGCCTCCTGGGCGCCCATTGGCTGCTGCAGCGATGCGGCCGGGGCGGTGCTGGCAGTGCCCGTACCCGGCATGGCGGCCCCGGCACGGGCAGGGCGCACGTCCGGCATGGCGGCCCCGGCAAGGGCAGGGAGATTTTGGCAGGTGTCCGCCCTGGCACGGCCGCTTCCGGCACTCGCACAGTCTCCACTCTTCTACAATTTTATAATTTTGTCACTTTTCTAAAAGAGTTGCAGGATTTGCTGGTTTTGCCCCTGTGTTGGCAATTTTGCCGCAGCTGAGGGTATGTTGTTTTATGCCCCTGCCACAAAATTTTTCCCTAAAAGTTGTATAATGATTTTGCAAGAAGTTCGGACCGTAAACGGGTGGGAAATCAGAGCTGGCATACAGTTTGTTCCAACAAAGCGAGGAAAATCAGTAGTTTAGGCTGCCGAGTTGTTAAGAGCAGCGGAAGGATGATGGATGGGTGAGGACACGGAGCGGCCCCGTGTCCGCCGGACGCTCCGGGCCCTCTGACTGAAGTTTACCCAACTCCAGCGTTTGACAAACGCTGCCCCGGAGCCCGCCTGCATCTGCAGCTGCCTCTGCAGCCACAGATTAAACGTGGTGCTGAGCTCAGCCGAGGAGCGATAATCCACTCCAAAGCCGGTGCCCACATCCACCCTGCCCGCAGTGCACACTGCCTGTTCCTGCCAATTCTCTGTGGTCTGGGCCAAAGCACCGCCACCGCAGTGTCCGAACGTTTCAGCAGGACAGAAAATCGAGTTTCATTCACCAAGACTCCTCTGTAATCTTCCAGGGCAAAACAGACGATTGATATAATTTTATGTATTTATATTTTTGTAATATTTAATATTTAATCAGAAGCAAGTTCTTATCTTTTATATATATATATATATATATATATATATATATATATATATATATAAAAACTTTAACCGGAAGCAACGTTTTTTCAAATAGCCACTGCTCATCCCGCACAGTTTCTTCCCTTCACCACCTGGCTGCAGCCTGAGTTGCTTAGGAGTAAGGAGTACATCTGCCAAAATCCTCCTAATATTTGTAAGAAGGTGGAAGTTTTGCCTTTGGCCAGTGTGTTATTACCCAAGAGATCTTACGGAGACTGGCAACGCACTGTCCGGAGCAGGTCAGGGAGTTCCATCAGTTCCCGCATTTGCTTGGAGTGCTGTACCCAGCCTGGCCCAGAGGGGGAGAAGTACGACAATGCTGAGGAGCACAGAAGAAACCGGAGATGCTTTTCATTTTAATTTAATTTCTACTTCTGTTTTGGGATTTGGCATATAAGCAGCACCACACCTTTCCAAACCATGGTTTGCAGTTTGCTGTCCATCACTAATTCTACTGAGCCACGTGCTGCTGATTTTTGACAGCAGCTATGTCTACATATGTTGTTTTCTTCTGTTTATTTTACTTCTAAATAAACAGGGTTTTTTTCCTCCTTTCTTGCTGATTATTAATCCCCAAATTGTCTGCAAGTAAGTGAAGATCTACCTTGTTTATTTAGTTTTTTTCATTTCAGTTAACTGGTGGCACAGCCTTGCAAAAATATTACTTCTGCAGAAATTAAGAATCAAAATTAACATCTATATTATTCAACTTAATTACTGTATTACTACACTTAAATAAAACTTACAACTCAAGACCTTACCCTTTCACACAAAAATCATTTTCTTGGAAAAAGAAAATAGACAAGTGAAAATTTTTCACCTTGGGGTAAACCCCTCTCTCCCCCAATTTCAAACTTTCTTACTGATGCATCTATTGAAACCTACAGATGGTAATATTTTGTGCTATATTTTGGTTACTTTTTTCTAAATGTATTTTTATGACTCACACAGTAACATTACCACTGGGGGCTGATTTTTGAAGTAGTTTTTAAGAGAATTATTGATGTTGTAACAACCCACCTCACAAATGTTTTACAACAACATCCATATGCTCAGCTGTCAAGGTGTCCCCCTCATCCCACGCAAACACAGTCCAATTCAGCATACCCCAAACTGTTCTCCTGTTTAATTAATGCACTGTTGGGAGGACAGGGTTAAAAGCAGAAGAATGGCAATGAGGAGGAGGATGAGGACCATAGATTCACTCAAGTGACCTTGCAGCTGGAAATGTCAAGGCCTGGAGAGTAACAGTGAGGACAGGACTGTATATTATGCCTACTGCTGTTTATACTCTGTTTTGAGAAGCATTTCTGTGCAGAGATAATGTGATGTTTTGAGACAATTGGAGGCACTCTCAGGAACATGCTTAAGCTCCCTGGTTTTGGGAGAGAGAGTGTCAGAGATCATTAAAAAAGCTGAGAGGACATCCCAGCATGTTAGTAAACTACAAGTGCAGGACCCTTGATTGGTGCAAACAGCAGGCCTGGTTTTCACTCAGATGGACTGAGCCTAACATTGCCTGCCTTCCTGCTTGTGTGTCTCTGCCAGGGTGTTGCCTTGGGATCTTCCAGTTAGCAAGGTAATGCAAGAAATTCACTTTTTTAATTTTAACTGTGTTTCTGTGCTTGTTCCATCTGCCTGCCTGTGTCAACACACACACACACACACACACACACACACACACACACACACACTCTCCTTATTTGCATTAAATATGTATCATTGCACATCTGCTTCTCCCACTTTTGTTATATTAGCTAGCAGAGTGCCTGATGCTAATCTGCCAGAGCCTAGTTGTTCTCTATTTGCTTAACTACATCTGCTAATAAAAGGGTAAATATAGTGATGCTGTTATGTAGACTGTCTTTGAAACCCCATCCATCCCTCATGTCTGGGATGTTTGGATCTCTGTGGATGACAGTGATTAGCAGAAAAGGTCCCTTCCCTACTTCCAGCTCCCTTTCAGCTCTTATTGTTAATTGACAATCTTACTGCATGTATCAGCCTGATTGAATTCTCATGTAATTCTGTCTTCAAATAGATTGTATTAATATCTTGGACTTTTGGTCTTTTCACGTCTTAAAATGTTCTTCTCAAAAGCTTTTTTAGCTTTTATTTGTTTGAAATATTTACTTACATATTTCCCCCTTGTCTAACTATTCCTTTACTGATCTGACCTTTTCAGAAATCTCTTTTTTGTAGTCTATTGGTGTAATTCCTTTTTTTCTCTTTTGCAGTTCTCCTTGTTTTTTATTACTTATTTAAATGTTTGACATCCAGGTTATACTGGGATTTTACTTCTGACTAAAATGCACAGATACCTCTGTACTTACTATAAATAGCAGGGTAAATGTTCTGAGCTGGCCTTTAAATTCCTGCAGGCTCTGAAGTGAGTAAAGCATGAATCATGCAGGGGAGAAAGGTTCAAAGGGCTGCTTTAGCTGGAATATGCTCTCAATGTTAATTTATTTAAGTGGAGAGTAACAATGGTCACATTCCTCTGTGACACACTAAATCTCTCTGGTTCACTTACACAGGGCTTACAAATCATAGATTTATTCCCCAAATCCCCTGTCCAAGACTCTAATGCAGAGGCAGAGAAAATCTAGCTATATCTTCACAATCTTCTTAAATTGATCCTGACAGGTAGGTCTGTCATTCACCTGTGCCTCTCACTGCATGCATCTTCTTCATACTCGAGAAATTTAGGCTGCTGTAACAAATACATTCATTGCATCTTCCTTGAGTTATATAACGTATTTTTGATCACTTTGCATAATTTTTCAAGGTACATATAGAGGCAAAATCTGCCCTGTCCCTGCACTTTTTCCAAAAGGATGTTATCCTTGTATTTCCTTACAAGATGCTCCATGTACTTGAAATAATTTTGCTTGTCATGCTGGGGCTTGGGGTTAAAGGGGGAGCTGACTTGTTTTTTTTTTTCTCTAGTCAATCTTCCTGTGGTAACTTGTGAGCATTGAATCAATATTAAAGAGGCAAGTTGAAGTATCAAAGATAGATGCACTCATGTATTTGAGAAATTAGAGCCTAAGTAAAGAGAGAAAGATTCAAATTTCTACCATGGAAAAAAGAAGCAGAACTCAGTCTTTTTTGTGTGTGGAGCAACAGCAAGGAGACAATTAACACAAACATCCAGGTGAGCATAGATATAGCTTGAGTTCAGCCATTGCTCTGTCGTCTCCAAACAGACAGGGGAGGTTTGAACTATCCAGAATCAGGACCAAAAAAATGTAGAATTCATTTCTAGACTTAATTTAATCTGCTGCATAAGGATCTTCGTCTTCTTCCTAGTATGTCTGTCTTTATCATATTTAAATTGTGAGCTTCTGAAACATACAAAGAAGTTTTTCAAAGTCTGTCTGTTCGAAGCGATAGTGATGTTTTCTTTGCTTGGATTTTTATTACCACTAAACTAATTTACAGTAAGAAAATGCTTTTGTTACATGTAACATTTAAGATTTAATGCATTTCTAATACTCTCCTGAGAATAAGCAAATTTCTACCTGTATAACAGAGAAGAATAGAATGCTTTCTTACCAAGTAATCTGTAAGTAATTGAAAGATTTCATTAACCTCAAAGTATTGCTATCCAACATAAGAACTAGATATAGCTATATACCTAGGATTTTTAACTTTTTTTCAATCAGACAAAGAATTATTTGTTGGGATTCAGGATAATACAAAAAAATCTCCAAAGTTTAAAGTATTTTTAGAAGGAAAATCTCTTATTGTCTGAAATTTTTAAGATATGATTCTGTCTCCATTAAAAGAAACCCACTGCAGTTGAAGGATTTTGCTCAGCCTTTTTGGTGTTTGATGAGGGGTACTGTATAGTACAGACTTGGCCAGGAAGACTTCCTGTTTTAAGCCTATGACTTGATGATGAAAAAATGTCCTGTTCAGTCCTGACACACACTGAGTGTTCAAATACTCAGACACTTTGTAAAACAGTCTGCAAAATTCCAACCTAACTGTAAGTAGCCAGCTGCATTCCAATTGGTAATAAGTGTTTGTTTTAGACTTACTCAGAGCATTTCCACTATTACAAGTGAAACCCACCAAAATAAACATGGGGGTGGGATTTATTCTGCCTAATCTAGTCACTAAACCTGCACCTACCTTGTAAGCTCTTCATTTAAAGGAAATAGTTTTCCTGAGAATACTTGGAAAGAGGTAGGTATCCTGCAGGCCTCCAAAAGGGCATCCAGACTGCCTAAATTTAGGTTCTTACATAGCTGATTGTTTTCCCTTTGTTTACCTCAAGTTTGTTTGGCTTTTTTACTCGCTTGTTTTCTGGGTTTGGGGTTTGTAGTCTTCTTTCAAATGTAAGTGGTGTTCAGGAGTAGAAACGTAAGTATTTTTGCAAATTAGGGGAACAAAGTCTTCCTTGCATGTAATACAAGGTCATCTTCCCCCTTAGGAATAGATAACAGCATAAGGAGTTAGAGATAACTTAGAGTCCCTGTGTAAGCAAAATGCCACTTAATTGGAAGTTGCCTATGCAAGACATATGAGATTGGGAGGATTAACAAACATACCAGCCAATTCTTGAGCACCTTCCTACTGTAAATGAAATATATTACTTTGTCTTATTCATAGTATTTTGCCTTTGTGTTACTTTTTTAATGCTCTGTAATTTCCTTTATCTGAAACTCTGTGAAAATTGAGCTAAGAAAGTAAAACTGAGTAGGAAAAGTTCTAAGTAAGGCTCCTCTCCCCTTTAAGTATCGTCTTAAACTGCACTGGTTTCACCAGAAGCAGAATATAGCCTCAGAATATAAAACCCCAACCCCATCCACCAGCACTGTTGGAAATCAGTTGCTACTGTAATGCTCCTTAAAATTCAGGGCTGGCTGATAAAACTTGATTTATTTTCAGACTACAGAGCTAGAATAACTATTGGCACCAGCATCTTGGCAATCTTTCTCCAGCTCACCTGCATCGATATGCAGAAATCTGGTGCAGACATTGTTATTTTGAAAACTACATGGCACATTTGCATAACAAATTTCAGAAGCTGAGACTCATCCTAATAACTTTTGAATAACCATTAAAATTGCCTACAATATCGCCACGCTAAGTACAAAGGTTTAATATGTTTAAATTTCCAGGTAGAAAACCAAGTTTATCAGGTGCACAGCTATTCACAACATATTGCTTAAAAAAAAACAATGCTTTAGATTTATTGATGACCTAACATTTTTTAACAGATCTGGTAACAGTTAAACAGCAAGGGTGAATCACTAATGTATCTTAAACAGCAAGGGTGGATCACAATGTATTATGTTTTATATTTTAGGTGGTACTTATGAGTATAGTACCAGATAGTATATAGCAGATAATGTTACAAATGCTTTCAATAGAGGCTACTTTCTCTTCATACATATTTAATTTTTATGGACCCATAACTTACATGGGTACCTGGATGGTATTACACACTAAAGTGCCTGCAGTTTTGCCCTCTCAATGAAGTTAAACAGTTAAATGTGGGTAAAAATTATGGTAACTGTGTAATTATATACTGAATGTTGAATACATGTGGTGTTACACTTTCTCATCCAACCCCAACTAATCTCATCACCTTGCAGAAGTGAACAGTTTATATTCTCAGGGAACAGACAAGAGCATTGATTTATCTACAGGCCTGTGGACCTCCTGGTTTTTGCTTTGTATACCCATGGCAGCCTACGAGCTCTACACAGGGCACTGAGAAAGCCCAAGCTCTAGGAGTACAGAGCAGGCAGTCTCAAAAAGAGAGAGACAGACACAGGTGTCCTCAGAAATATGCTGGTTACACTGCCAGCCTTAGATCCTAAGTCACCTCATCTGCCATTCCAGTTCACTTGGCACAACTCAGTCCACTCTGACAGTTTCTAGGCTCCAGGAACTCATGATGCTAATTTCTACTCCACACACATGGTCCTATCCATGTGTGTGTGTGTGTTTCCCCATATTTCCTTTCCCTGCTCTGTCTTCTGCATAGGCAGCACTTGGGTTACTGCCTGCCCAGATCGCCCAGTTCCCTTTGTGCAGGCAGAGCTCATTTGCAGGCAGCAGTGGAGCACTAGTCAGAGCAGAAACCCCAGCAGCCTGGTGTCCTTGACCACACCACCACAGTTCACTTCTTGCCCTCCCACACAACCCCAAAGCAAATCCTATTTCTTCCCACACTTCTTTTCACCAGCATCTCCCTTACTAACCTACTTATTCTGCATCTCCAGGCTCTTGCCTTCAGCAGTGGCAGACAAAGTGATGTAGACCTTGTTCTTCATTATGGCTCCACCTCAGCCTTGCCATCCAAGGCGTTTACAGTGTCCAGGGAAGAGAAGCAAACCTCCAATCTCCCAACATTCTGCCCCTCCAAATGTAGGCATAGACCAAGTGGGCAACAGCAACACCTTCCCAATGCTGTCTCCTGATAGTGCTGAAATTCAAAGGAACACATCACAAAAAGGGCTTTTCTGAACATTCAGTTATGTCGTATGTAAAAAGAAGAGAGAGGGGATAATGACATTTTAGATAATTAAAAATACATTTCCTCTTACAAATTATTGGTGTTGGAGGCAAAAGACTAGCTTAATTTCTCATTGCATTTATTGTTCTTCATAATGTTTTACTTCAGTGATTTTTATTGAGTGTTTTCTTGAGTCTGGTATAAAAATATCTGCATTCCCTCATAAGGTTTCTGTCTCCCTCAGGAAACTAAAGATGGATCCACTAACTTCTTTTTTTAAGGTTGCTGTGACTGACTCCTCAAAGTTCAAGGGTAATAGCCTGAATATTGATGAGTTTTCACTAGTAGCCAAAGAAAATATCAGGAACTAATTCTTCCTGGCATTTTTGATCTTCAAACAAACTGAAAAAAATGCCTGGCTGAGATTTTGCTTGAGCAACCAAATTTATATATCAATTTGTTGCTTGTTGGGACTCTGTACTAGCCTGTTTGTCAGCCACAGTTTTACTTTGGGATACTCTCTTTTCCATTCTGCATAGGACTGAGAAGGCAGTTAGTTAGTATCCTTGGATATCTGTAAAAACTACTTCAAAATAAGATGGCTCTGGAAATTCGACAGTACAATTTCTATGTTGTTTCTGTGATTGTCAGATCATTTTCTATCAGCAACGACTTTCTATTTTAAATTGTGCTCTACTGATGACAGGTTGACTGTAAGATGCTTAATCATGGTCTACAGAAAGAGACTGACCACGCAATTAGAAAAAGTAGAATATGCTCTATGATTTAATTTTAATTAGGTGTTATAGACAGAAGAAATTATATTTAAACTTCCTGTGTATAACAGGTCATGGAATTCACCCACTGTATGGACCCATACAATTAAAACTGGTCTAAGTTATCTGGTTATCTTGGCATCTTTCAGTTAAATCCAAATTTTCCAGAGTAAGCTTGAAGCAAAAGGGAGATCTGGTGGCACCAAAACTTAGGAAAGTTCACATGCTGTGGTCACAAGAACATAGAACATATATCTGAAATTTGCAGCAAGATATTGCAAACAGTCCTTCAAATTAATAATTATTTATTCACATACGATAGCAAGACTGGGGTTTCTAGAGACCACTGTCCATTTTCTTATATTTACCAAAATGTAAGGCCTTTTTTTCCCCCTGGCTGTAACATGCTAGAAAGTAAAATTCTATTGCCCTCTTGCTTTTAAGTAAGGATAGTTTTTCTTAAGTATAAATTGTTTTCCTGTCCTGCTTGCAACAAAAGGTTTATAGTGGGTAGGCCCATAAACACAGAGGCAGAATATTTCCACTGTAATCTGTACAAAAAGATTCCAAAGTTGTCTGTATGTTTTCCAGTTGTTCTTTTGCTTTTATTAGTGCTAGTTAGTTTCAAATTTCTTGCCTTATTTTCCTCCTTATGAATGTAAACATAGATTTCGGTTTTCTGTCCACATTGACATTATCTCAGCCTAACAGTACATCATGGGAAGCTGGAAGATTTATCAGCAGAAAAAAGCTTGCTGGAAAAAAATCTGGGTGGTGGTAATTGGAGAGTGAGTCACTGTCTGGAGTCCAGCTGTGCTTACTACTCAAGCCTGACTAGAGCTGAGTTACTCATATTTCTTCAACTATCTGAAACTGGCTTTTTAAAAAAAATAAAGGAATAGACTTTATATATACTGGATACATTTTTGGCTGAGAACATTTGTATAAAGGCAGCCAATGATCTTTCTTTCTTTCTTGTTGTTAGTGTTGCAGTGGCATGCAAGAACCATGCACTTGGAGAAGCAATTCATTATCCATGCACAAACCAGCATGTCTGAATGATGCTGTAGCATCAACAGCTCAAAATGCACCAAAAATAGTTTGATCTACAATCAGTTCTGTGATTAATATTGCAAAAAACCTACATAATGAAAAAAAAAGCTGGGAGGCAAAGCTTTGCTATTTCTTATTGCACACATTTACAGTGGCTGAAACTTAAGAAGCACAAATCAATTCATGGTTGGTGTTATTTTAATTACTGGCCTGTATTATGAGGCTTGCTTCATCAACATCCAAACACTGAAGTTCTAACCTTTGGGCAATACAAAATTTTGAGGAAAATGGCATTTAAATGTCCTTAGAGAATATTGTGAAACTAAATACTAATTCAAATCAGATTTTAAAAAATTAAGGTTTTAAAAAAACTAAGGTTGTAATTTTTATCTTTTTTGCCATACTAATAAAGAGTTACTTCTAAGTTCTTCACAGATTAAAGTAAGAACCTCAGTGTTACAGGGGATATTAGTTACCTAATTTTGTTGCCAAGACTGAAGGAAAAGACCCAGTTGTGAATTGTTTACATATTTTAATTTCTTTACACTTTAATAATTCCTGAAAGTTTTGAAATATAATTAAGGACTTTTCATGTTTTACATACAATTAATGAAAAATGAAGATTTAAAACATAAGAAGTAGTACAGACATGCTGTTACAATTTTGGACTACACAGAAGCCAGGATGAAAACAGTACTACAGGTGCCATAACAAAAGTCAGGATTGAAATTTGTGGGGAAAAAAAAAAAGAAAAAAAGAAAATCTATCAAATACCAAGAGTCTCATTTAAAACAGAAAAAGCCTTTGACAGTTAGCTGGAAGAACATTTTCAGGCAACCCTCACATTCAGGCTGAAATTTTGCCGGCAGTATGATATCTAAAACAGTTTCAGCTCATAGTAAAATCTGATGTGGTTGACCAGTTTCTTATCTCAGTTTTTGGCTTGTTCCTTGCAGTTATAATTGTAGATAGGTAGCCTAAAATTTCAGGAGAGCAAACTTGATAGTATGTCTTGTATTTGTTACAGGTGTTTATAACACTGTTAATGGCATTTTAGATTGACTTGGGAATTTAAATAAACTAAAAAACAGAGAAAAGATAAGGAGCCATGTTACCCTTTCCTCTCTGTCCCTATTACTCCACACAAATGCTTCAAGACTACTCATCCCAGCTCTGTGTAGCTATAAAGCCAGCAGTGTCTGCTGGGGTGTAGAGAGCTGGATGTCTAAGTAGCTTTGTTCCAGATGGGAATACAGAGTGACCCACTCAGTCTGCAGGAACAGGTCACTGAATAAAGAAGATCTCTATGATGCATCTGAGACCTGGCATAATTCCTAAACTCCCTATACCATAGAAGTACAGCATTTATTCTATATTTAGGAGAACGCGTACAATTTGGCTTTTTATGGATCACCATTTTTTCTTTCCCTTAGCTTGCCTACAGTCCTCTGCTCCATTTCACATACAGCCTCTTCCCCATTCGTGTTTCCTAGTTCCTCCTCTTCTTCCTCACTGCCTGAAGATGACAGTAAATGTGAGCATAGCCTGCTTAGTTTAGTGATGGTTATCAAAAGTGACAGATCATTTCAGCTGTCTTCCCCTGGGTGAACATAGGTCTCTTTCTTCTTCTTCAGCTATCAATTTTAAGGCATGTTGAATGTTTACCGTCTCCAAAATGTTTATCTATCTATATTAATTCAAATTTACCATTACCAACTGCCAACTCAAACAAAACTCTGCTGCTGTTCTATTCACAGCAGCCTGAAAAGGCAGCCAGCATAGATCAACTTCATAGCCAGCATTTGCCACTCAAATGGTGAGTCCCTGTCTTCACCACAAAATGTCACGTGGAATGGGGACAATGTTGGCAAGCTTATGTGGTGCCTATCTTGCAAATCACAGCACACGGTTTCTGATGAAAAATAAGAATTTTTGTTGTTATATTTCTTCCTAAGTTCTCTTTTATGTCTTAGAGCATGTAGTTTATTGTAAGATCCTTAAGAATTATGATTGTCAGAATTCAGTTCTGTGGAACTTCTGAACAGTTTATCCTCCTAATTTCCTTAGTTTGCCTATCCACAACTCTTTAGCAGTTTCATCCAAGATATCCAGATGTCCCAGCTATCTCAGAATAGCCGCTGATCTGCTGGCAGTGCTCAAGGAAATAGAAAAGCACACAGGAATTTTAGTCCTTAGCATTACCTGTAAGTGTTAGCCTAGAATTTTCCAGGTTTCATAGCAAAAGTATTTCCTGATTTTCATTAAGACATTTCTTTCATTACTATTAATATGAAAATTATAAATAGTATATTCTGATTGTAGTGAGGCAAAGAGGAAAGTGAGAAGTCACATAAAAATAAAGAGGATCAAATGGTTCTGAAACTCTCAAAATGAGAAATAAGGGAGTTCCCTGGATGTGAGCCACAGTTAACTCAATTCAGTCTTCTGATAAGCAACATTTTTGCATCACTGTAATTATTTTACCTTGAAGGCAGCTTTAACTACTACAAATTCACCCACGAAGGAAAGCATTTAATGACTAAGTCCTTTTTCTAAGCAACAAAAACCTGTTCTCTTCACAGTTTTCTTTCAAAAAATGTTTGAGCTATGTGATGTTTTAGGAGAGAAATCAGTTTTGTCTAATTTTCAAGTGCAAGAGACACAAGCTCTAAAGGCAAAGTCAACATAATAAATAGAAAAGATTTAAAAAAACTCCTACCAATGCTAAGGAGACTGATAATCAGTCATGAGACAGAGCCTTGGTATAGAAATAAATCTAAAGCAAGCAAGAGGACCACCATGAACTACTCCATAACTAGGACATTGGATTAAAGTGCCAATATTCTTTCATTGCCACCATCACCAAGGACATCAGTTATATAAGAATCTGACATAAATATGGGAACAGATAGATATCCTTCTACAAATGAAGAAAAAGGGGGTGGTTTCCATCTGTAATGTTGAAAAATGAAATACTGAACGGCTTGACAAAAAATATTAGAAGCCATGGATCCATCTTTTACAATCACTTTCTACCCCTGTCTGCTCACTAACATCAGGGCAATGCAGAGCATAGGTGAGTTGTCTTTACACAGATACCTGCATCTGCACAATGTGCAGGAGCTGCAAATACAGGAGCAGCCCAAGCACCTATTTAATGTGTTCTGGTTTTCACAGTGATTGGTTCCAGATGCTGCAAAGGATATTTCCACAAAACCCACGAGGTAAGCAGTCATGGAAGAACTGATGTATAAGGACAGATTCTTCCCAAGTTTACTGTTTAGCTGGTTTGTGCTCTGAAGAATGGCATCTTATGCCCTTTGTAACTTCACTCTTTTCCATTACCTCAGTAATGTATATCCTGTTTAGTGAAGTCTGTCTCTTTCTGTACTCTGCTGCATACTTCCCCCATCCCCAGGGCTTGAGCAATCTCTGCATCAAAGATCCTCTGACACTACAGCTGCACAGCCTCTGCTCAGACTGCAGAAAATGAGCTGTGAATCCATACAGAGAAAGGAAAATAAATATTGTAGGTACGGTGAGCCAGGATTATTAGTAGCTCAAGGATTCAAGAGGGAAAACACTGGCACAAGAAGGTATATGATTGTAAATTAACACAGAGAGGAAGGCTCCTTGGCCCAGAGACTATTCAGGAGCTTCTTGGTCATATCACCAGTGCCATGAATGTCAGTGGAGCTGGGGTAGGTGACTGCTCATCAGCCCTGGGCATCCATTGCAGGGAGCCATGGGACAGCCTGCCCTCCCCACTGTGACTGATGGCTGAGCAACGACAACCTTGAGTACCATATCTGGAGCAGTGAATATATCCTTAACCTCAGAGGTCATTAAATCCAAGCTGACTTTGTGAGGCAATTAAGCATTTGTTTAATATCTGTAAGCTGGACATGTCGTGCTTGTGTAGATCATGGGATATGGACAACAGGCCCAAACAATACAACTCAAAATAGGGCCCATAACAACTGATGTGTGCTTATTGCTGAAACCTGCTAGACTCTTAACCTTAGTCCTTACAGAACAATTAAATCCATGGATTATGTGTTGTATCAAATATTGGTGATGCCTGTGTAAACTGGGAGAAATTGCAGCTTTATGGGTCTGTGTTGCAGATACCTGATTGAAGCAAATCTTTTTCAACATGCTGTTTAAATCTCTGTAAAACCAGCCAATTCCTACCACTCAGTTTGCTTATACTGCAGCTATTTGACCCTTGACATTTTCAGCAGATTCACCATAGTTCACCAGTTGCAACATGTGTGTACGGTTTATTGAGTAGATAGCCCACAGCAATGTCTATTTTGTTTTTACAAGCATTTTTGTTCAGTTACACTGAGAAAGCAGTCAGCAGGATAATATTTCATGAGGTCATCTTTTGCATTAATATTTTTTTGCATTAGTAACGAGCATTTCCACAACAGAATATTGTTGCTAGTTATATTCCCTCAGCCAATTTAACCACCTAAAGGCTAAGTCTAATTTAACCTAATTTACTTGCCTGCCTCATTGTTTACTGCAGAGAGAGCATGGTCTCAGAGAGCAAAAGATCTCCAGTGTATTTTTGAAACTTACACTATCCCAAAATGAATCACTCTCTAGGAGTCCTCCTAAGTCCCAGTCCAGAGCAGGTTTGAGTAGTTCCAAAAAAGGGAAAGGAAAACAGTCCAGGGAAAAATTTGGACTGCTTAGCTAAACTAACTAATGAGCAGAAGCATAAAGCAAGAGCAAACAGGAGCAAAGCAGAAGCAAGAGCAAGAGCAAAGCGAAAAGCCAGGCAAAAAGCCAAAGCAGCACTATGTACTGCCCCATCTGTGTGTCCCGCCAGCCGTGGGAGAGTAGGCTGATAACAAAACCAAAACAAAGCATTTGCTCTTCAGAGCCAGTCTTGAAGGTGCAGAACATAATATCCAGCATAAACTGAACACACCAATGGGGATACAAGCATCATAACATCACCCTAGGACACAAGTGCAGGACATGGACCAAAACTTGCCCAATTTATCCCCATTGAAATCGCAAGATTTTGTTTCCCTTCCCAAAAGGAAATAGCACTTCCTTTTGGGAAGGGAAATGGAATCTTGTGAAACAAAAAAGAAAGACTCACAAACACTCTGAAAAGGAGATAGGATCAAATCAAATGCAATTGAAAAAAAAAACCAGAAAATCAGGAGATTTAGTGACTACAAGAAAGTGGTCTGGGAGAAAATGAGGTGCAGTGCAAAGGGCCAAAATATGCCAAAACTAACCTCACAGATGTTGCAAAAGCAGGGGGAAAAAATGAAGGAGGAAGACACAACTTTGAGGGGAAGATATCAGGGACATGGCATGGATACTTAAGAAAAAAACCCAAAAAATTCTTTGCCAAAGTGAAAGCCATCAAAAGGCATGGGAAGCCATGAATTGCAGGGACATGGACCAAAGCTTGCCCAATTGATCTCCATTGAAATCACAAGATTTCGTTTCCCTTCCCGAAAGGAAATAACATTTCCTTTCGGGAAGGGAATCGAAATGTTGCAAATCAGAAAAGAATGGTTTACAAACACTCTGGAAAGGAGATAGGATCAAATAAAATGCAATTGAAAAAAAACCCCAGAAAATCAGGAGATTTAGTGACTGCAACAAAGTGGACTGATAGAAAACGAGGTGCAGTGCTGTCCTAGTTTAGGGCAAATTTGGGGGAAAACCTCCAAAAGGGGGCCCCTGTAGAAAGCAAACCCACACGGCCCCTCCCCCCAACCAGTTTGAGAAGAATTCCTTGGAGAGAAGTGGGAAGAACCTGTTTATTTAACAGGCCCAGCACCCCCCAGCACACAAAATGAACAATACCGGATGACACCACTCTTTCTCTGCTCTGAAAAAGATGACAAATTCAGAAAGTCTCTCCTGGGGGTGGTCGCTCTGTTATCAGTCCCTCTGGTGCTGGGGGTAGCTGCTGCAGCCACAAGGTGCAAACTCTCAGTGTTTCTTTCTGCTGAATACAGAGGTAGTCAAAATGACAGATTTAAAATGGATACCCAGCCCTGCTTTTATGCAGTGTACATATGAAGTTCTCTGCAGATGGACTACAAAGAAATGGCATTACATAGACACAGCTTGAAATCACAGTTAGTTGATGTGAATGAGTGGTTTAGGTCTCCTAAAGAGTCACTATCAAAGGTATTAGCAAAATCACGTGTAATATAAATTTGCAAAAGTATGACTTACAACTTGGTGGCAAGTTTCACTCTTACTTATTACATAGATGAAGTACACAAGGGAAAATTGTATTAGGATCAATTTGCATGGAGATCAGGGTCACAAAAGGGCAAGGGGGTAAGGGAGATCCTCCCACTGAGACACAAGGCTCAGAATTGACCCTTCACTTTCTAAACTCCTGATGGAGCCTAGGTTGAGTGGTTGAGTCCAAACATCACCTCAGACTTGGCCAACAGCTTATATCTAAAGGGTTTAACAGCTCTTAATAATTTACTAACTTAACAATGAATGATACAATAGGATTTACAATAATCACAGCAGCAGCTTAACTACAAATCAGAGATGGCAATATTCACACTACACTTGCTATAAGGTAATTACATTAATTACATACAAAGGTACC
The DNA here is from genome assembly GCF_963513975.1 of Fringilla coelebs. Taxonomy (NCBI): domain Eukaryota; kingdom Metazoa; phylum Chordata; class Aves; order Passeriformes; family Fringillidae; genus Fringilla; species Fringilla coelebs. The sequence goes on along the minus strand of NC_140030.1, from coordinate 25,878,171 downwards.
TGTTAAAAATTCTCATAATTACATGAATTATGTACAAAGGTACCTGTTAAAAATTCTCCTCAAATAATAAAAAGAATTGGGGATGGGTATTACTAGTCCAGGATCCATCATCAACTTTCAACAATGATCCTCCAATTACCTTGATCTTGAGAGTTGGCAAGCTCTGAGAAGCATCCCACTCAGAGGGAGATGCTGTAGCCAAGGAAACTCAAAGAGCCTCACTCAGGACTGCAGTTTATAGGGTGACCAAAGGTTTGGCTGTAATCATCTGTCAATCTCCATCCTGGCTGTAAACTATCCAAGATTGTAATTACTGAACTTTCCTCAGTAACTATAATATTGTTCCACTTGGGCTATGATTCAGACAGAAAAATGTTCCAAGGCTATCTGTTAGAAAACAGAAGTTTCTAAGGTAACAGAAGTTCCTGGGAACAGATAATGTTTCTGATAGGCTCAAGGGGAGTTTAGGTGCCCGAGAATCGTTAATCAAGACGGAGGCCTAACGAGAATGCCTAAGGTCACAGAGCAGCCTGGAGAGGAAGAGGGATGCACCACCACAGCTGAGATATTATTTCAGATATAGGAAGAAAACTTGAAATTTTCTACTCCAAATCAAAGCCCAAGTCTTGGTCTTTTGCATGCTAGGTTTAAAGTAAAATGAAGTCAGTAAGCACAATGAGTCTTTTTCATGGCTGTTCGGGTCAAGGTGTTTCAGTTTCTTTTGTGGGTTTTTTTTGGAGGCAAAGTGTTTGAGTATGGAATTTCAGTAGGAGCCATCATCACCAAAAGCCCAGACTGTTGCTGTTCGTTCGGCAGGGGCAAGGGGATCCCCGGGTGTCCCCCTAAATTGTGTGTTGGCTGGTAGCAGCAGGCAGGCAAGGAGACTCCACAGGGCTTCTGAGGGTGCTGATTAGGTGAGGGTTTATTTGGCATGCCAACCCCGGGAGCAGCATGGTTTCTGAGGGAGAAGGGGGGAAGGGGAAGGGAGGGGGAGAGAAGGAGAGCCTAGGGAGAAAAAGGGCCAAGAGAGAATCTCGTGTCCCTCACACAGCTTAACAGGAGATCCAAAGTGGGTGCAGAATAAGACTTGGACCAATGGGATTGCAGATCCATGATACTGCAGGGGAGGATCACAGGCTGGGAATAAACCGTACATTTTCGAGGGGTGAGACAGAGCGTACCATTTCATTAAAATGTAACACCATACCCGACCACAAGTGAGGGAGGCCGTAAATATGGTTTTGCAACTGGTCATCACGTTTAAGAGGGATACATAAAAACCGGAGCGTGTAACTGCAAGTAAAATCAATGATCGAAAATCAAAAGTATGTAATAAAGTGGGATTTTTTACCTAAGTAAAGGAAAGACTGGTTGGGGAGAGTGGTGCTTGATGATTTTTAAAAACCATAATGAAGGAAAATCAATGATAACTGCTAGGAAAATTGCAGGGTAGGCATCAGGAAAAACCTTCTCAGCATTAAAAGTTCCTGGGAGAAATTGCCAAGTTTTCATTACTGGAGCTTATTAAAACAAAGACAAATGCCTATCAGGAGTGACTTAGTCATAGGTGCTCTGTTCTAGGAAGACAGAAACACAATAAATACATCCTTTATCTGTAATATTTCATTATCTAAATTGTTTCTTGTTTATAAGAAATTTATTTTATTTCAATGTTTCTTATGGCAGGAACCTCATGAAGTTCAAAAAAGAGAATTGCAAAGTCCTGTACCAGGGGAAGAACAACCCCAGGCACCAGTCCCTTAAGATTAGGTCAGTTGGTAAGAGCATGCTGGTAACACCAAGGCTGTGGGTTTAGTACCTGTATGGGCCATTCACTTATGAGCTGGGCTCTATGATCCTGTGTATCCCTTGCAACTCAAAACATTCTGTGATTCTGTAACAAAGAAGCAGCTGTACCTGCTGGGGCCACCCAGAGGGGAACCACCTTTGGATAAAATGACCTCAGTGTCCTGGTGGACATGAGGTTCATCACGAGCCAGCAATGTGTCCATGCCACAAAGGTGATTACTGTTATCCTGAGCTAGGATGCAGGGACGCTGCTGGAGCCAGGGGCAGTAATCTTTCCCCTCTACTCAGCACTGGTGGGGCTACACTTGGAGGAATAGGTGTCAAGGCTGGGTCCCTTCTTAGCTTCCACTAGGAATCAATGAGTTTCAGCATCCTTTCTATGAAGAGGAAAGCTTGAAAAGTAATCCTTAAGAAAATCAAGTCTCAGGACATTCTGGGAGTGAGAGTGTATGGAATGGAGGGGGAACAAATACAAGGCTTTTATTTTATGGCTGGGCTCCTATGGGACAGACACCTTTTCTAATGGATGCTGTGTCAGAAGAGTTTACTATGATAGGGTGGGTCTCAGAAGACAACTTTGAACAGGTTCTTTTCACTTTCTGACAGCTGTGGATTTAGAAATAGTTAGGAAGCACAGCGTATCCCCAAATGAACAGTACTGTTAAGAGCAACAGACTTGGAATTTGGATCTGATAATAGCCTCATGTACAAACCTTCACCTTTTCAAAATAAAGAAATCTTATCCCTAATCTAGCAAAATAACCATATGCTTGGCTAAATTCAATTTATAGCCCAACTGATATCTGAGCAGGATTACTTTTTTACGCCCAAATTATTTTTAGAAGTAAGTCACTGGTGAGTTTCCACATATTAGTTACTGCTACCTCTGAAGCTATGGTTTGCTTATTTAGCAGGAGTTCAGAGATTCACAGTGCAGCTCAGAAGTGAAGCGTGAGTTGTATCAATTTCAATAGAGCCACTGGCAGGGAAAGTCAATCACTCTGCTGACAGGAGCTATAGACAACCTTCTTGTGTAAGGCAAGCTGCAGTGCTTTGCCTGGTTACTGTGCCTTGCAGGGGACAGCTATGCAGTAATTTCCTCCTATTTTCAGGGACATTTTAGCTGACATCAATTTTATCAGTGTCTATTTTTCTTTGAAAGTTTAAGTTATATAGCTGATTCCAATGGTATTTTGGAAAATACCGGGCGAGCTCTCCTGGGATTTACAGTAATGTGCTGTCTTGGTTTTGGCTGGCATAGATTTTTTCACAGTAGCTAATATGGGGTTGTGTTTTGGATTTCTGCTGAACACAGGGTTGACAGCACAGGGATGTTTTTTGCTGTTGCAGAGCAGCACTTGCAGAGCAAGGAGTTTTCTGCTTCTCCTACTGCCCTGCCAGCAAGAGGCTGAGGCGTGCTAGCAAGAGGCTGGGGTGTGCTAGGATCTGGGATGGAACACAGCTGGGACAGCTGACCCCAACTGACCAAGGGGGTCCATACATATGGTGTCATGCTCAGCATATGAAACTGGGGGAAGAAGGAGGAAGGTGGGACATTCAGGGTCATGGCATCTGTCTTACCAAGTTCCTGGAGATGGCTGAACACCTGCCTCTTCATGGGAAGTGATCAATTAATTCCTTGTTTTGCTTTGCTTATGTGTGTGGCTTTTGCCTTCCCTGGTAAACTGGCTTTATCTCAACTCATGAATTTTTTCACTTTTGCTCTTCTGATTCTCCCCCATCTCACTGGTAGGGTGTGAGTAGGCAGCTGCATGGGGCTGGGTGTGCTGCAAGGTTTCTCTTGGGCCTCCATCTTTCATCTTTTTCTGTCCAAACTTTTCTAAGATCAAGGTCACAAACAAACTTTAGTGTTAGCCTAATCTTATATATTAAAGGATCCAGAGCTACACCAAGAGTAACATTCCCCAGTCCCGATGGGCAGCATCACATTGTTATGGTTGAACCAGGCAAGCCAAATGACAAGGAAAGAGGGGTACCAAAAACATTTTGTCTTGTATGGGTCTATTTTAATGGCTTTAGGCACCAAATCTAATTCCTATTTTAAAGTGTCATGATTTATGCAGGATTACAAAAATCGACGCCTTCAGAGATCTTTTCTGTAAAGGTCAAATTTTTGAGCATTCAATTCTGGACCAGGGAAACCTTGGATTCCAGTCATATGGCAGCTGGACAGGGTCTGAACTCACTACATCTAGCTCTCTTGACATGTTTATGGGGGCTTTTTTGAATATGCACTACCAAGAAGGGAGTAGTTGAAAAAATATAATGGCATGTAATAGCATAGACCTTGTATTCTAATTACCTATCAGCATTTTACTTTTTTCACTTCTGAAGTGATATGTGTCTTTGGAGGACTGTAGAGTTATTTTAAAAATTATGTCTGTGATGCCATCAACCCTACTCTATAGGATGTGAACCCACCCTGCACAGCTATAACTCTGCCAGCTTCATGGGCAGCATAGCCAGGGCAATTAGAAGCCAAGGGGCAGTGATGGGCATGGCACCTTATACAGAATATGGTGACACAAATGATGCCCTAAGTTTTAGCTTTCGTATTTTCAGATCCTGTACTGCCTTAGTGTGGGATTCTGAACTTCATATAAAGTGTTGTTGCTCTTGACCTTGTTTCAGAGAGACGAGACACACTCTTTCAAGGGGTGAAAAAAGCTAAGACTTTATTTTATACATCGCTTTATACAGAGTTTTATAAACCCTCCTGTGTCTATCCCCTAATGGTCAGTAACAAGCTGTTACCTCGTAGTAAATGGTCAGTCTTGGACAAGGTGTCTACATGCAAGAAAGAGTTGTTTGTGATATATTGTTTTCATTCTTTTGCTGAGATGGTTGGGATTGTTGAAACAGGCGCAAGAAAACAGCCTGGATCTGTAGAATTCTTTTGCAGGGAAACAAGTTGTTTTCCGCCATTACAGGCTTCTGTTTTCATGAAGAGCAGCTCGCTTTCTCCTGGCTATGTCAGACCAAATCAGGATTCAGTCTGCGAGGCCTTACACATGCCTGCTGGTTGCCACCACAAAGTGTTTGCAAGTTCTCTTCACAGGGTAGTCAGACAAAACAGTCATTTTCCAGATTGAGAACCAAGGACAGCCATTACAGCCTCAGGCCCAAAAACCATAAACAATGGTGAATTGAAGAGAGCAAACTGAGAGGATGGGACTTCATAACCTGAGGCTGTAATTGGACAATTAACCTCAATATGTAAATGGACCAAAAGTTCTAAAAGTGTGAAGACTTGTGACCGGTCATGCATTTGCATCCATCTTGGGTCCAATTTGGGCAGAATTCTGGCCAGGCTCTTGTGCTGCCCAAAGTGTATCCTTTGAAGGCCTCTTAATAAATACCTACTTTATTCCTTTAACTCTGCTCAGCCTCTGTTCCAGATCAGCCTCTCTAGGCATCACAATCAGAAGGCAAAAGCCAATTAGGTGACAAAGAAATAGAGAATGTGCTAAAAACTTACTTAAACTTCAATAGTGCAAGGGTGAAAATGTCTCCTTGATTTTTTAAGATTTTCTAAGCTTTCTGATGTTGACATTTTTTTAGAGAACTTTCTCTCACACTTTCTGTAAATAACACATTGGTTTGCATTCTTTTATGGAGGAGGAGAACTTTGATGGACTGTTGGTTTGTCCAGTGTCATTGGAGAGGTGGCACAGTCACCCTCCAATCCACTGTCCCTTTTGGAAAACTATAAATGTTGGAATCAGAAAATAAACTTCCCATTTTGCTCTTCACCTTGAGAGCAGCGAAGTGTGCCTGTGCTCTTTCGTGTTCCATAGCAACATGAAAAGGGTGAAGAGTTAAGTTCTCACACCACAGCCCACTCTTGTCATCATGTTATATGAGCTGTCTGCCCCCAAGGACGGTAAGACAAGAACAGTGAGCACCATGTACCCCAGCAGTCATCATCTGGTGACCTTCCAACCTCACACAAAGCATGAGGCAGCATCTTGGCAGCTCTTTATGCTTACTTGCCCAGTGCTTCAAGTTATAATTTGGAAAACTGAAATCTAGTTCACATTCCTCTTGTGACTGATTTAACTTGTATCTTTTAATCCTCCTGTATATCCTCCCAGTATATTGGTGAAAACATGATTCAGATAACTTGGGCAGAGAGAAGGCTTGACCAAATGATTTCTTAATTAATTCATTCCCACAACAAATTATTTCCTTATAAAAATTAATTTATTATTAAACATATACACCAACTTCAATACACATAAATTTTCCTCCAAGCTCATCATGAATGAGCACAAACACAAACATTCCAAAGAAATTTACAGTTACTAGAAGGCAAATGTAAAAATCCCCAGCATTATGGAGTAAGCAGCCACTGGGATGTCCAAATCAACTTCTTTAACCAAATAACTCATAATTGCTACTCTTTTCAGAAGTTACTTAAAATAAGCCTATATAATTTTAAGGTATAGTACATCATATGTGGAGAACAAAAGAAATTACTATTTAGGCATGGAAAGACTCATCACTACTCTCAGGACTGTATATTTATTACTCTATTACTAAATTATTACTTTTCTATTAATATTTGATTCCTTCACAGGAGACATGAAAATTTTAGCCATTCTTGATTAAAATGCTAAGTAAAATCTCAGAAACCAAGTTGTTGTGTTATTTTTATAGTACAATTAACAACTTTGCATACTTTTGCATTTTGTCAGTTGTTACAGCCTGGACATTTAGTCCCCAATAAGTTTGCCTTAATTAATTGGAGGCTTAGTAAATACATACCCCAACTATCTGGCAAAGCATTTGACTAAACTCCATGCAGCCAAAATATGTTCTCTAGCTCTTCTCCCTCTACTCTGTTTCCCAAAAAAATCCAGGCTTCAAGTTTTCTAAGCAAAATATCAACAAGTCCCCCCTTGTGGCTTTTGAGTCCCTGCTCCAGTAGCTCCAGGAAGACACCATAATCCAGCGAGGCCACTTCATCCTCACCCCAGAGGAGAGGCTCAGCACTAGGACTGTATGGGGTGTGCTTTGGTCAGGCCACACAGCATGGGGAAAGAACTGTTTAATTGTGACTTAAAAGTTCCTGTCCTCACAGGAATTAACACACTCCAGGTCCAGATTCCAGTGTTCTAATGAATAGTTTCAAGGGAATTGAGAGAGAAAATTAGATCTTCACTAGAAAGTGCTGAGGCAGAGCACAGAAAGGATTTTTATACAGGCAGCCACAAGTGAAGGAGGAAGGGAAGGAAGGGAAGGAAGGGAAGGAAGGGAAGGAAGGGAAGGAAGGGAAGGAAGGAAGTGTAGCCTTATATAAAAATATCAAGAGTTTATTTTGACACTTTTTTTTTTTACTCAGGTAAAATATTGGCACTTTTTTGTCTGTACTTAAATCAAATACAAGGTTTTGTTTGCTGCAGATTTATTTAGTTTAATTCTGTGAGAATGAAAGGAAAATTCTATAGATTTCAAAGCAAATTCACCTATTATCCTTCTGATGGTTTTCTTGACAGTTATGCCTAAGAGTTTTCTGATTGCTCAAATGCAAAATATTCAGCTTCATTCTTGGAGAGCATCTTTTTCTATCTTTTCCATCTTCATTACTACTTAAACAGTTTTACTGACATTTGTGTAAAGAGGGCAGTAAGAAAGGTTCCATTTTCATAGAACAGATTCTATTAGTTTGTAAATATACTTACAAAGGTATCTGTGATAAATGGCCATAACATGGTGTTCCACATTTAAACTGCAAGTGCCTGCAAAGACAGCCATCTGAATGCAAGGTTTATAATGCAGAGAACTAATGCTTCCAAAAATAAGGATACAGAGATGCTGACCACTCAATACAGTAAATGTACATCTTCTATCTAATAGAGTATGTTTAAAATAAGGTTATATCAGTCTTACATAAGACATTAACTTTAACAGTATTTTGGACATGACTCATTGTACAAGAAACTGATTTTCCCACTTTTACCAATGTGACAATTATGAATTATTCTAGTGCCTGAAAAATTTCTGAAGTAGTACAAACATGGCAACCAGGCAAATATATTACCTGCCTAGCTACAGGGATTCACATGCGTATGTTTTCTTTTCCTGATTCTGAAAGTGAACCATACCATAGAAGTGTTTACAATCTCTGCCACACCCCCAACGTCTCCCATGATGAAAACAGGGAAGTATAATAAGGCACGCTTCCAAAATATTACTTTGGTATTAGGCAGGTAACAAATTTCTTTAATGTGAAGTGTCTCCAATTCAAGGCCTTTTGGAACAGAGAAGCCCTGGCATCAGACAGACTCTGAGACTATGAGCATTAACAAAATGAACAGATACATTTCAAAACAGAAACCATGCATAAAATCTAACTATTCCTCTGGGATGTAACTGTACAATGTTCTAATCCAAAAAGTATTTATTTAGGGACCTAACTGATGCTAAAACAAAGCTGTTGCCTTGGGAAGCACAGGACAGGCACAGAGAGTTCTCTGTTGTGGAAGGCAGACTTCATCAACCACACTTGGTGTGAAAAATGCATATTTTATGATTGGCTTTTTGCAAATATTAAAATGAATATTATATGTGTTGTTAGAAAGTAATGCTGTATTAATTCTCTTAAGTAGTGTGTTAAATATAGTTTCGGGTTATAACAAAATGTTAAAATAGAAACTATGCTATGTAAGATATTTTTTTTAAAGAAAGGACTTGCAGTGAGCTAGCAGCCACAGGACACCTAAATCTTTCAGAGAAAAAATAATTTATTGCCCTCTTATCAGAAGAAATGGAACTTCTTCCCGCCTCAAAGGCACTGTTAGGATTAGGAGGAAGAAGCTGAGGATGACCAGACCGAATCTCTTGTTTGAATGGAACTTCTGCATCATGTATGAAGTGTATGAATATGCAACAGGCTGTTGTTTTTAAGGGTTAATCCTTTGTTAACGGGTGTCCTTTTTCGGACTTGTGCTGCCCAGAAAAAGGTACCCGGACATCCGTAACTCTTTGTTTTTGTTGTCTCATATTTTCCTAATTCAAGTTGTCCAAATTACTATTACTCTAACTGTATTGCTATTTCTATAACCATTTTATTACTATTAAACCTTTAAAATTTTAAAAAGAAGTGATTGGCGTTTTTCACACTTGGCAACACCTGAGTGTTACTTGGCCATCTTTGAGTAGCAGGAGGGCCGGGGGCACTAAGAGCAACCGCCCCAGCCAGGGATGCGCCCTGCAGTATGGGATGGGGATTTAGGGCAGTGCACTTCTTTCAGCAGTTTAACTTAGAAAACCTGCCAGCCAAAAAACGAAAATAAGGGGTTAAGAAAGGTTAAATTTTCAGATTTTAAGACTACCACGTCTACAGCTATGCCAAAACTTACGCTGTTTAATGTACAGCCTGGGAGCTAGCAGACCACGTACCACGGTGATGGGCACATCTTGGTTAAAAAATAAATAAATAAATAAATAAATAAATAAATAAATAAATAAATAAATAAATAGTGCAACACAGAGAAAGGCAGCTGCCTTCCGTGGTAGCCTAAGGAAAGCCCGATCCCAGGGGCTTGTTTTCCATGAGGGATGAGGTGAGGAATGCCGATGTATAGGGAGTGGACCAGGGATGAAGGCATCCATAGGCAAAGGAAAAGATCACCCTTGTCCGGATCTTTCCTCAGGAACGCAGACGAAAACCCCTCAAAAGCAACTCCTCCCTCGCCTCCTCCCTCGCCTCAAGGCCGACTGGGGCGCACGGCGGCCGCAGCGCAGCGGCGGGAGCGGCTCCCGGGCAGCCCTCACGGCGGGTCCGCCGCGGGGGCGGGGGCAGCGGGCAGGCGCCTCCCCGAGCGGCGCCCCCGGTCCTGACGGCGCTTCCGGGCGGGGGAGCCGGGATGTGCGTCCGGGTTGGGTCGGCCCCAGCGAGCGGTTTCCTCTCGCTTTCCCTCCGTCTCCTCTTCCCTGCGCCCCTGCACCGCCGTGCCCTCGGAGGGAGCGCCGCCCGCCCGCCCGCTCCGTAAGGGGTTGGTGAGAGGGGCCACGGGCGGGGGTCGGAGCCGGGGCGCCCCAGGCGGGAGCGGGGCTGGGGCCGCGGCAGGGGTCGGGCGGCCGAGCCTCCGAGGCGTGGCCCCTCGGGCAGGGCCGGGAGGTGCCGGTGGGATGGATCCCTGTGCGGAGACCCGTGGGTGGCTGCCTGTGTTCTCGCCCAAAATGGCCATCCGGCTTCCCGGTGCTGACGGGGCTTGCCGAGCTCCGGGCAGCCGGCTGTAGGCTAATGCAGGCAGGAAACATCATCTGTCTGAGCGAGCCCAGCGAAGGGATCGGGTAGTCGCGCTCTGCCAGCACGGGTGAGAGTGTGGTGATGGGCAGAGCCTTTAAAACGGGAGTATTTTCCCTTCCTTCGAAAGCAGCGTCATCTGATTCTTGGGAGGAAATTTGCAGCTGCAGAATGTTACTGTGATGATATCCCGACGCGGCAAAACGTGGGGGAAACTTAGCTTTTATCAGGGGAGCAGTGGTAAAGTTGTAGCAAGATCGAGGGCGGTCAAGAGAGACTTCGGAGCCTGGGAACTACTGGTTAAAGGAGCAGGAACACAAGCAGTGTTCTTTTCTGGCCTTCCAATCGCAGGGAATGAACTAGGAAGAAAGAGGAAGAACTCGGTTTTACAGGCAGAATTTTGGTTTTTTGATGGTGGGTCAGTCTGCACAACAACCATGCCTGCTGGCAATAGATTGGAACATTGTTTCAAAGGAGGAAACTACTTCTAAAAGAGTTAGTAGGACTCACTGAAGTAGTCTTAGACTAGATGTGAAAAGGAAAAGGGATAAAACCAGGCTCCCTGGGGAAAAGTTTGGGATAGGCATGCATTTGAGGCATGGGGGTCCAGAGGGTGGTGGTGAGTAGATTTAAATCCATCTGGCAGCTGGTTGCTAGTGGTGCTCCCCAGGGCTTGGCGTTTGTGCCAGTCCTGTTAATAACTTTACCAATGATCTTGATGAAGTGATTGTGTCAGTCAGTTTGCAGGTGGCACCAGGTTGGGTGGGAGTGTTGGTCTGCTGGAGGGCAGGAAGGCTCTGCAGAGGCATCCGGACAGGTTGGATTGATGGTCCAAGGCCAGTTGTGAGATGAATCAAGGCCAAGTGCCAGTGCCTACACTTGGGTCACAACAACCCCATGGAGAGCTACAGACTGGGGGTGGAGTGGCTGGAAAGCTGCCCGGTGGAAAAGGAGCTGGGGGTGCTGGTCAACACAAGGCAGATGTGCCCAGGAGGGCCAGTGGCACCCTGGCCTGTATCAGCAATAGTGTGGCCAGCAGGAGCAGGGCAGGGATTGTTCCCCTGCACTCAGCACTGCTGAGGCCACACCTCAAAACCCTGTGTGCAGCTCTGGGCCCCTCACTGCAAGAAAGAAACTGAAGGGCTGGAGGATGTCCAGGGAAGGGAAGGGTCTAGAACACAAGTCCTATGAGAAATGGCTGAGGGAGCTGGGGTCATTTAGCCTGGGGAAAAGGAAGCTCAGGGGAAACATTATTGCTTCCTACAATTGCCTGAAGGGATGTTGTAGCAAGGTGGGGGTTGGTCTCATCTGCAAGTTACAAGCCATAGGACAAGAGGAAATGGACTCGAGTTGTGCCAGGGGAGTTTTAGGTTGGATATTAGAAAAAATTCTTTACTGAAAGGATTATCAAGCATTGGAACATGCTGTCTTGGGCTGTGGGCATCACCATCCCTGGAGGTATTTAAAAGATGAGTGCATGTGGCACTTAGGGACATGGTTTAGCATTTGGCAGTGTTGGGTTAATGATTTGACTTGCTGATCTTTGAGGTAATTTCGAACCTTCCAACACTGAATTAACGATTCTGTGATTTTGTAGTTCAGTGCCTCCATTTCTTCCTCATTAAGAAAAAAAGCCACCAAAACATCAGTGAAATATCTCTGCATTAAGCCAAATAAATTATTCTCTACTTCTAATTTTTATTAATTTTCAATCAGTAAGTGTCAAACCAAAGCTAGTTAAGTAACTTGCCTGAAGTCACTTAAGCAATCTGTGACAAAGATGGAAATAACTTGTACTATCTATATGCACCCTAATCTGTGTGATCATCTTGCCTCTTGCTTTCTATTCACAGCATTTTTATGAACATAATAGCTATTTACTTTGTTGACAGAATCAGTAGTTTCCTGAATAAACCAGAGAGTCACCTGAGACGCAAAGATGTTGGAAGAAGATATGGAGGTGGCCATCAAGGTGGTAGTAGTAGGAAATGGAGCTGTTGGGAAGTCCAGTATGATTCAGCGATATTGCAAGGGGATTTTTACAAAAGACTACAAGAAAACTATTGGTGTAGATTTCCTGGAAAGACAGATCCAGTATGTATTAAACAGATGACATACTATTGATTTTTACCTCTCTCTCTATTTCTTTTTTCTGTTGCAATCCTGAAATTTGCGAAGGCTTGGAAAACAAGGCCTTCTCTTTCTGAAGCACACTAAAAGGAGTTGTTTTCTCTCTTGCATTGTGGGCTAAAGTTATATCCTTTATTCTCCATCCAAAATTTAAAATTATAAATAAAATCTGGAATATCTGCCATACCAGGCTCTTTGACAAGTTTGCTTTGTATTCTACTACCAGCTGATTTTTTTAAATTTTTTTTTTGTGATTTCTTGTGAAGAAGTGAAATTGCTTATGATAAAAGAATGACACAAATTTATTAGCCAATATAGAAAGAAATTACTGTGAAAAAATTAGCAAGTGTCTTTATGCAGTATAAGCAGGTAATACCTTATTATGTTTGGTAAAGTGGAAAATTGTATGATAATGAGAAGTAAGAAAATGCTATAAATTCTGCAAGCTGATGAAAAAGGTAAAAGCACCATTCTTCAGGCACCTAAATTTTGTTTTGATGTCTATCTTATTTTTCACTGTAGAAGGAAATGTAGAGGAAAAAGAGGAAAGGAGGAGGAAAATGTAATACAGATTGTTTGTAAAGCACATATAATGTAGTTGAGGGACTATTGCCATAGTATATTATGAAGGTGAATGAATATTAAGTTACATTATGTTTAAATCCAGTTAAATTTGATTTGGATTACTCTTATAGTGTAGAAACAGAATTATTTCCATGACATTTGCTTTGATTTGTTCCTGTTACTGTATTGATCACCAAACTGTCTTGTTTATTTCAGAGTTAATGGTGAAGATGTCAGGCTAATGTTATGGGACACTGCAGGTCAAGAGGAATTTGATGCAATAACTAAGGCCTACTATAGAGGTGAAAATACCATATTTGTTGTTTGGTAGTTGGGGTTTTCTTGGTCTGCACATCTCTAAAATATTTCCATATCTTCGTATTAAGAATTTTAGTTACTTCATGTGTGTGCAAAGCATGCTTAGTTCACTTTTTCAATTCTTAAGTATTTTTTCTCTTTGTGCAAGTTCCTTGTCTTAATTATGTCCACTTTATGCAGTAGTGCCCTTTGGAAAACATTGAATGAAATGAGACAAATGTCTACACAGAAGCTGGACAGAGTGTAGACATTCAAACAATCAGATGCAAATGTGTATTTTCCCTCTAAAAGTGTTTCATTACTCCTGTGAGACACACATTTGTAAATATTCCAGAAACTGTGGATGAGGCACATAGTAATTAATCCAAGGGGGGGAAATCCACCAGTCATCCTAGAAAGACAGTTTACAGGGCACAAGAGTTCTTTTGCTAGTACAGTCTGCCTCAAATACATGAAAGAGCAGTAACAAAAGTGTATTTACTTAATAAAATAAGCTGTATTATTTGTGCAAAGGCAGCTTATCTATTTAACCAGTTACAAATTGCATACTTAAGCTTTATTTGCTTATAATTTAACAATGGTTCTGTAAATATTTCTTTTTGGTTTTTTTTTTAGTGGGAGAGATATAAATGACTTGGCAAAGATTCCACTGTTCAGTTCTTGCAAACTAATTACCTGAGATGGGGGAAAATATACTGCTATGGTATAAAATTACCTCATTTGGAGATAAAGGAATGATTATGCCAAGCTGTTTCAGGGTGTTGCAGTCTTATGATCGTTTTATGTTTCATAATCAATTTGCTAATCAATGGGGTTTTTTGGTGATACTTCCTGTAGTTGCCTGTGATTGATGATTACTATTTCCTCAGAAAAAAAGATCTTCTTTTGTCATGTGGCTATAAATAATTTACAGCTGATAAGTTGAGCGTATGAATTTTGGATGGTAGTAGTTGATTCTCCTGGAGCTATCTTTTCACTGTCCTGGCCTTTGGTCCTCTTGTGTCCTTTGCTCTCCCCAGTTGTTTCAAGCCAAAGACTTTTTCTCCTAATTACTGGGACTGATAGGTTAGAATATGGAGCATTGAGAAGAATGTAGGACTACACCTCCTGGCCTCACTTACCACAAGCAAGTTTAAAAACAAAAAATTTGCATAAATATCTTGAAATCATGGTTATGACTCAAGCCCAGCGTAGTGCTGTTAGATCTCTGCTTGGAGTTCTTTGTACAGAAGTTCTTTCAGCACAGTCATCCTGTTCACAATGTAGCAGCATGATGGGTATACAGTAAGTCGTTCAAGGTGTCAGCTACAGAGACTGCTCTACGCTAGACTTTGACTCATGAAGGACAAGGGAAATCGGAAGAGCCTGGAGTGCAATTTTGGTCTAGCCTCAACAATCACACTATTGTAGAAGCAAAAAGTCAAGCTTACTTTGAAAATGCCAGGCTTTTATTGTTAATAAGGGGAGGACACCTCTAAGATAGGTCAGATAGATGCTGGCTGTTTATTAAAGGTTTGCTTCTCCCACAGATCACTGTCCCACTATCATTGCACTGGGGCTTATGTACTCCCCTGGGACACTGTGTATTGTCAGTTCTTCAGTGCTCACACACGAATGCTTCAGAGCCTGTCTGAGTGTTTCTTGTCCAGGGACCAAATTCATTCAGCCTTGCAGAGGAAGAGCATTGGAGCTGAAAGTGGATTTGTTGTGTGGTTTCCTATGTGCAGGCTAGTGTGTACAGCCAGTGCAGTTGCATGCCCACAATCACATAGTACAGCAGCCTAAATACACAGCTGAAGGAAGCACTGTATATATTTAATAATTTCTTTTTTGTATTGTCCCATGCATCTTCTCAGCAGTTTCTATGTGACTGAAATCAAATGTTTCTCAAAGCAGTATTTGATCATTTCTTCGTGCATGTATCTTCTTCCTTCTACTGCCACTGGCGTAACTTGAAGATCCTTGGTAGGTTTTTGATGGAAGACAGACATCTTGCTCATTAGTGTGTTTCTCAGCTGCTGATTAGTCAAATTGTCAGGATCCTCATTTTGTTGCAAAATAGTTTATTCTTCATAATCAAGCCTTCATAGGATTGCTTTCATTTGCATTTGTTCACCCCTTTTGTCTGTAGCAAATATGATAATGGAAGGCCCTAGTACAGTTATTTTAGGTACTGTTAAGGAGACATTAAATCCTGCTGAGCCTGTCAAAGACAGCCAGGATCCACAGAAGTTAAAACATCAGCAGTAAACAAGAATTTCTGGATGATGATACTGGATTTTGATCTCAGTGTGAGATTGAACAAGTCACCATCAGTTTTATAGGGGATATGTGTTTTCTGTCATAGCTTGGATAGCTGAGGCAAAGTACTGAGTGAAATGAACAGGGTCAGGTGTAAAGCCCTGTGAGAGTCCTCTCAGGGCAAGGAATTTCCTTACACTTTCTATTACAAAGGCTTTGTACCATTATGAAAGGAAAAGAAATGTGGTTATGTAGTCTATGGGGATAGGATAGTCTGCTGAGACCAATTCAGATGACAAGCTCATGCTTTACTTGAATTAAGTAGCACTAGTCTCTAAATTTTTTTCTGAATTGCTCTAGGTATAAATATTTTGTCAGTTATTCTGCAGGCAGTTGAAGCATTTTAAAATATAGAGGAACTACCAACGCAGTAATTGCGCACAATGTCATTTTCTTCAGTACTTTAAAGTACCTTTTTGGAACAGCTTCTTACAAAGGAGCTTTAATTTAAAATATTCATTGAGAACATCCTGAGGTGTTATGCTCCTGTATGGCACTATCCTGAGCCTTTGCTGCTGGTGACTGTTGTTGTACATAATCTGTTGTATGACAGAGGTGGTGTATGACTCCATTAGCAGTGGATGACTGAGACAGTAATGTTACTGACTCTTGAATTCTGTCAGTGCCTGCATAAAAAAGGTGTTTACGTGGTTCAATTCTAGGGTTTGTCTTTTTTTTTTAACTCCTTAGAACTATTAGATGGATATTATAATTTCTTAAATTGTTTGTTTTCAGTAAAAATACTGAGTATTTAGCAGATTTCTTGAAGATGAAAAGAATTTGCATATTAAAATCTCTGGCTTGTGGTGTCTTCTGTTGAACTCTGTTGCCATACTAACTTCTGCACCATCTGAAGCACACTTCAGAAAGATCACAATTGACACTGTTTTGCATTGAACCTGAGAGGAAAACTACTTTTGTCTTCTCTTCTTAAATAAGCATCTTAGAGAGTTATTGGATTAGTTAAGTCTGATACTTATGATCCAGTGATTGAAAACTTTGGCAGATATTTGGAAATACATGATAACATGAGTGTATAGAATTTGTCTTTGTTGATGACACTATGTTTTACTGTTGTTTGTTGTAAAAATCTTGAAGGTCCTCAAAAATATTTCAGTTTGATTCTTTATTAAAGCCTGTCATATAATTTCCTTTTGAAATTAATATGGGCAAGCTGAGGTATTTTTACTGTCCTTGGCCACTGCATTCTACCTGTACTATATGTAAACTGAATAAAGTCTAATGTAGTATGCTACCTTCTCTTTACCTACCACATGCCAGGGCTTTTCCCTCTAAATTTACTGTTACTTTTGGTAGCATTCAGAAGGAATGGGTGGAAGAAGAAAGATTAAGTGAAGGTGTCTTAGTTTGGAAATTTCACAAAGGATTTCTTGGTCTTGAAACTGAAGTGATGTTAACAGATGGTGGGAGTATTTTAATAAATGCTCTCATCTCCATTAAACTACTTTGTGAGATAATAGGCAGACTAACCTACTTTGGAAAGAATAAGGAATTTTACATCTCTGTCACAGGAATCACATCAGAATAATTGCATACTTTAGAGTACATCGTAGACAGTAGGGAAAACAAACAGTTTTACAACACGAATAATAGGGGAGATTATGGAAGGCTGCGTTGTTGCTTTTTTACTGGTAGAGCTTCAGTCGAAGTTCTTAGGGCAGTTATTATTGTTTTGTATAAAACTGTACCAGAAGAATCTTGATATGCATGTGGAAGAATGTTAAAGAGCATAGGAAATCTTTCTGAAAATAGACTCTGAACTTGGCTTTTAAAAAGCTCAATAAAAGCAAACCCAGTAAGAGAACTTGTGTGCTTTGTGCCAGAGACATAGAAGATAAACAGAGTACAGGAATCAGGGATACTTCATGAAACTCAGAAATAAAATTCCTACTGATGAAAAATTTTTCATGGTATATATGGTATTAATGGGAGATGTTCACCACAAGATTATGCTAGAGTCTCAAAAACACTGGCTATCTATTCCTTTCCTACTCTGTTACTAAATAACTAGTACATTGAAGGCATATAAATAATGAAGTGTGCAAAGAAAAGCAGTTTCTGAAGAATAACAAAGGGCTACTGGACAGTCAAAAGACTGCACACTAATATTTCAGCTGTGGAGGTACCTTCTCAGTATCCAGGGAGTTTAACTGTTGTTTATTTACAAAACTGTGACAAAAGGTTTTGTATACTTTATCATAGTGCTCTGATAGAATTATTAGACTAGCTGGTAGCAGTAATTAGAAACACACTTATTTTCACCAAAAAGCTACTAACAATTTACTTGAAATAATCACAACTTCATCTGAAAACTTTTTAAAGTTTTCTGCTTTTCAGAATCCAGATTACTATACCACAAAGAATAATGTGAAATGTGCTTTACAGATGCCGCATACAGGAAAAAATCTGCCTTCTGGTCTTCATTAATCTGTCTGTAAAACAGCAATAAATGAACCTCCCCTTCCCTTTTCCCAGCCTTTCCAAACCTCCTCCTTTTCCTTTCCCCTGCATACATTCAATATGCTGGAATTAGCTTTAAAGGTAACAGACCCATGCTCATCATAAAGATGGCTGTAATGATCAAAATAATATGGCAATGAATTTTCATTTAGGGAATCTATGACCAGTGGTTTGACACAAGCTGGTAGTAAAAGTGCATGTTTGTGGGGAAAACTTTAAAAATCCCTCATATTTTAAATACATTACATTTTTTTCTATTGTTTATTGGCTAATTTGTGTGTATTTGTATTTGTAATTTATTTGTATATTTCTAGGAGCCCAGGCTTGTGTTCTTGTGTTTTCTACAACTGACAGAGAGTCCTTCAAAGCAATCCCTACCTGGAGGCAAAAAGTTGTGACTGAAGTTGGAGACATTCCCACAGTTCTTGTGCAGAATAAGATTGATCTTCTTGATGACTCTTGCATAAAGAAGTAGGAGTTCTATTGTACTACTTTTAAAGATCAATAGGTGCCTCCTGTATTCCCAAGTTTTAAAAAAAAAAGTCTGTGAGAGTTTCTGGTGAAGAGTTAGAGTACCTGGGTTGTCCCACCTGTGTCCTGCATCTAGACATGCCCTAGAAGCACATGGGGTGGGTGTTGCTGCATGAGTGAAGATACTTGGACAGATGTGCTGCAAAGCTAGGAGCTTTCTGTTTATTTGTTTATTTCATGCTGTATCCTGAAGGCAAAAGTAATAGAGGAAAGACATGAAAAGTTTGGTTCTGCATAATATGATTCCCACCCCTTTTTTTTTTTTCTAAAAATCTAAAACTATAGATTTTTGTCCTGTTAAAAACTGTGCTGTGCACCACTGAAGGCACGCTGTCTGTATGGCTAGTGAATGCTTGCTAATATTCTTTGCTTTCTTTAATTTGTTTTTTATTATTCATTTTTATCAAAACATTGTGACTCTATGGAAATACATATGTGGTAATATTCTCAAACTGCATGGTGCTGAATCTTCCTTGCTGTATTTTGCTTTACAGATTTTATTGTCAATTCATTCTGCCCTTTTGAATGTGACCAATTTCATTCTTGTCCTAAAATCAGCTTAACAAATGTGTTTATTTACCACAGTATTTCATGTAGAAAATAGTGCATGATCAAGTTGATCATTCTCCACTTCTTCAATTTCTATCATCTTCCTGAGAGATTTAAATTATTTCTTCTTTTTTTGTTGTTTCCTGCACTGGCTTTCTTTGTTGTCTGTTTGCTATCATTGATGGCATAAATCAGCTTCTACTTCTTCTGCAAAGAATTCTGAGGATTTTTCAAAGGAAAAGCAAAATTGCATTTGAACTCCTCCTTTATTCATGGTATGTCACTTAGGTTTGGTTCTCAGAATACTCTGTCTGCCTCAGTAACATAATCTTTCTGATGATTTGATTTTCCTTAGGGAGTTATTCATAAGTTTCTTAAACTTTAACATGAGCTCCTTTTTACTTCACAGAAAAAAGTAATTCTTGATTTCATCTGTGCACTCATCTGATTGCATAGCATACTGCTTCATTAAGATATGTTTAAGGATTAATTTTTGTTGTTTAGAGTTTGCAGTGATAGTGCTGTTAATTACAGCCTCCTTCCTTTTGGTTTCACCAACACACTTCTTTGAACCCTTGGGAAATTTTATTTTATGAAGTCAATAAATACTGGAAAGAATTCTTTTGAGTCACAAAGAAACTGCATATAAAATAAATACCTTCTTTTTATAGTGGAGATACTGTAAAGAAATTAAGGATTAGGTATTTTTTGACTGTCTTGAATTTCTCAACCCACTTTGCCATGTTTAACTTTAAAAAAGACATTTTGTTTTTAAGAATAAATGAACCAAGTAAGGGCTTACAAAGCCATCTTGTGTTGTGCAGTGAGGAGGCAGAAGCGCTGGCAAAGAAGCTGAAGGTGAGGTTCTACCGAGCGTCGGTGAAGGAAGACCTGAACGTGAGCGAAGGTAGGCGGTGCCGCGGCGGGCGGGTCCCGGCCATCCCCGGGCTGGAGCCAGCTGGCACTGACACATCCCTGCGTGCTGCTGGCAGCCCTCTGTATTCCATAGCAGCACGCCTTCAACACAGCTAAAATTACCTGATAGCACTGGGTTAGGCCCATTCCTTCCTGCAGTCTTTCTCTTCCACAAACACACACAGCTGAGAGGTTCACGAGTGCCAGTGTGTTAAGGCTTCTTAGTCCTGATGACTGTCAGTAAGCAAAAGCTTTTGAAACAAATAAATACTTATAGTAGAAGCTCAGATATTGCAACACAAAAACTGTTGAACACATTATTTTGTAATTATTAATAGCTAATAAGTAATTGATAGAAAAAATTATATTTTAGTCATGTTTAAAGTACATTGAAAGATTGCATCTCTTGCAGTGTTTTGTCTTACTGGTGATATCTGATTAGTTCCTAAGTACCACTTTTAATGTACTTAGTTTCATAAGAGTAGTGTTAAAATTTTGAGTCTCTGTCTTTTGTGGCTGGGTTTGAATAATCATGTACTATACTCCCTAATTATATATTCTTGTTTAATTAGCCAAGATTCTCTATTAACATCATTCACCATGGGAAAAATCTGCAAGAGAAAATGTGAAACTCTTTTGTATCATCTTTAAATTAGTTGAATTACAAATGTAAATAATCATAACACATCTAGGTTCTGAAAATTCTGCTTTAGTTGTATATTTTTTCACATTCCTAGGTCAACTTTTTATACAGTAATAGAAATGAGGGTAGCATTAGTTAATCAGAAAAATCTAGTTGCCAGGTTGTATTAATAGACTTATTTTACATGATTACTGATTTTTAAGGCTTCTTGCAAAATATATATATTAAATTCCTACATAACTGTAAAAAGTTCCAAGTTGCATTAATTGAAACATTTTGCAATATGTGTGCACCATTGTTTTTTATTAGAAGAGCATTGAGATATTTCTGTGCAGGACTTCAGTACTGCGATCTGTAAGAGCTGGGCAGACACTGGGGTGACCTGGGTTCTGCCTAGGCACACAGGCCTGCCCAGAATCACTCACCAGGTTGTGCTAAACCTGGGGTGTGAAATGCACTTTTGTCACCATGCAGAATTTTGATATAATGGCATGATGATGACTATTATTATTTTTAAGCATTCTGTGATATACCTTTTTTCTTTTTTAACTTTCCAGTTTTTAAGTATTTGGCTGATAAATATCTTCAAAAGCTCAAGCAACAAACAGCAGAAGATTCAGAAGTAGTACATACAAGCAGTAACAAGATTGGTATGTATACTTTAATAAAGAAAACCCCTAGAAACAGTATTTTGTGCCATCAAAGCTTATGGTCTCATCTGTTTCTTTATGGAAATAATACAAAGTGAATCAGAGTCTAATTATTACCTCCCTATCTTAGGATATCATCTCTCTGTAAAACAACTTTGTGACTCTTTAAATTACAAGATGGTCAAACTGATGCACAAAAGTTTCTAGCTAATGCTTGGCAAGTGCCCTTTTACTAAATTCATTTAAACAAGATTGTGCAAGGATTTGAGAAGGATGCTTGTTGGGTTTTTTAAATGTAATTAGCATTTCATAGCATTGCTCATCTCTGTGTGGACTTATAAGACTCATGGGGAAAGAATGTGTAATCAGAAGGTGTTTGTAAGTTGCCTTCTGTAAGAAAACACTGAACTTCTCTAGTTCTTCTTTAAAGCTTTTCTGAGTCAGGTAATTTATTTTCCTTAAAGCACTCCCTTTTTATTCCAGCCTTTTACCTACCTTTATATCAACAAAGTTTCTGAATTTTAAATCGCCATCTGTCTTCTATTATGTTACTCAACTAACCACAACTTTGTGCAGTTAGTAACATACACATACACAGATGAGTACATATGCTGCCCTTCAATTACATAGATGCATACCAGCTTTAAATACTGCCTGGCTAGTAATTGCAGCTGCCTCTACTTCCAATTTAGCTGCAAAATTTACTCAAAACAGATTTAAAAGCTAGTGTATACATTTGAGGTGCTCTGCTATGCCTTAGCAGGTGCTGCATCTAAAGTGTTCATGTATTATGCTGTAAAGCATAAATGTAAACAAAGCAGTAAACAAATGCAAATACTTCTCTTGTCTGAATTCTGTAGGTGTTTTTAATACAGCTGGTGGAAGTCACTCCAACCAGAATTCTAGCACTCTTAATGGTGGAGATGTCATCAACCTTAAACCCAACAAACAGAGGACCAAGAAAAACAGAAGTCCTTTTAGCAACTGCAGTATACCTTAGACCACTGTTGGAGGAAATTAAGCAGCTCAGAGAATTGGATGAAGTTGTGCAATTGAATCCAGAATAAAGCCAGCTGTAGAGGTATTTTTACTGGTGCTTTAGCAAATCTTGTGCCTCCCAGACAGAGGGTGGATTTTGATGAACTTGCTGATGCTGTGGGTTTCTTGTGTGGCGTGAGACACCTGGTGGCAACACATAGAACCGTGGCTGCCTCATGCACTTTGTACAGATTAGGTGAGCTTTTCCTTTCTCAAGGAGTTACTTACAGAGCTATGAACTAGGTATTATTGCTGAATTGCAAAGCACATTTAATGTAAGGATAATACTTAAACGTATAGGTACGGACTCTAACTCTCTGGCCCAAGGTAATGTAGCAACCTTGAAACTAAATTTCAAAGAAAATATTAGAATTGGTTAGTCAGGACACTAACAAGATAAATGAAGAGCAAAAAAGCACTACTTCATTTTATGCCTGACCATATTAATATTCTGCCAGGTTTCTGGCAGTCCTGTGGGTGCAAGGTCCTTGCATTATATATATGTGTGCATTATATATGTAAACATTTGGGATGAATATCTAGGCTTGGTTCCAATGTGTATGTTACTTGGAGATCAGCTAATGATCATCAGATAGCATCTTGTAATTGTCCTTTAAAAATGTTGCATTTCAAATGAGGCTTTCTAAGCTGCCATTGTGTATGTTTAACTTGCTATACTTTGGGCCTAAAAGCTTAGATTTAAAAATGTGTGGTGCCAAAAATGCTCGTTTTTACCTAATGCTATGCTACAGATGTTTTGTAAGTTTGTTTTTCTCAGTCTTAACAGGTTGGACAAATAACACTAATAGCTATTTAGAAGGAACATATGATCATGTTCTTATTCAAATTTGATTGTTGTATCCTGTGTCATCTTATGAAAAAGGAATTTTCAAAGTGGTGTTACAAAGTATTTATCTTATTTGAATGTTTTCATAGATACCATAAACTAAGTTACAGGGATCCAAAAATTTGCAGCTGATTATATTCGGGAGACGTTCTTGAATGTTGTCTCAGATTTAAAGTTAAGGAAATCTAATTCTGCAAGATCAGAGACATGGCAAAAAAATTTCAAAGTGCTTCAGTAATTTTACAGAACTGATGTAGATGTTTAGGAGCCCAAATCTAACTTCAGGGTTATTTGGGCTAAGGCTCCTAAATCACTAAGGTGCTTTTAAAGATGCTAAGCAAGATACCTTTTATTTAGCAAAAATGAACACTTTATAATCCTCTTCAAGAGCATGCATGCCTTTTAAAAACTATCCATTTTGTTTACATGTTTTTGTATGGTATGATATGATTTTAACTTTCTAAGATTTCTACAAGTCTGCCAGTGACAAATGCAAAATCTGCTGCTTAAATAATCAGAGTTTTAATAATTTTGTAAACGGTGTATGAGAATGAAAATTGGTTGAGTGATCCTGTATATTTTTGAAGGAAGGACTTTTCACTATGTGAATTCATGTAGGAAGCTTGACTGACTTTGTTTCTAAGTCAATGAGTATGAAAACTGAAATGTATTCTTATTCTCACTGTCTGCAGGGAGAGAAGTGAGTGGCAAGTTATGCACAAATACTAAAGATCTCTGAACTCTGTATTTTATGTTTACTGTATTAGGCTTTCTACCAGTACCGCAGTTTCTTTGACAAACCGTTAGAGATCTGTTGCTGGCAAGGAGGGCACTCCATCCCTTTTGCTATTGCAACAAAACTGTGTGTTCTTCACCATAATGTTTCCTGTTTCCTGTGTTATCTCTTGCATAAAGGCCTCTATTTTTTAACAAGTGCATTTAATCGCTGTATGTATGAATGGAGTCAAGTCCTATCTGTCTTAGCAGTTTAGGAAGTAAGGTACTTGGGATAAGATGAGTGAACATCATGGGGCCACCTCACAACTTAGGGAAGAGTGTATGCATGAAGAATTCTGACAACTGTTTTTAATATGGAAACTTTTACATTTCACTGTCTACAAGTTTCATGGGGTTTTATTCATTTTTCATGAAAAACAAACAAAACCACAAAATGTTTGAAACATCTTTTTTTGCCTTGTTTGACTTTGTACAGCGGACTGAAAAGTAAGTCTTTATTATGTGTAATGACAATTTGTACTATTTTATGTTATATTGTAACACACTGTACAATTAGTATAGGTTGTTTGTATCTACAGTATGTCACTATAAACTACTGCTTTTAACAACTCAGCAGTTGTTTCATAGGTGGAGACTTCACAGACTTTGATAAATTTAAGGTATGTTGAAATGCAGTGCATATATTTTAATGTAGGAATAGTTACTTGCAGCATTGGGTAACAGTGAGTTTTCATTTTACTCCCACCCTACATCTGAAGTGGATCTTTGTTGAGACCTTGCAGTGCTTGTTCTCTAATATGACTGTGATGGAAACTGCTCAAATTAACATCTTTCTGGGAAGTACTCTGCATGTACGCTGCTTGAAAATTTTGATTCTTTATTCTGCTGGGGTTAGTGTGTAGGTGTAAACCAGATGACTTGCATATTGCAGGGACTCTTAGGTATTCACATCACTCTTCAGTGGCACTAACTTTTGCCTTTTGGAAGAAGAGACATGCCTAAATGTTTTAGCACTTGTGTTGTCCCTCATGAATAATTTTTATTACAAACATTACTTCATTCTCCACTCAAAGTGTACTCATTAAAATATCATATGTTATAGTTAGCAAAACCTACAGGTGCAGGGCTGGTAATAAAAATGCTCCTCTCTTTGCATCCCTGGGACTGCATGGTGGGTGAGGATGTGGCTCTGTTACGTCCATGGTAGCCTGGATTAAGAGCAAGAGATTCTCGTGCCACAAGACACAAATTTCATTGCACTCCTGTATATTCTTTTTTTATCATTCGAATAGCTCATTGGCTGTATTATCTTGATCTTGCCACAATTCTTTGCCCTTGGCTGATAAAGCTACCACTAGCAGGAAACTTCAGTGATTGTAAATGCCTTAGTGAAATAGGGAATCACTAAAGAGTATGACACTACAGCTTTGTCACTTCTGTGTTGTATCCATTCAGTGAATGGGTGTTCTCCCAGTACGTGGGGCATCGTTAGGTGCAAAGCAGTAATGCTAGGGATGTATTTCCAGCTGGAAATAGCAAATCTCAAAGTTGTATGACTGATCACACTGATTTTTGTGCTTGTGTGTGTGTGGCTAATTTAAAAGACTTTAAATATTCCACTTAAGACAATTTTGAAGCTTCCTTATTTTCAGTGTTTCTTAAGGCAACACTTTTGTAGTCAAAATGCCTGAATTACCACACTGTCAGTCTGATTTCCTGTTTAATTTTTACGCTTCAGTAAAATATAACTTTTTACTTTCTTCATTATTGGTCTGCAGCACATCTGACATGAACTTTTCCTTCGCAGCATTTCTGTAGAGGTGGGATAATCTAAAGAGCATTGAGCAGCTGAACACGCAGCACTCTGGGGGGTTATGTGGGGCACATGCACAAGACTCAGCAAGTCTGCCCTTGAAGCTGTTCATGCAGCCTTCAGGATGAGAGTTCCAGGTGTTAACAGGGTGAATGATCTGCCCTTCTCTGTGGGAGTTCATCATTCAGCAAGCCAACACACATGCTGCTCCATTCCAGTGACACTACCTGAGCCCCTGCTGCTTTTCTAAGTGTAGTCATAGACCTTCAGTTGAAGTTCCAGTACCTGAACACTAACTGTACCAAAATTAGAGTGCAAGGATGGTCCAGCAGGCTTGAATTCATCGAAATGACCTTGCCGTCTTTTTGCAGAAAAGTTGTGCAGATCTTCTTTCTAACGCACAAATAGTATTGAGAGAAGAAAATAATCTCTGTTAAATATGGCATCCAAGCAGATAATCAAAATTATTACAGCAATGCTTAGATTTAAGATGAAAGGTGCCTATAATGGAATAAGAGAAACCTGCTGATGTTCCGTGTTAAGTGTTCTATACGAGTCATCTAAAAGCCAGGTGAGTCCTAGTACTGAACTGGACTCATTCTCAGGTTTCTAGTAGAAGGGTAATACTGATAAATAGTTTGTCAGTTCTGCCAAACTCACTAAAGTTGATAAGAAAAATTTAAAATTACTGTGGACCAGAAGAAACACTACTCTCATTGTGAGGATTAAGGTGCATTGTTACTAATGGCTTAAATGTAACTGGCTAAAAGAGGAAATGTACACAACTGGTTTTATCACCGTCATGATCTCAAGTAAACGTAACAGATTTGTAGAAAAAAAAGTCAACATACCATAAGTCGTCAACCAGAAGAATCAGTGTTTAAAACTGAGTATCTTGTGTATGCTGTTCTGTAAAATCCCTACAAATTAATTCTGCTGTTCTCTTGTAAGTGACACTAGTTTCATCATGCGACTTAAAATGTTTGTTTGCTTATTGTTGGGTCTGATATAAGTCACTACTTTTGTTGTTATATTAAATTGTCATGATATTAAATTTTAAAAATTGCTGTAACTACAAGCTGTGCAAACTCAATCTGATTGAGAAACGTGTGCTTTTTCCTTGGGTGTGTGTTGCCGACAGCTGGGATCAAAGGCAGCACATGAGAGCACTGGAAGGAACAAGTGTGGATGCCCCAGACAAACAGAAATGTTTTTTCTTAGCTCTTGCCTCTGATTTCTTTACCATGTGGTTGAAATACAAAATAGGGATTCTTTTCTGCTCTTTCTGGTCATTTTGCTTTTTATGATTGGTCTGGCCAATACAGTGACAAGGTTTAAGTTCAAGATTGACAGATGTTGGAAGTGGCATTAAAGTATTATTAATATATCAAAGATGCCTGGTACATTTTCTGAAAATAAACAGGTATGTAGTCACTAGTGATTGTTGCTTGGGGGCTTTGCATTGTTTTAGTATTTTTTCTTTTTTCAGTAAAACACAAATCAGCACTTGTGTCTGCCTGTTTACCCAGGTATCTGAAGAATATCCAAAATAACATACTCCTGCTTCTCTTGCATGCAGTTTTGAACACAGAAAAATCAATGTGTTTGCTTAATACCCTGATAAGGATTAGTTAGCAGTGTTTTAGGCTCATTACAGAGGCATTGGACTAGATTACCTTCATCAGTCCCTCCTAACCCACCTCTTCTGCTACTACGTGATAGCACAAAGTGCTATTAAAAAAAAATTCTTCTAGGTATCAGTACAATGAAGAGGATCTAAGAAAGAAAACAAAAAGACTTCTTGCCTGAATAACCTTATAATGGCCTTAAAAATCCAAATATTGAAGGAATATTCTAAGCAACAAGAAGCTGTCTTCAACTTCAGTGTTGCACAGTACAAGTTCTGAAAACAACACAGGCCATGTATTACTGTGAAGGGTTTTAATCCTGTTGAACAGATTGAAGATTTTTTAAAGTGGAATGACAGAATTAATGTCACCAACTCTTAGAAACTTCTCACACTCTCAAAGCTGAAACTTGAACTGCATTTGAAGCACCCACCTAAAGTGCCATTTCTGCAAATTAAATGCAGTGACAGTGACCTCATAGCAGCTGAGGTTTCCAAGAAGGACAGCTCTTGAGTTTTCTTCCAGAGCCCTTAAGGCCATTCAAGGCATTTAAAACCACAGGGCTCCTGAGTGCTGGCTGTGCAGGAGCCTGATATGCAGGGTCTCACTATGGGCTGGTTCCCTTAGAGCATCCAGGTGTGACACTCCAACTGTAACACCCAAGGCACTGCCACCGAGGCAGCCGTGGTGGGTGGCTGAGCCAGAGAGCACCCCGCTCCCCTCAGGGCACCACCAGCCTTGGGTGAAGTACTGCAAGACTGGCCAAGCTACAGGGGGTTACAAAATTCCAGGCACACGCTAAAATCTGCAATTTTTGACCCACAGCCACAGAGCTCAGTGATGATGTGCAGCAGTTACTATGAGTGAGAGGGTAGTAATGATGGATGTACAAAGTACCATCCTACACAAGACACAAATGCGGCACTTGCCAGGTGAGAAGTCAAAATGTTTTGCTCTGTGGCTTCATAGATGATGCAAAAGTGGAGTAGTAGCTGATGTACAATTCCCATTTCTATTATCTTTTAAAAATAAACACACAGAAATCTCAAAGCTACAATGAGCTTGTGGGAGCAGAATGGTTCACTAGGCAGGGAAGGGGGATTTTGAGAGTCAGGTCATCTCTAGCCTGGTGATCCCTGGGATACATGGCTTGTTTTAATTTCCTCAGTTACAAACTGGAGGTAGCTGCCCATCTCTAGAAAGTACTGTGATCGGTTTATTCAAAATATTCAAAAAGTGCAAAATTATTAATGGCAATGAGTAGGACACAGTGTTGTTTATGAAAATACCATAGACGGTTTATTAATTCTTTTGATTTATTGCCATGATTTTTCTTTTGTCCCCAAAAGTCTGGTTCACACACTATGTATACAGCAGAGAAAAGCCGAAATCTCATGATAGGACAAAACAACTTTAGTTTAAAAAACCCAGGAGAATGGAGGAAAGGCTAGATTTTCAGTTTCTGTCAGTTCAGCAGAAGCACAATTACAATTTGCAACAGAGCAGTATCGACTCTACAGAAGAACTGATAGCATTCCTTATTGCCAAAAGAAAATGCCAATGCTACCAAAACCCATTAAATGCTTGTACCTGGCAATCAAAGATACTTTGGTGCATGTGGATGTGTACATACGTGTGTGCTCGTACAGAGAATTCTTTTCTTGGCTTCTGTGTGCTTTTTATGGGCACTTGCTCATCCTGTGGTTTGCCAGAAGTAGCCAGGAGGATACATTAATCCTGTTTGCTGTTGCAAGACTGCCGAACCGATGATTTCTGATGCTCCAACAATGTGATAGACTTTTCAGAATTTTCCAAGTTTCTGAGCAGAGTCTCTAGGCGCCTTTTGATTTTCTTCTGATCCTCAATGGCACATCCGATGACCACAGACTGAAATTTCTGATCGATGGGTCCTGCTGGCACGTCGGACGTGCACGCACCGTAAAGTGACATTAGGCGCATTTTGGCGTCTTCCAAATCATCGAGGAGTTTATTGACGATCTCGTCGATCATCTTGGTGGCGTGCAGTAGGGATTCCTGCTGCTGCGCGTTGCGGATGGTTTCTACGGAAACCTCCACCGTGAGGGTTCGGCCCATCAGGCGATTAGCAGTCAAATTAAGTTCTTCTCTCTCACCTCAATTCAAAACCAGAAAATATTCTTGGTTACAGGTAAATACTTTCCTGTGCAAATAGCATCATCAAGACACTGCAACTGCTATAACTTAGCAGTAAACAATCTTTTTTTAAGTGAGTGACAATCAACAAGATTTCCAGAAGGCAGAAATGAGCTTTTTACATTTGCCCAAGTCATACTCATTTCATAGAAGCCAGTATCTGATTTGAAATGAGGTATTAAACTCTACTAAAATTGTAAGCAATGTTTTTCCACTGCTGACACAATGCTTGCTGTGTCACTTTAAAGCAAACGTACAATATTATGAGAAAACACTCAGTAACAGAACTAGCTCATTAAGGACTTCTGTGTCTTTCTGAGGGAGAGATTTAGACAATACCCCAGAAGGCCATAAAGAGAAAACAAGATATAATAAGAGGCCATGAAAAAAAATGGTTTTCTATTCTCTGAAAGTATAGCTGCTTTTCAAAAATACGAAATGCAGGCTCTTGAAGAGCCAATAAACCAGCAATTTAAAGCACCTAATAATCAGGTTTAGGGAATATATCTAAAGCCATGAATCACACAACCATGACAATGATATTAATCATCAGGTTCTTGCAGGCTGTACGCTTCGTAGCACTCATGCCTGTCCTGTAGTCAAAATCATTTTCATCTATATTGTCATTATCATCATCATCATCAATGACTCTTCCCCCAGCAGAGCAATGTTAATCTTGATTTTGAAAATGTATCAGTGAACTGAGTATATGCTTTCACATACACAGTAGTGATGTTCATGGTAGTCCATCCACCTGAAGAGCACGAATTTAGTCAAGAAGAGAAGATCTCAGGATAATGAGTAACACTTCAACACCTCAGCTGGCTCCAGTGCTGCACCCTTACCAAGCAGCAAAGTGCTGCTCACAAAGAGCTGCTCCCTAAAACATGGCTGATTAGACTTTGGGTCAGTTGGAGGGCACAAGAAAGCAGCTTCTCACCTTCACTGATGTGCCTCATATCCTGGCTGTTCTGTATATTGTGGATCATTTCAAGCAGAATTTCTTTCTCTTGCTCCATGGCAGATGCTGCATCACGGAAAGCCTCTACCCTGTACATGGTTGAACCAAACAAAATGTTTAAATAATAAAAAAGCTGTTCACCTATATAGCTGCAAAGAACTCTTGTTTTAAACCTCAGCTTAGAGCAAGTGCAGTCAGTTCTTGGTTATCCATGAGACAGATTCTCTGACTTCACGACCTTCTCTATCTTAACTTCACTTTTCAAGACTCGGTATAGTTTAAAAAAACAAACAGATGGAGGGGCAAATGGAAACAATAGCGATTCAATCAGACTTAACTCTTATTTTACTGACAGTGCTGTTCTCTCCTACTCTGTGGTTAATCTAGATATGCAGAGCCTGAAGGTACTACAGCCCCATAGCAGAAGTCCTGTAGGCAACTGGCAATTATTATCAGCTGCCTAACCAGGAGAGAAAGGGACTGAGTCCCCATCAGGGAACTCGGTAATGAGGGTGGCAGCTGCAGAGATGGAGGCAGCAAGGGGCCCTGGCTCCCTGTGTGACCGCCAGGCCAGCAGAACCCACAGAATCCACCTGCAAAGCAACAAACACTCCACAAAACTGCAGTGCGCCAAACAACGCCTTTCAGAAAGGAGAAAACCCTGCGAGTGGGACAAAGCTCACACACTTTTATTAACGTGACAAGGCTTTCCCCAACACAAGTGGTGTGCCTTGCTCTCTGGGAGAAGATGCTGGACTGCCTGCTCCCACTGTCACTGGTGCTTTCCATGGAACAATGCTCACTGTAATTCACACAGGGAGGAAGTGTCTGTGGGTGCAGCTCCTATTTCTGGGCTTGCAAGGAAGCATTAAACTCGGCCCCTCCTGAAACCAGACCCCTACACCAGTCCCATTACTGTGCTGAAACTCACATGCAATGCAGTGAGGACAAGGGGAAAGTCCATCAGAAACTGTAACTACTGGGTCTTGGTAAGGTGTGTGGTTCTGTGCCCACAGCCTGCTCTCCTTGTGGCATAAAGTGCAGACTCAGCTCACCATGGGCAGTGTGAAAATGCCCCATGAGAAATCGGAGTCCAGTTTCTTAATTCACATCTTATTCCCCACCACAGTTTTAAAGAGGGGGCTTTTGCATTCAGCTGAATAATGGAAAAGAACTCGAATGCAACACTACTTGACCAGATACAAAAAGGGAAATGTCCCACTGCCTTGGCTTTTCTCTGAGATTTGAGGGTAGGGGCTTGCAGAGGGCTTTCCAAGCTGGAACTGGCTACAAGAGTTGCATCAAAACCATCAACTCCGTGTTCACAGGCCACACAAAAGCAAGAGTATCATGTGAACCTGGCTGATGGTTTGAGATGCTTGCAATGCACAGCTCAGGAGGTCTAGCTGCATCATGAGAATCCATCCATCTATCCTGAAATGTTTATGACACCTGGCCAGAAAAGGGGAAACAAACCAAAACATTGTTAAGTCTCTTAGTTGCTCTACACTCTTCAACATTTCTGGGCGCTGCCCTGAGACAGCAGTGGCTCATTGCTGTCTCTGCAGATGAGGGTGCGTCTCCTGGGACAGGAACAGAGCTGCTGCTCCTTCCTCACAGACTGGCTGAAGGCAGTAACTTTAGGAAAACAGCAGTAACAGAAAAGAGGGTGAAAGCAGAATAGGAGCATTTGAGGATACAGTCACTCTTCACATGCAGCCTGCTCACGAAATAAGTCTGTTTTACAAAATATTTAACCTAATTTAGTCAGTGAAAGCACAGGCTTCAGGCCCAGCCTTTAAAGTTTTTTCTGAGGAGTAGGAAAAGTTAATGCAATGCAAATTCATGCCAAGAGCAAATACTTTTAATTATTATTTTGGACTGGTTAATAAGAGCAATGAGGCAGGTGGAGTCATTTCATACTTCAGATGTCTCCACTTTATAATTTAGGAAGTCGAATAATATTTTCAAAATGCCTTCCCATGCCTTTTTAAAAAAACTAGTCGCTGAAAAGTTGTACATTAAAATTCTGAAGTGCAAACTTTCAATTTTGATAGTGTTTTAAAATCAGATTCTCTGTATCATGGTACTGATGTAAAAAGTAAAGTTCTGCCTTCAGTAGATAGATCAGTTCATGATTTCCATAGGCCTTGCTGGGTCCTAAGAAGAATGTGGAAAAGCTGCATTGCAGGGATATATCCTGAATTGGTACAGTTCTAAAGAGATGCCTAAAATATCACTGCTTCCAAAGGCCAGCTTGGTATGTGAGGTAGGACCTAAAAGCCAAACTATAAGAATTAATGTTGCATACTGAAAAAAAAGAATAACACAGTTCACCAACTAGAGCTTTGATTGACATTAACTTACTAAAGGTAATATAACCAAATCTTAAGAACTATTTTATTTGCAATAATTGCTACTCCAGAATTATTTTTATCATTTTCTAAACTGCAATATAGAGTGCCACACAACAATGGGACAGGGTCACTTCAGAACAGTGCTCTAGTGGGGGTGGGGGCGAGGGAACCCAACAAAAAAATGGAAACTAGTCACACCAACTTCAGGAAATAATGTGTCAGGATCACCCATGCAGTCAGTTCTCATAACTTCTTTCCAAAAATTCATGGTTTATTAACTTCACAGGTTTCTGTAGATCTTTCTTTTCATTGTGTGGGGGACGCAAAAAAAAAAAACAGTTTGAAGATTTAAACTTCTAACAGTGGTGACTGATGTGGGAAGGGGTGGAAACACAATCCAAGTCTCAAAAAAACAACCAACCAAAGAATCAAAGGTGAAGATAAAAGAACACAAAATACTCATATTTATGCCCAGTTATCAATTGTTTTGATGCAGCAGTACAGACTTTTTTCCTCAGAGATGAAAACCTCCGATCATATATTTACTTGGATTGTATTTGTTGCTTTGAACATCAACTAAATATTCCATCTATTACTTAACACTGAAAAAGACATTCCTTACTCCTGATTTTCCCTGTTTGTGAGCAATTAGCTGAGCAATGCCTTTTTTTGCTACATACCATTTACATGAGCAGAGCATTCCCCTGAGAAACAGGTGGACCAGGCTGTGCTTTTGTTTCCAGATGAGAAACTTGACACCCACTTTCTTAGGACAGCTGCAATAACTCTGTCCTTTAAGCTACTGACTGACTTAAACAACCCACTATTAAAGCCCACGTGCTGGAGGTTCAGATAAGTTTTCAAAGGAAATAAGAAACATCTGAGGATGGAGCAGCTTCTTTCCTGAAATGGAGTTACTCAGGCATACTGGAGGAAGATAAAACAGGGGGTTTCACCCTGGCATCCTCAGCTCCTTCAGCTGAGTGTCCACTCCCAGGTAAGCAGTCCTGTGAACACTGGAATGAATGGTGGCGGAACACGGTTGATCCAAAGAACAAGATAAAAAGTACAAAAAATGAAGATAAAAAATACCCCGCCAGAATCTGACTTACCTCATGTATCATCACACCTAAAACTGTGTTTTCACTAACACAACCAACAGAACACAGTGACTCATAAACAGAGCCTCTGGTTTGGCTTCCAGCTGCTCCTGAGATATCTTGGCAGCCACGGCAACACCAAGGTCCAAGCCCTTACAAGGGGCAAACGTGCCACCTGCCCCCTCGCCACCTCTGCCCCGGGAACACGCTCCCTGGCACTCCCTCCCAAACTGATTCCCCTTCCCTGCTCACTTTCCATGCAGAAGAAATCCCCTCTGCAAACATCTATCAGGGAGGTACAAAAATACCCCGTTACTGTTGGAAAAGAAGCTCTCACAGTGGAAAGAAAGGGAGGAAAAGGAAGGCTGTTCAAACTGGAGCAGTTTACAATGGCTTTAAACTGAAAGAAGGTAGACTTAGATTAGGTATCAGGAAGAAATTCCTCACTATGAGGATGGCGAGTCATGGAACAGGTTGCCCAGAGAGGTTGTGGACTCTCCATCCTTGGAGGTGTTAAAGGCCAGGTGTTTGAGCCACCTGGTCTACTGAAAGGTGCCCTGCCCATATCAGGGGGCTGGAACTAGGTGACCAAACCATCCTGAGATCCTGTGATTTCCAGAGGGATGAAGCTAGCTTCAGAGTTCAGTTCACCTTAAGCAACTTGAGAACTGAGGATTATTGAGGGTTCTAATTAAAGGCTGTTGTTCAGTTTCACAAATTTTTACTTATTATATATTTACAAGCAACATCTTGAGGGTCTATAGCAAAACCAAACAAGCTGGAGAAGGAGAAAGTTTGGAAGTTTTTCCTCCTGTCATTCAAATAAATTTGAAACGAAGCATGTTAATTAGTTGTGAATAGGAAAAAAACCCATAAGACTTGAGTGACTTTTATCAAATTAGACTTTTTTTTTTCTCATTACTATTCCACATTTGGAATTATGGCTGTCTGAAAGAACCACAGCAAACTGGGAAGTTTAATTGAAGATTTAATTGCTGGCTAACCAAACTGTCTGCTTTGTTTCAGAGTCGCTCAGCAAATCTAAAACACATTTTTGCATATTCTCATGCTAATTTTTAGATTATATATTCATCATACGCCTAGACCTGGATGTAAGCAGTGATACTTGTTTGCAGACAGTGATTTTGTTTAGTCAAATTCAGAGAAGTCTGCAAAGGACTTCAAGGAGATTTAATCAAGCTAAGTGAAAGGCTAATATAACAGCACATCGAGTCCACTCCTGAATAATGCAAAGTAATGCAGGCAGAAAGGGGAAATAAAACTCCTGCATCCCACAGAGCTCTTTTAATTACAGGAAAGTCCTAGAAACATTCTGGGCGGTTCTGTGAAAGCTGCTGATCAATATGCAGCTGTAATGAAGGGAAGGGTGTGTTGAAACAGTACCAGAGGAGGTGAATCAGTGGCATCCTGCACATCCATCCACCTCAGAAAGGACACTATGTAATTTAGCAGAGTTAAGAGGACAGGGAAGATGATTAAAGGCAAGGTATAATCCCTCATGAGGCCAAACTGGGAAAAATGTCAAATGGTATTATTTAGGGAACGTCAAGTAGCAGAAAAAGTCAGGACATGTCTTGGCACAATGATGAAATTCACACAGCATTTACAATAACTTTGGAAAAACGCACCTCAGCTGCAGAATGCAATGCTGTTCACATTTTATAGTGAGATGCTTTAGGAGAGGAGGTGGGCACAAACACAACAAGAACATCCACAGCTGAACCAGTACGTGCAAAGAGAGGTTCGGAAGACAAGAAGCTTCACACGCCAGCATACAGCACTGCAGCTTAAAGGCTTGCCAAAGTCTCCGAGAGCCCGAATGACACCACGTTTTGCCCTCGGATCTCCTGTACCTTCTTATAAAACACCTGCCCGCAGGTGAGGGAGAGGGGCGACACGGTGGGACGACAGACACGATGCACCGCGGGCTCGTCCCCGCCGTGTCACAGCTGGCAGAGCCCATGCCCGTCTGCTAAAGGCTCCCCACACCCTGAAGGGTAACAGATCCGAAGCAGCCCTTCGCGCTTCCTCTGAAAAACGTCTATTCTCATACATTCGTATAGATATTCCTATTTCCGTGTATTTCTAGGGCACGCTAACTCACCTTAGAGAGCAGCTCCCATTTTTAAACTTTGCCCCCCCATGGCGGAGAGCTTTTTTTCCCCTCGGTTCCCTCCGAAGCCTCACACCGCCCCCCCCGCGCCCCAGCCGGGGGAGGGCTCCGCTCCCGGCCCGCGGTGCGGAGCCACCGGCTCGGGGCCAGCCGGCTTCCCGGCCCCCTCCCAGCGCCCGGCCCCGGCCCCACCTGAGCTCCAGCTGGTCCAGGTTCTCGAGCAGGCGGCTGGAGCGGTCGGCCATGGAGGTGGAGCGGTAGAAGCGGCCCCGGAGCTGCCCGCCCGACTGCTGCTGCTGCTGCGGCTGCTGCTGCGCCCCCTCGCTGGCCTTGGCGCTGATCCTGGCCTGGGCCATCCCACCCGCCGCTGCCGCCGGCGGAACCTCGCTGCGGCCGCTCCCTCCCCGCGTCCCGCAGGCGGCGGCGGCGGCCGAATGCCGGCACCTCGCTCATGGCCAAAGAAGGAGCCGCCCCGCCGCCGGCCCCCGCGGCCACCCCGCCCCCGCGCCGGGCCCGCGGGCGCCGCCTCACGCAGCGCGGCGGGGCCGCCCCGCCTCGGCCCGGGGGCAACGGGATCGCCGGACGGGCCGGGCTGGGAGGGACCACACCGGGTCAGCTGGTCCAGCCTCCCTGCCCCTCTCGAGTGAGGGACGCTCCACAACCTCTCTGGGCAATCTGTTCTAGTGCTCGATCACCTCCACAGTAAAGTTGTTCGTATTCAGGTGGAACTTCCCTTCCTGTGCATCAGTTTCTGCCCATTGTCTCTTGTCCTTTTACTTGGCACCACGGAGAAGAGGCTGCTCCATCTTCTTGACACCATCCTTTAGGTACGTAATCACACTGATGAGGTCCCCTCTCAGTCAGCCCTCCTCCAGGCCGGACAGACAGCTCCCTCAAGTATTCCTGGTAGGAGAGATTCTCCAGACCCCTGGCTGAGTTCCCTGCCCCGGGAGCTCCCTGTCCCTCCTGTCTCGGCCCTCTCCGCACCCTGAGGCCGCCTGAGCCGCGCGTGGGGCCGCGGCAGCCGAGCGTCCCCGGCTGTGACCGACACCGCAGTGTCACCCGCACCTGCCCCACGCAGGTGTCCGGCACCGCACACCCCACACACGGCAGCAGTGAGGTGCCTCTGCCCCGCGCTGTCACCATCCGAGGCACAGAGACACCCCGGGCCCCGCACAGCCCACACACGGCAGCAGTGAGGTGCCTCTGCCCCGGGCTGTCACCATCCGGGGCACAGAGACACCCCGGGCACCGCACAGCCCACACACGGCAGCAGTGAGGTGCCTCTGCCCCGGGCTGTCACCATCCGGGGCACAGAGACACCCCGGGCTCTCCTGCTCCTGTCTCCACTCCCCTCTGTGACCAGAGCAACAAAACCTGGACCAGCCAAAACCGTGCTCAACTCTGGCTGCAGTTCAACCAGGAGCTACAGGAGGAATAATAGTGTTTTCAATATCTGTATTAACTTTGTGTGAGATGAGGGCTATTGGTATGAGGATTTGTGTTCCAGAACTGGTCTGTATGGCTGGTTCGTTGGTTTGCTCTTTCATTAAAGAAAACAAGCCCGCAACTACCCAAATGTTATTTTTATTTAAGGCTAATTAAGCAGTAAACTACAAATCTGAAAACAATGGAAAGTGCAAGAAAGAGGAGGAAAAAAAATAAGGGGCTTTCAAAATCTAGAAGCTTGAAAGGAGAGAAAACCAGAGACAACCCTTTCTGCAAGCAGAACCTGAACAGAATTCCTAAAAAAAAAAAAAAACAGGTACTTTGGATATGCTACTTATAGTGCATCTTTCTCCTGCCAACTGCAAGAGCCCCCTACTACTTGCAGAAAAGCAGCTGTTTCATCAGCTGTAATTGTAGGATTCTACAAAAAGCTTACTGGAAAGAAAAGTAGTTTATGTTGTCTTTTTATGCCAAAGAGAAAAGATGTACCTATTTCATGGTAGCCGAGGTAGTGGATCTACATCTAGTAATGACTTGTCCCAAGAACATATTTAATTTTCCTGTATGAAACGGCACAAACTGTTCTCTCACAAGCATCAGCAATTCAAGTCACACATAAGTTTTACTTGCCCCTACTGTGAGTATTTAAAAAGGAATTTGCTTATCCCAAAAGACAAGGTTTGGGCAAATACCCCATGGCTCTAACAGACCAATTTTTGGCACCCAGCTAAGAGGGATTTTGTTGCACAGGGATACTGTTTTGTAGGCTTATCCTGCTGTGATTCAAAATAGCTGTTTTCTCAGGCTCGTCCATTCAGAATGATATCATGTCCCAAGTACTCTCGTTAAATTAATCGCCTGAGTTTTCTTTGTTTTATGTGGTTGGATAAGCAAGGCTTATTGCCTGTGAGCTCATGGAAATAGCTTCATTGGAACAAATGTTCCATCCATCTCTCTACAGGCTCTATAGAAGATAATTAAAAACCATTTCCCACCCCAAACAGAACCCATTTGTAGCCATGACACACAGTTTGCTACCATTTACTTCCTGGGATCCTTCTATTCTTCCCATGCCAATTTATTAAGCATCAAT
The DNA here is from genome assembly GCF_963513975.1 of Fringilla coelebs. Classification (NCBI taxonomy): domain Eukaryota; kingdom Metazoa; phylum Chordata; class Aves; order Passeriformes; family Fringillidae; genus Fringilla; species Fringilla coelebs. Next base: position 25,839,675 of record NC_140030.1, on the reverse strand, counting down.
TAGATTGGGTTTAAAAAGTAGAAATCAAAGTAGCTGAACAGCTTTGAACATTTTTTTCCTCCCCAGGTAAACTGGGGTTTAATTCCACACAGGTAGAAGTTACAACAGCTGAATCAGAGGCACAGAACAGCTCTAAGTTGCCAAATGTATCACACTTGACTTAACCTCTTTAACAGCAAAAGGACCCTACATGGGAAGGAAGAATAGAAAACCTGTGGAAACAAAATGCATATTTAAAAGCAAAAATGGTCTTCCAGGACAAATCTTGAAATTATTGCCTGTAAAAACTGGGATATTTTCCCTTTCAGAGACTTGGAAGAACCTTGAAAACTGCTTTTCCCGCTCTCTAGAGTAGATTGCCCCCATCCCCTCTATTTTTGCCAAGGTGTGTAAAGGCATAATTGGCATCACTTTTCCAAAATAATAACTGATTGGTCTAGAAAGATTGGAGTCTATCTCTGCAGGAAGGAAAGTGATTCACAGCTGAGTTGGGGGAATTTTGAGGACACAAAGGCAGGCACTGGGTCCTTCAGAGAGGCAAGGAGGAGGAAGGGCCCCCACGCATGAAACGAAGCACACATTTCATTCTCCTCCTTGCCATCAGTGGTGAAGCCTGATCAGGACTGCTGGTGATGCCATGCTAACATACCTGTCTTCTCCCATGTGCCCACATCTGTGGTCATGTGAAGGACTGCACAGCCCTGCTCTGGCTATGGGCACCAGCAAAACCATGAGGAGAGGGTGTGTCTCATTGTTCCTGCATTCCCAGCACAGCAGTGAAAACACTGGCTGTCTCCTGTTTAAACTACAGCATTGTAAAAAATGGGTGCTGATTGCAAAACAGCAATGAAGTCTCATTCACATGCACAAAGTCCCTTGAGACAGAAGAAAGAGCAACTTTCCCAGGTCTCAGACATCTGATGTATCCATAGAAATCCCAGAGCCAGGGAGATGACCTACACCAAAAGCACTGCAAATTGTAAAACTGCTAAATAGCACCTTAATTCCAGCTTTTTTTTATTTCAAAGCCTGATATATACCTTGTCACATAACACAATGAGCTGTCATGGAACAGGATCAAAGAAAAAGTCCACACCCAAGAAATGCCATGCAGGATTATTTTCCTGCCTTCACCTACAGGAACTTAGTATTTTCAAGCTGGAAGATGGGAAATTTAGGTTAGTTACTAGGAAGAAATTCTTTTCTGTGAGGGTGGTGAGGCACTGGAGCAGGTTGTCCAGAGAAGCTGTGGATGATTCATCCCTGAAAGTGTGCAAGGCCAGGGTGGATGGGATGCTGACCAACCTGGTCTAGTGGGAGGTGTTCCTCTCCACAGCAGGCTGGAACTAGATGATTTTAAGGCTTCTTCCAACCCAAACCATTTGGTGATTAAAGAACCTTCCTTGTGTGCAGGTCTTCTGGAACCACAACAACTCCCAGAAATGGCTGAAGGATGCATCCATGGCTCTGGCCAGCCAACCAAAACCAGCCTGCAGTCTCCCCAGCACCGCAACAATAACATTAAAGATGGGCCAATCTGACTTTTCAGGGTATGTTTTCAATCAAAATACATGTCTGCTATCACAGTAGGCTGCCCCCTTACTTCACACCTGCTAAACCTGTGCTGCTGTGTCTTTACTGCTGTTCTTACAATGCTAATTAAAACTAGCCCTGGGTTTGCCTCTACACGCTGCAGTTGTTTTACTGTGTGGGCAAGCCCCGTGGTCCAAGGCCTTTTAGAAGTGTGAATGAAGCCCTCTGTCTCAGGAGCAATCTGAGAGCTGCTCTGACCATTTTGGGGCATGCAGCAGTTCATTCTCACTGGAGCAAAGTCGATGATTAAATGAGCCAGTGCATTCTGTACAGCTGCAGATGCTCGGTCGATTGACAGTGGAGCTCTGAGCAAAAAACCAGAGGGAAGGAGTACCAGAAATTAGGATATTGCAGTCAGTGAAAGCCAATTTGCACAGATTTACAAATGGAACTTTCCATTAAATTTCCATGCACGCAGAGCTTTACCGTTCAAGTACACACTTGACACGTTCTTGCCATTTGCCATAAATTAGCTGACTTGTTTACATCCACTTTTAGAATTTTCTCGGGCCATATTATTTGACCCAGATTGTTACTACTGAGCACCAAACCACTCGAACTAAGAATTTCTACAGGAAACTTGAAGGGGTTTAGAAGTACCAAAGAAAAATGCAGATGCAGACTTTCAGAAAGCTGCTTAGCTGGAAAGAATTGCCAGAAAGTATATTTGTGCTAATGTAAGCCAATTTTTCTGAATTAATTTTGAAACAATTCATCAGTCATCCTTCTTACCTCCTTCCAATTTACAGCAGTCTCTGTAAACATAGCCAGGACACTGCAAGCAGATGATAGAACACTTTCCTTTTAAGAAAGACGATGGCGTGACTTCATACCTCTATAAACTTCACTATATTTGGTAAAGATTTCATTAAGGTTTGCATTCCATGACCACTACAGGAGCAGGGATGGTAATTTCTGTATTCCTTGAAGAGCTACGAAAATTAACCCACCACCCAAAACATACATAGAAGGCAAGTATCTCAGAGTCAGCTAATCTCTCTCTTTTTAATATTATTAAATAACAGAAGCAACCAGGCAGATATAACACTTCAGTGCTCCAGTGACTTTAGTAACAGTTGTGCTGGTTATTTAGTATCTCACCTTGTCTCTGAATGTGACCAAAAAGGATTTTGCTTTGTAAGAATGTGGCAAACAAAGTACTGAAGAATTAACAGCCTTATAGCATCTCAAGTTGTCACAGTTTCAGTTTTGTAAAACTTAACACATGCACCATACAGAAATTAAAAGCACTGAAATGAAGAGCTAGTGGTAGTCAGGTAGAGATTAGGCTTTTCTCATTAAAGATAAATACAAAGAAGCACTACTGAATTACTTCAGGCTAATGAAGGATGAACTCAAACATCACCACAAAAGCAAATGCTCTTGAACAGGGTATGACAAGTCACTTCTAGTACAAATGTACTGGGCAAGCCCCTTTTAACAGACAGGTTGTGCTTGTAAATGCAGGAAGATTTCTCAGCATATGAAGGACAAACCTCAAAACTTTCAGCCAGTTAAACAAGACTCACCAGACAAAACCATTGAATTCTGAAACACATTTACAAGACAACTTTTCTAGCTGAAGGTGTTCAACCACAAGATGCTGGTGAGTAACAAGTCACATGTCTGTACATGCAGTGTTTTAAGAATCCAATTTTCTCTGTTCTTCTGGAAACAGAAGTATCACAAGCCTGTGATGGCAGAAAATTTCACAAAGAAAAATCTGCATTTAGAATCTCAAAGAGACCAAATTTTTCTTCAAAATGAGGCCAAATTTCAAGACGTTGCTAATTCTGAAGACTACTGTTATAAAAATAATAGAGAAACTAGAACTCTATTTAGTTGTTTTATAAAAGCCAAGGCAGCAATGGTTGGGAATTGCCACTTGTTTTGGTAAGCAGATGACAAGGCCAATACAATGCATTTAATAAGTGGAGCTTCAAGTATACAGAATATGTGTGCACACAGGACTTTTAATAGAACCAATTAAGTCATGGCCCATCAGGTACAAGCAAACTTTAAATTTATGACAGAATAAAATGTTATGAAAAATTAAGTACATAATCAAATTCTAAGATAGCAGAATCTGGAGAAGATGATCTATCCAGATTTTAAACACCATTGAGCCAAAGAACTTTCTCAGACTGAAACATCTTTTCAGGTGAAAGGAATGTAAAACTTCAGGATCTAGATGGAAAAAAAATCTGCTCAAAAACTTCTAAACTTAGAAGGATATGCTTTTGAGGATAAAAATTGTTTTGTGTTTCATTCTACCCTTTAACAGAAGCTCTAGGAAAAAGAGTGTGAAAAATACTGGAACTGATTTAAGCTAAAGACAGTAGTAAATTAAGTAGCTAAAGACAACTTAACATCTCCCAAAATAGGGCTCTCTCAGCAGCAGTGTCAACTGCACACCTGAATTTTACCAGGAGTACAATTAATCTAAGACTGGCAGCAGGAAAATAAGCAACAGGCACAAGAGAAAACCACTAAGAGGTCCCGTTCACCCTCTAACACTTGGGAGACACACTCAAATGCACTGTAAGTGTTCAAACTGTTTTCTGGCATTTGACCAGTTTCTTCAAGCTGTACAATTGCGGAGTGCTAGATACCTCACCAGATTCTTCCTTCATTCTACTGGCTTCAGAGATAGCAATTATAGCAGTGATGATTAGAAATAAACCAGTGCCAGTCTTCCAGCTTTTCTAACCATGATGACAACAGTTGTAGTTATGCTGATTCTTTGGAACAGTGAGAAAAATCCAGCCTTCCCCACATCATATTCTCCACAAAAAGTATCTACTTGCATAATGACTATTTAAGGATACAGCAGGCAGAAGCAAACTCACAAGGTGAGTGAATCATAAAAAAGAATTAGGCTGGCATTTTATTACACTGAGATTTCTTACTGATTGACAGCAATCATTAACTGAAGGATAACAGGCTGGTAAAGCTGGACAGTTTGCATAGGTATTTTTAAACAAAACTCAGAAAGATGACAGATAATTTTAAACACAAATAATTTCACTTAAAGTAAGGACAGTACAAAAATAATTAGCACATTTACATCCATTTATCCAATGCCACCTCTTCATGAACAGAAGAGAGCAAAGCCCATAGTATACAGAAATATTACAGTTTAAATCTTCTCACATGTAGTCCAAACAGAAACTAGGAAGTTTATTTAGATTCTGTTCCCTTAAAAGGTTGTTCCTGCCTCAGGTAAGGGAGAGGCAATGAAGTCATCAAACTTTAAGCCATCAAATCCAAATACTCTACCACTTTTGAAAAAACAAACACATTTATAAAAACAAAGCTGGTAAACTAACTGTACAGCCCGTGGTCCTGATTTTGACATTTATAACAAACAGGACAGAGACAAAATTATGGCCTATGAAGTAAAACCAGCCACAGGCAAGTGTTAGGCCATATGTTCAACAACCCTGGGATCTAAGCTTCTCTTTATAACAAGATTAGCCAGGCAAATCTGAGATAACTGGAGTTTACTATTTTTATCTGCTGCAAAGACCACATGAAAAAGTAAATAAAGACAATGACATTTTGTGACAAAAAAAACCTAAATACATGAACCAATTTAAGAAAAGAAACCTGAACAACCAGGAACCCCAAAATACCTAGTAAGATCAGCCTACTAATTAGGCAACAATTTCAAACTGCTAAATTGTAGAGACTTAGTCATCACCCCTTAGAAACAAATATGAAAAGGCTTAAAAATTTCTTTTTATCAAACACAACACATTGCTGTTAATATGAATAAACTCCAGCTGTTCATCAATATCACAGAGGACATCAGATTATTAATCTAACAATTACAGACATTTCAAAAGTGGCATTTTTGAACCCTTGTAAATAGATGGAACAAGCATTCTTTTTTGTGAGCAGTTCTGATGGCGTGGTGTTAGTGTACTGAAGTATCCTCATTCACATTTCTTCAAGGCTCCTTTTGATAGCTTCTTGCAGTTCTGCATCATGCAGTTCTGTGTCCTGGCGTTCTGCATAAATAAAAAAAGACCGTAATGTCAAACTGCAATTGATAACTAGCCATAAACACAACTACCTTAATAGATAAAGCATGAACTTATTTCTGTGGGCAATGTCAGCAGACTGCAAAAAAAACCCCTAAGAAACAGATGACAATTTCCTCTCCTTGTTTTATGCTATCTTTTCAACACTACAAAATGTGAAAAACACCTCTACAACTTTTCACTGTCTTAACCAGGAGCAGCCCAATGATTAGGTTAAGACCATAATTGCAACTCTCTATTTACTGGTCAAACTAATAGCAAGATTAGAACCCACATGTATGCACCAAGAAAAATAAATGAAGTATTAAAACAAAAAAACAATACACATAACAAGCAGAGAGGTTTCAGTATTTTCATTCCAGTTCCTTATCCAGAGATATGCCATACCTACATTCTGACTTGGCAGCAGTGTTGTCACTCTTACTAGGTAGGCCAGACAAGTAGATAAAAAGTCATTCTCAGCAATAAGAATAGTCTAGATCAGGACTGCTACAGTTTTGACAGTGGGGAGGAAAACTGCATTGCAGTCATCTGATTTCTTAACAATCTCAAACAGCTTTCATAATACTCAAAAAAGAAGTTTTTGCATTACTTTTAGGTTGTTTTAGGCACTAATTGCTTGGTGTTAGCGATCAAATACCATAAATTTGACAAGGTTTGTACACATAGCAAATATTAATATCAATAATATAGTTGGAAAAATTAAAGCAGTTTTCAGACATACTGTCATTCATTAATTATTCATCTTCTGCTTCAGTAGGACACAAGCACATCCTATTAAAAAGAAAGATCTGTCTATTCATATGAAAAAGGAAACAGAATTTTAAAACTTTAATAATTGTTGGGTTGTTTTATGCAAGGCTGAGATTTGGAACAGAGATCATATCACTGACTGCTCTCTCATGCATCTAGACTTTCCTGTAATATCCAGAACTACTGATAAAACAGAGTTGCTTAAAGAAAAATATTACATTCTCACAGAAACAAACAAAACCAAACACACACAGAAAACCATCTGCTGACAACTGCTTGCATTAAAATATGTTATTTAGCCACTAAGCCTGTGCAAAAATACAGAACCAGGTCCAAACTGTGACTCATCTGAAGCCAGGCTGCTTCATAAGGTCAGATGCCTGCATAGTGCAGAATCAGAAGTGGGACCTCCTGCATGCACCAGATGCCACTGCTATCCCAGTACTACGGGGGCCTGAATGCACCAAACTTTCAGTGCTGGAGATGAATGCTGGACATTTAACAACAGTGTTTAGTAACAGCTGCTAGACTTACAACTGAATGAATTCTGGGAACATAAGATTCAGTAATCAGTTTTATCAATCAGTTTGTACAACTTTTTTTGGGTTTTTTTCAGTTCATTTCCATCAGGTGGAGGGGCAGAATCAAGTCTTTCAACCATAAATTATTTTCAAAGCACACTGTGGTCTGTCACCAAAAATGCGTGACTACACTCAACACCACCAGTAAGCTCAACAGCAAAAAGGATGAAAACAATTTCAAATAACATAAAATAGGATGTAAACGGACAGATTGTGATGCTGATTAAACCTTGTGCATAACTATGCAGCTCTTTCAGGAGACCAGAGTGCTTTATTGTGAAATTATATCTAATCTTGAATTATTTATTGAGAAGTTCAACTATTTAGTCAATAGTTCTGCTCTGAGACAACACAGTCATATTAAACTGGTACAAAGTGAACTCAGTAAAGTCTTTAATTGACCAGTACCCTGTGGTGTCCAATGACATAGATTTTTAGTTTGATGGCATGCTTCTCAGGTTGGGAACTTTTTTATTTATAACTCATCACAGCATTCTTCACTACTCAAGACTGCCCAGCGTAGTTTAGAAAGTATTCCTAACAGGTCACTTGCTACAAAACTGATTGTAAGTTCAATTTCTGTATCTTCCATAATTAATAGTGCTCTTGAATACAGAAAAGAAAAAACTGACAGACCTTCTTGTTTGTCTGTTTCTTCTAAGCTCCGCTTCAGTGTTTCTTTCATATCTTCATCCTCTTCACTATCTAAACCTGAAATGCACAAATGAAAGAAATTATACATTGCTTCTAATAAAGGTATTAACAGCCTCTCTTGCACTTCTTTTACTGTAACACTAACTGATTTGGAGAGTATACTTGTTATGATCTAAAAAAATCAAGATAAAAATACATTCCAGTGGTAGTTTAAGACAGCAACTCAAGAGACAGTTGTTTTTCAGCTACCTCCTTTCCCTTCTCCACACAATCTAGAGGCAGATTGCTTCAATTTTTTATTATGTTAAAGCAGTAATAAGAAATAATAGGTGCAGAAGCTACCGTGTCTACTGCATTTGTGGGATTTTTGGTAATATTTAGTTATTAAAAATGACTCACTTTCTATAAATCGCTCACTTTCTATAAAATGTATTATGGATTTAATTATGTGAAGAAGTGCCTTAGTGTGTCTCTGCCTACATGACTGCAGCTGTATTTTATTGCCCAAATACTGTGTTTGAACAATGGAGTGCTAAAACTCAACCAAGCAGTGCAATCAGCAGATGTTGCTGTTCAAGTCTCATACAAGCAGAAGGTTGAAAGACTTTGTTTAATCTGTTAATTCATCACAACCCAGCCCAGACAAAACTCCACAACCTTTCCCTTTCTTAATAACACTCTCACAAGGCTGGTTTCCAGCTCCAGAAGAACAGCTTTATTTTGCAGTGTCTAGTGTACCTGAAGTCGTGTGGGGTTTGTTTGTTTGGTTATTTAGTTTTTTGTAGGTCGGTTTTCCCCCCATTAAACAGAGGCACAGTAAAGTACAGGTTAAAAGTCAAGCCAATGAGTCACGTTATGCATTCACGCTCCTGCTACAGGCTATTGCTATTTTGGGAGATGGTCTCTGTAATGAGGTCTTACAGTATTAGCAATCAACAAGGTCTCCTGCAGTCATACCAACAGAGGCACTCCCCTTAAAGTCATCACATTTATTAATACATCTATATACTTCTGATTACATTAACCAACAAAGAACTTTCTGATATGGCCATCTAATTTACTGACTGTGTGACTTCTGGCATTTTGAATTACCCAACTTAGCTATTCAAATTGTCAGGTACGCTTCCAAAATTTGTTTTCAAACCTCTGACACACAACCTGTTTGAGCAGAACCTTGCTGACTTTCTCAATTCCAGGAATAAAAATTCCAACAGCTGGTGTCAAACAGTGATCAGCAGCCCAAAAATATACTAGAAATAGATAGTTTAAATGGTATTTCTCCACTTACTTGGCAGACTGACTGTGAACTCCTTTTGGAGCTGCCTACTATTTCTGAGCAGAAGAGATACTAATTTTTACATCACTTTCCAAAGCAAAGGAAAGAAAAATCCACACCCCCTCATCCCCCAAAGCAGTCACTACAATTACTAATGAAAGGGAGGAAAAAGCACAAAGGAAAGGCTTTTTGCAAGTGGCTTCTCCCTTATTAACTATCCTTTTAATCTTCCAGCCTGGAAGACATGTCAGACGACTCCAAAAAGTTTTATACCTGTTAGAGGTGGAACAGTTGAAGCAATCACTCCCTAAATCAATTCTTGGCTTAGTACACATGACATAAGAACACTTCCAGGGATGGGGCATCCACAGCTTTTCTGGGCAACTGGTCAAATGCCTCACTACCCTCCAAGTAAACAATTTCTTCCTACCATCTAATCCAAATCTTCCTTCTTTTACAAAATCATTCATCCTTGTCTTGTAACTATCTGTCCACATAAAAAGTCCTTTTTTATAAGGCCCCTTTAAATACTGGAAAGCCACAATGTGGTCTCCTCAGAGAATTCTCTGCCCCAGGATGAACTACCACAACACTCTCAGCCTTTCTTCCCAGCTCTGTGATCATCTTTGTGGCCTCCTCTGGACCCACTTGAACAGATCCGTGACTTTCTTGTGCTGAGGACCCCAGAACTGGACTCAGCACTCCTTGTGGGGTCTCATGAAGCCAGAACAGAGGGGCAGAATCACCTCCCTTGACCTGCTGGCCACTCCTCTTTTCATGCAGCCCAGGATGCCATTGGCCTTCTGGGCTGTGACTGCACACTGTTGCCTCATGTCCAGCTTTTCATCCATGAGAACCCCCAAGTCCTTCTCCACTTGTCTGTTCACAGGCAGCTCTTCTCCCAGGCTGTAATCATGTCTGGAATTATCCCCACCCAGGTGAGCACCTTGCACTTGGCCTTGTTGAACTTCATGAGGTCCTCATGGGCCCACGTCTCAAGTTTGTCCAGGTCTTCCTGGATGACATCCCACCCTTCAGGTGTGCCAAATGCACTCCACTGTCTGTGTCACTAGTAAAGAGACCGAAGAGCACTCGTCCCAAGACAGAGTCCTGGGGGTCACCATCTGTCACCAGCCTTCACTTTGACAAAGAGTCACTGACCACAGCTCTCTGGCTATGTCCATCCAGCCAATTCCCTATCCACCACCAAGTCCAGGCAGATGATATGAGAGCTTTCCCTTGTCAAGCATTGCAGTTGCTCTATCATAAAAGGCCACCAGACTGGTCAGGCAATGTCTCAGAATGGTGGAAACTGGAAGGGACCTCTGGAAGTCATACTGTCCAGCCTCCCAGCTCAGTCAGAATCATCTACTGCCCAGGACTCTGTCCAGATAGCTTTCGAGTACTACTGAAAAGACAATGTAGTGGGGAGCTCCAAATTTGTTAGATATGACCTTCCTGAATAAAGTGAAAGCATCACCTTCCTCAACCTACTGGCAACAATTTTCCTAATACAGCTCAGGGTACTGTGGTACTCTCACCCACCAGAGTACACATTAGCTCACGGTCAACTTGGGTGTCCACCAGGACCACCAGGTTCTTCCCTACAAAGCCATTTCCCAGCTGGCTGACTCTTGGTCAGCATATATTGATGCTTCAGGCTGTTTCTCCCCAGATGCAGAACTCAGCACCTCCCTTTGTTGAACTTTATGAGATTTATTGTCAGCCCACTTCTACCCTGTCAAGGTTCCTCTGGATGGCAGCAAAGTTCCTGTGGTGTATGAACTGCCACTCCCAGTTTTGTGTCATCAACACACTTGCTGTAGGTATACTCTGCCCCATCATCTAGGTCATTAACAGACATTAAAAAGGATCAGCCCCTGTACTGGGACACAGCTGGTTCCTGACCTCCATGTCACTGATCACCAAGTTCCAGGTCTGGCTGTTCAGCCAGTTTTCAATCCACCTCAGTTCTCTCATCCAGCCCACACTTAGTCAGCATATACTGCTGGCATCTTCTAATGAATGTTTAATTTTGAGAAACCAGGCATGTCCAATCCCTCTTGTTAAAATGCTCAGCACATGCTATAGCTCCCAATTCCTTTGGTGTCAGAGGAAAAGCAGCTGCCCAGTTTCAAAGGCAAGAGATCCTAAGATCTCTTGTACTATTCTCCAGTACATTTTGTCAAATACACATCTGGTAAGAACCTCTGACTGTACCTGTTCTTTCAAAAGAAATCCTACTGCTCACTACTGTCCTCATATACTGACATATTCCTGCCGGAAGAATGAGAAAACAGGAAAGCAATCTCTGGATGAATATAGAGCTCAGAGTGATTTTTTTTTTTTTTGACATTTAATGTCTCTCAGAAACCTGTTCTGGGGAGAGACCGGCAACTTTTACAGAATATAAGCGCCACCCACTGTCCTGCCACCGAAGCACCACAGCTTGAATTTGGATTAGCTGCCTACACAGCTCAGGGTAACATCCCCCCTATATCTGATCTTCTTCTTTTGCACACCCCAGTTACCACCAACCCTTTCATAATTTCCATTAGGTTTACCACCAGAGACTCAATTTTCCTTCCCCAGCCCTCCTCCTGCTCCCTTACCACACAATACACCTCTTGTCTACTGTACAGTCTCACACCCCACATCCACTTCCCTCCTAAAATACTCCTTCTCTTCTTAGTCTTTTCAGTAACTTCCAATCTCACCTGCCCTTTTCCCATTCCAATGTACAGCAGCATTCACATCACACCACCTCTCCAACCACTGACCCTTCTCCTCTCTTACAGCTGCTGTCTGGAAGTGCTACCTTATGGATACCATTTGTTAACTCAGTCAGGATCCCAGGAATTACTTAGCCAAAAGCTTTAGATCAGTACCCCACCCTTACTCTTGTTAACAATCACATTTGGTATGTGTGGCCATGCTGCCTTTAAAATACTTTCCTTGGCTTCTAGAATCTTTTCTTTTATTCCTTTTTTCATATGCCCCTGGAGGATCCTTCCCCCATACTCTTCCCCAATACTTACTGCTCTAATCTCTCTCCATATTAAGTTAATATCATCTGTAAATGCAAGTACAGCTACTCCCTGCTGAGGGTTACACCTTTCTTCCTCCATGCAAAGCAAGCTTCACTCTATGTATCTCTGCCTACAGTTGCTTATTCAAGTGTAGGAGAAATAAAAATAAAGCTCTCAAGCTGCCACTCTCCTCCAATTGCATTTCTTGGAAACTGTGGCCAATATAATTATAGTCTCTCAGACTCTCAGCTAACCTTTATCTTCGACTCCTCTCTCAAATTCAAAGCCAGATTTAAGCTAAACCTCAAGAATTGTTTTTGTATGATCTGAGCGGCCAGGTCTTCCCAGTTCATCCACTGGCCTACAATTGTTCAGAGTCATTATCTTAGGTCTCAGTACATAGCTTTCTCCCTAGGGCATACACATACAAGAGATGCCACTGACATACCAAACCCACTAGTAACTTCCTGCTGTAGCTAACACCAGGTTACAACTGAAGGGTGACTTTCTTATCACTCTCCACTGCAATAAGCTGTGGCTGCTATAATAAAGGAATATATTACTAGAGAAACTATAATTCATTCATGGTGCATCACTCTGCAGATGCTCATGCCCTTCACATTCAGTTTCACATTCAGGAAAGTGGGGGCTGGAGGCTCTGATTTGCAATCTGTGTTAACTGCTGGTTTGGAAAAGCAGAGATGGAACAGATGTAGCATTCATACGGGACCTCAAACGGGACCACACAAGGACGTTCACTATGGAGAAATAAAGCAACAAAATCTTCACTATGGAGAAATAAAGCAACTATTCTCAATGTCTTCTATAAATTTCTTCTCCTGTCCTTTGAAATTATTTTGTTGGCTGTAGTTAAAACAAAAGATTTTGGGCATAGTGGGAGCTAGGAAGCTTGGGAACATTCATTCAAATGAACTGAAATCCTGCTCTTCCAAACATAAAAACTCTCATGAAAGCTGCATTTGGTAGTATTTAAGCATTTCCAGCAAGAGCAGCAGATTGAAGACGTAGGCTGGCAACTCCATTTGAGCACAGTGAAATGTACTTTATGGGTCAGTGAAAGAGCTACAGTGGCTATCTGGCAGACAACACTACATTCAGTACACCACTGACAGGCTCACGAGACAGACTAGCTCTTCAAAACAAAGGATAAGAAATACTTTCAAAAATTTGTTCGTATTATTTTAAAGAGTCTGTTTTACATAAGAGCTCAGTCACTGAACGATCTCACGTGAACCTAACTGGGAGAAATACAGTTAAGCTAAAGACATCCACTTACACAAAAACAACTTGTCAACTAAAAAGTTGCAGCAGTCCTGTCAGTGTACAGATGGATGTGATGACCACAACCTACTATCAGCTTTGCACTCAACATTGTCCAGCACTCATTAAAAGTGTACTTTCAACACACAGGATATTATCGAGACATAGACAATGGAATAATGGTATTTTTCTGCACACTACAGGGTTTTTTTTGTTATAAAGGAAGACATTGAAAACTCTTCCACCATTCCCAAACCACTCAGTTAATATGCATGAAGCTCTTGTCATGTGTTGTGGCTTCACCATAAAAGCAAAAACCTTCTTCATTTATGGACTCAGGCTTAGCAGCATCAGTGAACAAGTAAGAATGCCTACTCTTTTCATACCTCAAAGGAAGTTCAAGCACCTCCTCCAGCCAAGGGTTTCCTATAGTAACATACATTTGGTATTGTCTTGCAACATATGCAGAAAATTTTATTATTTATTTTAAAATAAATGCAGTACTACAGTTCTCACAACAGCTGGACTGGTACAACATTTCCTAAGATACACCTGTCAGATTGCCACATCTAAACACAATCCAGGTGCTCAGAAGCTAATGATAGCTCTATCAAGGTGATTTAGGGAAAGAGCTTTTTCATTTTGCAGCTCATCCAATACCAACAACGGTCTGATATTTTTCAGCATGATTCTCTGTCCTGTTTCTCACTTATTTCACTCTCCAGAATAATAGCCATAGGCTTGAGAAAGTCACAAAGCAAGCAATTCTTGTTTGCATTTCCTTATACTCAGCTGCTTTTCCATAACAGGTCAACAAGTTATACCAGCCTATGATACACTGCAAGACTTTCCATCTCAACCCTCCAATACTGGTTTTGCCACATTAAGACTTGCAAATGATGGCTCATGCTGCTGAGCCCACAATATGTGTGTACTGTGTGGCGGCTTTATCTTTTTAAAGAAAAATTTTATAAACTCTTGGTAACAACATCATCCCACAATGCAGCAAATACAGATCTATTACCAACAATGAATTCTCTAATATTATGCTTTAATACACGACAGGGAGACAAAGGCAGCTCTTGCTGTCTGGGTCCCCCCTTGCTGACACTGACTAAAAAAGGGGACAATTCTGTTCCTTACAAGTTTGTTAAGGAATGCTAACAGCCAAAAGAATCATATGTCATTTCACCAATTTCCTGTTCAAGGTGGTTTTTTTTTTTATAATGACCACTAGTGCAACTTAAGTGGAATGCACAATGAGCAGTCAGCCAGCAAGTTAAGGTTTGCAGCCTCCAGGTAGGGCCAATTACCATAACAGTAAATATTAATGTAGCAAAGGACATTGAAAGAAGTGTTAAATTAAGAAAACTTCTAATGCCTGGGGTGGCCAGAAAACTCTGTAAGCATCTTTTCTGTATCAAAAATACTTAATTCCAGCTCACCACATATAATATTTATTTCTAGGATGGTATTTAACTATCCTATTTTTTTCCCCTTTAATGAGTCAATGCCAATTCATCATTCAGAGATAGCACTCCACTTTAATCTTCTTTGTGGAAGAGCAATACCATGTTCTAGCTCTCATAAACCTGTATCAAGACTAGCAGTGTAAATTTTCAGAAAACAGTTTAGGGCTAACTCAGAAACAACTTTCGCTAACATACCCTGAATTTACAGCCCTACAAAACTGCAACAAGAAGCCAGAAAAAGCAAAAATGTCTACAGAGAAATGTCAAGTCTTTCAGGAAAACAGCAAAATACTTTGAAATGCTGGTAAGTATTAAAATTCAGCTCTGGTATCCTTTGCATGAAAACGAGCTGGCTCAATCCTCTTCAATTATCCTATATAAAACCAATGTGATCATTTTAGCATGCCATTAGAATCTGGCACTTTAGAGAACTTAAGAAGGTCTATTGAGACTTTTTTCTCAAAATGGGTGTGTGAGTCGTGCCAGTGAAGACAATTATCAAATGACAGGAAGTAGCCAGGAGGTCCAAGTTAAAATAGACAGAAGTATTTTGAGAAATAATGATGCTTTAGCAGGGTCACATTTGTTTCAGCCACAGAATAAATCAAGCCAAACAGATCTGAGAACAAATTGATAACTATGCACACAAGAGTGCTTTAAACAGCTTCTCTTGAAATGGAAAGGAGTTTTCAGACTCAAACATCAGTTTTTTCTCCTGCTATAATAAAGAATACAGGAATGACAGAGTTTTTTATATTGAATAAAAATGCTTAATTAAGTCTGTTTTCAAAACATGCCCAAGAATAATGATTTTCTAATCTATTATTCATTGAAATACCACTACAAGAAGCACCAAGCAACAGCTTCTGTTACCAATGTAAGTGCTCTATTTTTTTACTGGAAAGAACTATCAGTTTACTGGAAAAATTGTGTTTAATGTTTACTTTCTACCTTTTGTGGTATCTGAAATGCTGTTTAGCAAGGCACACATCATGTCTCCTTCAATGTGGTGAGGATTCAGGATGCGAGCTGACCGCTGGGTCATTTTAAATTGGTTTTCCAGTTCCAGGAAGCTTTTGTCTCCAGAAAGAACAGTGAAAGGAATTTGCTTGGGCAGGTGCTCATCCAGACGACCAGCCTATACAAAACAAATAACAAGTGTTGAACAGAGATCATGTTTTTATCTCATGGCATTTGGCTAGCTTTGTGCAAGACAGGTCTTCATTGGAAAGTTTCCTACAGCAATTTATTCCTGCCTTTATGATCCAAGCCAAATTACCCCACTGTGAAAGGCACTGTTTCAAAAGTTTGATGCTCATTTCTTCTCTATGCACAATAGATACTGGTGATGGCTACCAGAATAGTACAGATGGAGTATGGAACAAATTCCTAAAAAGCAGCATTTTAGAACTGTCTCTACATAAAACAAGTCATCTCTGCACAGCTTTTTAAGAGTAACATAAAAAGCATGATGAAACATAAAACCACTCTTGCAAAAATGTGCTTATACAGTTAGATAGGTAGTAATTTTATATTTAACAGATGAAGCACTATATGGCCTCCAGTTGCACCAGGGGAGGTTTAGCTTTTCATTGAAAAAAAGGTTGCCAAGCATTGGAACAGAATGCCCAGAGAAGCAGTGGAGTCACCATCCCTGCAAGTGTTCGAAAATCACGTGGATATGGCACTTAAGGACATGGCTTAATGACAGTGGTAGTGCTGGGTTGATGGCTGGATTTAATGATCTAGAAGGTCTTTTCCAACCTTAAAAATCTATGATTCTACATTAGGAACACGAGTCCCTGTGGCATCCCAGATTCCCATCCCTCACCTGCACATCCCCAACCCTGCCAAAGCCCAAAGTCTACTGAATAAAGGCACTGCTCTTTGTCAGCTCAACAAGGTCTGTGAAACCATCACCCATTCAACTCCATTGTAAAGATGGCTTGAAATTTCAGCTACTTGAAGAGAAACAAAGGAGTTACATATCACTCTCAAAGAGAAACTGTAAGAAGTGCAGGATTTTACTCTTCATTCCTAACCAGCTCCCTTCCCCTCCACAACAGACTGTTGCTCTATTCAGGCTAATTTTTAAGTCACTTCTCAACCACCTGACCCCACTCAATCCAGGTTTATTATTCTTTATAGGGGATGCAGAAGCGTCATGGAAAGACTCTAAAAACATCATCTGCAATTAATATCAATAGCAGATACCATCTGCCACCCTTCTCTGGGTACAGGATACAAAAAAGCAAGTGTGCCCTAACTTACATGAACACAGAGAGCAAAGTCTGCTGCTTCTCTTCTGGTACTGCAACGTGGATGAAGAAAGAAACATCCAATCCTCTTAAGATAATTGTAAATTTTGCAATGCACTGGAGGCTTCCAGTTGCTGTATCCTCCTATACAGTGAAGGGGAATAATATTAGTAACAATAAAAAACAAACAAACCGTGGGTTTGGGTAGAAACACCTCTATGAATTAAGAATGTAAGAAGGCAAAAGCAAATATAAAACTGTCTTTAAAGACAGAATTTATTCTGACCAATGTGAAAGCTAAGAACAACACATAACCCAAATCCCCCCAGCCTTCTTCTTCTTTAGATAGAAGGCAAAAAAAACATAGCTAGCCTGATGCTACTCTATCAATTTTGTACAATTTTTTTTCTTCAAATCCTGAAAAGCTTATCTTCTAGATATCATGTGCTTTTAGACACAAGGACGTGTTTTTCTCCAGTTCGAAGCACAGTTACCGTTAATGTGCAGAATCAGAACGCTCTGAAAACATAGTACAAGTACAAAAATGCTTCTCTTAGGGAAACCTGTACTGGAGGAGTTACACAGTCAACATGCACTGTAACTGCCTGACACATCTCATCCCAGAACTCATTAAAAAAAGGATCCAAAATCTGGAGCAACAGCTGAGAGAAATGCTAGAGTCCTAACAAAACCATGGATGCAGTCAATGACAAGCAAAATGAGGCCACAACTGGGAAAAAAGTGCAGGAATTTTCTAAACAGTATGCTAAGCATGTAGTAACAGGCTAAGAAAATAGGTGGATAATAAAGATGAGCTGAGTACAGACAAAACCAGTACCAGACTGAAACAAGTTGCAAAGGAAAGGAAAGAAGCACGAAGTCTCTCAAGAAGAGAGGAAAAACCAGAAGAGCTTGCCCCATAAAAATACATATGGCACCATAAAAAGGCAAGCAAATGGAAGGACAATTTGACCAGAGTGACTAAGAAGCTTTTAACATTCCAATGGCTAAAAAATAATGGGTTAGAGCAACAAAATGTTGCTTTATCTGCTAGATGATAGAGTGGCTGGATGTAATGATTTTGAACAGAAAATTAAAGCAGTCATTGATGGCACTTGACATGAGGACATGGGAAACCAATGTTCAAGTAATCAGGCTGCAGAGGATGGTTTACATCAACATGTCCACCCACAGTCTGACAAAGAAAAGCTTTCCTCAGTAGGTTTCTCCTGTTTTCCCCCTGTCTTTTCAGCCTAATGGCAAGAAAATGATACCAAAAATGATTGCAAAGATTTATTAAGAGTCTACATAGAAATGATTTAGTGGAACCTGTCCATAAGAAAAAAATGCTATTTGCAAGTTCTTCCTATCTGCCCTCAGCCACTGCTATTTGGGAAAGACTTGAAATCACCAGCCCTGTTTTTTGGCTGCATAAATGTGCAACATAAGCATTTGACCAGGGCAGCTGAAAACAATGACAGACCTGTATTTGTCATTTGTTAGCCCACAAATGGATGAAAGACAACTGAGTATCTGAAGACAGAAACAATACTGAGTCCAGACAATACAAGGGAGGAACTCAAAGCAAAGCTAAGGCTACACTAGAAACAGGAATAATAGAAATTATGCAGATATATAGTATAAAAAAAAAATTAAAAATTCAGAAATGTTGTTTGGGAAATGCAGGAAAAAAATGTTGCTGTATTTTCACAGGGTTAACAAACAAGAATAGCATGCCTCAAGTAACTATACAAATCATTATTATGAGAGGGTACCTACAACAACAGATCCAGATGTGCCTGGGAGCATCCTTAGTGTTCCCAGGCTCAAAACCAATATAGCTGACACTAAAATTGGCAAATTTTTCTTTAATATGAATATGGCCCATTTTATTCCCAAGTAACTCTTGTGAATAAAATGGGCCGTATTTTTTTAGTTCAGGCGCTTCAGGGGCCATTCCCATGAGGCAGCCTGCATCCAGCAAACCCATTAGGAAGTAAGGAATTGAGTGGTGCTGCTATGGGCTGTGCTGTGCCATCAGGCACCTGTGTCTGGAACATCTCTGGGCACAAAACTCCCAACAAACAGGTACCAGATTACAGGTTCAGGAGCACAGACGACTGAATCTCTACCACTTTACATTAACAGCTATACTTGCTCTGCCTTCATCAGCTAACTGGAAATTCTGTTTCTAAGATGAAAAAAAAAAAAAATCCTGGCATCAAATGGCTTTTCTGTACAACCTGAGCAGCATAAAAACTCCCAGCTTTCAGAATAGCCTCGATTATCTTTTATGGGAAGAGATAATGAAAAACACCTAGCAAGGAAGTACATACTATAGTGTTTAGCAAGTGTAAAAATACCTCACCTACAAATCTGGTAAGATGACACCTGTGTTTCAGACCATTAATATTTTGAAACTATCCCTTATCTATATTTTACTGAAGAAATCAACATACCACAGACAAAATAATTGTAAAGGTAGATACAGAGAAAACCTGTAGAAAAAGCATGAGGTGGACAAGCAGTTGGTTCAAAACCAGATAAGCAAAAACATCAAGTTAAATGGATGCTACTGGCAGACTTTGCAAAATGGTATGATCTTTAAGGTCCCTTTCAAACTGAACCATTCTAACCCATGACAATGTGAGTTCCATCAATCACTGGTATCTTAAAGATGGGACATACACCTATTGCTGTACAGGATGACCAGCACCACTCTCTACAGAACAGGCCAGAGACAGAACAAAATTAGAAGTCTAAGAGTGCAAAAGCATGCCTTCTGGAACTAAAAATCCAAACCAAAATAAGAAATCCCAGCCTTAAGAGAGGACTTAGGAGTTAATATAATCTCTGAGTACTATGGGTGCCCTGATAATTATGATAATATGATACAGCTGAAGTAAGTTCATAAGGGAAGCCAGAAAGACTCCTGAACAGTTCTGCAATTTGGAACTATTCTACAAGGATTAGTAGAAACAGTGGAGGTTTAGATGGAGTCTGAAAAGTTCAAGAAGCAACTTTAGAAGCCTAGTTGCCTCCTTGCTCCTGCTCTTTTTTCTCTCAGATTCAAGGAATCTCTGCTCAAGTATATGTGTAGACTTGTTAATCTTATATTTTAATTTACTTCAAATATTTTTTTACCTTGAAAACCCCAGATAAACGTCCCTTGGTTCAGGTTAGCTGGCAGCTGTGTGAAAAAGCTTCCCCAGTTGTCCAGATCCACCAACACAATGTGAGTCATGGTACTCAGATAGTCAAGATCAGGGAGTTCACCATCTTCAATGGGATAAAAAGGGCACATCAAAAATTCATGTAACTTTCTGGTCAATCAACTTGCTTTTGAAAACTCTTGTAGGCGCATATGTAAGTGAAAAGTCACAGAAAGAAAAGCTACAAAACCTGATGTTATTTGGTGACTGCATAGATTTTAAAAACAACTGAATTAGCACTTAAAAACGCACAAAAGAGAGAAAAGTAGAATCTGGCTATATGATGGTGTACACCTGGATAGTTTTCTGGTAAGCACAGAGAGCTGTCATCCTGCACCAAGACATTTTAATAACTCATTTAATATCCAGCTGTGTACCCCTGGCGATGGCAAGTGCCTGTGACATTCAACTGCTTGCCTGCACAAAAGCACATAAAATGTTTAGATATGCACTTTTTGCTGTACTTCTAACATAAATGTCTACCTCAATCAAAAGCATTATGACACCACTAGTAATCAAGAAACACTTCCAATTTCTGAACACAAGCAAACAATTCATACTGGGAATATAAATTCTCAGCTGATACTGCTTTTTGGCAAGCTAAGAAAGCTGAGATGATGGTATAACAGCCTTGCCCACACAGAAAGCACTAACGGGCTCATAAATATTTATATGTATAAAAAAGGCAATTTTCTTTTCAATGCCTATCGATCACTTTTACACTTCAAGGCATTAGATCCCTAATTGGGGTGTCCCTGATACTCCTCTTCCTTTTAACACCAAATTATGCCCCAAACTAATTTGAAAATCAAAATGTTTCAGTCTCAGAATTCTCACACCTGCCTTTTTTTTTGTCTTTTTTTCCCCAAGACTTCATACAAATGGCATATAACAATAAATTGCGGAGTCTGAGTTTTGGAAATTCAAGTACTGAGAACTGAGTGTTTGAGAAATAAAAAGTAGTAAATTCTGAGCTCATTTATAGACTGGATGGAACCAAATGGTATGTGACATTGGTACTGACAATGAAACAGAGCATGTTAAGGACAGCAATACTTTTCCAATGCTGAAAGAAATTTTCTACATACTTTCACTAAGTTCTTCAGAATGTTCTAAGTCCTCATTTTTTATTTTCTTTCCCTCTATTGGGCCCTGCAGAGAAGGAAACTGTGGTCTGTCCTGAGTTTTGGATGGAGATGCTTGAAATTGTTGCCTGTGAGGTTTTCTGACCACACAAGCCCCACTTGCTGAAAACTTGAATACTGTGTCTTCTGATTCTGATGCAAGACTTGATAGATCAGGTTTCTGCAAGAAGCAGTGTTTCATGTGATAGTGCTGATGCGCGCTTTGAAGATCATCAAAGTTTTTGTTGCATGCAGCACATCTAACAACATACATCTCTCCCCTCGATTTTACTGACTTGTGACTCTCGAGGTGAGCGTTCATATCAGCAATATTCTGTGCCGTGGCACAACACAGGCAGCATCGAAACCATAAGTTTCCTTTCTGCAGCATGGCTTTCTGACAACTCTCATGATCGTTCCTCCTGTTTATTTTGGAGATGTAAGTTGTCCAGCAACCACAGGTAAAGCGGTCTCCTTGTTCCACTGGGAGGAAGTCCTCATCTTTTTTTATTGACACTTCCATCTGCTCAGGCACAAATGTATAGTCCATGCTATGAAGAGCCTTGTAATGGACTAGAAATTCTTCCTCTGTGTTGAAGAAGAGATTACCACAAAGGCCACAGAAGTATTTAGTCTGCATCTCCTGATTATGATGCTCTTGGAAGTGCCGCTGTAGAGTTCCTACCTTCCGAAAATGATTTCTACATATGCCACATGAGTACCTGTGAAATGCATGGCTTTCTAAGGACATGCAATGCTGTTGAACACTCTCTTCAGACTCAAACATCTCCTCACAAATACGGCACTGCCATTTTCCCACAACAGGACTACTTTCAGGGGACAGTTCCACAGGGCCAGAAATGCAGTCTTTATCTCCACCTGCAGAAATGCTCACTGCATCAGAAGCAGATGGCATAGGTTCATCTTCTACAGCTTCTTGCTCATAGTAGTAACTATGCCCACCATGAAATTCAGTTACATGTCCCATAATATCTTCTTCTCTAAGATCTACAGAGCATGCTCTGCACCAGAGAAGAAAATTAGTCAAGTGTGCTCCTCCATGGAATCGGCTCATATGCAGGCGGATAATGCTTGAATTTTCAGCCAGCTTTCCACACACAGCACACTTGTGACAGATCCTATTTGCTGATAAAATGTGCTTTTCTACTGACTCTTCTGTAAAAAACTTTTGAAGGCATTCACAAAACCAGGCTTTTACTTTGGAAGCACTACCTTGACTTTGGTTTGCAACTTTATCTTCACTTTTACCTTTTGAATTACTCCTCCGTTTTGAAGGACTAGACCCTATTTCACTGGAGGACTCATCTGGACTCAAATGTCTTTTCAGCAGTGGTCTTGACCGTTCCACAATGTTGGCCAAATGAGACTGATTTTTATGTTTTCCATTGACATGGCAGAACACCAAGATTGACTCTTCCAGTGTAGTAAAAACTCTAATGTTATGTTGAGTGGTTTGTTTGTGTTGAGTCATCTGATTCTTATCAGCAAAGAGTTCATCACAGTTCGCACAGTGACCTCTCATTTTAAATATCTCTGCAACTTGGGAGATGCTTTTCTTTGACAGTGCCATGGGTCCAGAATTATAACAACGTGTTCTAGAGTGAATAAAAAACATAAAAGAGGTTATATCACCATGTGAAACATTTGTAAACTTTCAGATGTACTCAATATATTACCAAGCAGCTACAGCAGTAAGAGCACCCTGTTCCGTGCACTATGTACTTTAACCCACCTACCAGCTTGTCAATAAAATCATGGAATGTATATTTAGCCTCTGAAATTTGAAGAGAACCAAGTGCTAATTTCCAAAGCTAGCATGTAGATTGATGCTTATGTTTTTGACTGTACATTTTCAAAATCAAATACTGTAAACTTAGAAATAGTGGAACAGCAAAAAGCTTTTCTTGTTCTGTTACAGAAAATACAAAAAGGATCCTGACATTACCTCACTGCAGAAAGCTGATCAAAGTTAAGAGGGCAGGCTTTTGATTGTTTATTCAGAAAGTACATTCAGGTGGTCCCACCTGCCCTGAAATCCACTGGTGTCACTAAAAGCATGTCTGCATACCTGTCACTGATCTATTATAAAGACAACTGCCTTTCACAAACCTGAAATGAGCTGTTAATTCCATATGTGAGCGCAGTATCTTGAAGCAGGACATGCACTTCACTTGGAAGGAGACCTCTTTGCACAGAGATATCAAGAGGTTCTTTGCAAAGGATGGAAAAGGTAGTGGATCACCAGACTTCAATGCATCTGTAAAACAGAATGGCAGAAAGTGCAACCACACGTTAATTTCAGCTCTCTGATGACATAATTACTGTTGTTACTTTTCTGTCACAGGGTTCAGAATGCAAGTTAACAAATGTCAGCTGAGCTACAGTAATTGTGCAATGGAAGCTGCAACTAAATCCTGATTTTTTTTTTAATTTCTGTAACAATCTTATACCTGAATCTGTTTGCAGTTTGCTTTTTTGTACTCAGCGACTGATTTTACTTCCCTTTTCCTCCTTCTAAAATGTGAGGTCAGTATCTCTCTTAGGAAGGTTCTTAGCTGCTTCTCCTCCACCTATCACCAATTATGTACTCTTACTAGATCAAATTTTGTTTTAAGCCATCCAGTATTTTTTCTGAAAGAGTAAACAATTTATTTAACAAGTTCCCACATACCCTGACCATCTCTTTCTTTCTTTCCCATCCTTAATGTTAATTCTTAAATTTTTAGATGCAGGACTTTCTGTTGTTCTGAGTATATATTCCACAGGTATACCAGCAGAATAAGAAAATGCTACTGAAAAGATAATGGAAAATGGTTTATGGATTATATATTGTTCATGTTCATTTTCAAAGAAAATCAAATTTTCTTTGATTTTTCTGTTTTAGTAAGATGTGATGATCAGCAGGCAGTAATTTGAGGTTATGCCTTTCAGCTAACTTCACTGGCAGATCTCAAGCCATGCTGACAATTATTAATCATGAAGCCTAACTAATGCAAAGTAAAAAGTGGAGCACTCAATTTTTTGTTCTGAGTTAAGCACTCTCCAACTCTAAAGAAGAAAACACTAACTTGTGCTTTTAATCTTTTCAAAGCAATAGCTCACCAGTAATGTTTTTAAAAACCTATGACCTGAATTTAAAAGCATCTGCAGTCATCACATTCAGAATTAATAACCCATTTGAGAATAAAAGTACATTAGAGTGACAATGCATAAGGGAAAGTATAACCATGCAGCTGATTGTCACTTCACTACAAGAAGGCAGCAGTAATGACTCAACCTGCAGGGGATTCCTTCAAAGCCTGCCCTTTCTGTACATTTCCTGCAGCCACTCTAGGGGACACCAGAAGTCAAAGATACATTTATGAAGATGAGAAATAATACCATGAATCCTTTTGGCCAAGTAGGCTTCTTCAGACAGTTGGAACATCTAAAACATGGCCACTTAGCAGTTCAGCTAACAGAGAAGTAAATGCATTAATGCCTATTGCTTATATCTGAAATAAAATCAGTACAGCTATGTTGGGCATTACCCCTGTTTGCAACACCATGATCAGACAGATCTTCTCTGGACCCTGTTTGCAACAACATGATCAGACAGATCTTCTCTGGACTTTAAGCATGCTTCAGGACATTCCCAGCTTACAACATAACCAGTATTTCAGCCTTCAGCAGCCCTGTAGCCCGTGCAAGCCATCAGACCAGCAGCAATGTCCCAGCTAAGCACTCTAAATTTGCAATTATAGGGAGAAGACATTTTAACAAGTCTTTGCCATCAGGAATGCCAAGGACACTGACAAGAAAAATAGTCTCCAAGCACACTACAGACAGCAGAGTAAGGGGAAGGAACTCAACAGCCACTCTGACTGGAATTGAAAAGAAATGTATGTGTTTTGCTCTGAGTCTCTATCAACACGCTAAATGTAAAGTTATTCAGGAAAGCAGTTGCATGGAGTCACTGGAGGATGAGAAACTTATATGAGAGACTCAACAGCATCTCATTACAGCAAGTGTGATAGAGGAATCACTTCTACGTAAAAATATGGATTTCAAAGCATCACACTTAAGATCTTAAAAGAAAAATAAGAATTAGTTAACAAACTTTAAAACCTTAAGCTTTTTTTATTCAGCAGAAAATGTAAGTCAGTTCCTATATTAAGGATGAATTATCAGAAAAAATTAAAAGCACTACACTTAGTAGTAACGTACCATTCAGTTCAGAAACCTGGACGAAGTGCTTCTGTTGCGACATATGCTGCCAACACTCATCTCTTTTGGTGAAAAGGAGGAAGCACTTTGGGCATGCAAAACACTGAATATGCTGTGGAGGAATACCTTTTTTATGCCCATCATTTTCATTTAGCTGGAAGAGAAAATTATCTATTTAGGAAAAAAATTAAGTCAAGAAACCAGGCCCAGTTCTCACGTCCTCCCATTCCTCTCTCATTTCTGTGGTAATATTTTCACTTTTACATTTTCAGCTACCACATCTGTATTTACCTACAGCCTACCCCTCTGCATTTCAGCTCACAAGACACAAGGAAGTGGCCAAAGTACCACTGTCAAACTAAGCTACTCATCCACCCTTACTGCACTGGCCATTTCTCCATCCCCTTCCTGCACTATTGGGAGCAAGTACCTTCCCAGCGACTATGGGCTCCAGCAATTCTTAGCTATTCCCTTTACAAAGGCTCTCAAAAAAAGCTCCCTCTGTCAATAAAGCAGCTGTTTTACCTCATGTCAGTTCTCCTCTAATCTTGCTAACCTCTAACTCCCCAAAGTGCTACTCCTCAGAGTAGCCCAAAAGGTCTGTGTCTTCTGTAGAAGTCAACTTCTTCCACCAACTTTGCCTTCTACATCAACTTCAGAGCTCTGCCTTCAGGGCAAAAATCCTTTAGTTCTGCTTCTGATATTTTTGCTTGCTTCTTTCTACATCACTTCAAGAATCTTCACTATATGCTTAGAGCTCTGATTAGGATTATCTCCCCATTCCTTACACATCAAAGTAATCCCATCTTCTCGCTGTCTGCAAGAGACACTCACTGCCCTTCCCCCACCTTGGCTGCTACTCCTGCTAATGTCCCTGAACACATGAGAGGCACACAACTTTGAAGCAATGGAAAAAGAGCAGGGAAAGACTACAACGCAGTCTTTCAGCTTCTCAGTTATGACTAATTATCAAGTTATTACTACAAGCAAAATTTAGTGTGATTTTCAGAAAGCCTAACACTTCCCCAAATTTAATGCAGTTTCTGGAGACTTGGTGAGAATATTTGTTATCGAAACACCCAATTTTGAAAATGTTATCCACTATCCATTTCAACACCAGACTGCTTAAATAAAATCCTTATCTCCTTTTTGCTCCTTTGCTTTGCTGTCAAGTTATTTTACCCTAACTTCCTGCCTTTACCTTTCATAGTTTTGGAAATGCAAAAAAAAGGGAATATCTATCAACAACACCAATAGATGGACAAGAGGTTCAATACAGAACTATGGTCCTCTTGAAAGCACACCAAAAATATAACCTAATGGTCACATCTATAGAGAATACTGTCAAGCTACACCAGCTGTTTGAAACACAGCAGAGTCAGAGAAAACAATCTTGAAGAGTAAAAGAGAGAAGAGAGAAAGAGGGTTAAAGAAAAAACAAAACAAAAAACCCCACCAAGAATCAATGCATCATTTTAAGTCTTAAACCCTCTACTACATTCAGTCAGGTGAGTTATTTATCTTTATGCTCTTGCCTTAGATAAAAGATGATCACTGTACTGCTGAGAGGTTGAAAATCTTTCACAGCATATCACACAGGCAAAAGCATTATGTGGGGGTCCGTGTAATGTGACTGTTGGGTCACAAGGAGAATGATCAAACCTGGAGAAGAAGAAATAATTATCAAACTAGTCCCCTCTAAATAGTCAAATAGCTTTTTTTTTAATGGGAAAAATTAAGGGAACTAACAAAACCTTAATTTCCTACATAGACATTTTAACAATTTATTTATTTTTATCTCCCTGTATTATTTCTGGTTGGGATGGAGTTCATTTTTTGCAGCAGCCTGCATGGTTGTTGTGTTTTGGGTTTATGAACAGTGTTGATAGCACAGAGAAGTTCTAGTTATTGCTGAGCAGTGCTTGCAGAATGTCAAGGTCTTCTCTGTTTTTCACACTGTCCCACCAGCAAGATGTTGGGAGACACAGCTGGGACAGCTGATCTCAAATGGCCAAATGAACATCCTGCAGCATATGACATCATGCTCAGCAATAAAAGTTGGGTGGAGGAGGAAGAAGATAGTTGGGAAGACAAATGCCATCACTCCAAGTAACTATCACATGTGATAGAGCTCTGCCTGTTAATTCCTTATTTTGCTTTGCATTTGCATGCAGCTTTTGCTTTACTCATTAAACTGTTTTTACATCAGCCCAGTGTTCTCACCTTTACCCTACATCCCACTAGTGTGAGTGAGTGAGCAGCTGTGTGGGGCTGAGCTGCCTGTAGGGGTTAACCCATGACACTGTCCTCAGCTTCTCACCCTCCTGCCTATGGACACATTCAGTAGTTAAAAGGCAGCATCTGCTGGAATTGAACACAGACACACTGCAAACTGACTAGCAATATCAGCTATGAACACACAGCCTACAGCTTTTGTTCCTCTTTCCCTGCATTAGGGGCTTTTCTTTTTACCTTACCATCAACTTGTGTAAGTTAGCCTTTTGGGTTTATTTCAAGTTTGGATGAAGATATAATAAACTGGAGTACAGAAATCTGACTTCTCAAAAAAACTCAGATATTAAAAAATGCTCAACAAGAGGAAGACATCAATTCTGAATGAAAAAACCAAACCACACACATCAAGTAAAAAAACTAAACCAAAAGAAAAGAAAAACTCCATGAAGCTCATCTTTATAAACTATTACATTTAATTGGCTCTCAAAATGGAGATTTGTCAGTACAGGCAGTTTAAAGCAGACTTGATGCACATTATTTCATTATTATTCCTTGCACTGAATTCTTGCAGTGTATCTCCTTACCTTTGAAGGTGACCTAGAAGAAGATGTACATTATCAAACTGCCTGTTGCAATGCATCACAGGACAACATTTGGGACTGCTGTTGACTCGAGTCTGACCCATCCTCTTAAAAATATCCCTTCTTCCACCATTAACAGAGCCAGGTTTCAGACCTGTGTTCCAAAACAAAGTACTTAACCAGAAGCTGAATTACAGAGACTTAAGAAAACAAACAACACACAAGCCCTAAAGCGTTCCAGAATCAAATGGTGGTAATTCTTAAAAGCAAACTAACAATCTGTCCTTCAATCCTACTCCAATAAATCTGCTCTTTCACTGTCTCTTCAGTTCCAAGTAGTACAACTTTTCAAACAGGTCCTTCAGGCAGTATTTTAAAATTCATTAAACATTGTGAAGTTACACTTAACTACACTTTCCTAAGCAGCAGCTCAACAGTAATATTTTTTCTTCCTGGTAACTTGGTTTATAAAAAATAAATAACATTGCCTTACTGGCTTTTAGAAAATTTAAGATACAAAGCCTAAGTAGCAAAGCATTACAAGAATAGCTTTCATAGAAAGAAACGTTCAGAAACTTTAAAATTATACACTCTAGCAAAATTAATATTCTAGGAATTTGGTTATGCACAAGGCACCTGCAAGCTCAACCCAATTTTCACATGTTCTACTCTGTAATGCAGGACTTAGACACTATCACTCAAATTTGGTTTTCTAGTCTTACCTGGCATTTTTAACCACTGGTTTACACATAACCTTGCAGCTTCTGTATCACTGTGTTCCCGAATAAATTCTAGTTCTTGCAATCCATGAGCATATTGGGAATCAACTTTCTCCTAAGGGAAAAAAACATATCAGACAATGTTGTGATCAAATTGAAAGAATAAAAGAAAAAGAAAAAAAGATTAAGCATGCATCTCAAAAGTTACATATGGGTTCCTAAAAACACACCCACAAAAACCTAAGTGAAGGGAAAAAAAAATCTTAAAACTAGACTGACTTCTACTTAATACAATAAAAATGGAATAGAAAAAAAAGAAAAAGCTGTTTTCACTTTGAAGACTAAATTTAATTCTGCAGCTTGCACTACCTGATAAGAGTGAAGAGCCAAGCAGGAGGAAAATATTTGTATTTAACAAAAGGATCTTTTAGCCTTCATTCTCAAGCTGCTTTAAAAGCTACACAGTTACCTCTGACTCCACTTTACAGCTGAAGAACTGTATGTGGAGACACAAACAGATTGCTAAATCAAAGTGGAAGAGACATAAGGGGGATGTAGGCCTGCAGACTTCAAGGCTACCTTGGACTATATCTAATCTAGCCTTTTACTGCATTGTACTACAGTTGCATAGTTTACCATAAACTGCAACAAGCTGCAACTATAGTAGAATTATGTGATTTTAAAAGCCTTTAACAGTGTTGAGAAAATGAGGCTGGGAAGTCAGCACATTTTTCCAACTCTGGATTTACATTCATCCCTGTTCAATTCCATCAAATCGTTGCAACCACATTCCTTCAAGATGTCCAGCTCCCACTGAGAGCACTCCTACCATTAAGCCCACTGACTGGATCTCCCAGTTTGTAATAAAAGTAAAAAGTACATTCTTTTCAAACGGCTGCAAAGTGCAACTAACAGGACTCAACTTTAAAATTATGCCTTACACATTGAAATTTTTTTCCGATGATGAAATACTACCTGGTACATATTTAATGCAGCAAACAGCTTCCCAAAAATCTCAAACAAAAGCAGATAAATAGCAAGGCTTGCTACACTGTGGTTTGTGATAACTATTATTTTTCAGTTAACTGAAATATTAGAATATCAGAATAATTGATACTAAGGTTCCACTGCTATATCTACAAACAAGAGCAGAAGTTTTTGCCAGCGGTTTTCTTTCATTTAATTTTCCCCCCTTAGGAAGTGCAACAAGACTAGAAAACTGATCAGTTGAAAGCCACTGAAAAGACAAAGTCCATGCAGTGCTTCACATGATGCCCCAGAAGCAGAAGTTTAGTTGCTAATTCCAAGTATGCCTCACCAATTTTTTTATTTACTTAGTAGTAAAAACAAAGACACTTGTGACTACAAGGCCTTTATTGTGCAATTCTTCCAAAGTAAAACACATCCAATACCTTAAAGGCTTTGTTTTTCTCTTCTTTTTGCTGTTTCTCTACTTCAACATGGCGTGCCAGACGATCCAGGGTTGATGCAACTCGTTCCTTCTGGTAGTCAATGTGATCCTTACGCTTGGTATTTCTCTGCAATTGGAAGGTTCAACCCTTCTTTGGTGATTGTTACGTAACAGACACTAATATGGTGAAAAGGGACGCTCAAGCATCACGACATAATACAGCAAAGATACTCTTAGCCTAAGTTCCATGAGCTACTTTGTAGCTACCTCTTCCTTTTTACCAGCACCTGTAGCTTCTGTTAAAAAACAAATAAAACCAACCCTCCCCCTCCACATATTGAAGGCAATTCAACATGAACATTAGCTTCATCATGCAGTAGAGGAACATGCATGATTGTGCTGAGTGTCCTAGAAGTCTCCAATAAATGAAAAGTTAAGTAAGTTCTTCTAAGTAAACAAAATCCTTCCTGACTTCAAAGCCAACATGCAGCCCCATCTAAAAAACCTGAAAACTGCTATTGTTCTTTCCCTAACACTGCCCACTATCTTCAAAAAGACAGATCATAAGCTTTTCCTTGATAGGCCATATACTGTAGTTTCCTCTTCTTACAGTCAGCTCTAGTAATGATCCCTGTAATGACAGCCCCTGCATGTACAAAAGGTCACCTCTCCTTAAGAATCAGGTTTATTACAAACACCCTCTGCTGCAATAGATGAAAACAAAAGTCAAAAGACAGCCACTGCTGCCAAAACCAGCTCTGGTAGGGTCTATCAGTGTCCCTTTCAAAGGCCTTGCAGAGCAGGCAGAATCAATTTGGGGGATAGATAAACTGATGAGCCTGCTTCTGACTCGTACATTCTTAGAATGGATTATGAAGGATTAGGCTGAGCTAAAACCAAACAGTCACTGGAATAAGGCTGTTCAACCCATATATTGTTCCTAGAGTTATTTTAGAAAGAAAAGGCCTTGTACTAGGCCAGGTCAGGATAGAAACTGGACACCCCAACTTCCGAGGCTGCATGTAAAGTGACATTTTATTTCCAAACATTTTTTCAGATGACTGAAAGACAAATAAAAGTACCAAGTCACTTCAAGGCGGAAAAATCAAAATATTTCAATACTCGCTATTTAGCACTTGTTAAAAATACATCTAACAAGGCTTTTGTGAAGAGTAACTGATGGGAAAAAATACAGCAGATCAACTATTTTATTCAACCAAGATGTCTAAAATACATTACAACATACTCACATGAAAGTAAGAACTGCTGTTAGGTTCTTCATCCTCACTGCTGACAAGATCAATGCATTCAAGGACAGGCCTTAAAGGTCCTTCCTGGAAAAAAAGTGTTAAAAACACTCACACAAAAGCATTAAGTTGCCTTCCTCAGAGATAAAAGGTACCACCTCTGCCATATATTGCCAGTTTCTTCAAGATATTGACAATCAATTAAGTGGGGCAGGCTAGGAAGACCTACGGCCTCATGATGAGTAGCAGAGAAAAAAGCAGCATGGAATCCTCTCAGCTGCTCTTAATGCAGCTCATTCTTTACATTCTTCCACCTTTCAAGGCAGTAAAGCTGTTCAGCTGGCCAGGCATGAACAGTCCTCTGTCTCACTGGGGAGAGGAGGGATGAAATCTTGCACAGATGACAAAAGCTTCTATGAATCAAGCTGCCAGCCTCCAATTACCCACAAAGAGTAACTCTTTCTGATTAAACAAAGATAACATGGTTTTCTAAATGAAATATTAAAAAAAAATCCACTGCAGATTTGCTTCTGTAGAAACTGACAGGCTCTGCAATGCTTTAAAAAAATTAAACCTTTATTAAACAGGTGTTAGCAAGTAAGAGTTCAAAGACACACTCTGACCATCTGACTGTTCAATCAGCTCAATAATGTGTTTTGAAATGTTCAGCTGTGATCCTAACAGCTTCTTTAAGGACAGAGATTTTTTTTAAATTTGTGTTTACTTACTCAGGGCTCAACAACTAATAAAAGCTTACAAGAGTGACAGCTGCAATGCAGAAATGAAATGCAGAGTTGCTTTCAACCCCAGAAGTTCAAGTGATCAAAACAATAAATTTAACACAAGTAATATTACACTTGTTTAAATGTTTTCTGCGCACATAAAATGTTCTTTTTCCTTTCAAAACCTGAGCCTTTTTCTATGCAATTTTTGTGTACTGTTTACCTCCACACAAGACAAGCCCCAAACTGAAAGTTATGAGAGTTTTAATTACTTTATTTTCCAGATGGTTCAACTAAATAGTAATGCAAAGATGGTGCCAACCCTAGAGAATTCCATCATTAAAGGAGAGTTAAGAAGCTGAGAATTGGAGAGCTTCATTCTACCTGTTGTAAACTCCCCACTGGATGAGTGGGGGAGTAAATCTTGACAACAAAGAGCCTGTGATGTCAAAAAACCAATATGGACAAGCTCTCCATGAACAGCTGAAACCTGGGGCCTCTCTAGCTGACTATACTGACATACTTGGTACCGAGAAAGACATCAAAGTGCTCAGATGTACCAGCACTAAGATATGCTTACTCTTCACATCTTATCAGCAGATCCTTCACCTTTAAATAAAAAAAACCAAAAAAACCCCAAAACAAAACAAAAAAAAACCCCAAAAAAACCAAACCCCCAAAAAAACTCCCAAAAAACAACCAACCAACACCAAAACACCCAACCTAAAAAAATCCCCCAAACCCCCAACATGATCCACTTTTAAATCTCTTAACAATATTCAAAAGCCATTCTTCTCACAAACCAACAGTCATGCCACTGAGCAACAAACCAAAATCACAGCTACTTCTGTGAGTAGAAGAATTTCTAGGTTTTTAGTTCTCCAGGCAGCTGTGGCATCTCAGCTGTTATTCACAGCTTTGCCTGCAAGCATCAAGAGAACTGTAATTTCACTATGCTATGCAAAATGCCCAGTTTAACTGTTAATACAATCACATTGTTTAACTGGTGACTGGTAAAGATGAAGGCTCATATTCATCTCCAAGGAGAGCTTCTTCTCAAGGCGTTCTGTGAAGCTCATTTTTATCCCAAAGCTTTTTCTGAAAGCCCTAAACTGATTTCTTTCCTGCCCTTCCTCATTTCACTCCATCTGTGGGTGATCTGGCTTAGCTAACAGACACCTTGTGCACTGCCACAGCGTGCAAGGTGTCTTGTTTGTTATTTTAGCTTTATGTGCATTCAGACCAAATGCCCAGTTTACTTAAACAGCACAATTAAACTTCAGCTTAATTATACACAAAACTGCATACAGAAAACATGAATCTAGCTTTCATGTATGGGACCACAAACTTATTTTTGAGAAATAATTGTGTGAGCACAATTGTGTATACACATGCAAAAAATACTTATTATCACAGAACAAGTTTACATTAAAGTAAATTTAAAACAATTACAAAAAGTTGTACTATGTGTAATCTAAATCTGTGTCCCAGCAGACTTCCAACTTTTAAGACTGCTAAAAACTGCCCAAACCTGTGAACCAACACGCAGGTAATAAATTTTGACTTTATAACCTAGGAAATACAAAAATTCAAGTCCCTGGCTGACTTGGGATGGGTGCAGAAATAAGAGTTGCTTCCTAACACCACTACCATTTTATTCAGCTCCTGCTGTGATGTAACTAAAAGCCAGAGAGACAAATCTTTCATTCTGAATATTTAATATTTAACACCACAGAGGTAAAGGAAGCAAAATCTTTAATTGGTAACTACCATGTTTCAGTGCATTACTTGATCTGGTATGTTAACTAACTCTCCTCTAAGTCCTGTGCTTTTGGTGCCAATGTGGCAACTTGAATTATCCATCTATTTGCTCACAGGGCATTACAATTGTGAATTTCTTCACTCTTGCCTTATCCTTCCTAAGTAAGCAAATGGGGGCAAGACCATCCTATGTAAAGGACACGAGAGCAACAGCTTGCACTGTAGATTAAATAATATTTCTCTGGTGGTATGCAAAGCTTAAAATGTAACGTTAAAAGTTTCTTGAATGAGGGTGAATTGGACTACAAAAGCTGAAAATCTCTGGCAGCAGCAGATTGACAAAAAGTCCTTATTTGATGGAGCAAAGGCAGAGTCCTACAGTATGAATCCAAGCACCCTAGGACAAGTGAATGAAGTAGGAAAAAACCACCCCAAAACCACAAAGAAAAACTGAATAAAGAAACAAAAAACCCACACCAAAGCCACATCAGACTGTCAAGAAGGAAAAGAAAAAGAGAAAAAGGAAGAAAAACACAGAACACATGGCCTACAGATACTTGTTATCTATTAAAAGCACAGGTTGAGATACCCCAGTAGCTTCTCTAATTCAATGTATACAGTACCATTGTCTGTATACATTGAATTAGAGAAGCTAATTAAGACACAGTTGTGCACTGTGTCTTAAAGACATGCAGATAATCAGGAGGCATCCATCCATAACATTTATGAAGGGCCTAAGTTTCCAATCATACACATTATTATATGGAAATGATTATCTAAAGCTTGCCAAGCAGTCTAGAAATCCTTTTGCAAAGTCCAAAGTCACTTTCCTTCAGAGGAGCAAATAAGATCTGAAGACATACTGTTGATATTAGGTGATGGCCAGGGTCACACACCTTTCCCCTCATATTCATCAATTACAGTAAGCTACTCACCCCAGGATATAAATACTGCAAAAAATTTGAGCAAAGTCATGTTCCTATATAGAGCAGCCTCTCTTGGAAGCAATAGTCCCTGGGACCACAAAGGATCCTTATTATCCACAGGCAAAGCCAAAGAAGAAAAAAAGGTAGCAAAAGTGTTGATTTTAGTTCCTTTGTTTCAGTTCTCTTTCAGTTACTGTTCTTGGTGCTCCAGCAGCCCTTCAATCCTTTACACTTTGAAAGCTATACAAGCTATCCTTGTTCACTGCCCAGCTTGAGGAAAATGAAGCCTATTCAGCCACCATCACAGAATCATAGAATGGTTTGGGTTGGAAAAAATTATGGTGTCCCAGTCCCCCTATCATGGGGAGGGGCATCTTCCACTAGACCAGGCTGCTCAAAGCTCCCTCCAGCCTGGCCTTGACACTCCCAGGAATGGGGGGCATCCACAACTTACCCGGGCAACCTGTTCCAGTGCCTCACCATCCTTACAGAAACTAATT
Organism: Fringilla coelebs; assembly: GCF_963513975.1. Lineage (NCBI taxonomy): Eukaryota > Metazoa > Chordata > Aves > Passeriformes > Fringillidae > Fringilla > Fringilla coelebs. The sequence goes on along the minus strand of NC_140030.1, from coordinate 25,804,067 downwards.
TCTCCTTAATATCTAATCTAAACATACTCTTAGTCTGAAGCCATTCCTCCTTCTCCTCTCACTATATGCTCTTGTTGAAAGCCCCTCTCCATCTTTTCTGTAGACTCCCTCCAGGTGCTGGAACACTGCAATTAGGTCACCTTGAAGCCTTCTCTTTTCCAGACTGTACAATCCCAATTCTCTTATTCCTTCTTCACAGGAGAGGTGCTCCATGCCCCATCATCCTGGTGTCCTTCTGGACTCACTCCAACAGGTCCATGGCTTTCCTGTGCTGAGGACCCCAGAGCTGGGTGCAGCAGTGCAGTGGTGTCTCACCAGAGCAGAGCAGTGCAGCAGGATCCCCTCCCTCACCCTGCTGGCCAAGCTGCTGTTGGTGCAGCCCAGGACACGCTGCAACTTCTGGGCTGCAAGCACACATTGCCAGCTCATCCACCAACAACCCCAAGTCCTTCTCTGCAGATGCATTATATACTTGTGTGTATATAATGAACTTTGAACTCAATCAATTTTGCCCAAATCAACCAAAATATAAAGATGATTCAGAGATAACCAACTACTTATAATTTTTGCAAAAAACCACCTAGCCTCCATACTAGAGCATCTAAATACCCCTGCAGAAAAAGTCTGTTGAACTTCAGCTTTAATCAAACACCATACAAAATGGGAAAGGGATCTAGTAATTATTCAGCATATTGTTCAAAAATGAGACAAATCTACAAAAACACAGCCATTAAAAATACTAGCATTACTGAATCACTTGACCTTAGCAACATGACTTGTTCCTTCAAGAAAAACATCTTCAGATGGGTAGACGTGGCCCTAAGGACATGGTTTAGTGCTGGGTTAATGGCTGGACTCAATGATCTTAATGGTCTTTTCCAACATAAACAATTCTATGATTCTATGCTGCCATCCAGCACCACTTCACTGATGACAGAATGAGGCCAGAACACAGGCAGCATGAAAAACATTCTGCTTCTTTTGGATATCCAACAGATACAAGTGTCTTAAAGTTTACATGCACATAAAGCATGTCAGCATTAGACTAGGTGTTGTACAATAAAGAGTGCCTCACAATTTGAGACGATTGTTTAAGGCCTCTAAGCCGTTATTTCCTTCCTCTTCTAAACTGAGTATAGTGATTTCAAAGAATGAGCAGTGATTTATTCCATTAACTTTAGAGGGACTATCCATAAAGCAAAATGCTATGCAATATGATTACCAGGAAAGTTATCTACAGTCCCTTCTCACACACCTCACTGATCACTGTAATACCCCCCTCACCTGCTCAGATACTCAAGACCGCATTTTCTCCACAGGACCAACTGACATCATCACATACCCTTCCAAGAAAGTGCACACAAACCTTTTAAGATCGAGCTGTTATCTGCCACAAACATTTCACAAATGAAATTACCTTTATGTTCAAGAGTAATGCTTTACATTGAAATATAATCATCATCAGTCAATGAAGATCCCTCTCCTGTTTACTGGGCTACAGAAAGTGCATTTTTTACAACATGCAGTGTATTTCCAGTACAAGCTCTACTTACTCCAATGAACTCAATCTCATCTTCACTTCCAGAAGCTGGGGATTTACTCTTGCGAAGGCTGTCAGGGTTATGAGACTCCATTATCTAAACATAAACAAATCATACTATATAATTTCACTTTTTAACTTTTGTTTAACTACACAGCATTTTCCATTTTACGTCTTCTTTGGCTTTGCAATCTATCTGTTTTCAACAAGTCTCTATCATTCACCCCTAATTACCAGTGACACCACAAGAGCTGATAAACGACTCTGACTCGAATCACGCTACTGTATTTTTCCGAATATGTAAACCGTGGTATTATCTACAAACCGTGCCAACACCTACAGTCCTCCAGCAGCCGTAGGTGCAGTGTAGCAGCCCAAGGACATGCCTGAGCCTGAAAGCCCAGCAAGAGCCGAGACCCGAGCTCCAGCCTAGCGGCGCTCAGCCACCGACGAGCCGAGGCCGGCCCGTAACAGCTGCGGGCGAGCTCGGGCGGTTTTAGCAGCTGCGGCTGCTTTGGGCCGCTCTAGGACCGCGGCAGAGGGCTGAGCTCCCTGCTCCAAAACAACGCCGGGGGCTGCGGTGCTGACTCACGTTCCCGTACCGCACGGCCCCGCCGCACACGGCTCTGCGGGCTCCGCACACCGCGCTGCCCGTGCTGCGGCTCGCCGGGCCCCGCCCGCGCCCGCTGCGCTGCAACCGCCGGCCCCGCGGCCCGCGCCGCGCCCCGGCCCCGCTCACCCGCCGCCGGGCCCCGCGGGCAGCAACGCCCCGGCCCGCCGTGTCCCCGCTTCCTCTGCGGCCCGGGGGCGGGGCGAGGGCGCGGCAGGGCTCGCCGGGATCGGGAGGTGCCGCCGCCGCGCCCCGCGTTCCCCATGGCAGGTGCCGGCGCTACCGCGGCAGCACCATGGCGCAGCCCCCACGGCGGCGCTCCGAACTCTTTCCTTCTTTTGCGCTCTCTCCTTCTTCCGGCCTCCCCTCGTCCGCCTTCAGACGGGCAGCAGCCAGTTCCGGCTCGGAGGGGGAAAACCCGCACTCCGCTTCCGGGGGAGGAGGAGGAAGAGAAGGAGGAGGAAGGGCGGCTATTGGGGCTGGCAGCCGAGGGGCGGGCAGGCGGCAAAATCGCCTCTCCGGGCCCGGCCGCTGTCCCGCTGCCGCGCCTGCTCAGCCGGCAGTGCTCAGCCGCCTCACACGGTGCTCGATCCAGCCCAGGCATCTGCAAAGGTCCTTGGTGAAGATCTTGAGGGAGGCGTTGCCAAGGGCAATGGTGAAGATACAGAATGGTCGTTTCTCCACTCCTCTGCCAGGGCAATCAGTGTAACAGAAGTTTGTCAGTCTGGTCAAGGCTGATGTCCCCTTGCTAAAGCCATACTGACAACTCGATGATTTTCTTGTCCCTGAGAGGCCTGGAAATGGTTCTTGAGGTTTGTTGCTTCTTTACTTTCCCAGAGATCAGGATGAGGCTGACTGCCTGTGGTTTTTCCTGCCTTCCTCCTTCCGGCCCTGCTTGAATATGGAGGTGGCATTTGATTTCCTCCAGCCTAAGGCACCAGTCCCAGACACCGTGATCCATGAAAGATAGTTGGGAGTGATCTCGCCATGACATCTGTCAGCACCCTCAGTGTGTGTTGGTGCATCCTATAAGGCCCCATAGACTTAGCAGGTATATGCCCGCCCAGCTTGCTAATGTATGTATTCCCTGGCTTGATCCTCTCCCACCAAGGGTATATCTTCCTTGGTCCAGCCTTTCCCCCTGATTTTTAGAGCCTGAATTCATGAAGGCTGGTCTTGCTAGTGAAGACTGAGGCATGTACTATGTCACTATATCATCTGTCTCATTTTGCAATGGACCTACCAACATTTTCCTAAGTCTTCCTTTTGTCATCTGTGTATTTATACAAGCCGTTCTTGTTGTCTTTGGCATCCGTAGCTAGATCCAATTCCTGTCATGCTTTATCCTAACTTCATCACTGTATGCTTGAGCAATGTTTCTGTATTTCTCTGAGGTAAGCCATCCTTGCTTCCATGCTTTTTGTATGCTTCCTGTTTGTGTTAGAGTTTGACCAGGAATTCCTTGTTCATCTACACAGGCCTCGTGGCATTTTTGCCTAACTTCCTGTTCACAGGGATGAACTGTTCCCGAGTTTGGAGGAAGTTATCCTCGCATATTAACCAGCTTTCTTGGGCCCCTCTTGCCTCCAGGGCTATATCCCATGGGACTCTTCCAGGCAGATCTTTGAAGACACCAAAATTCACTCTCCAGAATGATGAGCCTGCTTTTTATTCTTCACACTCCCCTCAGGATCCGGAGCTCCACCATCTTGTGCTCACTGTAGCCAAGGTTGCCTGGAGCTTTGTATTTCCCACAATCCCTTCCTGGCTATAGGTCCAACAAACATTGCTCATTATTGGTCCTTGTTGACTCCTTTATGACTTGAAAGAAGTTACTAGAAACCTCCTGGATTGCTTATGTACTGCTACATTGTCCCTCCAGCTAATAATCTGAATGTTGAACTCCCACATTAGGACCAGGGAGTCCCACAATAGGACCAGCAAACACAAGGCTGCTCCTATCTAGAAAAGGACTGGGAGATTTCTCCATTATGGTGTCTCATAGACATTTCTTTGCTTACATTCAAGAACCGAAGGTGACCTCTCCTAAGCTCCATCTTCTTGATTTTGTGTTCTGTTCCTGCCATATCACCTTATGCTCTTTGCTTTTTTCTCTGTCCATCAATCCGCCCCAAGGTTGCTGGTTACTCTCTCAATTCTTAGTTTTAATCTCTGCTTATGTGGTCATGATCCTACTGCTAAAAATAGCTTTGCCCTGCTTAGTGAGGTGGATCTCATCTCTGTCAAGCAGAACATGATTTGCAAGCAGGGTCTCATGGTCATACAGCTCAAATCCTTTTCACCAACACAGCTTCTGCCAGCAAGTATTGACTTGTCCTGTCAGTGCCCCCTCACTGCCAGGATTGAGAAAACATCACTCCGACCCCCACACCCATGATTCTTGCTATTTATCTGCTACTGCTCTCCTGCTTCTTTTTGCCACCCAAAGTAAAAGTCATTGTGAATCATCTTTGCTCAATGCCTTGGGTTTGAGTAAGCTGAACAGTGTAAATGTCATCTGTGAGTTGTGTGTCAGTATAAAAGAGCTGCTTGCACACACTTTCACTGGTGAGTGCTTATCAAATTCTGTAAACACAGGAGAGAATGGACTCAAGGTTGCATGTTAAATTTTGGTGTAATGCAAGAGAATAAACAACTATCAGCAATACCATATCACATACTGTAAGGATCAATTAGTGCACTTATTTTTCTTGAAAACACAGTTACTACTGTTAGTTTTAAGCCTCTTTCCATATGAATGTACAAACAGCTTTATGATAGAAGACAGACATACTGAGCTGCTAGTTGTATCTACTAGTTATATACTCATTAACAGCTGTATGACTTAATCACTCTTGTTAGAGTGTATAAACAGTCACTTGTCTACTTTTATTTCATTATTAAGATAATGGAAACCTGACTGCCTCATGGAAAGTCATTGTTGCTGCCTAAAGTTTAATAGTTTGTATTTGTCTCTTGAATTTGCTCACAGAACGTTGACACAGTCATTCTGTTTGTAGCTTGCATTTGCACTTGATAACTTTTGATTCTTGAGAACAGATAATACGATGACCTGTAGTAAAAAGTTGCTAGGGCAGCATGGTGGAATTATATTTCCAAACTCTGAGACCCTATGCAAATGATGCTCATTTAAATATTAATTTTTCAGTAGTCATTCATGTAAATGTAAAACTGTTGCAATGACCAGTCCAAATTTCCTCCTTGTATATAAACAATACAGTTAAGAAAAAAAAATAGTAAGGGAGTTGCCATGCAATAATTTCCAATATGGTAACAAAACTCTGAATTCCAAAATTTGTGTATTTCGTCTGATTCCTGTGAAAGAGCAGTTGTCAGGCTTTGGGCCAGCTTAGGAATGTTCTTATGCAGATTTTGTTGGGGAGGGTAGGGGAGGTGAGGTAAGGAGAAGTAGGGGTTTTTGTGAGATCTTCATAAGATCTCCAAGTCCAAATCTCAAATGAAGTTTAGATATCACATAAGATGTGGAAGCTGTTTCAGTGCAGACAATGTTTATAAATGCTCTCTAGCAACTAATTCCACATATTTACTATATGCCCTTAATTATAGAGTAGGTTTAGATAAAATATTATTAGGAAGAAATTCCTTGCTGTGAGGGTGCTAAGGCACTGGAACAGGTTGCCCAGAAAAATTGTGGATGTTCTATCCATGGAAGTGTTCAAAGCCAGGTTGGATGGGGCTTTGAGCAGCCTGGTGTAGTGGAAGATGTCTCTGCTCATGACAGGGGGGGTTGGCACTAAATGATCTTTAAGGTCCTTTCCAACTTGAACAATTCTATGATTCTAATTCAAATATATTTCAACATTTTTCTTCTCTCCTTGCTCCCTTAAATGAAACACTGATTGCTTTTATAACCATTGATTTCCCTCTTGTATCAACATGGCATACTGCCATTTACTCTTGGTCTAGAAAATTTAGATATCTGGTTGGTTTTACTCCTATCTATGTACCCTAATAACAGGGACCATAATCTCAACATGCATTAAACTCCCTGATTCATTCAACAGTATAATTTTCCGGTAGGGTTTGTATCCAGGTCTTCACATATCTCAATATTCTTCCCACCTTAGAAAACAAATGCTCTTCTGAGCACTTCATGACAAACAGCTACCAAAATTTTTTCCACTCTAACCTTCGAATTCAATCTAATGTGCAGTAATAGAAATAAATAGTTCAAATTATTAGTTTTAGTATTGCTTACCTTTTCAGTAGAAAATCTCCAGTTACTAATTACCATACAGTCTAATACCATTACAGCTTCTGTAGCAGCCATCAGTCTTCTCTCATTCTGAGGACTGCAGATAATGTGCCCTCTGTTGCTCATATTAGAATTTTACACTTTGGAACACAACACATTTACCTATAGCAAATTAATTTTTATTTTAATGCAAATTTTGGGAGAAGCAGAACTACGCTGGTCTGATGTCCCTTTCTACTCCTTCTGAAGTTTCTAATCTGTGATTATCTAGTCTTCAATTTTGTATTCTCTGAGTTTGTCAGGGTAAATTTTTTCAATTTTGAAAAAACCAGTTTTATTTTGTACCTTTCTGGTCACACTGTAAGATATGGCCCTTTTGTTAATGGTATAGCTGTGTAACAGCTATTTATCTCCTGCCATCTGGTGGGATAACATTGTTTCTATACTTTAGTAAGGGGAAGGAATGGTCTTTTTGCAGCTGGATCACTTTTTATCCTTTGTTACAACATTAAAATATCTCCTTTCCTTTGTTGTTCCTTTTTTCCAGAATACCCCCACCTATCTCCCTGGCCCATGCCTGGGAGCAGCAGGTCCTCCACCACCATGAAACTCCTCCTACACTTTTTGTGGTGAGCTGCCAGCCCCACTGTTTTTCCTTTGACAACTCACCAAGACAGCAGAATAGAAAAGCACTAAGAGCAGTGGGATCTGCAGTGCTGCACCAGCCACAGGGAGAGCAGCTGCTCACCTTCAGTTCCCCCTCCCTGCCCAAGGGCTGCAACACCTCCCGAAGGGCAGAGCAGCTGCAGCTGTGCCACAGCAGCTGGGACAGCTTTAAGGTTAGAGTGCCCTTGTAAGGTGGTCCAGCTCCTTCCCCTGTCACCATGATATTTTCTGAAAAATCCCTTCACCAGGATTTCTTCTGGGAAGCTTCAGCTTCTCCCTGTTTTGCTGCTTTGGAATGTGATTTGGAGATTGTTTATCCAGCATGTGAATTGTTTTAATTTGATGACCAATTGTGGTCCAGCTGTGTTGAAGCTCTGAGAAGTCACGGGTTTTTCTTTATCATTCTTATTAAGACTTTGGATGTATCCTTTCTCTTTCTTTAGTATAGTTTTAGTATAGCATATAACAACATAACATAACACAACACATACACAACATAATATAATATGATAATATGTTACCTTCTGATAACATGGAGTCAAATTCTCATCTCTCACCTTGTCCTGGGGACCTCACAAACATCACACTTCCCCAGGTAAAATGATGAGCTTTACAGAAGCTGGCTTCAGAACAGTTATTAAAGAGAAAGAAAAACCCCAACCTTGTATGTCAGAGTGTACCACAGAGGTGATGTAAGAAAAGGCCCATTAGACAGTGAGGACAATAAAACAGCACTAAGACATAGTAATGTTTCATTTTATTTGATAGAAAGTCGCTTCAAAAATATTGTTAACTATATACACTATTATATATGCTGTACATACAATTACATATACAAAATTTACATAATAGCAAACATCCTTCTATTACATTTTATAGATGGTGGTTAATAGCATGAAATAGAACTAACATATTTCATACCTGCTTTCATCCTGATCTATCTATCCAAGGAATTGTTAGGTGAGAGATGAAAAAGGATAGCAAATCACTTAATTTGTACCCCTGCCCACAAACAGGTCTTCTCCACAGTGCATTCTATTAGTGCCTTGCTCTAGAGCAGTTAGATTTGCAGCATTTCCCTTCAGTGGTATTTGGCTGATAACCTTATCTTCAGATTTTTTTTTCAGTGTTCACCCTCATATTATTTCTAATTTATTTCTGTAACTCAGATGTCCGGAAATCCTCCTTAAATCAAGCTAGATTTCTTCAATATAATGTAATTTCATTTTTCCAATCTGATTCATTAGTTTCTCGTTTGCCATGTCTGAAATAGATTTAGCTAATAGTACTCTCAGTTCTGGGAAGGACACTCAAACAGGAAAGCTATAGTCCCAGGCGTTCTCTCCTTCCCATGTCAGCACACTGGAAACCTGAAATCAGTCAGCAAGGAAAAAAATCATAAAACCACAGGATATGCTGTGTTAGAAGGGACCCATCGGGATCATTGAGTCCAGCTCCTGGCCCTGTGCAGGACACCCCAAGAGTCACCATGTGCCTGAGAGCATTGTCCAAACACTTCTTAAACTCTGCCAAGTTTGGTGCTGTGACCACTGCCCTGCGAAGCCTGTATCTTCCACTCCTCCTCCTAAGGCTGTTACAGGGTTTGTATGACTGCCAGCTGCTTCCTGGAAGAAGTGCTGTCAGATCTCAAGGGCAACTGCCCAGATACTGGGATTTTTCTGGTCCTTGTCCCATGAGGAATATTCTGCCTGTCCACTTTAAGTAAGGGGTAGTGTACCAAAATCAAAACATGGGGAGTAGAAGCTGGCAACTCTGCCCTTTACTAGTTGCTTCCACTGAGTGTCCTCTATTTCCCCACTGAAAGGACCAGGCACCCTTATCCTATGGACCTAATGGTCAGGGAAGAAGAGGGAGTAAGAGCTGCCAAACCAGCAGAGTACCAGCAGCAGAATCCCTGTAAGAGAATGGCTTCCATAACTAAACAGGCTCTCCTGGAGGACTCTTCCCTGAGCTACAAAGGAACATGGCTTCTTCCATTGTCTTTCTACTTTGAGAGGTCAAAAAGTACCTGCTTCTTTCCTGTGGATACCTTGAAAGTTATAGTTTAATTGGCCTAGAAAAGTTACTTTGTTTTCCAAGTTAGTAGCAGCCTTAAATATCTATTTCATTTCTTCCTCTCTGCTCATGTCGCCCTGTGCTTTGTACTCCTGTGCTGGCCACAGTCTTCATTTCACTAGGAGATCTTTCTATTTTCTCTCCATATCTCTATACCTTTTTTGCATTAATAAACAATAACTTTCTTTGATCAGTTCAGCAGCTTTCCCTCAGCTGTCAAGGTGAAAGCAAGGGGAATTATGGTTCCTCATATATGTATTTTTTGGTAGTACTTTAAATAATGTTTTTGTCTAACTAAGGGGGACTCTACTTGTAGTCTTCAGTACGAGTTTTAATTACTGCATAACATGCATATATCTTATAACATCTTAAATTCAAATATATTAATATGCCTTCAATTTTTTTCTAGTCTATGGGATTTTCATTTGTCTGAGAAAAAAGTTCTCAGGCTTCTATCTCTGCCCGCTGTTGGACACTACCATATATCTAGTACAATTGAGATATTATTTCTTTTTTATTTTATACTGCTTCTTAATCTCTGTTGAGCACATGAGCTGGAATGAAACACCTGTTATTCCTTGTCTGAATTCCTGAGATCCTGTCCACAACCCTGGTTGGGAGAGGGCGCTGGTGAGCTGCTGGCGAGTTGAGACTCCACCTTAGAAGAAGTGGGTTTGGGGCACTCCCGCTGACCTTCTGGGGTGGGAGGTGGAGGAGTCAGGCAGCTGCCACTTTGCTGAAGTTGTGCATTAGCAGCTGGTGAATCATCATCCTGCTGGTCTGGTGTACAAGGAGGAACAGCCAAAGAGATGATGCCCTGAGGAGCAGCTGTTGAACCACTGTTGAGACAATTTATAACTAAGTTTGAGATATTAACATTAAATGTGCAATTAGTACTGTTCTTAGTTTCCAAGCTGCAGAGATTGTTTATTAGCTAGTTAAATAGGTTTCTTCACTGTCACATTGCCCTTTTCCTTGTTTCACTTCAGGTTCATGGAAATTTGAGATGGAAATTTGTCTGTCTCATTGGATTTGTTTCCATATTTTTTTCTCTTGGACTATAATTCTACTCTGGGGAAAGGTGGAGGAGGTGAGTAAGGAGGAAATACCAGCAAGGGAGAAAATAAAAGCTGCAGCAACACCAGTTTTCAAAGTTAGTAACTTTTCTGGATAAATGGTTACTAAAGGTCCTGCACAACAGAATTTTCTCTACCCCTCTCGTACTTCATTGCTGGAAGGTAGATTGAAGGAGTAGCAGTGAGATTATGAGCACTTTTAAATTGTTTTACTTTTCTTACAGAGAATCTGTGTCATCTGAGTTAATGGAGTCACCAAATTATCTCGATTACTTAGATGGTGCTTAACTGCTTTGACAGCGAGGGAATGCTTAACAGATGTAAAAAAAATTCATTATAAATGCATCAGTTCAAATGACACTATTCAGGCAATATCTGAATTGGTTGCAATGGATGTTGGCCTGGATTTTACATAAGCACTGATTGATAACAGACATAAGGACATTTTTAAAATATTAAAAGGGCATTTTAAAAATATTTGGTTTAAATTGGAAGGTCCATGGACAATATTAAATAACAACCCAGAAGTGTTTTAGTATAGTCAAGGTCTTCCTATCAAGGCTTCAGGAATACTGTGTACATTAGAAGACTCAAGAATTAGCAAAATGTATGGATCCACCTAATGAAGATAAAGATTTAAAATATTTAAGATTTTCATATTTTCAAAGAAGACAAAATCCTTGATTCTGTGCTGTTATTTTTCATGTCTGTGTTAAGGACAAGGAAAAACACTGCAGTGAATAATTGCATACTGTATATTACAAATACACAGGACCTTTAATTTATGAAGTCTTCTCATCTCTAGGAGAAAAGCATTAACCTTGTAAACTTCATTTTTGCCAGGCTGGTGCATTTGTTTATTATTTCCAGATGGAAAAACCTGTGTATGTGGATTTTCCTAACAGATATTCTGTAGGTATTTATTAAGTAATAATTCACAGACCACTGGTGGTCCATGGAGTACTACCAGATGGCTTAGAAAGGAATTTTAGAAGCAAAGCACTACTACTTTTCAAACGTTTGTATCACAACATAGACAAGTATCTTGGGGTGCTTCTTATTTGTTGTTATTGTTGTTGGGGTTTTTTTTGTTTTGCCTTTTTTTCTTATGAAGTGTCTTACAGTTGCAAATTTGGATTTTAAAAGCATGCAGGAGATAAGTGAACCAAGAAGAAGAAATATGCTACTTCAGTATAGAAAGTCTGAGTAAGGACAAATCTCTTTTCCCTGTCACCCTATTTTAATCTCTTGTCCTGTTCCTTGCTCATTTCTTATCGGGTTTTTGAGAGAGGCTGAGTCAGCTGAGCCTGTTTAGGCTCAAGAAGGCTCAAGCTGATCTTATTTGTGTGCACTACTGTCTCTGATGGGAGAGTGTAAACTAGATGGAGGCTCAGCTCAGTGGGGCCCAGTAGCAGAACCAGAAGCAATGGGCAGAAATGGAAGCTCAGGAGGTCCTGTGTGAACATCACCAACACCGTGAGGGTGGCGGGGCAGTGGCGCAGGGTGCCCGGAGAGGCGGTGGAGTCTCCACCTTTGCAGATAGCCAACCAAACTGTGCCTGGCTCTGAGCAACTGGGCTGGGTGACTCTGCTTAGAGCAGCAGGGGCTGGACCAGCCAACCTGCAGAGGTGCCTTCCAGCTCTACCCTTCTGTGATATGTGCATTTGGTATTTGTGGAAACAGTACTGTGCAAATAGCTGACTTCACCGACTGTAGCCATGAGTTTGGTAATTTTGTATTAGTTTCATTCATAAGGCAAAAATGCCCCTAATAGGTAAGATGTTATTTAATAATTCCTCTGACCCAATAATTTAGACTCTTTTGGCAGTAAAGGATTGTCAGCTTAGCTCACCTCTTATAAATATATACCACAGAGGTGGGATTTTCCCTATATTCATTTGTGGGTTGATTGGGATACAACAGGTGAGATGAAAATGGAATTGACTTGCCCATGGTGAGCCAGAGAATAATAAGAAATGTAAATAATGTCAAATCTAAAATAGACATATTCAGCAAAGCAACTCCATGTGTTTACTTCTGTTTTCTCTACCTATAATTTAATAGTCTTGTGCTGCTTTGTCTGGCACCAATAACTATTTTTGTGCAGTAATGTTAAGCTGGACTGCTTCTTTATTATGTGCTTTTTGTACAAGGTTATGGAAATATTTACTGGCTTGGTAGTGCATATACCAAGTAGGTAAATAAGTATTGTTACCTGAATTTTAAGACTGCTTTTAGATTTTATTACTATGAAGTAATATGCAAAATTACACAGTACAGGCCTTTTTTTAATGTGACTTACCAGAAGCTGTGTTTCTGAAAAGCACCTGAGTTAAGGTCTTTGCTTAAAATTGGCTTCTTGGTGCAATTGTTCAGTTTTTGTCCCATCATTCGCCTAATTAAAGCATCATCTGTGTTTGGAAACAACTGTTTGGTGATTCCTGCAAAATAAAGAGATGATATATATATTTATATATATACATTGGACCCTCCAAATAAGGGAAACAAGAAATGTGATATAAAATATATTTCTTGCATCTTTTAAAGTTCCAGCTACTTCAGCTTCCACTCTAGTTACTTCACAATCTTTACAAACTCCTTCATAGATTTTACACACCTCCTGTTTTCCTTTGTGCCTTCCACAATGATACCTGCTCTTGGCAGACTCAGAAGGAACTCCAGGGCCACAAGGGCTTCTGTAGTGAGTGATTTGTGCTGCTAATCATCTGTCCTTATGTTCTGTCCTCGATCAGAGTCCTTTTCCCATCCTCGTCAGTCCTTATGACTCTGAATCTTACTTTTTTTTTCCTCATTACTTTTCATTTGCAGGTGATGTCACTTTTTCTAAAAATTTCCCTTCTGTTTTGCCTGGCTACATTTTTTGAATGCAATAATAACACGACTCAACATGAGCAATGTGATTCCTGCTCCCTTCTTTTCCATCATCTTCCCTGCCCTTTAATTTCATTTTATTTTGAAGTCCTACAATTTCCATCTTCTTTAAATAATCTGATTTACTAACTCATTTTCTACAGTCCTAGAACTCCCAAACTTCCTTCTCATTTTTCTTTTTCTCTTGTATAATGTTCACACTTTTCTGTTTAAATTTCAGAGTATTTTTTTCTACTTTAACAAAGTTCTTTGATTTCTTTATAAGCTTTGTCACTGAATTCTCCACAACATGTTGTATTCCATTCTCTGATTACCTTCTCTGATTCCCTTTTCACTTCTGCTTAGGCCCTAGTAGGATTCAGAATCATTAAGATTGAATAAAACTATTATGATTGAGTCCAACCATTTTTCTCATCCCATTAAATATATATTATATACTATTACCACATTTTTCTTAAATGTCATTCCAAAACTGTCTCATCTTACTGCCTCTAAATATATTTTTACCGTCCTACACACTCTTTCCTTTTATGTCTCTTGACTTTGGGCTTTTATTTTTCTAACACGGTTCTTAAGAAAAAAGAGTTTTTGCAACTGATAACTTTTGAAACTGCTGGCAAACTTCAATGAAACTGTACTAAGGTACAGGAACTGGAGCTAAACTGAGAAGGGAACCAAGACAACTGCAAAGTCCAAGGGAATGGCAATGGGGGAGGAATTATGTTACAGTAATTAAGGCTATATTGTTCTAGTATTTAGTTCTAGGCGTGAATCCAATTAAAATTTGGCTTCATATGCTCACAAGATTCTGGTTTTTTTAAAGCTAATACTTCCATCTGAAATTATTTTCTGTCCTATTCACCAAATATTTTCTGCTCTAAACCTCAGCATAAATCAAATTTTGTTTGTTTCTCTGACCACTATTTCTGTCTTCTATACAGTCTCATTTTGCCTCTAGCGCTATTTGAAATGTCAGAACTCATAACATTCACTAAACTTCAGAACACAACAGACATAATTTAAAATTTGATCCAAGCGTGTCCTCTTTTTGCCTTCCCTTATCTGTTATCATCATGCTCCAAGTTTGAGTATTGCAGGTTAACCTTGCAAGGGCTAAAACAATTTACAGTACCACTGGTCCTGAGCAGTCACCTGAATAAAACCCACAGAATTCACACAATAGAAATATTACTACATAGCATTTCACTGGCAGTATTTTTAACAGATGCTTTTAAAAAGCATGTAGCTGAAGAAGGAAACAGGAAGCAGCTCATCACCTGAGTAGACCAGCTGCTAAGCATGACAGCCCCTCCCTCCAAGAAAGCCCCCTGTCAAGTCAGAGCCACGTTGAGTAATGTTAACAAGCCATCACCTATGATTTCCTGAACTTCATTCTGATTCATAGCTGGTTTTGCCGCTTTATCCTTTGAAGAAGAGGACTTTGCACCTGTCAGGCTGTGTGTAGCCATGTATTCATGTGTATAAAGTGCTTGCATCAAGTCGTTTATAAATTTTTGAGGTTTGCTCTTGTTACAAAGTGCAATCTGCCACTTTTCAATCTTGAACTGGAAAACAAAATTGGTCATAGGCATAATTACTGCAGTTCTCTAGAAATTTTATATACTATTACCATCGAAATATCTTTTTTATTTTCTATGCTCAGCATCTGAGACTATACACACATCTTGATTATTTTCCAGAAGGAAGTGTGGGGCAGACTAAGGGCCCCATGCATCCTAGAAAACCCTTCCCCATCCTGATTACTCACTAGCGGAGACAGGACACGTTCAGACATAGCAAAATCCTTCTGCGTGCTCCTCATGCAGGCTGGCTGTGGTCCAGTTCTGGCATGGTTTCTGTACTGCCTTGGTAGCATGGCACTGTGCCCAAGCAAATATTCCTGCCTGTGAGTAGACATGCCCTAAGAACTGTGACATCTGGTCCTGGGCTTTGAGAGTGGCTTCTGCATGCAGCAGAAGAGTTTGAACTCTCCTAATAGGCAATTTTGAGCTACCTCTATCAAGTAAGGCAGGCTGCTCAGAAAATTAGGTCTTTTTATTTCTTTGAAGCTGTTAGGTCAAATTTTGCGGTTTCCAATATGCAGTAAAAACACGCCATGATAATTCTTAACAGACTTCTTTGGATTTTAGCCCTCCATGACAACACACAGGAATGATTTGCATGGATTAGCATGACCCAATGCATAATAATGTTTATGTAAATTGTGAATGCAGACATTAGAATCATTCTTTTGGTTGTGTCTTCATTTTTTTCATGGACAGCCTCCATGCCTTAGATTTCTCAATCATGTTCTGTTATAATTGCAGAGAATAAGGGAACTTCTTTACTCGGTATTTCTGTATACATGTATTTCTAATTAACTGCTAGCCAGTGTCTGGAGAAGAAACATAGCAGCCTCCAATTACAAATTAACAGTATTCATCTTAGATTATCTTTGAAATACTATTATTCCCCTTTGGCATCCAAACAATTCGGCTGGAAGTTATCCCTGGATCTTGGCATTTTCTTCATGCATCCACATTCTGCCCTTAGCCACAGATATGCAAGGTCACTGAATTTAAAGTGAATTTGAGAGCATACAGGACACTGAATAAAAGCTAATGCTTCACATCCAAAGAGGATTCTGCACAAAAGGAGCTCATTAGTTATGTTATCAGTGCAATGATGACAAATTATTTTACTGATGGTTATTTTTTATATTATACTATGGCAGTTAACTTTATACTGTAAAAAGTTTCATGCCTGAAATTGCCTTTTAACTGACCTGTTTTTCAGTCTGTTGCTCCTCATCTTCCACATTCAAAGTTATTGGTGAGCTGGAGTTACTATGCATAGCTGCATAGGAATCTGCTAATGGATTGTGAGATGCCTTCCAAACAGCATGTGGATGCAGACTGGACGTGGATGATGCCACTCCCCCTTTGAGCAGTGCTTCAGCCATCCCTACCAGTTCCTCAAAGTGAGTGACTGCCTGTGGCAACACTGAAATAAGATGAAAAGTGAGGAGTAAAATAGTAATGGAAGCTTTCAGACTCCAATTACATAAACAGGGATATTTTTGCAGTTAGATTCCTGTCAAATACTGCAAAAGACTCAAAGTAGTCAGCAAAGACATTTCAATATACTTCTTTCCTCTTCTCTCAAATGCTTTCCTGCCATTCTGCTGTCCCCCTGCCATGAAGATCTGAGCTCAGTTTCTAGAATAGATCAGTTCAGTGCAAGGCTAAGAGGAATTATTAGTTTATGCCCATCCTGGCACAAAACAGACTATTTCTCTTTTTTCTTTCCACAATCTCAAAACCTCTACAAGTCCATAAAGCTATTGAATATGGGCTAAGTGATGTTTGTTTTTTTTTTCTTTCAAAGAAGTTACACAGACTTCAGAGGCTTTTTCTTTCTTCTTAATCTCTACAGAATATGTTTTAAATAACCTTTCCTCAAAGTAATATTTTCAAATATAAACTTTTATTGCAGCCATTAAGAAGAATCAATGCAAAGCAAAAAAGATGCAAGAGATAACATATCAGCAAGATACAGAATCACTAAATTAAACCAAATACTGTAAAAGTCTAAGATAATTGCTCAGGATGCAGGTAAATTTACTTATATGTGTGAGAAAAGTTATCCAACACAAAGAAAATGTTTACAAATAATATTTTAAAAGGTGGAGATGAATGATTCAAACCAAGATGAATAATGTAGGAAATGCAATCAGGCGGGAAATGAAAATGATAAACAGTTGCAAATCATCTGACAATAAAAAAAAACCAAACAGATACCACCACATTGTCTAGGGATGGTATGGTATAGCTGGCACTAGCGGTTTGAAATTTTGGATTCAGTTTTGGCTGCCTTAGAGTAAGGGATAGGGACAAGCAAGAGGCACTTCTAAGATGATCACTAAGAGATGAAACGTTCATTTACAGAGGAACAAAATTTTTAATCTCTGAGAAAGAATTAAATTTGGTGCATCTGAAACTAACTCAGATTATCAGTAATGAGGAATCACCAAAGTAGTTAGAAATTAAGTAATTTCAGAATAAATGAAATATCAATTGATCAAGAAAGACTGCTAGTAAATAAGGGAGTTGGACTGGACACTGAAGTATTTGAGCTTACCCAATGGTTACACAGCACACAGAAGTGTTCTCTTGGGAACAACTGGCAGGATTTCGACACATTTTTCATTTCTAACTATGATTGCATGGCCTCTGTGTAAGTCAGTAAGTGCTGCTGGAATTAAATGCTGCCATGTATCACAGATTGTGATGCTAATGGTAGGCCTTGATCATGTCAGGTGCTTGAGCATCCATAATTCCCATCCAAATGGCCTCCTATAAATCAAGCTTTTCCTGACCTTCAGGCTTTCCTCTTCATCAAAATACTCCCAACTTTACCTTGAAGCATCACCAGGGACTGCCTTAGGCGGCAGTTTTCTCTCATGGTATCTGTCAGCTTCCTCTTGAGACTTTTAATTTTGGCACATAGTTCTACCTTGGAGAGTTGAAATAAAGGCTCTTCATCATCACTGCTACTTTCACTGTATAGAAAGTTGCTTCCTGAATATGGTTCTCTCTGAAAAAAACCCCAAACAACTGTGATATCTACAGCAACAACAACATAAAATCAAAAGTATCAAAACTAACATTAAAATATCTGGCTAAATAAAAAAATTCTTTTGTACAAACAGACTCAATGCATTTTAATAAAAGCTTTTACCAAACATAGCTGTTAGTATTCTAGTTGAAATTAAAAATGAAATGTCAGTTTAATATATAACTGTTAGGTACCTTTGTCTCTGCTCTCTATTCAACCATTTTCCAAAGCAGCATCTTTTAGAACTGTTAACTTCACTATGGCAAAAATCCTATGCCTCTCTCAAAAATACCTTTCAGACTGCTTTCACTTGATACATTGGTGAAAATGGATGTTTACCTGCTTGTTAATTAAAGATGTTTCAAGTTGACTCAGGATGTTGGCAGGAGCAGATGCCTGCAATGATTTCTTTCTTTTTATATGTTTCATCATCTTCCCCTGTAAAAAGTGCATAACAATGCCTTTGCATTCCTATAGAGCCTTTCATGACAATATTTCATAATATACCATAAGTTTTTGTTCACTGTGCACTTGACATTCTTGGTTTGTAGTTTTAAAAAATGTATCTGTAACTTTGTTAACTTTTATGTTTTCCTTGCCTATATTTTGTCACTGCAGATCTCAGCACAAGGCACACCTCAGAAAACCTGCTCCCTTCCCTTTTTTAAGCACTAGTCCCATTTCTGTCTTATGGGGGAAAATCCAATGGAGCTACAGAGCATCAAAGCCTTGAGTAACACTAATCTCTTGATACAGAAAAGGACAATTCCATTGTCCTAAGTAATTACTCTGACAGTGATTGTGCTGAGGTACCATGTGAAGGCTGCCTGTATTCCTACCTTTACTATACATCCTTTGTGTGTTTTATCATGAAGAATCAATAGTTACAGTCTATTTCATTCCTTTATGGACCTAACAATAAAAGGCACATAAAGACACAAACTCACCTTTTCCTTATCCAGGTCACTGTCCTCACTCTCTGAGAATATCATTTCTATCCTCTTCCTCTTGCCTTTTCCAAGGACTTGTATTTTTGTAATTTCATCTGCTCGTAATATCTTTTGCATCATTTCCACCAGCTCTTGGGGGTCATCTGAAGTGATGGAAAGGAAAAAGGCCAAAGCACAGACAATCAGGCAACTATACCTTAAAAGCAGGTTTCATATCAGACAAATGTTCTGGAACTGCACTCACCACTCATGTACACAACTTTTACCAGGTGCTTTTCTGTCTTTCTTTCTCCCACAGGCCAGTTTACTAGTACGTGCTCATTAGGTTTCAGAAGCCTTTCTAGTTCATTGTCATCACAGGGAAGGTCCTGGATCCATGAAGTCTCTCCAATTTGCAGTGAATTATCATTTACAAAATCAAACAGCGTGAATTTTTTCATTGTTAAGTGGCTTTCTTGTCACACAGATACTTCCTGAAGGGCATCATAGAAAAAATAGCAGTTACTGTAGCATGCCACAGGGATGTTACAAGAACCCTATGAAAAGCCCCAAACAACCCTCCTTTTGCTGGATATTGGTAATTATCTTGTAGGAAAATACCCTAAGGAAGTGAAAACTAGCCAAGCAGTGAGTCGTATCCCCCTTGAAAGGTTGTAGATGGCTGTTTAACACCTGTACATCAGACATTTTCCTCCAAAACAATACACAGAAAGCAGCTTTCACTCACAGAGTCCGTCCTGGCTTTCATATTACTTCTGTGTTCAGTCTGGCTGGGATCTCTACTGTTACAACATTTGTCTCAATAAAATTTTTAGCTCAGCTTCTGACTAAAAGATACAAATGTGATAGAACGTCTCCCTAGAACAGAGAAAAGTGCTAGCTACTCATGTTATTCAGTGGAATGTATGGTTATCATTTCATGGTGAGGAAGACAACTGCAGCCACAGAAAACCAACCCAGAACTATCCAGGACAACTGAGTGGGTGAGGTATGACACATCCTGGCAGTGGAAAACTTGATGCACAAAAGAAGTGACAGGCTAAGGACTGGAAGAGAGCTGGGCTGCTTCATGAAGAATAACAGCAGCAAGGAAAATCCAACCCCAAATATACAGGTAAATCATTTGCCTCATAAAACAATGCTTTTAAAGCAATGTGCTGTTCTGAGGTTTTTAAAGCACTGAATTTCTTTACCAGGAGAATGGAACAAGTCATACTTTGAGCCTTATTTTCCCAATTAGGAGGATAGCTTTTCATGAAAGTATAAATTCTACTGGAAATGTAACCACTTCTTTTAAGTGCTGCCATTATACTCAGAGAAGATATTTTCTACTTTAAAATTATTAAATTGATACATAGAAAATCTGATTTTCAAACCTGAGTATTACCAGCAAACATATGGTCAATTCATAAAGGTGAAACACTTTCACAGAGCTGAAAACTTGTGAATTCCTAGATGTGACAGTGTGATTTGCAATTGACTTGGCCTCAATCAGTCAGAAGCAAATTTAGTGCCTCATGAAGGGGCTGTCAAAAAGGCAACTCAGAGCTAGAAAAGGAGAATTACATGGGGCTATTATGTCAAAGTGAGAATATCTGGCTGCACTGCTCTGTGAAGTAAATGGTTTGCAGAAGCCCAGTTTGCCACTATTCCACATGTCTGTTCTATGGCTCAGCAGAGCCAGCTTTCCATTCAGGGGTGGACTTGTTAATTTGCAAAGGACAGCTGCAGTCTTGTCAACATATTTACTGATATAATGGGGCAAGCAGTATAGATAAGAAATCGCCATTAAAAGGAGTATTAAACCAAACTTTATGCAGAATATGCTTAGTAGTAGGATTGTTAAGTATTACCTCACAGGAGAAAGAAGACTGTGTTTGCAATAATTGACATTATTTTTCTTTAAAGATCAGAAAACATCCATCCCATGCAAATTCTGGAAGAGGAAGGAGCCTGAATATCTCTGTCCAGCATGATTCACTAGAGACCTCATTCTGCCACTGATCCATGCTGGATGGATCCTCATACCACAGACAGGGATCACTCAAATGAATAAACATATAGACAAAACAGAACCCAAAGGAACAAAAGTTCCAGCACTGACATCGCTTTGGACAGGTAAGGTCCAAACTGGAACTGTGTGTTTGTCTAAACAACAAAAAACCAGATTTGAAACAGGTGGACTATGCAATCAGTTGGGCATCAGTATTCTTCCTCCTTTTTCAAAATGCTTTTGAGTATATACTTCACTCAGCTTAACATTTCTCATCTGGCTCAAAGATGTTACTTCTGCCTCTGATCAACGCAGCACAGCAATCTCCACCACCCAGTTCTTTGATTCTCAAATGATGTATTTTGATATTTCCCCCCGTGGCCTTGGCAGCTGTGAGCTACTTCTTTACCCTCCTAAAAGCCCACATAAGAGCCACAGAATTGCAGCAGAGTTAAAGCTGCCAGTGTGCTAAGTCTAACAACTGATTGATTGGCTTCTATATTTTTTTAATGTTTCCCTGCAGTCCTCTAACAGTTTGTCTTTTGTCTCTTCATTTTGTATTAAGACAAATATTCTCTGAGCCATGGGACATTCTCGAGGTCTGAACTTGTACAGGGTTAGCAAGCCAGCCCAGGATTTCCAGAGGTACACTGGATACACAGGCCCTTCACAGCATGCAGGGCAAGTGGTGATCCCCCACATCAGGCACCAGGGCTAGTCACGTACACACTGTGCCAATACCATGTACGTCAGTAGAAAATCCAACAGCTTTTGGAAGGTATCAAACCTGCCTACGTTTTTAAACAGCTTAAGAGAGCCAATGGAAATGTGGACTTCTTGATGTACAGAGTCCATGAGAGTAGCCTGGTGCCACTGGTAGACACTGTGAAGCACATGGACAACAAAATGTCTCACACAGTCTTTACACCCAGCAAGCACCTGGATCCATGAAAATACATCTGGCCTCTTTAAGCTAAGGACAATTTTTACCATGGTCTTGGCAGGACATGGAGCTCAGCAATTTATCTACATTATACATAAAATTCTTCTGAGCTGACAAGAATCTTGCCTGTGGTCAGAGTGGGTTCTAACAGCTAAACCAATTTCACTAAGGCCTTAACAGCTGCCGTATTCTCTCAACATGCTGAGAGAAGGAATATCCTGCTGTTTACAAAGGGACCAAGGCAAGAAAGCAGTTGAGGGACAGCAACAGCAACTGGCCAGGCCCCCTTTTCTCTGCTGCAGCTCTACTGAACCTAAGCCCAACTGCTTGTGTTATGGGTAAAATGATGAAATCGTTACATAGCCAAATGTGAATCATTACATCGGAAGACAGTGTAGTAGTTGCAAGTATTTTTATGTTATGGAGCAATGGCTTCAGCTCCTGCAGTAGACATTAATCAAACTATGTCTTTTCACAGAATTTATTGTGACAATCCATGGGCCCTGGGGATAACACCTAACTGTCTGCTGGCATCATCTCTAGCAGTGATTAAAGGGAATGGAAAGGTAGAACAAAATGTCACTAATAAGGGAGAGGAATAGTGAAACATTTCACTTTCTGGAAGAGAAATCCTGCAGTGTTTTCTCACTCTGACCTCCCACAGGAGTCAATGTGAACCTTGTCAAAGGACTGCTGGAGATGCTACCCTCTAAAATCTTATCTGCCAAAACAAATCAAAGGCAAATTATAATGTATCATCAGAAAACAAACAAAATAACTTGGGGACTGAGATTAACATTAGCAAACTTTTACTGCCTTAAAAGGGAAAGGTTGTCTAGCCACATTTGTCTCAGTCACTGCAGAAAGGGAGGTGATTCATCTTACCCTATGACACGTGTCTAAAAGACAGCAGATGACTTACTATCTGGGAGAGCTTATTTCTCTCCACCAACTACTCAGTTGGTGTGTCTCCTTACAGAAGCTGGCCTGGTCCAACCCATCTTGTATTACCTTTTTATGATTTTGAACAGTAGGATAGATTCCAGCAGAAGTTATAGAGAGCTGAAAGGATGGCATAAACAATCTGTTAAAGTGTATCTGGTTCTCTGTTTTAAATCTGTCTAACATAGTTCTGCAAGTCATCAAGTAAGATTTCTGACACTGAATGCTTTGTTCAGTGGTTCATTTGGAGGAAACATTATCACTTCCAGGCATTACCCTATGTGCAGCTACTAACCACAAAGACATTATATGACCTTTGAAAGCCACTTATGCTTTGTAAGTTATTTAATTCTGCTATATGCTCCGTTTGAAAACACTACTGATTTGAGTAATACTGAAATGGAAATTTACAATTTTTCACTATTCTAGGTCATTTGTAGAAGGGAAAAAAGAAAAAGGAAGGAGCCAAATAATTTCAAAGTTCTGCAGAGGAAACATTAATTGGACTCTTAATTTTTACAAACATGTTAACACCTCACATACTACACAAATGCTATAAATTGGTAATCGTTGATATTGTTACTAAGCAACACAAAAAGCCAAAACAAAACAAACCAAAACCACACCAGAAACCCCAAAGCCACCAAAAATCCACAAAGGTCACTTAAAGACATGTCTCACCCTTTGTGACACAGTCTGTTCCATTCAGACAGAGAACTGGCAGATGGCATGCTGAGATCATTACCTCTCTTTTCTTTCAGTAAACACAGTGCAAAGTGTTACAAGTTTACAAGGTGAGATTGTGTACCCACTTGATGAGTGATTCTGTTGGCTTAAAACAAGGTTTTGACACTGGTTTCAGCAAACCAAGGAACCAAGTACCACAGATCAAGGAACCACAACCATGTACCACAGATCCATAATTATGGTAAATGGTCAGGCTTGCTACAGAGTTGCCTTAAGCTAGTGAAGAACTGATGAGACTGGTTGAGAAAAACATGAGATGTGCCCCTGCCTATCTTAGAACTGGCTCGAGCAAGGTGTAAGGACTGAACGGCGACTGGGTGGAAGCCTCAGAGAAGCTGCAGAGAAAACCTGCCCCTCTCTATCAGCCACTCTGCATAAGCAGCCTTGTTATAAATGTAGTCCTTTAAGGAGACAAAGATGTACTCAAAGACTTTATAGTGAAGGTCAGACAGCCTTTATTGCCACCTCAGCAGGTGGAGGAGGACCAAAGTGTTTATTCTACCTTTTGTGTCAACTATAAATTCTGACTGAAAATAACCAAGACACTCATTAAGCCCTATTTGCATATTAACTTCTACATCCTGCAAATGAAGAGAAATGAAAACACACCTTACATGTACAATCATAACACCTATGACATAAAGGAAGGGAGGGTTTGGGGCAAAGAAAGAAAAAAGGAGAGAGGGGGAAACACCTCTGCTTACTTGGGATCGGTTGATGGACTGTCCTCCTCCCCTGAAGGGATGCCTCTGGGTGAGCTTTGTGCTTTCAGTGCATTATAAAGACCTGGGAATGTTTTTATATTTCTATCTATATGTCAGTAATAGAGCTCTGTTACTATCACCTGCTGTAGTGATATACTGTAGCTAGTGCAATCCTATCACCAGCAATCCTGAACCTGCTTTCCTATTATTTCAGGAAACTATACTTTTTGTGAATCTGGACTATGAAAGTTTTTATTGAACTCAGATCTATAGTATTGAACTGATAAACTGCACTATTTGCAAGTCTGTGATCATACAATTTCTTACTGAACTCAACCAAGCTGGTAATGCTTAATCAGTTCTAATCAGAAGCTAAGCCCAGCTGCATCCAACCCATCTTATTTCTGAGGCCCAGGTGGAATGCAAGGGGATTTATTTCAGGCCAAATATCTAGCTTGAATGCCATATATAATAAATACATAATAAAGCTAACATTTTATTATGTACTAACATTTTATATTATTTACCCTCTGGGTTCAGCCTTCAATTATCCCAGTTTTCCTTCAGAAAAAAGCTAAACCAAAACGCAAACTTAACTGCTCTTAAAATAAATCTACCTCATAAAAACCTATTTATTTCCAATTTAGCATGATAAGTGGTAGTGACACATTTGGGTTGTGTTATTTAGACTGTCACATTTTACATTGAAGTTGTCAGAATATTAAATACAATGTTGATTAAAAACTTGGGCTGCACTGAAATCTCAAAGTTCCCAATTGCAAGTGTATGATGGAAAACATGACCATATTTAAATAAGTTATATGCCCTGTTGTAGGTTCTAATCTTTTTTACCTGAAACCAGTGTAACATTTACTAATGAATTCAGTCAGAATACAAAAGTATGTTAGTGCTCAAAAGATTTACAGTGTAATATCTTAGTCATTTCTGGGAAAAGATAATTCAAAAGCACAAATCTGCTGCTCTCAGCTGAGAAATATAGAGTACAGATTTTCCAGAATCATCAGTCTCACTGTGTTCCAAATTCAGCTGGGAATCTGGGAGAGCATCTATCAGAACACTACTGCAACTCTTAAGACTCTAAATGCACAGAGATGATCCCACTTGCCTTCCACAGGCAGGATAAAACTCTAAGATTTTATTCCTGATATTCAAGAGGTCATTCCCTCACTGAAGATCACTATCCTGGTGTGACTCTCTGTGAAATAACCTGAGATACTTTTCTGAGAAGTGATGCTATTCATGGTAAAGCAGCAGCTCTGGCCTTATTTACCCAGATGGCCTCCTTGACTTTAAAGCCTCAGCAGCATTTACAACTCACAGGATTACACAGAGAACTTGCTGCAAACCTCGTAACCACATTCTAAAATCTGTTGAGTGACCCAAGGAATTCATGAAGCCATTCTTCCTCTTCACAATAGTGCCCTCCTCCCACATTTTAGCAACCTAGGAGTTCTATACAATAATATTAATACCTCAATATGCCGAAGTTCTTTGTAGAACTGTGACTTAAATCAAAAGCTTGATGGAATCTATTGGAAAAACTCTGATTTTTGCATCAAACGATGAATTTTATTTGTTAAATTGAGTGATAGGAAAGGCTGAATAATGAATTTTTAAGCAGGTATATTCAGTATGTCTGGAAGTACTAAATTTTTGTTCTAACCAATCATTTATTCACCTATCAGTGAAACATGGCATTCATTTTAATGGATTTCAAGAGAGGCTAGAAACTTTACTGGGTTTTCAGTACAGGATTCAGTTCTAGATTAAGATGCCTACATTTAAGTGCCACTGGTGCATCAGGTGTTTTAAGCTATTGCTGTAATCACTGGAGATGCAGGGGGCAATTTGGCCCTCTAAGCAGGGGTCTAGCACCACTGTTATTTGCTTGGCCTTCAGCTGCTATTCTAGAAGTACAAATCTCCCACAGTTTTTTTATCACAATTGTCATCCTTTCAGAGATGTCTCAGCCTTGAGCAGCTCCAACAGTCATAACTGTGAAGCCCCTACTCAACACAGTTAAAGCTTCCTGGAGAGCAATTCAGCTTTTTTCAACTGCTGTAGGGTTGAAAAAATTGAATGTAGGGTTCAATTCAGGGGCCTAAAAATAAACACATGGTGCAATCTTAGGTACCATGAGTTATTATGTCAGGCCTCCAGCTGCCTCTTCTGATAGGAACAGACTTCCCACAGGGCTTGGACCCTCTTCTGGGCTTACAGTAGTGGTTGCTAACTCCAGGCACCTCAAATGGCACTAAACACAAATTCAGGGAAATGCATTGTTCTCTGAGCCTCAGTGATTTACCTGACTTTAAATAGGAGCCTAGATATCTCATATGCCTATAAACCATGTAGATTTATTTATCTGTATTTTAATCCCACACTCAGTGAAAGATTCACATTAAGGTAGCAAGATGCCAAGTAAGATGCAGGAAGCTATCTTAATTCTACATGACAGATTAATATCTTTATTAAATAGCTATTTCACAGCTGACAGATGGAGAACTAATACTCACTTCAATTTGCTTGTTTGCAAATGCCATGCACAACAAAATGTATTAATATACAGACCAAGAAATAAATCTCTATTTATTGAACTGGATGAAATACCTATGCTACAGGAGTTTGAATAATCCCAAGAAAGCTCTTTCCATGCAGGTTAATATATTCAAACACTTAGAAGCAATAAGTTGCCTGGAAGAAGGAACAGTCAACATGACTCTGTAAAGTCAAACATTAGCCATGGCTTGGGTAATCCAATGAAACCCATTTTAAGAGCTCCCAAATTATAAACATTAAAGAGCAGTGATGCATCACTTATCTTGTCTAAAGATGTTTATGGGATCATTAGAAAAGTTTGATCGCATGCAAATTTCTGCTGACAAGCAATAATTGTGCATTTGCTCCATGCAACAGCCCAAGCAGTCAAACTTTTCCAAAAAGGCAGAAAAAATATTAGACATACTTTCAAATTGGACTTATTCAAACAAACCCTCTGATAACCTGATATAAGATGTTATAAGAGGATGCACCTTACTCTTTTTACAAGGTAGAAGAAACCCAAAGCATTACTGTTGGTGGCATTCTCCCTTCAACTCTTAAAAGCAAAAAGTGAAATAGTAGCTAGAAAATTCCAGGCTTGATTTTTGGCCAGTATGTAATAACTTAGCAGCATCTTTACTATCTCTACTTCTATGTCTTTACTGGCTGTCATAGGTGAGTGATCATAGTAGAGAAGTCATGCCTGATTAATACTCAAAGTGCTTGCTCTTTAATTCTCTTCCCCAATTTGCTCTGGTTTTGCAGCATTTTGGTAGGCGGGAGGAGAAAAAAAAAATCTGCATTACTATTAAAGGTCATGAGCTAGAAAAAGAGACATAGATATTGTCCTTTTACTCCAGGGAATATTACTTTGACTAAGAGTAATTCTGCACACACTTCAGAGAATTGACAGCAATGTATCTTCCCTGCAAGGATAAAAACCTCAAAACTTTCTAGAGCTATTTTCTCCCTTCCTGTAAAATTAAATGTCTTTTTACTGTATGTAGTTCAACCTAACTTTATGAAGTAATATAAGAGTGGAATGACCAGTGTTGTATATGAGTCTGAAACAATACTTAAACAATTTTTAGTTATATAGTTAAAATACTAATGAAGTGCAATTCCCTCTGGGATGTAAGGCCACATACAGATTGACAGCTGCTACTCTAAACACTGCCAAAAATGAATATAGAATGAATTCCAGCCAAGGACAAAGGGGCACACTGCTGCTGTAATAAAAAAAAGTGCCATAGGAGCTTCAGCAGTATATTTCCATCTAGGCTCAAGAACAGCCTCTCTGTCTACAAAGTCAATTTATGCCTACAGGATTCCTGCTAGCATTTTTCCAGCAACACTATAAGCCATGAGTGTACAACTATATGGCTCATTCTCCATTTGATTTACATTCAGTCTAATAAACAGAGGAAATTCAAATATGCAAGTTGTTTGAGCTGACAAACCCACAAATTAAGGACAATTACCTTTATGTATATAAAGCTGACAAGAATTTGGTTTTACATGGTGTACCTATGACAGCTGCAGATGGCAAAATGTTCCAGCCACGGAGGGGTTTAGCCTGTAGCACTGGAATCACAGAGTTTGGTCTTGGGAAATCATACAACCTTTGAATTTATAGGTCACCTTTTCTTTTCAATGAATCTGAAATAACAGTACACATTTACCTAATTTCAAAGATTTTGTGAGAATTAACTAATGTTAGCATGCCTTTTAACCACACAAAACACTGCATGGAGTAAACAATTTAGCAAGTTTTGCAGAATGAAGATGAATGTAATAAACCTGCTGAATTTAGAACATATCATTTCACATAACAAATTTCTTTTAAATGAGTTGCCTATGTCAAGCCAGCAAATGTTATTCTTTCAACTAAGAAAGAGTTTCATAGGTTTAATCATCTACCAGAAACTCTCACAACATTTTCTATGGTATATTTAAGCTGCTAGTGTAGCACTGATGGCATTGTGTAATCTGTGAGTAGAATAATGAGGGGGAAAGTCAATGATTTCATTGAAAGAAGTTGATAACACTCAGATACTATGTCTTCTGTATTTTATTTGCTTTCCTCTTTGGTTTTGACACTGCTTACTTTGGTTCTTGTTTGATGAGGAAAAACCCAAATATTTTGTTAGGAAGTATTAGATGATTAGAGAACCCTTCTTACCAGTTAAGTAGTCATTTAGGCAGAATATTTCACTCAATTGTAATTAATCAGTACAAACACAGCCCTTAAAGCACACTTACATACCAGTGAAAAGAGATGATCTTACCCTTTCACTCACTCAGCTACTCCTCTGAAATCATTTCATGCATTGTCTCGTATTCTTATGTCCAGATCACCAGATCCAGCATGTGACCTTTTTCCCCTCAGCTCACTGACACAGGGAGTTTTACAGCTGCAAAATGAGCTCTACAAGGCCTCAGTCTGCAGGAGCAGAGGTGCCTTCACAGAGCTGTGGAGTGCCCTTGAATCCCATGGCTCACAGTGGGGGATGCCAGCAGACCTCTGAAGACATGGTTTCTCCACTCAAAATGCCACCACATTTTCTTTTTGCAATTTTTTTTGTCTGTCAGCCTAACCTATGGCACTCAGCTAGAATTCTTTGTTCCTTTTAAAAGGTGTGGCTGAACATCACCTAAATTATCAAGGAATATGCACTGGCCCAGAGACTGTACTGCAATTCTCCAAGCAGGACAAGGGTAAGGGAAGAAAGGATCTCTTTCTTCAGCCTTGCTGGCAAAACTGCTAAGTCAGAACAAGCTATCATGAGAGACCAGCTGAAAGAATATTTGAGGTTAACACTGCCTTTTCTCCCTGCAGGAGGGCTGCTGCTGCTACAGCAAGTTCCCTGTTCAACTCTTACATAAAACTGCAGAAGTTTGACACAATTTCCATGTCGTTTCCCTGCCTCACCAACTTGGGAAAATAGGTAAACTGCATTCAAGAGTAACCGTAACCACAGAAACATCCTCCTGTGCCTTTCCACTTCCAAATATTTGCTGGTCACCTCTTCTCTGTGGGTTATCTGAAGCAGAACTTCCATTTTTGATCCCTCTGACCAAATAATTATCACCACCTCCTCCCTCAGCATTGCTCAAGTGAAAGGCTGCTTCTCACACTGCCACCAAAAGTTCCACCTATGCCAGTGATGTTGTCACTGCTCTGTCTGCCTGTGGTCCCCATCAGAACAAGCATCTGCAGGACCCTACATCCCACCTGCTCACAACCCTGCAAAAGTGCACTCACATTATGAGTACTCTGAAATGGCAGCAGGACCCCCAGCTTATTGCAGAATCAATAACTGCCTTCTTAGATTATAAAACACTTAATTCCACTTCTCAACAACTTCTAACCTCCCATTCCATCCCCTGTGATCACAGTTAGTCTCAAGACTTTGTTACCTTCTTTTACTTCTTCTCTGCAATGACTCCACCTCCAGGATTTCCCTTCTGAGGTCAAATCTCAGATGAGAGGTTTTGTTTTAACCTTCTCTCTTCATTTCTTTTGTCTTCTCTGTTTATCATCCTTAAGATTTAGGAAAAGTCCCCTAAAAAACATTCTGTAAAGAATCTTAGATTAAAAGTGTGACACATATAAAACTTATTTTAAATTCTCGTTATTACTATTTGGGGAAAAAATCTACCCACATATAATTTGCTTATTTTTAATGCATAGTAACTTCAGCAGTTTAAACTTTATTCACCATAGAAGTAATATTTTAACCATTCTACCATACTCTGCAGTATTTAACAAACACAGAGTAATAATGAATACAAAGAAAGCCAGAGCAGCAATTCGGTGTACATGTGAGATAGTTGACTCAGAAGCCTGGAGCAGCAGTTCTCTGAAAAATCATGCATGTCAGCATTTCTTGCACTAAACTGTACTCTCTTTCACATTTGAAAAAAAAAAAAATTAAGCAGCTGTCATGAAATTTATTACATCCTTTAGGAAAAACATTATCCTCAAGACACCAGTGAGCTCTAACTCTTAGAAGGGAAAAGCTATAAACCTTAAACTAAAAAGCTTTCACTAGAGATTTGTCTGTCAGATGATTTCTACACACTGTTACCTGAGAACAATGTGAAAAGAAGTGCTCCCCCTCAGTTCTCTGTGGTTTACAGTGCAGTCACTGCCGTGCTACTTTTGCTCTATCATCCCACTCTGAAACAATAAATCAGTGCAGAGCTAAAGGTGTCAAAAAGTTTCCTGCTCCTGCAATATCCTGCAGCGTGGCACTGCAGCACGATGCCAGGAGGATCACACCAATTTCCTTCATGTTTCAGTGAGGTAACGTGGACTGCTTGAATAATCTCCAGGTAATCTGCATTAAAACCATTCTACTGCAGTGTACTGCGGTATTAGGAAAGATTTCAATATTGCACCACGTGATGCAACACAACCTTACAGCGTTTGGCAGTTCCCAGGCGGTGAGGGAAAGCTTTGAATCCATGGCTGCAATGTAGCAACTTTCCATTTTACAAAGTGAAAGGGCAGACTATTTTGGCTCACTCTTGGTGTATAGAATGAAATGATACGAAATTCCTGGGATATATTATTATAGACCTAAAACCCTTTTTTTTTTCCTTTTTTTACTTACACCCCCTCCCCCGCTATCATGAGCATCTTTCAACGATAACAGATTTCCTTAACTATAAGGGTACAATAAAGTGTTACAATGTCATTAACCTTAAGGATACAGTAAAGTGTTACAATGTTATTAGCTCAGAGATAAACTAAAATTAATAATCTAGAGATTATTTTCCTGTTCTTATTTAAGCTACCACAGATATATTCGCCTCTCTGTCTTTCCAGCTTGCATATTTTTTAGTTTAGCTTAAATTTACACGAATGCTTTTCTGCAGCTTCATGTCAGTCATATAAACAGTAACATTTCATTGTTTCTCCAATATTTACACAGAGATTTTAATTATTTCTATGAAGTTTTGAGAATGTTCTACAGATTTATGTGCTCACAACAAAGATGCATGAAAAGCACATGAGTTTTGCCTTGAATGAGCTTTTCCCCCCCGGTAACGTGAGTAAATGCAAAATGGTACCTGGCTATATTTTCAGCTAGTGATTTTTTTTTTTTTCCTGCGTGTCTGTGAGGGAGTTTAGAACTGCATTTCCAAACACCTCTGAAACAGCCTCTGAAAGTCTGGACTATCACAGTAACAACTACAGAGGCAGAAAGAGCGACATAGGTGAACTCCTGTTACCATCTGCATTAGCGACCCGCACATGACAGGGTTTTGATGCCGCACCAGCGGCGGCCCGGCGGCGAGGGAAGGGCACGGGGCTGACATTGGCCGCAGCGCGTTGCAGTTTCCTGCAGGGCGAGGGTCCCTGCAGGTGCTGCTCTGCGCACGGCCGGGCAGCGCGCACCCTGCCGCCGCTAAACGCCGGCATCGGGGACACGGGGCGGCACGGCACCTGGTCAGGGCCCTGGTCACCTCGGCAGGATGGATCTCATTATCGTTTCCCAGTCCCTTCCCCCGCCAGGAAACCGGCCTCGACCGATGCTTCGGGTACAGGGTACGCCACAGACCCCCTTCCCCCACGGACCCGCGCGGGCGCTCGCCGCTGCCGACACCCCGCGCCCCTCGGTGGCAGCCCCTCTTTTCCCACGGGGTCCCCGGTACCTCGCTGCAGCCATTTTCCGAGTCTCTCAGCAGCTCCAGCGGTGATGTCACCGGCCAAGTCTCCTCGGCGGCGGGATGCACCGCTCCGTTCTCCTTCCTCCCTCCCGACGCCGGCGGCACCTTCTTCTTCTTCCTTCTCCTCTACCTCCTCCTCCTCTTGCCGCCGCCCCGCCCCGCCGTGCCCGCGCCGGCTGCCATGCGGCGCCCGGCCCCGCCCCGCCCGCCGATGCCCGCGGGCGCTTCGGCTCTGCCCGCCGCGCTCCCCGCTCCCGGCAGCCGTGCGGGCACGGAGGGGCAGCCCCACCGCAACCATCGCCGCGGCGGCGGCTGCTGCTGCTGCTGCTGAGTCACGGCCTGAATCTCATCCCGCTCCTCCTCCTTCTCCTCCTCCTCCTCCTCCCCCGCGCCGCCGCCTCCCGCCCGGCTGCCGGCTCCAGCAGCGCGGTGCCGGCGGCGATGCCCGCCCCGCTGCCGGGGGGAGAGGCTGCCCGGCGCTGCCCGGCCCCCCGCCGCTCGCCGCAGACCCGCGCACGCACAGGGGCAGCCGGGCGCTTGAGCCATGATCGCCGCGGCTTTCCTGGTCTTGCTGAGACCCTACAGCATCCAGTGCGCCCTCTTCTTGCTCCTGCTGCTGCTGGGGACCATTGCCACGATTTTATTCTTCTGCTGCTGGCACCGCAGGCT
Organism: Fringilla coelebs; assembly: GCF_963513975.1. Classification (NCBI taxonomy): domain Eukaryota; kingdom Metazoa; phylum Chordata; class Aves; order Passeriformes; family Fringillidae; genus Fringilla; species Fringilla coelebs. The sequence goes on along the minus strand of NC_140030.1, from coordinate 25,771,164 downwards.
CCAGAAAGGGAGGCATCCCATCAAATCCGTCTTTTCAGGTCGCTCAAGGAGCCGAGGTAAGAGACGCTGCCGCTCCCTGAGGGCGGCGGGGGGTGTCCCCGGCCCATCCCCAGCTTTGTGCCGGCGGAGGGCCGCCGTGGCACGGTTTAGCCGGGCAAAGGCTTTAAAGAAAATTCAAGCCGAGCCCAGGACTGCGGCAGCCTTGTCTCCACCCATCCCTCAGCGAAACCTCGGCTAGAGGGAGAGAGGTGAGAGGCTGGGAAACCCCCCCAGCCCTCCCCGGTCTGTCAAAGCGCAGCAGAACTTTACGCCCAACTTCTTCCCGATGAATTAAATATAAATGCCGGGCGGAGCTGCCGGCTGCGCCTGAAGGGCCAGAGCCGTCCCGGAGTGTGCGCCGAAGGGCGAGTGGCGGGGTAAACCCGTTAGCCGGGGCGAGATGCGAGGTGCAGCCGGTGGAGCCTGTGTGTCTTTCTGTTTCCCTTCCAGATGCTGTCATGAGAACTCATCACTTTCGCTCTGAGGTAATTTATTTAGCACGCAATTTCAAGGTCAGAAGTTGTTCTCTTTACCCCAATACATATTGTCGTGGTCTTTTGTTAATGAAATCACATAGCAAACTTTTCATTTTGCATGAAAAACAGAACGTCCTCTTTCATCCCTTGGTTTGTTTTTTTTTCTTCCCAACACAAAATGAGCTCTTCATCTGTGTTACCCTAACCGGCCTGCCGATTCGTGTCATTCCCAAAGGAATTGGTTACTTGGAGAAAAGCTGTGTTACTGTACGTGCCAGAGCTCCCTGTGTCCAAAATCAGCGCTGAGCCCAGTGATTGACCTGGCTGTGGGGTCTGTGACTGCAGAGCCTCTGCTCTGCTCACGGGCTGTGCCCACAGCCCTCACCTGCGCCCTGCTCCTGCCAGGGAAGGTGCCTGCTTGCCTTGCATGTTGCCGCGGGAGATCCCAGAAGGATCCAGACTACAAGCCCGCTTGGCAGGGACCTCGGTGTGTGACTTTGTATTCGGAGGTCAGGGAAATCAAAACTCTTACATGCCGGTGATGAAAGTATAACACAAACCCCTGTCACTTCCTAGGGATTCTGGATGAGGAGCATAATTGCTGGGAAAATATGAAAAATAATATTTGTTTTAGTACCCACTTTGTTTCCATGCTGCCCTGTAGAGCTCCTGTCTAGATATTTCTCTTGCCTGGTTTCCTGCTATTGATTTAAGGCATAGCTTCATGCCATTATGCCTGTTATTCTGAAAGCCTTGAGAGACAGTTTTGCACTCAAATGATATTTTATTTTAAATTATTTGCATTTTCCCTTACCCTGCTGTGGGTGTGAAAATTATCCAGTTATGACTAATGTTTTCAAAAGTGTGCATGGGATACATTTTTGCAGCATGGTTTATATTGGCAATTAGTTTTAAATTCTCAGCTACTTTGAAATTTGTACACAGCATTATAAAAAGAAGATGCCATAGGGAGTGTCCTATCTTTAAACCATGAAAAGCCTGAGTCTGTTATTCACCAGTGCTCCACTAAAGTGAACAAACAAATGTGTACCTCTGGAAATCAAAATATTTTTTCACTATTTACTTTATCCAATATGAATGCTTGGTTTCCATGTAAAATTCACTCAGTCCTGAGCCTAGATGGAGATGAAGTTTAATGTTTTGAAATACGTGCCATCCTGCATGGTGACACTTCAGAGGGAAGTTGGCAGAGTAATTTATTTTTATTGCTCCAGCATGTGGTTATTTGTTTATCATCCAGTCAGAAGCAGATGAATTTAAAATATGAAACATGCTAGAGTAACTGTTATATTCTTTCCTAATTTTCTGTATTTTGTTTAGATGGACTAATACTACAGCTAGTAGTCTAAACTATTCTTTTAAATAAATGGTAGAACTGTTTTTCCTTTCATTTTCTGATGAGATTTTTGATAGAAAAATGATGACTCATTTGACATCATTAAATTTTCATTTTCCAATATTTTTTCAAGTAAAATGTTATTTTAATGAATCTAATAGAATTCATTAATGAAAAAACTGCAGGCATACTTCCAATAAAAATATTGGAAACATAATCTGAAGCAGAATTTGACATTCTCTATCTTTATCATCACAAGACATTATGCACTTCCAACTGCAGTACAATGTTGACAAAAGCAAAGCATGATACATGAAAATATGGACTTTGTATAATCCCCCCACCCCCAAAATTAATGTAATAGCTCCAAGTTTTATAGCACAAGGTACATCTGCTAGCTTGCACCATGCTTAGCTGTTTGTCAGGTGTAGTTATAAATAGTGTTTCCTAATTAGAATAAAAGATAATGAAAAACAGGCTGATAGTAAATAGCAGTGCGTTGGCATTCATCTCCTGAGAGCTGGGTTCAAATCTGACTTCCATCACATGTGAACGTGCAGGTGGTCTAGCAGCAGTGCACAGAGAATTATAATTGCCCTATCTACAGAGCCTTGGCAATTCCTGCATGATTGACTGCCTGCCAGGAGAGCCTTATATTTGGAAAAATAGATGTGTGCAAATTTATGTTGAGATTCTTTGCCACAGCCACAGCTCTCATGGTGCATGCCTTCATTGTCTATGTACAGTGAGAACTATTGAATCCTTTTTTGTTAATACTGAACCACACAATAAAAAATAAGACTGCATACTATGGGAGGGTAGATACAAAATTTGAAAATGTATTTATGATCCTTTTCAGCCCTTCTGTTTTGAATTTTATATGCCACTGGTGAATTGAGTCCACAAATATTTCATTTTTGTGGGCCTTGATTTTTAATGTCTCTGCAAAACATGCCTCATTTTTATACATCAAAAGTCTATGCAGATATTGCTTATTATAAAATGAACTTAAACACTTGACCCCCTGCCTCAAAAGGAGGTAAATTTGCATGAATCATTATGAATATAAAGTAGCTGAAAGTCTGTCTTTGTTAGAGGTGCTTAATAACAGAAAACATTAACTAGGAAGATGTGAGAGTTTCTTGAGATAATACAATGATTGTCTCCACCTCCCCACTAACACTTGCTACCATCTGAAGTTTTTCAGGCCTAATATTTTAATATTTTTTATTTTCAGTCCTCAGGTTCATTATGACTGTAACTGTTCTTAAGATTTTTCCATTCCCAAGTTACTATAGAAATTCCATGAAGTCACAAAGGAATCACACCCAGAATAGTTAATGTTCCTAATCTCAGGGAGACCTAGATATGCCACTGCTTTAAAAAGAAAACAAGTAAATTTCCAACAGAAATATTCATTGCTACATGACACATCAGACTTTGATGTAGTTTTTTGCACTACTCTGTCTTTATTTTGAGAATCAGTTGTAGAATGAAATATCTGTGCTGAACCAAAACCACACCAAAATAAGAATATAAGAATATAACTCAGTGAGAGTTTTACCAAAGTAGGGATTATGATTCATTTTTTTGCCTATTATTATTATTATTATTATTATCATCATCATCATCATCATCATCATTAAAAATGTAAAGTCTATAAATGATTCACTAATTTTATTCTTTTTATGCTCTTTGTAGAAGTTGTTTTTTTTCATGAAGCAGAGGAATTTTCTCTGAGTACTTTGTGGGCTTGGGCTTGACACCTTTCAGTGTTTATCATTTTATGCCTTAGGAAGAGGTCTGAAGGTCTCCTGTACCTAATGTGTTGGTGTTGGCACTTGTGATTTAAATTTCTTTCTGAATTAGTTTTCCTCATAGTTGAAGCCTCTGGAGTCACTGGATTATGTGAGATTTTTACCTTTCAATTAAAAGGGAAGTAAGCTTCTAGCCCTTAGGCTGGAAGGAATTAATCTGAATGGTATAATTCTTAATGTCTTTTGATTTGGTGGTAAGAACTGTTGAAAAGGAAGGTTCTCTTTCAGGATTTATAAATGGTTGGGCTTTATGAGATTCTGAAGGGATTATTGTGCTAATTGCTAAAGTAGCAGTTTTCATGTTATTGAGGAAAAATGACCAGATTTATAAATCTTTTGCCTGAAATTTTCTCTGAGCTTCATAGTTTTCCTTTATCTTACCCTTTATGTTAGGGATACTATGACTTCAGGAACTGAAGGTATCAGTGTCAGTGGGTAGTCACAAGCAACATGGTATGACTTTGTATTTAATTTTGACTCACATATTTTGGGCAAGTTTCCTGTGAATGCTTCCACTGAGACCTACAGGTCGAAAACTACTAGGAAACAAATCAGTACAAGTTTTACAGCGCACTGTAAATTCTGACTTCACATAACTCACATGGGACTAAACACACCAGTAAGATAAATAGGAGCTGACACTTTGTGAAAAGACTCTCTGTGAGGGCTGGCAGTGTGTGTTAACCATGTCTGTAGCAAAGGAATAATACTTGGTGGTTTGAATCTTGCAGACCCCACATTTTCATTTTAGTACACTGAACAGTTGCTACGAGGTTGTATATATCCAGTCTATTTCAATATTCTTATTGAGAGCATGAATGAGGGTACTGAGTCTTTCATCAATAAATTTGTAGACGACACTAAGCTGGGAGTGTGTCGATCTGTTGGAGTGTAGGATGGCTCTGCAAAGACCTGGAATGGTTGGATGGATGGGTAGAGTCCAGTAGGATGAAGTTTAATAAATCCAAGTGCTGAGTCCTGTATTTTGGCCACAATAACCCCCTGCAATGTTACAGGCTGGGCAAGGTGTGGCTGGACAGTGCCCAGGCAGAAAGGGACCTGGGGGTACTGGTCAAGAGCTCACTGAACATGAGCCAGCAGTGCCCAGGTGGCCAAGAAGGCCAGTGGTACCCTGGCCTGTATCAGGAATAGTGTGGCCAGCAGGAGCAGGGAGATCATTCTTCCCCTGTACTTGGCACTGGTGAGGGCACACCCTGAGTGCTGGGTCCAGTTCTGGGCCCTCAGTCGGGGAAGGACGTTGAGATGCTTGAGCACATCTGGAGGAGGGCAACAAGGCTGGTGAGGGGCTGGGAACACAAACCCTGTGAGGAACGACTGGGGGAGCTGGGGATGTTTAGCCTGGAGAAAAGGAGGCTGAGAGGTGACCTTATCACTCTCTACAACTCCCTGAAAGGTGGCTGTAGTCAGGTGGGGGTTGGTCTCTTTCTCCAGGCAGCAACTGACAGAATGAGAGGGCACAGTCTTAAGCTGTGCCAAGGGAAATATAGGCTGGATATTAGGAAAAAGTTTTTCATGGAAAGAGTGGTAAAATACTGGAATGGCCTGCCCAGGGAGGTGGTGGAGTCACCATCGCTGCATGTGTTTAAAAAAAGACTGGATGTGGCACTTGGTGCCATGTTTTGTTGAGGTGTTAGGGCATGGGTTGGACTAGATGATCTTGAAGGTTTCTTCCAACCTAGTGATTCTGTGGTTCTGTATTGTTGTGACTAGACTGGTAGTGAAATAGTTCATCCAAAACTAATGTTATTTTTTAAGAGTAAATCGATTTTCTAAATTTTCTATTATGGTACAACGGGTGCAAAACTACAGTACAACAGTCTCCTGGAAATGTATATATTACTTTGTCAACACAGATGCCCAGAAAATTGTTCAGAAACTTATCCCTAAGTGTACCTTTGCCATAATCATGCCCCTTCTGAGGCTGATTGTGAGACAGTTGCCTAAAAATACGGTTCTAGTTATCTTACAAAACAATAACGAATAGTCTTTGAAGAGTTGCACCATAATTCATCCTGAGCATTGCAGTTATTTATAAACTGCTCCAGATACATACAGCTCCAGTGAAGGGAGAAATCAGTAGACCCTCCAAGCTGAATTTGAGTCTTCTGTTTGATTGGAGGGAGTGCATCCAACAAGTACCACAAATGTGCAGGACTAGCCAGCAAAATGCATTCATTCACCTATTGAAAGGGTGTTTCATTATCTTTACGGAGTTGAATCAGCCTGAAAATATTTTACCTTTGTGTTTGACATGATTCCCCTCAGGATGTTTAAACTATTTTTCCATTAGCTGTCTAAGAGTTAAGGAACAGGTTCAAAGGAAAATAAATCAGAGAAAAAAGAAATTGTTTTCTTAGCTGTATGAGAGCACTTAGGTATAGGAATGAATGGAGAGCTATAAATACAGGTTACACTGTATAAGGACAAACCGTTCTGTCCATTTTTCATAACATATCAAATAAGGTGGCCCAGACAGAGTATGCCACACTGAGCTGTCCCGTGGCAAACTGCGTATCACTGAGATTTGGTTTACTGTATGTCCTCTGTCCATCACTATTTGTCAGCTTTAGTCACTGCAGTGCTGCCTTTAGATAGCCCACAAGCATCGGTGTGTGCTGAGCAACAGCCTGTTCAGCAGTTGTATCACCAAGTGTATGGCATTTGTCTGGTTGCTGCAGCCAGACTGCTCGAGTGCTGAGCTAAACTGGCTCCAGAGGAGCTAACTTGGGTACTTTTACTCTGTACTACAATGTAGTGTACAAATGCCTGATATATTTACTTAGCCTTCTGGTTGTCTGCATCTCTGCTCTGGATTCTGATGGTCTGCAGAGCTTTGCAGTGCTGAGGGAATCACCTCTGAGTTCCACCAATCACCTAAAAAAGTACTGACATTGTGTTATGGTCCCCATCAGTGGTCAGACGTGGTCCTGGGACCTGCTTCATAGTGAACACATCTTAATGGTTCTCTAGCAGGACTGGGAAAACCACTGCATGAAGATACACTACCTCAGAAAAGTTCTTCTTACTCTTTACTTTCCCATTAATATACACTTATGCCAACAACCTCACGGCTACCATGTAAGTATTTAGATATCCATGTTTCTCAGTATCTACTGCTGTCTCTGGAAATGTGGGTTTTAGATGAGCTGCAGTTCAGTTGTGCTGTGTGCCATTTAAGTGCACACTCCCTGTACACATGAGCAGAACCCTGATTTCAAGGGGACACAGGGGGAGCACAGCTTGTGGCCATCTGCCTGTTCCCAGACACATTGTACATGTGTACAGAACGGGAACTTCTAGCTACTGTCTTTTGCCCTAAACAAACCTCAGACTGAAACCATTAATTAGAATAGCTGAGGTCATACTTGCAGTGAGAACATGTATTACCACATATCCTGTAGAAACTGTTCTTGCACAGACAGCAGGGATCATGCAGGGCTCCATAGATCACACACTGCTCAGAAGAGCTTAATTATTTGCATGATTTCTCAGTTATTGCAGTTAGATTATAACAGTGACAGATCAGGATGGGGATGTTCCTTTCAGAAACAGCTTAGCTCTTCAGACTGAGGGTATTAAATGTAAGAAAGCACCAAATGAACAGGGTAGTACGACCCTTGGGGTTGTGGCTCTCCAGGCTCTTGCGTGTGTTTTCCTTGGGCATGGAAACCTCACTCACACTCTTCCATTCCCAGACTGTTTTAAGTAGAGGCACCTTTGATATGCCACAGAAGAATGTGCAGAGCACAGGGTGAGGTTGCATTGATGTTTTCATGTAGATCTGATTCAGCTGAGCTGGCTTTCGGGGGCCTGGCCATGTCAGACACGAGAGGACACCAGCCGGAGCTGCAGCCGCTCACCCTGCCCCACGTGCTCTGCAGCCCGGAGGGGTCTCGGGCTCTGCAGAGTGGGCACGTGGGCTCCTCCAGCCTCCCGGGGCAAGGACTCGGCTCTGTGTGCCAAAGATGCTTTAGCATGTCAGGCTCACAGTGCAGACAGCTGGTCTTGGCTTAGTGTCAGCAAAGCTGCCTTGGTTTTGAGCTTGTTCCTGGTGCTTCTGGTTCAGCAGCCAGCCTGGGTGCTTGTACCCGAAGTGTCTGAGCCCCTGCTGGGCTCCCTTGTGCCCTACTGCCTTGCATCAAGGAGAGTCAGAGCTTTGCTGTTCCTGACTCATCAGTGGGAATGAAACATGAGCTGTGGCTGAAGTGTGAAAACACCGTATCAGCTACAGAAACTAACTGCACTTGATGTTTGGGCAAAGACACTTTTCTTGCAAGTTGTGCCAATGTCCTTATCTCCCCTGTCCACTCAGCTGTTTAAATATGGCACTCTCCTTCAGGATGGTGGGGTAGGTAGTAGAGCAGACTGGAAGTGAAACACAGATCCTACCGGCTTAATTGATGATTAGATAAATTGATAGCACAAATTATAATGAAATACATAATTGTGTCAGGCTGAGGTATTGTATTTATCCTTCTTCCTTGTTCTAGAAAGAACAGAATGATACAACCAAGTTCTCTTCTGATCTGCCTCCACTACCTTCCTTTGGAAAGTGAGTTTGTAAAAACAGCATCCCCTTATGCAGCCCAACAAGGTCACTGTAGGCATTTACAGATTATAGTCTACAGAACTGCTCAGCTCACCTAGTGTTGATGTCTGCTTCAGGATGTGCTGAATGGTTCTTCAAGCCTCACTGAATATGTCAACTAAATTTTTTATTGGTGATAACAGGAAGCAAAGACTTGTTCAGGTATGTTGCTGGTATCTGAATTTAGTTATCTTAATAGATACCTGAATTCTAGCCTAGTTATCTTTTTATAATATATTCCTGTGAAGTGTCTCATCAGTTATGCATCTATTTTACAACTTAAAAAGTACAGACACCACATGCTGTGGTGGGATATATTCTCTTACCAGTTTGTATTTCAAACAAGCACGCTGGACAAAAAAAAGTAATCTCTTTGTATTAGATGTTTGGCAGCACTGCTATGCTTTAGCAATCTCTGTTATTTCTTATTCAGCTTCTTACCATAGTTTTAATATTTAAAGCTAATTTCTTCTGGCAGATCCTTGATATATACTGGACGCTGCCCAAGATGAGGAGACATGAAGAACGGAAAATAGAGGAAGCAGGGCTGGAAAGGGGACATGCTAGGGGAATGTGCTAGTATATTTTAAAGTAAACCTTCCCTTGCACACCACTGATCAAGCAGTACACTGATTTTTTTGTTCTTAAATAATTGTTCCCTTCCTAGGGAGGCTTGCAGTGCCCTGAGGTACAGGGAAGGAACTGGGACAAGCTGTGGCAAAGCTGCCTTGGAGAGCTGCAAGCCTTCTTGTCAGAGAGCGATAGGGCTGCCTGGAGAAGGGGCCAGCCTCTGTGGCTCACAGCTTTAGACAGGAGAGAGTATTTAAAGGGTGCCTTGAGGCATGACTGGGTGTGCTGTTTGGCTGTCTGCTTGCAGATCATCAGATCTTCCTAATGCTACAACTCACCTGTGCTTTGATAGGAATCCTGACCTTATGACAGGAAAAACCAAACATGTCATGTTAAACAGCTGTGTAATTTAGCATGGGTTATTACACACTGTATTCTAAATTCACACCTAAACCTAGGGGGTTCTAAATACCTAAATACAAGGGCTCCTATGTATTTACATGGGGGGGAATGATTAGGAACTGCAAAGCAGATTATTGATGTTCTATTTCATCAACTCATTTGGGAAAGTAATCTTGTTCAGGTTATGTAAAAAGCAATTGCTTTAAATGCCTTTGAACATGTGGACTTATCTGGGAATATTGCATGTGCCAAATCACAGTCTTCAATATCTGAGAAATGGTTCCAGCACTGCTTAGAGTTTAGATTTCATAAGATAAGAATAATATCTCCTAAAATAAACATAAGGCATGCAAAGAAGCATCAGAGAAAGCTTGCTAATGAGGGAGTGGAATGAGAAATTGAATGTAAAGTCTTACATTTTGTGTTTTGAATCCTGATTCAGGCCTTTATAGGAATAACCCTTTGTAAGATTAAAAAAAAAACAAATCAAGAGAACCACACAAAAAAAGGTTGCAATCTATTTTTTTAGTTCTGATAGAATCAAAGTAGAACAAATACAGTTGCATCCTCCTTGGGTGCTAGTGAAGTAGTACACTCAGTGAGTGTAGGTAATCTTCCTGTGATAGAAAATTTACATGTTACATTACTTATCAATCTTTACTATAAATATCTTGGAGAACTTAGCTTGAATCTTGGATTTGGGGTGGAACTTGCAAAACTGGCAGTTAAATAAATGTTGTGGGGTTTTATTTGGTTCTTTGTAAACTGATGATATTTGGGATGGAAATCTCTATGGAAGAGGAAGGAGGGAAAAAATGCAATCTTGGCCACTTTTTAATTTAGAACTTACAGTTCTAAATTAAAAATCTTACAGTTCAGATGCATAGATATATCCATATATACATATGTATGTACATATACATAAATGTTTTTCTATGTAGCAGAAAGAATCTCAAATTTTCCTCTTTCAGTGTGCAGGGGAATTTCATATAATCAAGTTAATTAATTTAAACCTGCCATTTCAGTTGAAGTAGGTTCTCCAACTATAGGGTTTAATTATATTTCAGCCTGTCTGTAGAACAGCTGAGAATGCCAGCATCTTGGGAAGGATTTGATGCTAGCCATATAAATGCCTGCAGGCCCTAAGATGCTGTGTGTTGTGTAGACCTGAAAGAGTTCCAAGTTTCCAAGACTTAAACAGGTGGTAACTGGCAATTTAAAGGCTTTTTCTTGAGGCCATTAGTTGACAATGGTAACAGATGACAATTCTCATGCACACACAACCCCTGTCAGAAAAGTTAAGAGCAAGAACACAAATCTGGATATCCTATCTAAGCTTCTTTTGCCTTTGATATTTATTAGTGCACCTTCATCTACAGGAATTATTCAGGTATCTGTAAGGGCCTTAGAAAACACACTTGAGTTCTGCAGTCACTGAGCTGTGGCCTGATGCTAGCTAGCACTTTCTCTGTGATTTACTGAAGTTCTGCCAGAAGGTAAGTTGGGCTGCAGCCCAGTGCCCACTGAAGTTAATGCAAAGATTTCTGTTGACTTCAGCTGGCCATGAGATAATGCACTTTTACCTCTATTGATGTTAATGCTTACTGACTCCAAAACCCCATACTGGCTGCAAAGGTCGGGTCCCAAGATCAGAATTCCAACAACCAATATATTCTATGTAAAATACTTATACACTGGAAAAAAATGAAAATTGAATATGGCTTCTTATCAAACATAAAAATAGAGATAACGTATGATGAAGGCAGTAAGGATAGTAAAAACTAGAATGGAAAGGAGAAGAATCTGGTGAATTAATACAATTGCACATTGAAAGAATGGAGGAGTCGGAGATTTATATCACTAAAGCAATAATGCACACATGGGGTAGCACTGATGTATTCATCTGGTGCTAATAAAGTATCAGACAAAGAATTAAAAATAAATACAGAAAAACTAAGACAGTGAAAGAAAAAGGTTCAATACATTATTCAATATGTTTTATCTGTAAATTTAAATAAAAGCAAAAGCTAGACAAGTTTTTAAGGAAATTTAAAATTCCTAGTTTTATGAAGAATGGATTAGGAATGAGAATAAGTAAAAACACAGCTAGGATAGCAGAGTATAAGATATTTGGTTATCAAATACCAGACCATATTGGAGAAATGGGGCAAATGATGTTGTTAACCAATGCAAGATTGAGTATATTACAGAGAAAAGTCTTGAGCCATGTTCTTAATTTTTAGGTTTATGATCTTCAGAAAGGGCCTTTTGAATGACTTTCAACAGTTCAGTGAGACTACTTTCAGATGTGCATTCTCATTTGAAAGGAGATGGGAAGGGAAATGTTTAAATAGAACAGAAAAACATGTGCTACTGTTATATATATCAGTATTTATAAGAGTACTGTACTGAATTATGGGGATCCATCAAGAGTGATATCCGTGAAAAAGGAAATGGGAAACTCTCATAGGAAAAAAAAAGGGATGGAAGAGATCAGAATAACTTCATGTGGAAGGAGAAAAATAAAAGGAAGACTTAAGATAAAATATGGAATGATGAATACCAGGTTGGAGGCAGACCAAACCCTAGTCACCAAGGGGGTGATCCATCCTATTTAATTTGGATACTCACAGTATGGATGTGTGTGAGTGAAGTGGTCAGTCTGGGCTCTGGGTATGGCCAGTGGAGAGAAATAGGTGCTGTGAGGGAGTGGCTCATCTCACCTGCTGGCTTTGGTGGCTCAAAGGGTAACCTGGGGAGGGGATGTCTGCTGAATTTTGGTCAGAAAAAACCCACACATGTTTCTATAGACAAGTAATTAGTCACTAAATCAGAGCTGTGAAGTTAAAACTTGGATGGATAAGATATTTTTTACTGAACACCTTATTGTGAAAGTAATTTTACACAGTGTGCTCTGGCATGCCGTGGCCAGGCTGGAACATTCATCATCGATTTGGGTATAAAGATAGACAGAATAGGTTCTTTCAATATTATCACATCCCATTCAAGAGAAAAAACCAACCAAACAACAACAACCCCCATTCAAGAGAAAAAACCAACCAAACAACAACAGCAACCCAATCAACCAAACAAAAAAAACCCCACAAAACAAAAACCCCCAACACTCAGAGATTTAAAAGGATGAACTTCAGCTAAAAAAGGCTGATCTCCCCAGCCTGCTTCCTCATACAGAAAAGTTCACTTGAGACCAGGTGAACTAGCCTTTGGCTCTGCAACAGCCTCCAGAGACACCTCTCCATTCCTGTTTGCTGCAGACTTTGATTCAGAAGATCACTCTTCCTGGATTCCAACAGACTCCAACTGGAAGGATGCACATGAATGCTTTTGCAGAGAAGATAATTCCAGGTTCAATTGGCCTCATCTTCCTCTGATATGTCTAAAACTGGTTCTGGTGGTCATATGAGTTGTTTCTTTAAGGGAGATTACTTCAGTGTAAATCTTTGTGCAGCTATTTTGGTATTTGGAAGACAGGTTTTCTAAAAATACATGTTTGAAGTTTTGTTTGGTTTGCCTTGTTTCAGATTTTACAGCACAAAAATGAGTCAGGGAGTAGGTTCTGGGAATGAGCAACTGCCTCCCAGCACAAAGAACAAGACAAGGTTTTCATTGCCCAGTGACACAGCATTCACATGATACTGGAAACTACAAATTGTTTAATAGTGTTAGAGGAACCTCGTTGTAGTATCCCTGTGATTTTAAAATCTCCAGCTTTTCCCGAGTCATTTGGTCTCAGGTGGTGTACTGTGCTTCCCTGAGCATTTTGTAACACTTTTCTGCTCATCTGTGAGCACTGACTTGACATCTAAAATAGTGCTGTCTTTGCCAAAAAAATATTTGTGTGATTTCCGTGGTTTTTGTTTGGATTGCTGTATTAATATGATGTTTTTCGTTCTGGACTAAACTGAGGGATAAATAACGCAGACGACACAAAAAGCTTCTGTTCATTTTACTGTTTAGAAGGAATCACCAGGCACCCTCATTTTGCACTAAGCACAGGAGTAGCAGCTTCCATATGTCACATCACTTTTGCCTCCTGTCTTCATTTTTGATTACCAAATTTTGAAATTTTCTGGATTTGCCTCTTTGCCCTAGCAAAGCCCCATTGCAGGAATGAGTAAGCATTTTGGGATTTGGACTGAGGACTCTGCCCTTGTAACATTATCTTTGTAGATACAGAATTAATTTTCCACCTGAAATCATGATCCTCTGCCTTTATCACATTATAATCCTCCTCACAGCAACTATTTGTGATACTGCAGGCAGATTATGACTTCAAGAGAAGAATGAGCCCCAGCAAACAGCAGCAGATGAGCTCTTAAAGAGATAAAGATCCCATTTTCTTGCTAGTAATAAACAGCAAAAGTGAAAAAATACAGAAAATATCAAGGCGAAACGTTGTCTATAAAGAGATTATTCTGGAAATCACTGGTGACTTTTTCATATTGAAACATAATAACCAATAAACCTAGACGTGTTTTGAGGTGAAGCCACTTGGTGAGACAGACCCACATACTTAAATCCCTATTTGGCATGTATTTCTAAGCACTTTTAGAGCTGCTTAGCTTCTATCAATTCTTCTGTTACATAAACATACTTTCCTGAAGAATTTTATCCAGCTAATGGGATGGGAGTGTGGAGAGGGAGCAGTGCAGGGTATATCACAAGGCTTTGGCCAGTGGCCCTCACATAAATAAACCATAATGCATTTAACATTTTAAAAATCTATTCTGATTTCAGAACTTGGAATAGATTTGCTGGGTGCTTTGGTCTCTTAAGGAATATTTTTACTTGCTATGGAATAATGCCTGATGCACACTAGCATTTTTTTCTAAAGAAAATTTCCACGAGCAGTAAGCCCTGCTACAGCAGGCTCCCCGAGTTGTACTTTTCCCTCTTATCCCCAGTAGTCCCCAGTACCACCTTGAAGGATACATTTTAAGTACCTGTTAGCTATTTCACAGTGTGGAAGGAAAAGGGGGCAGTAAGGTTTTTCCTGCTGCAATAGTGCGGCAGAGGCTCAGATTTCCATCTTGGAATGTTTGGAGATCCTCCTAACACTGCAAAGGTCTGCTGGCTGCAGTGGCTTCCACTGTACTGCTGGCTTTGGTTGAGATAGGCAGGGTCCTGCTTCCATTCAGACAGGGGTGTCAGGGTCTGTCCTTACCCAAACTCTGAATGGTTCTACTGCTTTTGTAGAGTGGGAGGGATCCTGAAAAGAGATTCAGGAAACGTTGGCTGCACCTTTGCATCGTATGTGCCGCACAGCCCCGATGCACTGCAGACATGAACCTCCCTGGCTGACTAAGGAGATTTGGGCTCTATTTCTGTCCCTCCTCTCCAGTGTTCATGTGTAGAAGGTTGTTCCCTGGAAGTTACTTCACCTTTCCACTTCAGCCTTTTTCCATCATCTGTTGCATGCAATGTTATCTATAGCAATTACTAGCATGTCTATGTAAATGTGTGTTTGTGTCATTCAGCCATTTACGGATATATTTACTTAATGTGGAATGCATTTAAATAATGAAGATAGCTTCTGTCTGAGTGTCCAGGACAGACACTGCCTTCCCTTACAGTCTCATGAACATTAGTGGGGGAAATCCAGTTTTCACAGAGCCATACTTTTGATTGTTTCAATTTACCAACATAACAGCATTTTAGCACAACTCTTCTGTGCTGATTTCCTAATTAAAACAACAACAACAAAAAAAAAAAGGCAAAACAAATCCCAAAACCCAAAAGCTAATGGAAGGAGGGAGCAAAAGAACAGCAGATTTATATGGAAATGTAGTGCTCCCACTAGTTTTCTACTGGCAGGAATTCAGGATATTTAGATTCACAGCATAGATTTCTGCAGTTTTATCTGAAATCTAATCTCGCAGAAGTTGGATTCTAAAATGCTGGCTTCGTTGCATAAGGACTTCGGCAGGTATTTTGCTAGAAGAAAAAAGAAAGTAGAAAATTAGGAATTGTTGCATCTATTCTTGGTTTTGAAAAGAAATATAGTCCTTAAACTGCAGACTGTCACTAAGGACAGATTTGGTTCACCTATTCTGAAAGCTGATCAGACTAAGTGAATGAATATTTACAACCTGGCCAAGTTTAATATCAACCAACATTGTATTCAGTACAAATGGCCCTTGTCAGACTTGTGCATGCTCATGAGGGGACTCGGTGAAATGAGAGAATGCTCATTGTAAATGCTCTGCAGGTAGCAATAAAGGGATAGCATTATACATGTTGCCATTAAAGGAATGAAATTCTGTAAGGCCATGAGCCATTCTGGATGATGCTCAGAGGTTTTCCCAGAAAGCCTCTAAAAAGCATTTCTGAAGGGCAGCTTTTCTTGAGTTTATTAATTTGGCCAAATATACTCGTATTTTTGAGACGATATAATTGTTGCCACCTATCAATTTTTCTTCACTTTCATTCTCAGGAAAAAAGTCCACATTTTCAGCCCATGTTCCCTAAAACCATTTCTCACGAGGCCAAGAATTAACCTGGAAAATTTTAATTATAAATTTTAAATTAGAACTTTTTAGTTATAAATAACTAAAAGCGTGCGCTTACAAAGAAAGGCAACAGGAGTTACTGCTACTGGCTCTGTCTGTGATACACATAATTGAGCAACATAAATCAGATGTGATATTAACAGCACTTGGCAACATCTCCTTATTGTTACATGCAGTATATATGGACATTATATTCATTTAAGGTGAGCATGCCTGCACCTTGAGTTGTTAAGATCCGGTGTGATGTTGCAGTTGTTACACAGCTCCATTTTGGGAGATGCCAAACACGATGATTCCTTTTTCTCTTACAGGGCTTTAGATCGAGCCCTCGCCATGTCAGAAGACGAGTAACACCTCGCCTGGAGGAAACACAACCCATAGTGGAAGCTCACCACCTCAGTGAGCAGGAAAGTTCTGTCAGAAAAAGAAAAATCAAGAAAAGCAGCCGAGTCCAACCAGAATTTTACCATTCTGTTCAAGTCACCCCAACTCGAAAACCTGTAAGTATTCTGCCTTTAGGGATAAATAGCACTTACCATTATAAAAGCTTATACTTAAAGGCATGTAATGTAATTCTAATTTTTGGGCTATTCATACTCTCTTCCTCAATTTAAAAATCTTTTCAGTTCTCTTATTCAGCAGCAAATGCAAATAAAAGTTGATAAGACTCTATTTAATGTTGATGCATAACTCTAAAAAATAATCCTGATCTGAAGAGGGTTTTTTTGAATTTGGATTTTTAAAATTTATTACTTAGACTATAGACGATAATCAAATTAGATATTAAATTTTATATTTTTATAGTGATATTACTTAACAGGTTTTTATAGCAAATGTGCATTTTATTTAAATTTCTTACTTAGATTTAACAGAGACGCTATGTACTGAACTAAATTTATATTAAATACCATTACTAGATTCAATTTTGAGGTCTCTTCTACTTTATACAGTGTTTAAAATCTTTCTGCTCAACAAAACTTAGATCAAGTCTCATGATTCTTTGCTCCTCAGCTTGATTTACGCAGTTATTTTAATACTGATAACCTACTTTTAGTATGGAAATATGACAGTTTGTTGAGACATACAGTTCCTAATGCAAATTTGCATGAAGACCTATTCTGTCCTGCAGGCATAATGCTTTTCTCTTTTTAATGAGAGCTCATGGCTTTGACACATTTTCTGAAGAACTTTTCTGTGCCAGTGTTATGGGGCTTGAACAACTTTTAGAGAGTCAGTATTATTAAAGAGGTAATTATTGAGCCATAACCTAAACCAGATTATCTTGAAGTTGCTGGAACCTAACTGAGCCTTCCTAGACTGGTGTTAACTGAGCACCAAGAATTATCAGTGAGCTCTGAACATGGTTTGAGGAAGCATTCCTTAGTAGAATTACATTGCCTGAGAGAACTTCTGCAAAGAAAGCCATAGCTGCCAACAACTGCCAGAATTTTTACCTAGTCTCTCAATTTGTTTCCCTGCTTTCACTCCACTAGTCCCCATTTTCCACTGTTCTCTCATACTTCTGTTTATGGTTTATTTTACACTGCTCATGTTTTTGTGTTTAATTTGATCTGATGGGTTTGTCTTCTACTCTTCTTAAGGGATCTGCTGTCACTTTCTTCTCAACCATCTCCCTTTCACTCCCATCCTCTCTTTCTTTCTAGACTACTTTGTCTAGCTCTGTTACTCATACTAAGTCTCCAGCCTCCCACCAGGCTCCCTCACTTCATTATTCACACTCAGGGTTCTTTCCCTGCTTTGTTGTCCTTCCTTCACCTCTTCCATCATCAGCTCGTATTTTCCACACCACTCCTATTGGGGTTTTTTTATTCACTTTTTTCTTTGATTGTTTGTATTTTTTCCCATGGTAGGCCTATGCCAAGGGTAAGCCTGCCTGTCACTGCTGAGGCTGTAACTAATTGCCACTGATTACCAACATTGGAAAAAGAGCATCAGGGCCACTGAATTAAGAGCTTAAACTGTAGAAATGGTGTAAGCAGCAAAATAAGCAAGGAAGAATGGATTATGCCAAGAAAGCCCTGCTTTTTCCAAAAGTCAGTAACATGTCAGGGATTTTAGGACCAGCAAAATAAAAAATATAAGAACAGAAAATGTTCAGTGTTACTATATAACTTTACTTTTGTATCATTTCACGTGTCTGCTGTGTCTGTTAAGATCTACCACGGTGTCCTAGGGTGTCCTAGGTTTCAGAGAAACAATAATAAATCCCAGATTTAGAGAAAACTTCTCTCAGTGTTGTCACCATTATGTCACTTCCTTGAAATTGCTTTTGCAGTGTATCTTTTATACAGTTGCATAGTTCTTTTGATAGCTTTTCCTTCTACAGCCTTGATGAATGCACATTTCTACCAAAAAAGAATAAATTATCTTTATTATACTACAATCCAGAAAGCCTAAGTCACCCATTTAATTTCTCGTGGACATTGTAAGTTATTTTGAGTGTATTATTAATGCCATGGTGACAGGGTGAGTAAGGTTTATGCCATTGCCATGACAAATCACTGCAGTGTTGTGAAGTTCCAGGCAGTCACCAGGATGTCCATCCTGCAGTTTATTGCATCTTCATCCCACTTAGTCTCAATGTCTTGAAGCTTAGACACTTTTGACCTTCATCTTTGTACAGTTTTACATGATTCAGTTCCAGAAATGCTCTTGTTAATCTGTATAATTTCTTTCCCCTTTCCCCCCCACTGATATTCCTAGCTCTGCCCACTGGAACCACTCTAAATAAATACTCTGTTGTCTTGATCTTTACATTATGGCCATATTCTGCTGAGTCATCACTTGAAAAAAGCCCTGTATGATGTCTGCCAACCAGAAGATAAAATTTCTCCTCATGAAACAGTTCTCCTTTTTGGTTTTTTTTTTCCCTCCTCATGCCTTTTTGTCCCATTTTTTTTCTGACAAGAATGGTATCTCCAAAGTAGCTATAAAAGAACCTTAGGGAAAGCTTTTTCTTTTCTCCAGCAAAATTTAAAGTCCTGAAATATGTTAACCTCTCTTTTTTTGCCATATTAAGATGTATGCATAAAGGACTTTTTGGATATTTCATTTAAGGCTCTGGTGGATATTTAGATGCTAGGCTTTCTTATTCTTGCTAAGTTAGACTATTTTGTATTTGGTTGGTTTTGTTGTGTCTAAATCTTATTTTGCAGTTTCCTAGCTGCTGCTATAATTATCTGAATTTGCTTGTATTATTTTTTACTTCCTGCATGGTAATCTGAGATCTTTCCAGTATTGTTCCTGATCTTGTCAGCACTAAATTAGTTGTAATTGTTTGGATGGGAGTAATCCTGCTGAAGACAATAATTACTCCACTTGAATATCTGCATGAGGAGATGTTTGCAGAAATAGAACATTCGTTTTCTATGCAAATTTAATTGTTTTTTTACACCTTCCAGGTCATTATTGGGGATATTAAATATATTTTGTGCTAATACTGATCCTTGCCAAACAAAGTCTATAAGCCATTTTCATTTTTATTTATCTTACTCTAGTGCAACATGAACCTAGTGCTGAGGCCTCCCCTTGTAGGGCACATTGTTATAACATCTCATGCCCTCTAGGTCACCCTTTCATTAGTGGCTGTGTTATTTGTGCTGACAATCTCTATAGCTGACAGTTTTACATCAGCTTCATGTGGAAGAAAGTACACATACCTACTACTGACATGTACTTTGAATTTTTGAACACAATGGAGAATTCTTGAGAACAAACAGAACTGTGGTTTTTAGGTTGCTGTGATTGCTTGCAGATCAAGGGAGTGTTTCATATTTCTCCTTTCACAAACTGGGTACCTGATTGTGTTAAATTTTCTGAAGGTGTGGAAGGATGTGCAAAAATCTCTTGTTGTGGGCATGCTGCTACCTAGCAATACTTCTCCAGGGCAGATTTTAAACTGAGGGTTCTATTAAAGCATTTTGAAAACATTATCTATATTTAAATAGTGCTTCTGCTCTGAAGCAAAGTATAAAATGCTGCAAGTTATTCATAGGTGGCCTTGAGTTTGTGTAAACATATGTGGCTCCTGAGCTGTGGGGTCAGTTAGGTGTACAGTTCTGCCAAACAATGTTTGTATGACTATGAACATAATTGAAAAGAGATGCTGTCAAAGCAGCATCTGTTGACATCTCCATTGTTAAACAATTTGAAAGGCTCCTAAATGACTCATGCAGCCACCAGGATTATTTACAATTGTGAGATGTAGTACCAAAATTTGCACTTTTGTTTGTCATGATCACTCTAAGACATGGTAAATGAGACAGAGTGATAAATAAATATGTTTTCTTCACTTTCAGATGTGAAAGCTCTTTCTACTCAAAAGCCTTGTACTTTCCACATCCAAAGATGATCTATTTTGCCCCAGAACTGTAGCAACAGCATGTATTGAGGTGATTAACTAGTGAATATTGTTATGAAGAAAAGCATCTTTGAAATAGCCTACAAAGAATAAACTGATGACAAATAATGATCTCAGATTCACTGCTAGTTGTAGTTGTTCCTCAGGGTCTCCTAATTTACCTGTATCTAATTATTTAAGGACTGGCCTTTGCTGAAGCAATTTAGCTCCTTAGGAGAGGGTGCAGCATCACTATAAGTCACTACAAGGAAAACAGAGAGAGGTCAGATGTCTGAGAGGTCACATGTGAAAAAAACCCAATGTGGGCAGCTTCATTTGGCTCCACTGAGACTACCCCCATGGCCAAAGTGAAACTTGCACTATGAATACCCTGATAAAGAAACCATGAAAGCAAAGTTTGATCAATTTTTAATGCATGGAAAACCATAAGCTGTCCTGTTCATGGTCTTTTCAGCTATACTGGTTTACTTATATGTTGCATTTAAACCTTAGAACTTATGGGAAAATCAGTATTAGAGTTCTGTCTGAAAAATACTTAGGAGTTTTTTTTTAAATATCTGATACCAAATAATTCATAGAAGTCCCAGAAGTCTCACATTTCTGACACCTTACTTTAGAATATTTTTTTCATATGGAAAAAGTTGTTCTACAGGGCCCTTTAGGAGTTATTAATATGTCTTATTAAATAATATTAATTTCATTAATTTCCATTTATTCTTACTCTGATGTTATGTACTAATTTTCTAGTACCACTATGTCCTTTACATGCTATTTGAATGACCTAAAACATATGAGATGCAAATATTGCCTGTCACTCTGCACTAGATGTGGTTATTTCCAACTATTAGCTATTTAATCTATAGATTGCATTCATAACTTCTTTCTTTTGGAGACATCTGCTCATGCTGGATTGTGTCTCCTGTGAATTGCATTTAGAAGCAGACTTGGCAAAACATTATCATGCCATCTTTCACTTTCAGCATTTTTATTAACATTATATTAATGTTCTCAAACGTATGGCAGAGTGTGAGCTGTCAGATTCTGCACGCACGTGTGCACACACACATGAATGGGTCCTCTCTCAGCACAATCTGAGCACAGCCATAAGGAACAAACACAGGGCAACCATGTGAATCCAGATAAAAAGGGAAATAAGAACTGCATTGATTTTCGTTTTTAAGACAGCTATGGTTTAGCCTGCATGCAGCTAAACACGAACAGCACCACAGAGCTGTTTGCTCACTGCCCCCAGTAGGATGGGGAAGAGAATAAGAAAAAGGTAAAACTTGTGGATAGAAAGATAGTTTAATCAGACTGAAAAGGAAGGGAAAATAACAAGAATTATGAAATAATGCACAAAACAAGTGATGCCCAGTGCAGTTGGACAGCACCTGCTGACTGATGCCCAGGCAGTCCCTGAACAGGAGGCTGCCACCTCTCGGGATCTCTCGCTGGTCAGAGTGACTCCGAGATAAGTTGGAAAGTCTCTTTTCTCAGCCTGGCAGTCGAAGAAGGAGTCAGAGCTCTTCATTATTCGGTCTCAAGGTTGTTTATTGTTCCTTATCTATAAAATTCATTCTCCTGTCCTGCCGAGGTCCGCTCAGTAAGTCAGAGGCACTCTGTCTGCCCCCGGGGCGGTGTTATCTTTTTATACTAAAAATTATGTGTACAATATTTATAAACACCTTCTAATACTTATCATCTATGTTAGACAGTGAGCTTCTACTCTAAACTAATCTAGAAGTGTCAACATCACAACAGAAGATGGAAGCTAAGAAGAAGAAGGAGAAAGGCTGGACACGCCTAGATTCTTCCATCTTGCCCCTGAACCCCCATTCTAAAAACTCCAAAAAATCTATTTTTCACCCTGTGATAAATTCTACTTAAACTTTTGTGGCTTGTAATTCTTCATATAAGGTCAGTAATAGTTTTTTCCAAGGGCTAGATCAAAGGCACAGGGGTCTTGGGCTCTGTGCCAAGGTCTCTGAGCCCGCTGGGCAGGGGCTCGAGCCCTCCAGGGCAGCCAGAGGAATTTCCTGGGTTCCGACAGCCACCCTCAGTCAGGTCCCCCCAGTTTTGTTGCTCAGCATGATGCCATATGGTATGGAACATCCCTTGGTCAGCTGGGGTCAGCTGTCCCAGCTATGTCACTTCCCAGCTGCTTGTGCTGGCAACATGAGAAGATGAAGAGTCATGGATGTAGTGTCAGCCATGCTCAGCAATGGCTAAACCATCAGTGTGTTATCAACATTACTTTTATCCTAAACCCAAAACATGGCACTGTACCACTCTGTACCATTGTACCTCAGATGAAACCAGGACAAAGACTTAAAAGATATTGATGGGGATTTTGAGAAGGTCCTGACAGTTTATTAGGTGATGTTTTCATAAAGTTTCTAACCAGATTTAAGCTTCTGGCCATCTTAAGCATTTTCAAAAATATCTCAAGGAACCTATTTTAGGATCTTTGCAAATATGACTATTAATGCTAAATCCAGTCATGTTTGAAATGAAGAGAAAGCTTTCAGTGGCCATTAGGTTGACTTTGAAGTTACTTCTTTTTTCTGTTACTGTTTCTGTTACTGTTTAAATCTCTTTTTTGGACTGCTGAGTTTTATGGCTTTTCTTATAGCAAGTAACTCCTCACTGATAAATACTTCATAAACAGTTTTGCTCAGAGAGTTCATTTTCCCACTGTTCTTCCAGCTTCTGTGACCTCCTCCCTTGCTGCCTGCTCCCCATTTCCTCTTGGCTGCTTTTCCCTCTCCACCCTGCAGCTCATCCATTGCGTTACAGCAACTGCCTGTTTCTTCCACTCCTTCTGCCCAGCTCCTTGGCAGTTTAATTTTTGAAGGGATTTCTTAAAGGTGTACTGCCATGAGCTTCACTAGGCCCTGGAGGTGATTGTATCACTATTTTAGAACTACTCTTTCCTAAAACACTACAGTGATTTGTTAAGAATTACATCTGGGATTTAAAATTATTGTTGTCTTTCTAGGGTTTTTTTTCCTATACTGAGTTACTAGAGCTATTAAACATAGTACAAAAGAAACAAGTTAATTGCAATAGGGCTAATAATTGATAACACGTTAATGGAAAAAGACACAAGAAGTAAGCATAGCAGTAACAGTACAAACCTCTATTTAGAACACCTTAATTGACTTCACTGCTAGCTCTTATTTGGAGGGTTAAAGTTATTTGAATTGATTGTCCCCTGTGGTGACAGATCATGCTTGTTTTGAATATATTTACTTAGATTGAAAGTTATTGACAATAGCACAAAATCTGTCATTTTTCTGTACACCATTGCAAATTATCCTGTACATGTGGGCAAAGCCCTCTAAGATAGCAGGATTTTTCTTGATAGGTGAGCTGATTTCATACCATTTTTATTTTGTCTGAGCCAACTTTCATTTCCAGGGCAAATGCTTATTTAGTAAAAATGGGATGAGAGCTTAAACCAGTCTAACTCTCTTCCATCTAAAGTGTTCAAAGAGGGTCAAAGTGCACCCTTCATCCTTGGAGCTGAAGCTAATTTGCTCCTCAATTAGAAGTGAATGAGAGAAAATATTATTCAATTGTTGTATCTAAGAAGTGTGAAACTCTGGCTTGAAAAATGTAAATTTTTTTTTTTGCCACCATCATTTTGCCATGATTTCTATTAACTGGGATTTTGTGTTCATTGATAAAATTTTACTACATGCATGCAGCATAGCCTCACTGAAAAATTAAATTTTTAGCAATTCAGAATTTTTCTTTTTTAAATCCCAGTGTCCTTCTGGGAGAGCTAGTAATAGAAACCTAAGCTGCTAAAATGTGTTAGCAGTCTTAACTGTAAGAAAAAATGTTTTACATATGTGATTATAAATGGTAAATTCTGTACAGTAGCTGAAAGCAGGCTAAAAAAATTAATCAGCTCTGATCTTGTTGATAGTGTTGTTTGCACAACTTAAAATGACCAGTAATTGTCTCACAGATGCATAGTAATTATAGTCTAAATGCAGATGTTTCCTTTTCCTTCACTGCCACAAGAGTCACTCTTCAGAGCTGCATTGTGTAACATCCTACTGTGGCACATAAAAATACATCTCTATATAGCAAGGGACTCCCTCATCCATTTGTATTTAAATATAACACTGCACATGGGTAGATGCTGAAAAAATAGTTTGGCAGAGGCAAGTGTTCAGCTATTATCAAGCACTGGAATTAAGGTTACGCGTGCAGCTGTAATTCAGAGGATTATGCATCTGCGTTGTCATGCAGGCTTTAGTTGTGTGATGGTGTACTGGTTTTTACAGGATGTACTCTGTATTCACCACAGGGTGGAAGTGCTCTTAGGATGACTCTTACGTGTAGGAGTTCTGCTGCAGAAGTTGTAAAGTGTATAAATGAATAAAACAGGAGATTGCAGGAAGACAGAGGATCTCTTATTTCTTTAAAAAGAGACAGTGCTGCTTCGGAGATTGGAGGGTGGGCACAGGGACACTGTAAATAAGCTGAACAAATGGTTTAAAACATTTTTTTATCTTCCATTTCCTAAGTGCCTGAATCAAAGCATGTAGCTGGGTTTAGAGAAGTTCTTAAACTGCCATTCACCACTGAAATCTATATTCAGTGCTGTAGTCTGAGTATTATTGATATGTAATATTGATGGCTCTTAAAAGTCAGATCCCTGGCATCTCAATTTGACCTAGGTAAAAAAACTTGACTTCCTGGTTTATTTTGCATCTTGTGGAATGGGAATGAAGCAGTCAGGTATACTGTAGTGATGAGCACAAAAAAACAGCCTACTAAATAATAGTTCCTTCTTCACATTAGTATTTGAATAGCA
The DNA here is from genome assembly GCF_963513975.1 of Fringilla coelebs. Classification (NCBI taxonomy): domain Eukaryota; kingdom Metazoa; phylum Chordata; class Aves; order Passeriformes; family Fringillidae; genus Fringilla; species Fringilla coelebs. The sequence continues at coordinate 25,746,152 of NC_140030.1, read as the reverse complement.
TGAAGTAAGTTAAGTTCTAGGGCTGCCCATTGAACTGAGGATAACAAACAAAATACTGAATAACACCCATCATTTGCACTGAATAAGGGCAAAACTTTTATTAAGAAAATTACTGAGGATGTAATAGTATATGATCACATCATTATGACTGCATTGTAATATACAAATAAACAGGCTGAAGCAAGGCTGCATGGTGAACCTTAAGTCTGGGATTTGGTAACATTTTAGTACTTTGCAGCCCTAAGAAAAGTATTTTAACAGGACCTTTGTGTTTAATTTCCTACTGTTGTTAAAAACAAACTGGAAAGGCTGAGCTGTGTGGCTTATTGGCAGATTTTGACTACAGTATGGAAAATTCTGTTGTATTTCAGGGAGAGACTGATGGCATTTGTGTTCCTCATATGAATCAGCAACACAGGGGAGGAGGTATTTTTCTTCTAGAGGAACTCTCAGATATTTGCTAGTGGCCGGAGTTGGGGTGAAATTTCCCTTTCCTTCCAGGCTTCTTAGGGCAATGAGCTTTCCTGTGCTCATTCTTCCCAAATGTGGCTGTTTCTGCCATGTCTTCTTCAGCCTGCTCTCTCAACCTGTCTCTGCCAACTCCTTCCTCGCTGCCCAGTCCTCACTCCTCAGCTGACCTTGGCCTTTCTGCTCTTGCTCTGCCAGTTCTTGTTTCACTCCTTCATGTCACAGCCCTTCCCAGGTTCACCTGGTCAGTCCTTTCATGCTCTGAGGCATTTGTTCAAGCTGTCTCTGATTTCTGTGCCTCCCTGTGGCCCCTGGTTGTGTACTCCATTCCTTGGCTCTTGTCTGTCTTCTCTGAAACCTTCACACACACAGTTCATACCCTCCTTGTTCATTAGACTGCCTTGTTCAAAGCCTCTTGCAGAGGCAGCTCCAGTTTCGTGCCAGCATGTCAGAGCCTGAGCTCTCCCCCAGTCCGCTTGCTCCAGCATCGACGGTCACTAATCCCAGCAGTTACCTTGCATTTCTTCTGTAGTCTTTATCCAGAGTCTGCTGCTCCCTTGAATGCTTTCCAGCTGCAGCTCCCAGACTCTGTCAGTCTGTGTTAGTCCCAGTGTATTCCTGCAGCCCTTCCTGCAGCGCGCCGGTTCCGGTGTTTGTCCCATCCCCATTCACATCACACGGCTTCTTCCTCTCGCTGCCTGCGCCCGGCCGAGCCAGCCACGGAGAGCACAAACCAAGGGTCTCCTGCCTCCTCCTCCTCTCTCAGGCCTGGTGCCTGCCTTGCCCTGCTCTCCATGCCCCTTGTCCACACTGCCACCAACCTGAAATCATGGCAAGCAACGATTAAGTGCAAAGATTAGTTTTTCCTCTGGATCTCCAAGCTGGAAGGATCCTGGTCAGCTCCTTGGTGGGGATGGTAGGTGTCTCAAGTGTGGAGGTAAGAGCTGTGAGGGTGAAATTTGCTTGGTCATTCTGTGATGGTGGGGTATTGGTCTGGCAGATCTGAAAACCCTGAGAGACTCTCTTTTGGGGATTTTTCAGAGGTGATATTGAAGACATTTTAGTTGAGAAATTTGAACCCTGTTTAAAAAAGTTTGGTAAAATAACATTGGTAGTTACCTGAACACTAGGAATAGTTACATCAAACTATTTACCTTTGAAAAGAAGAACTGCTAGTAGGTAAGGAGAGATTAAAAGAAGTTCACTTGCTCAGCAAAACCAAAAGAAGGTGAGAGGAGATAGTATGCAGGCTTTGAATACATTGGGGAAGCATAAAAGGTTATTTAAGGAAATAAACATTGTTGTTGCAAAAAGGCCCCAAAAGACCAGGAATAAGGTTGAGGTGGCAACTAGAAGATCACTTGTAATCAAGACAGCAGGAAGTTCTTCAGCAGTTTTCCTGTCAGAGTAGTAAGATCAAACACAAACTTTAAAAGCTTTACTTTATACTCCCTGATGCCAGGGATAGCAGATGATATTTATACCTCAAAGACTTATCACTGACAAATGTAGACAGATTTTTAACAAAGTTGGCAAAAGACTTATGTCTAGCTTAAAGCATATTCATATTTGAAGTATCCATCCCAAAGCTTATGGTCTTCTCAAAAAAGATCACTGGGATTTTTTTAGTCTTTACAAATAACTACTGGATATTTTCATAATCTTGCTCCCAGGCTTCTCAGTCAGCTTTGACTAAAATTTTTCAAGAAAATGAAACCTTGGGAAGGAAATAAGATAAAGAAACTCAAAATGGATTTGATAAGAGAAAATCTCATTATTAAAACTGGTGTGTGTAATTATAAGAATACGTATTTTCAAATAGTTTAATGTTGATTGATTGATTGCTGGATCGAGTCTTCAAGTTTAGTTCTAAAACATGATGATAGAATAAACCCTGCATGCTTATTTCCATCTTCTCCTACCTTTAGAAAGAAAGAATGTAAGTTGTCTCTACAGAGCAGGTAGGTGTTGTCCTCATGTTTGAAAAGCCTACCTGTTTGCAAAGACAGTTTAACATAGAGCCAGACCCTGAATGATCAGGAGTTTCAGATTTCATGTATTTGCCTTCCAACTTTCTGCTTATTGTTTTATGACATTAAATACAAACCCAGAAACTCTGTAGTAATTTTCATATTTCCTGATAACATAGGTACTTGGACATATGGATGTTGTCTAAGTGAGTGGCACAAAACCAAAGAAAAATATTAATTTCCTATATCTACATCTCCACTGGTGATTTTTTTTTAAAGTTCATAATCACTGGCTTTACATTGTTCTTGTTGGTAGTTTAATTTGTGCGTCTTTTGAATTTTGATAATTTCTGACAACATGCAGTCCCAAGGGACTCACGTAGCCTGATTACATACATTGGATGTTTTGCGTTCTGCATTTCATTATCATCTACCCAGGTTAAAGTGGTAAAGATTTACTAATGGGAACATTCAGTTGCCCTAGATTTTGTCTTAAATTTGTTAGGTTATTTTACTTGAAAAGTTGATCCACTTTAATATCATTCAGTCTGGAATGTTAAAGGACAAAAATAGCTGTTTTCTTTCAATTAATATTCTAAATTATTTTAAATTAAAAGGAATTTTGCTGAAACACACTGAGTAAAATCATTATTTTAGGGCTTCATTTCTGTTGATATTTATCCATTTCCTGCAATAAGTATAATAAAAGAAAAAAAGATATTCCAGGAATTCTGAGATAGTTTAGTATAAGTGAAATATAAATAACTCATAATGAAACTGAAAATTAAATGTCAGTCAGTGTTGACCTGTACTTCCCTCATATTCCAAAAAACAGCATGAAAGGACTCACTGCAGTGGACAGTCTTCTTAAAGATAAAATGTGAAAGTACAAACTATTTGATTAGAATTCAGCTGGCCTGCACAATCTCTGATGTGTCATAGGGTTGGGAAATTTTTGTAATATGAAGATAATTTGGTCTCAGCCTTGCAGCAGCTTTTCCCAGCTGGTTTGCCTGACCGAATTTGAAACCTGACCTCGGCTAATGCTTCCTCCCCCAGGAATGACAGTGTGCAGTCCCCGCTGTTCTCGACCCTTTCAGCTCCTATTTCCAGGTGCTTTCCTGTTCTCTGGCGGTGTGCAATGTTCTCCACCATTTGCCAGCTACACCATCTCCCACTCAGTCTCTCCCTGATCTTCTGCAGTGCCTCACCTATGACAAACAGCAATTCTTTCCTTCCTCAGGGGAAATCATGCCTTGGAACTTGGCCGAATCCCTCTAACAAGAAGTGTACTAAATGCTTCTTTGCAATCATCCCCGTTACTGGAAACCAGCTCGCTTTTACAGCACGGTCGCCAGCCTGACTCTCAGGCGGCTCCTGCGAATCCCCTGATCGGGCGGCAAAGGGAGCTCGGCTCTGCGCGGCTCCCGGGACTCGTGTGCGCCGCGCACCCCCGTGCGGCACACCGGCAGCGAGCCGTGCCCGGGAGGGAGCCCCGCCGGTGGCCGCTGCCCGCTCCGCCTGGCCGGGCTCCCGCGGGACGCGGCGGCTGCGGCGCCCCGAGCGCCCCGCGCAGAGCGCGCTGAGGCTGCGGCCGCTCCTGCAGGGTTCGCGGGGCTGCGGGGGCCTCCAGGCTGCAATGCGCTATCGGAGGCGGAGAATAGGAGCTATAGCAACTGGGCTGTGACCTTACAGGCCTTTAAGCTAAGAGCAGTCAAATCCTGACCCTTGCAAAGTCCCTCAGAGTAGGCTAAGTAAGGATGGTCAATATTTTGGGGGATAGAGAAGACACTTCACTCACATCACCCGCCAAAAAGTGTTCTGTATTATTAACTAATGTTTTTCACTTGCACACAGCCATGTAAATGATACAGAAATAACATAAGTGCCTTACATATTTTGATTTTAACAGAATATAACAACCTTTTTTTTCCCCCATGTGTTGTCCTAATGGGCCAGGAACTTTTTTCAGAATAGTACAGATATTCTATGTTATTTCTGTTTTTTTAAACTGCTTAATATGTTGCCCTGATAATGGAACACTTATTTGGGACTTACAACTCTATCATGGAAAATGTGTATGCTAGAAGCATAGAGTCCAGTGGGATGAGTGGTACACAAACAGTGCCTGTGTGCAAATGAGGAACAATTACAGAATTAATATCAAAGCTGTTAATTTACTCAAGCAAAGTTGTTCAGTTCGTTATAAACACCTTTGCAATAGCAAAGTAAAACATACCCAGGTGCTCAATATCTCTGTGGACGCATTACTCAGAAGCATCTCCATGCTGAATAAGAAAGTTGACTGTAATTAAGTTAGAAGTTGGCATTTCTTCATGTTTTCCAGATTTTGTTGTTATGAAAAATTCCTTTCTGAACTTCCTACATTACTCTGAAAATGAAACAACATGGTAATTGAAGAGTTAAAAAGCTAAAGTGGGTTTTGATTATTCATTTGTTTACTGCATGTATCAATTAAGGTAGGATAACCTAAAAGCAGATAGCTAGTTGTAATACACAGATGCCAAAGACTGTTCTACCATTTCCTGTTCAGTCTGATTCTCATAAAATATGGGTGGAGTCTTCTCACATAGCTTATCTTCCAGTATTGTAGCAGAGCAGACTAAAAGGCAGACTCCTTTTTCCTAAAACTGACATCTCAGTAGACTGATGGTGCACAATGAACAGTTGTTCAGTGTTCACTCAACAGTGCTTTTGGCTTCTACAGGTAGGAGGAGATGTTATGAAATATAATAATGGGCTGTGAAGGCCTCTTTTGAAAAAAGGAAACCTAATGGATAAAATTTATAGGTTAGTTCCAAAAATAAATCTGAGAGTTGAGACATCTCTCCCCAAAACTTCAGTAGTAATTGCTATTGTACTTTGTTCTTGCATATTTCAAGCTGCTACATAAATACTAACAAACTATTGCTGTAGCACCTCACAACACTGTTTGGTCTCTTTCCAACTTTCATACTATAAGCTAGAAATGCAAAAGGTGAAAAAGATGAAAGTCAGGATCTGTCTCTGTGGGTCTGTGTGATCCAAAGATACTGAGGGTTGCTGTTCAGCCAAAAGAAGTACAGGCCTGAAGCAGGATACTCAGAGCTGGGATTAAAGGCAACACTTTCTCTTCTGTGGCAAAATCTGGGGCTAAGGAGAGGCTCAAAGGACCTAATCCCTGACTAAGCACATGAGGGGCCCTGGTAGCCCCAGCTGGTACAGCAAAGTGCCCTGCAGCAAGCTGAGCACTTCCAGCTCTTATCAGGAAGACGCCTATATGTGACCATCCTGCTTTCTGAGATCCAGTTTTAGTTTATTATTCAAACTGACAGCCAAATAGTCTCTGCACTAAAACTAATTATGAAAGAAATTTGAGCTAGTATCAGACATCTCATGTTTCTGTTTTTCTGCGCTTACCTTTTGCTCTCTCTACATCACAATACGGTGAACAAGAATGCAGTTGATTTGTTTTATGTATTCATTCCCTCCCTCACAACTCACATGTTTCAAACTTCACCATGGAGTACTGTACAAAGAGAAAAGAGAATTGGGATAGAAGTGAAGAGGGTCAGAAGGAAAAAATACTAATAAGTTATCTCCTCTTATAATAACAGATTATTTAACTGCATATTATTTTTTACTTTTATGCAGAGCAAAGAGCGCATCATGTTGTTTCTCTGGATTATGCAGATTCTGAGTTTTAAATGGGTAAAATACCCCCCATGACAGCTGACAGTAAAAAAAAAAAATAGACAACAACAATACATTTTATCAGATCTCAATCACTGTACAAATTTCTTCTTTAAGAAAAGGTACCCTTTAAGCCACTTTATAGAAAAAAATAAAATTGAGAAAAGATCAGCAATACAAGCATAAAATACTATCTCACTTAACATCAAATCTGGAATTTAGAATGGCTGAATGGGGCTGTTGCTGTGTAACAAAATATGCTGGCTTTAAACTGAAAGAGGGTAGATTTAGATTAGATATAAGGAAGTAATCCTTCACTATGAAGTACCAGTGAGGCACTGGAACAGGTTACCAGAGAAGCTGTGGAAGTGCTCAAGGCCAGGTTGGATGGGGCTTTGTGCAACCTGTTCTAGTGGAAGCTGTCCCCGACCCCAGCAAGGGGGTTGGAACTAGATGGTCGTTAAAGGTCCCTTCCAACTCTAACAATTCTGTGAGCCTATGATTCTACTACACCTGTTAGAGTTGACAACAGCCCACACCTAAAAATTAAAATAATTGGACAAGCATCATGAAATGACAAATCAAACCCATCATTTTTTTATCTCATGCCTTGGAGAAAACACAAATCCCTTCAATCTGAAGATACAGAGTAAAAGTAATAGCACCTTGCTGTCCATTGTGGCCTGATAACATGTGTTTAATCATGTACCTTGAATTTCAACATGGAGCTGAACTGTTACTGGTCACACATCTTCATTTCCCACTTTACCATAAGCAGGGCAACCAGACACGGCAGCAGTCCTCTCCCTGCATCAGTGTTTATTTGCGTTTCTGGAAGAGCTCTTTTTTGAGTAGCTGGGAAGCCTAAAAGTGGATACAGTTTATACACCGAGGTCAGTCGTTTGTTTGCCGAAGTCGCCTGGCAAAGCGTGACTTAAGGCTGCCCATCGTGCCCTGCTGCCCGAAGGGGCTGCTCCTTCCTTCCCTCCCCGGCTCCGTTCCCGTTAGCCAGCCGCACCGGCTGCCCCCGGCGGCGCGGGGCAGGGGGAGGCCGGGCGGGAATAAAGAGCCCGCCTCGGCTCCCGGCGGGCCTGGGTCTGTCCCAGGGCCGGATTTACCAGTAGCTCGGTGATGGCAAGTCTTCCCCTTGTCCTGGCGGGGGAGCCAAACGCCTTCGATCTGTAGCCGGGAAGGTTGGTGGTTTTTTGTTTTTTTTTTTCGGCTGTTGTTGCTGCTGGGTTTATTGTTGGGGAAGTGGGAGGCTCATTTGTGAGCTGTTTGCCCAGCCGCAGGCCACGGCTCTAGCCGGACATCCCTCCAAATGCACTCCCGCTAAAGACCGGCTATTTTTTGGGGGCTCACCCTCGGCACGCCGCACACGCACCCTTTCCCCCCTCTAAATCACATCAATGGTGAGCGGCGGCCCTCTCCCCTATCCTCCTTTACCCGTGAGATGCTTTTCCACGCCACGCGGGGCGGGTATTCGCCGGCGCCACCTGAGGCCCTTCGTCCCGAGCTGCTCCCCACGCACCCTGTCTGTCTGTCTCCCCGTGCAGAGCTCCGGCACCGCGTCCTACCGATGCTCCATGTCGTCCTCCGCCGATTTCTCCGACGAGGAGGATTTCAGCCAGAGGTCGGGGACGGTGTCGCCGGCGCCGGGGGACACGCTGCCCTGGAACCTGCCCAAACACGAGCGGTCCAAGCGGAAGATCCAGGGCGGCTCGGTGCTGGACCCCGCCGAGCGGGCCGTGCTGCGCATCGCCGGTAAGGCGCGGTCGGGGGCGGCCGGGCAGGGGGCGGCCGGGGGGCAGAGGGACCCCCGTCCCTTCTCTTGCAGAGCGCGGCCCCGCCGGGCGGTGACTAAGCTCTTTGGCCGCCTTTTCCTGCTGGGTGAACTGATGCGTGTGGAAGGCGAGCCGAAACACGCGCAGGTGCGCCCATTAAACTTTCATGCAAAAAAGCATCACGGGCCGGGGGCTGCAGCCGCGGCGGGGGGCGGCTCAGCGGGGCCGGCGCTTTTTTCGGCCCACAAGGCCGAGGCAGCCCCCGGCCGCCCGGGGTGGAAGCGCCGCGGGACCGCCCGCAGCGCGGGGAGAGGCCGCGGTGGCCAACGATGCTCCATGAGGGGCGGGGGACCAGGCGCCGGTCTTTGTCCGCTCGGGACCGGGGCTGCGCTCGGGGTGGACGGGGACCGGAACGGAGCCGCCCCGGTGTGCCGGAGGCGCCGATGGGCTCTGGTCCGCGGCCCGGCTACAATTGATGTCGAAAATAGGGCGGAGGTCCGTATCACCCTGGCGAAAGCTGGAAAACGCCTGTAAATTAATTCCAGAAAGATGTGGCGGTCCTCAGTGCTCCCCGGGGACGCCGCTGTTGTTCTCCCCAACCACCCCGATTACATATGCGCCTCTGTGGGTCCCTCCCGGGACACCATTTCCCAGGGTTACCATTCCTAGCGGCGCTATTAGCGGGGACAGCGCTGCGGAGCCGGGCTCCCACCAGCCGCAGGATGCAGGCGCGACTGGGGGGGTTGCGGAGCCGGCCCGACCGCCCGCGGATCTCACCGCCGCCCCCCGCGGGCAGGGTGCGCAGGACGGGGCACCGGGGGGCCGGGAGCAGGGCAGCAGGGACCGCACCGGAGCGGGCCCGGCGGCGGGGTCAGGGCCGGGGGACAGCGGGGGAACGCAGGCGCGGCGATGACACCTGCGGCGGGGCCGCGCCCGCCCCGCCCCTCCGCCGGGACTGCGGGAGCTCCCGGCCCCGCTGGCTGCCGGCTTGGGGTCCCTCCCCGCTCGGTCCCTGCCCGTGAGTGCAGTGTCCCCACCGACCCCGTCAGCGCTGCAGGCGTCGCGTCCCCGCCCCGGCAGCCGCCCCCCTCCTCGTCGCGGGGGGAGGCGGAGGCGGGCGGGAGGCAGCGGTAGAGCTCGCCGGCCCCGCGGGCGGTGCCTCGGCCATGGGGCTGGAGCCGGGGGCTGCGGCGGGGAGGCGGCGGCGGTCGCCGCCGGGCTGGTGCCACCCCTCCGCCCTCCGAGGGGCGGCTACCGAAACCCGAGCGTCCGCCCGCGGGGGCGTTTCCTCCTCGGCCGGGCTGGCAGCGCCTCCCCCCGCCCGCCCCCCACCCGCTGCTGCCGGGGCTTTTCTTGTGCCATCCCCGGAGCCGCCGGCCGCCCGGAGCCGCACAGGCGGGCAGGGCTGGGCGAGCTGCTGGCCATGGCCGGCTACCTCTCCCCCGGCGCGTATTTCTATGCCGAGGAGCAGGAGTACCTGCAAGCCTACGAAGATGTGCTAGAGAGATACAAAGGTAGGGCAGCGCTCCCCGCCGTGCCGCCGCGCCCGCCCGGCCGCTCGCTACGCCGGGTGTGGCGACTGCGGACCCGGGAGGCGCTGGCGGCCAGGTGGGGAAGATTGGTGGCCCCGCGTTTGGGTCGGTCTGGCGGCAGCGGTCGTGGGCGTCTTGTGCGATAGATAAAAATACCGTGTCACCTCACCAGTGTGTGACAGGCGCTCTCGCGTGTTTAAAAGTCGCTTTTTCGAGTGCAGTGCGGACATAGGGATTTATGTCTCGATGTGCATTCATATTTAAAGCTTCGGTTTATTTTTATCTATTTATTTATATATTTATTTATTTGGTGGTTTTGGGCTAGGTCAAAGAATTAGCTTAGTTCGTGTAGCACCTGAGTTTTTTTATCGGATATAGATAAATAAGGAAAAAGGCATTTATCAGAGTGAAGAGGCATGCAGCTAAATTAATCCTGCCAGAAATGTAAATTGCATTGATTTCTTAAGGAAATCTTTCTTCCATCGGGATGGTTTGGGTGGTTTGGATGATTCACTGCTGTTTTTCAGTACATTTGCTAGTACTAAATCTGAAGAAGCTTATCAAAAGTGTTACAGTCTGATTTTAATCCAAGTGCGAAAGGGATGGAGTTAACTGTTCACGCTGAACCTTCATCCTTGAAATAGTTCTTACAGCATGTCACAGCATATGCTGACATTTGCAGTGCTGAGTCCTTTTGTACTGTAAGGGAATAAGATGTTAGGTTTTGTATCGGAAGTTTTTCAGCTGTATGTCTTCAATCAGTCCTGAAGATTTTTGTTAAATGGTTTCCACTGATGGGAATGGGAGTGGCATAGTTTAAGATAGCTTGATTTGAAGCTACTGATAATTTATTTTATTTATTCTGTGTTGTTAGTAGCAGTATTTTGAATAATAAACCCTCAACAGATGGTTATTTTGACTATGAGAACTTGTTGGGTCTGAGTGTACTTTATACTGGTGTCACTTGCAATTTCATGTGTCATTAACAGTATTGACTAATGACTCCTTTGTGTCTGTTGCCCATTGTGTCAATGCAGCAATGGAGCATGTGCACCGTTTCTGTACTCAAAAGCATTAGTGCATTTTGGTTGAGAAATAATTACCATTTGATGATTGCCATCATCTTCAAATCCATGTCTTTTTTCCATTCTCTCAATTTTTTTAAGTCCTCAATTTTTATGGAGCTGCTCTGATTTGTGCAACATTTTGGAGCTAGTAGGCTGTTTACTTTTTAAATAAACACTGAGAAAGCTTGTTTTTCTGCTTTGGATCACCTTTTATTTCCTGCTAGAATTAGGTTTAATAAGGTTTCTTCTCATACCAATTACTTGCTTAAAAACCTGGGAAAGAGATTAGGCCCAATTTCCCCGTTTTCAATGGGTGTTTTATCAGGAATGGCACTGAAAGGTCTGGTTTTTATAGATTGGGGAACAATAGGGTTTTAATTAAATAAACTCTGAAAGCTAATTTACATCTCTGTAAGAAATAAACCACTTTCTGAAAGTATTTATCTTATTGTGGGGGTAACACAAAGTCCACTCATATGCCATTTTCAGTGACCCCTGAATCCTGAAATTATTTGGAAGGATCTAATATCTGTTGTCTTAGTTTTTAGTGTCGTATTTTGTATATTGGTATAGTGTGTTTTGCTGCTCAAGGTAGATTTTATTCAGCCATTTGGAGCAAGGGTAAAGGTTTCGACTTGTTTTAATTAAGATGTATTGGAAATCTGGAAAGCACATTACTTTCTAAAATGTGTTTTCAAGCCAGTCATGATTTCCCATTCGAGTCCCAGTAGTATGACTTCACTACAGTGATTGTTGTTCTGATGACTTGCTATGGGAGCTGATCTAATCAGAAAAGAATTGCTACAATATAGGCTTTGAAGAGGGAGTGCCATTTCTCTGAATTTCTCAGTTTTATAAACACCTCCTTCAGTAAATTCCTTAATCAAATGTGAACTATGTTGGTTTTATAAGATGAGCTTCAGTCTATAGTTTTCATGCTGATAGTTCTTCTTATTATTTTTTTTTTCCTTTTTACAGTCTGCAGAATGCTTCATACTCATCTAGGCCATTATCAGGGTGCCAAATTATCTATGTCCCAGCTGTTGAGTACTGTAACTAGCAGAGTCAGCTGTACAAAATTCATTGCCTGTCTTGGAAGGCTTGGGATCGTATGATGCCGCATCATTAGGATGTTCAGGCAGTTTGACTTAGGAAGATAAAAGCTGCCCTTTGTAAACGTAGAAAAGTGGAATTTTACCCTTCCTCTGTTTCTAAAGTAGGCTGCAGATTTTGAAGCTCATGCAATACCAAGTACCTTGTTGTTTTAGAAATTAAAAGCTGGATATTTGTGTGTCTCCAAATTCTGTCTGCTGATCATGTCTCTGGCTGTGACAGTAAATAATTAGGCAACTGTTTGCTAAATCTGACATAGCACTGAAGTGCTGTTTACTATGGGAGAAGAGAGTGTTGTTTTCTGATCCCTGGTCAGCTCAGTTGCTGGCTGTCAATTTGTTGTGTTTTTTGTTTTTTGGTTTTTTTTTTCCTTGATTAGTAATTTGGCAGTATTTCTAAAGGATTTTGATGGAAGGCAAAAAGTCACATTATCTCAGATGTTTTAGAAATCAGGTTGAATCCAGCTACTTATTCAGGGAAAAAAAATGCTTCTTTGTTGGTAGCACCTCTAAGAACTCAAAGGCAAACAGAGAGTGGCAACAAAACATCTAGAATAGTTTATCTGAAGTATTTTACATATTTCACAGCTTGTTTAAGTAATATGAGAAATCATACAAGTATTTGTTAATGTAATTAAGATTAAACATTTTCTCAAGAATTATATTTGAGTTCTCTGGGAGGTTGTAAAGAACTTCTAAAATTATTCTTGGTGCTCTGTAAGTTACTTCACAGTTGCCTGGGAACAAAATGTAATGAAATTGTAAGCTGTAGCCTTTTTGATAAATAAGAAAATGTGCAATAATATTTACTATACCTTTCATTTTTAAAGCATTAAATGCCATCTTTGTCATATGGCATAGGAATGCATTGTTTGGTGCCATTATTATTTGAGCATTAAATATTTGAAGATTATGATTTTTAGCTGTGCGTGCAAGATGTTCATTAGATTTCCTCTGCTATAAATCTGAAGTAATAAATAAAATAAAGAGAATCAAGTTTATATATATAAATATATCATCCCTCTGAAATGGTCACTCTTTAATGTATTTTTCAGTTCAGGTAGTAAACTTTTATTTGAATAGCAGTTGCAACAAGCCTTTTCTGAAAGATTTTGAACAATTATGTAACCAGGTTGTCTCCATTTTGACATCATTTTTGATAGGGGTACATCTGTTAATGACAGCATGACTGCAGTACCTGGAAAAGAGCTAATTCATGGAGAAAGGTGTTGAATAAATCATAGCTGTTATTCAACAACATTCTTTAACTATGTAAGCCCATGAAGTTTGAAATATAGGGTTATCTGGGCTATGCAGAGCTTTTAATGCTGTAGATTTATACATCTACATCTATAGGAAACATATCTATTAGAAAATTCAGCTTGACATGACTGCCCATGAAGAATACAGTCTTGCAGTTCAGGGATTGACTAAATTGTTGCTAATGCTGGGAAAGGTGTCGCATGACTCTTTGGTTTGCCATGGGTGGCTGATGAATGCTTCCCTTGGGTGCTTTGGGCTTACTGCATAGCCCTTATGTCCCTAGGAAGGAGAGGTAAGTCTGGGAGACAGCAAAACTCAGGAAGGGTTGTTAAACTTTGGAACATTCTGTTTCACTGTTGGCATTGCTGTCTTGCTTTAAAAAGATCTGTAATACTACACATTCAGCTGAAGCACAGCAAACAGCTCTGGTTCTGTATTCTGGGAACAAAGACACTGGAGATGGACGAGAGCTAGCAGGTCATCTGATGCATTTTGTTGTCTGTGTAGGGTTCAGAGACAATGTAATTTGTTCTAGTGATTGATTGAGGGCAGTGTCAAGTAAAGCTGTTCTGACATTGGGTACAGGTTTTGAATTAAGATAGAAACAATAGATGCCTGTTGTCCAGCTCCTTTGAGCTGACTTCAAGAAGGGACCGTTTCCACAGAGTGGTTTTTATACATCTGAAAATTAATTTTAGAAATTTGGAGGTTCCTAAATGTGTTAGGTATCAGATTTAGACCAGGGATATTTTTCTTCAGAGGTGACTTCACAGAGCAAAGGCAGTAGGGGCCATGATAGATGCTCCTGGCTCTGGAATGTGTGAATTTCCTTATTTATGCTTTGAAGTTGAGGAGCTGAATTTTTAGTCAGCAGAAATCATGCTCTTCTGGGCTCTCAGCTGTGAACTAATTGGATCTTCTGCTTCAGGGTTCTGATTTTGAATGCAGAGGGAAATTCTGAAGTGAGTAATTGATTAGGTAGTTTCCACTGTGGATAGTTTTCTTTGACCTCTTTTCAGGTGCTGGTAGTATCTAGCCTCTGGCCTTGGGATTGATCACTTCTCCTTTTTTTCTTCAAATGGGAAAGTTATTTTGGCTGGCTATTGGGCACATGTGGATTATCCAGCTGCATGTCACCTAATCCTTCCTTTGCCATCATGCCAATCTTCAGCAAGACAACCCTGTTTTCCCATGTTCCCAGCACATTTCCTACAACAGGTTACCCTCCCGAGGAAGAATTGTAGCCAACAGAAAATGTCTTCAGTTAGGGATGGAAACATAATAGCTGAACTTGGGCAAAATTAATGGTCAGCGTGGGCCACCTGAAATGTAAAACCTGAAGTTTTATTAAGTTTCAACATTCCTCCTTTTTAAAAGTGGAAGTTTTCACTTTTAAAGGGCTTGGAGATGGGGTATTTCCTTGAGTATATTTGTCTTAAATATGAACCAGATCTTGCTGATTTGACTTGTATGAGGCGTTCACTTGAGCTAAAGGGAAGAGGTCTTGGAGTAAAGGAGAAAGAACCTGAATGTTGGCCAATTCAGTGAGGTGTGTTTGTGTAAAGGCCTTGAGATTTGGACAGCATTTTCTGAAGCTGAGTTTGATGGGATACATAACCTGTGGCTGCTTCTCCATGATTTTAATAGATACCTCTTTGGTTGACTAAGGCAGACATAATTTGGCCATTGATTCAAATATCTTTTATATATGCATTGGAGAAGACATCAAAGGTCTGCTTCCTTGCTTTTCTGCTGCTTCCCAATTCCCATTGAGTCAGCAACATCTTTTAAGTAGAGCTCATAGGAATATTCCCTAATTCTTTTTTTATAATAAAAACCAAGAGATGGTCAGGTATGAGGGGAGGAAAAAAGGAAGATGAACTTCAGTCACTATTGAGTTAAAAGGTTTATTTTGTCTCAATCTATATTTCTGGTTGAGGTGTTAATAATTGTTTTCTGTGATCAACTTGGCTAATTTCTAGTGGTATTTTTTTTGAAAACCAGATCATGCTTTATTATTTTTCCTTTACGCTATTTAAAACAAGCCTGATTTGAGGAATTTATTCCACCATTTCAACATGTACTTGGAATTAACTACTTTGTAAAATAAAAATGGGCTTATTCACATGCTTGAATTTAAGTGCAAGTATTTTATAAGTTCAGGCTTAAAATAATAACATTTTGTAAATGTCAAATATGAATGCAGCTTATTGCTGCGTGCCTGAAATGTTTTCTGTAAAACATCATTAAAGCCGTTTAATTTAACAAAGCCTTGTTTTTCTGTAGTGGGTGAAAATATTCATGTACTGAATGCTTCCAGTCAGCCCAGCTTTCAAACAGGTGAAACAATGCTTACAAAGACACTCAGTCTGCTGGTCAAATCCTGAAGGGCATGGTAGTAGCCAGATCTTACAAGTTGATCTGTGTAGGCAGACTCGGAGCTTTTGTGGGGGAAAGACTGGCGTTGGAAACCCACCCACACAAGGCTCTTCCCAGGACTGGGGCCCAAGTAATAGTTGATCCTTTGATAAGGCATATTCCTCCTAAAGTGAGGCCTTCTGTAGGGAATTCCAATTTGGCTGTGGCTGCCCTAAAAGCAAGTCAGCGTGGCTCCAGATTTAATTTTATTTTAACTGGTGAGTACATAATTTTGCTAGGTGGAGTGTTAATCTATTAACTCCTTGGATTTTGTATAAGATGACAATAGCTGCCAATAAATCTGTGAAAGGGTGAAGATTCTAGGCAAATGTATTGAGGGTTAAATTCTGCACCTTGCAATCACACAATTAGTGTGGCTATTTCTGTAGGACAAGGAGGATTAGGTCTCTGATGGGCTTTCCAGTGGCATCGGCCAAAATCTGCTCTTGATTATAGCCACATGGCCCTTTTGAACTTGGTTTGCTTTTAAACTTATCTTCATTGTTCAGTTTTGTAGTTAATATGTGAAATTACAGTATTTAATGGTATGTTCTGCAATGCATATAAATACAGATCAGCAGTTGAGTGGGGTTCATAACCTAATTGTGTTGGAAAACTAAATTAGTTTGGCCTGAGGTTCAGGTATCCAGCTATCTGACAGCTGTGACACTTGGCACCACGTGGATCTAAAATTAGTAGAGCTCTTCTATACTGGAATTAGAGAGATGTGTGTATGTTTTAGTTCACAAAATGGGTAAAAGTCTGACTTTGTATACAGCTTTCAGAGGCATGTTTTGGGTGTTTTGCAGATGAGACTATGGGTGAACAGAGAAGTTCCAGAAAGTCTCTTGCTGGGTACTGAAATGGATATCCTGTCAAAGTCTGCTCACAGACTTTGCTTCTGCCTGATCAGATTACCCTCTGTGTGCTCCTCATGTGACAAGTCTCCTAGGCACTGTAGAAGCAACATTAGAAAATTAGGGTAATCATTTGGACAGACATTTTGCAGTAATATTAATGATAAAGCATCCTGAACTGTTCAAGCAAAAGAGCTTTTTTGAAAGAGAAATGGCACTTTCACTGCTGTGGTTTTTATTCAAACAAAGCTTCTGTTTATTTTGGTGGGAGTCAGGAACTTAGCTACTGATGTTTATAAATATTTAATGCTTTAAATTACTTTGCCTTTAGATAAATTTTTAATTTTGAGATAAAGGGTTTGCATTACATCCTAGGAATTAGGAAATGACTAGGGCACTTGTCTGGAGAAGCCACTGCTTTGTAGTTGTATATAACTTCTGGGAGTAAGGTATTATTGCTAAGGTAGTTCTGGTTTCAGAGCAGGGTATTTTCAAAGGAACATATAGCAATGTGATTGCAACTCCCAATGACCTTTAATAGCAATTGGGCTTTTCCCTGCTGCTTGTGCCTTGGAAGTTTTCCTCTAGTGGCTATATGTTCATTATTGAGATCATAGCCTGATGTTGGAAACCATTTCATAATACCATCTATTTCAGATCAGTTCTGCATTTAAAATTCAGTTTTTGAAATGTTTTAGATGTGACATCGTCTCTGGAGAAAAATTAATAATAATTTTTAGAAAGGAAGTTGATTTATGAATTAAAAAGAACATACATTTCAAACATACTGAATTTTTTTTCATAGAGCAGGCTTGTTAGGCTTTTTGCCTTCTACCCTCTTAATTTTTAACAAAGCAGTTGGTGAGAACATTTGTTGTGGTTTTGGGTAGGTTTTCATTTTGCTTTGTTGGAAATTTTTGTCTACCTCCAGTTTACACTGGAGTTAAAGCAGCCTTTGGCTCAGTATCTTTAAAGTAGAGAAGAACAGACACAGATGAGCCACAGGAAGAAAGCCAAAGTTGATTAGGTCCCTTGATGAAATTACCTTATAATTTTACCATGCTCAACCGGATACTTTTGCACTGTATTTTTTTTCCAATATTTTAAAATAGAGCCTTTGTTAACAAAGTCCATATAGTTCTTGTGAGGCCAGATCTATCCTACCCCTGAGACTATTCACCCAGATTCTCATTTTCTGATGTTGCAAATTGTATTAAATGAAATCACATTGGTTCTTGCAGACCTTGTATGTTTCTACTTAAACTGTACATTTATTTTTGCTTTCTCATGGATATACATTTCCTTCAGATCTTGGATTACACTGAGTCCAGCCATCCAACATGCTGTTTAAAGTGGGTGTATGGTAGGACTGAGCAGCATCAAACAGTAATAATCTCATTCTTAAAGATTATATTAGTATCCTAGAAACAATGCATGTTTATGCCTTAAAATTTTGACTGTCATACTGAAGCATTTTTTTGCTTTGGGAACAGCATAATACTCAGGAGAATTTCAAGAATTAAGTTTACACTTTGAGAGCTTGTGTGTCTCTCCAATAATTTGCAATTTAATACCAAATGTGAGGATTTGATTAAATAACAATAGTAAGTGGGTGATCATCTTTATTCTAAGCTTGAATGTCCTTTGAATTTGGTGCCTAGATTTTTGTAGCCATTTCAGTGGCAATGCTGTGAATCATCTGTTGCAGGTCTGGGTGTGTGACTAAATTGTTGATGGATCTTTGTATAATTTGTTCTGGATACTATTTTTTTTTTCCTCTTTGCATTTCCTCATCTGATACACTCAAAATACAGACTCAAAAGTCTACTCAGTTGTGATCTTCAATCATTTGGCTTTTTTTGGGAATGCTTTGTCATTGGAGGTTGGGGGAAGCTTTTGCTTTTTTTAAAACGACTTTGTTCCTAGCATCTGGAAGACCCTCTGTCTTTGGGTCCCCTTTCCTTTCTTCATTACTTTTAAGTTAAATTTTAGCTGTAGGTTGGATTCCTTGTGGGCCTGCAGGCAGAAGATGGGTTTCCTTTGAGGTGCTACCTGTGGAGCTGAACACCAGTGATCAGGCTGGTCCCTTCCCTCTCACGGTGGCAAAAGAGAAGTCCTCTATTCCATTCTCCTCCTGCTGCCCCTGGCACAGGGAGCACTCGAGCACTGGCTCTAGTCTAGGAAGCAGCGCAGGCTTCACTCCCTGAACTGTAGCTAAAGCTGTTGAGGCATCTTTGAGCTTGTCCTTATCATAATGAAATATAAAAATCTGTGTGTGTTGAATGAGATTTCTCAGGCTATGTGGCCACGAGCTGGTTCCTGCTGTGATCTTGAGTTCCTAGAGTCAGGATCAAGCCTGACTGGAACTTGAGTATCAGGTCATGCACTGACGTGCTCCTGTCCTACTGTGAGAGAAATTCAAGGCTGGTTTAATCCCTGTCAGGGAAAGTGCAGAGAGAGGGAACACCACCAAGAGGACAGACAGATCACTTCTGAAATATTTCCTTTGTCCCTGCTTCAGTACTCTACTTGCAGCTGGATGTGTGAGCATTGCTGCTCAGGGTGAGAGAGGCAGTCTGGTTTTGCACTGCCAGTGACAGCAAATGCTCCCACCCTGCTGTTAATTATGACATACACCAAGATGTTTTCTGTATCTTAACTGCATTTGAAACGCCAAAGATTTGTTTTCCATGTGTTGGCTTAATGACTTGGCTGATAAATAATTTTAGTTTGATTTATTTGCCTTTTTTCTTCTGAGTAAATAAACAGATTATCACAGTATTTGTCTTGATGACGAGCAGTTATTGTTGACCAAGATGCTATATGAAATAATGGAGTCTGCTTGCAATTTGATTTTGTCAGTGTAGCAAAAGGGAGTCTAATTAACATTTTGTATTTTCATAATTTTTTTTAATTAAAATGTTTTTACTTCAGTATTTCAAGCTTAAAAATCTCAGGATCTACAAGTTCTTTCTGTGCCTTGGTACTAAAGCATTTCATGTCTGTACATATTCTTCAGTGCTTCTACTATTGATGTACTTTGTGATGTGACTGTGATTGAATGTAGTACTTTTGTTGCATTAGTGTTTTATGTAGTATATCTTTGATATGAATTTAAGAATTCCCTTTCATTTTTTTTTCCTTTTAGGTAGTTCTTAAATACCTAGTATAACATTTATTGATTTGTATGCAGCTAACAGACAGTTTTCCACTGATAGTTTTGGTAGTTCAGAGATGCTTATCTTCTGTTTGTAATTTTGTTGGGGTTTTTTAAAAACTTTTTATTTTAATAATATTTCCTATCTTGCCATTTCTAATAGTCCTCCTAGTTTCAGTAAATGAATCTGAGTCTTAACATTTTGGAATTCTCCCAATCCAAACACATTGGTATCATCAGACAAGACTGAATGTTTTTGTTTGCTGCCTTCTCCAGCTCTTTAGTAAATGTACAATTCATTGTTGACTTCTGGAAGACCACACCTTTTTCTCATGTTGGAAGACAGTCAAGATTCAAGAATTTATTATTCTGTAAGTAATTTTTCAGGCTGAAAAAGGATTGTGCCCTATATCTGTGTTGATTTTTAGTTAGCTTTTGTAAATATGAGTTAAATTTCCTTGTATTTATGTGTACACACACATATACATATACATATACATATACATATACATATACATATACATATACATATACATATACATATACATATACATACACACACTCCCTGCCATAAACATAGCTGGTTTTGTTTTTAACTCAAAGGAAATCAAACAGTTATGGGGGAATTTGATTTATCATGACAGAAATTATGGGAACAGGCTGTCCAGGGAAGTGGTGGAGTCACCATCCCTCAAGGAATTCAAAAGATGTGTAGATGTGGCACTTGGGAACATGATTCAGTGTTAGTTTTAAGATTGATCTCAGTGATTTTGGAGCTCTTTTCCATTCCATTACAGAACATGACATTATATTGCATTATATTATGTTACATCACAATTTTCCATTACGAGCATTGTTCCCAGTATTTTAGGTTTGGTTTTATTTTAATTTGTGCTTTCCAGTTACTCTTGGTGGAACTGATTAGAGCTACACCAGTAATCTCCCAAGTTTTTTCATTTATTTCTTACAATTTATCTGGATAACAGTGATCTATTTTAGTGTAGGTTTTCATAAACAGTGTTGTTTTTTTCTCTGATATTTTAAGTCCATTCTGAATTTGTAGTTAGTTGGTAGTAGATGGCTATGTATGCTGCTTGTTGGTGGATGTGTTTAGGTTTGGTGTCTAAATAATTTATTCTCTGGGACCTCTTTCTATGATGAAACTTAGTAATTTTTCTGAACAGGAGGCTGTGGGGAAAGGAAAAACAAATTACTGTCTTAAAGAATTAATTCAGCTACTGAGCCTTTGCAGTGGCTTGTCTATTCTCACCACCTCCCTGATTCTGATAATCTGTGAACATGTGCGTTATTGTCTGATTTTGTATCACAATTCTTATTTACTTTTGATAGTTACTAAGTCTCCTGCTTCTGTTTTTATCCTGATTTTTCCCCACCATTGTTTGGTTAGGGCTTCTATCTGACTAAGGATTTTGCTATGCCAGAAAGTTTTCCTGTAACATGTGCCTGTTTACTTGATGGCCCTGGACATTTAGTCTGCTAACCTTCTGGTACCAGAGTAGATTATGCTCCCTAACTCCATTGCAATCTCTTCCCTTGTTTAAAAATTACATTAGAACTTCCCTCCATCACCTAACCATATCTGTGGTAGATCTAAAAAATGGGGAAATTTTGGGAATAGGGGCATGTGTGTATTGTAAAGCAAAAATTTCCCTTAGTACCTAATGTTCTCTCATTTTATCCTGTTAAGATATGTATTTGTTCAGTGTAGCTTTGGTTTCCATGTCTCCTGCTTCTATGTTACTTACCTGCTATGCTTTGCTCTCTTTTATAACTATAGATCCTGGTCATTTTTAATATAAGTAATTTAAAGACACTATTACTGGCCTTTTTAAAATCCAATGTAATTTTGACATTTGAAATCTTAAATGCATTAAGATTTTTCAGTGTTTGGTAGCTACATATTGATCTTCTAAAATTTCTCTAAAGCTTGGACAAGAAGACATATGGAGTGAGATTCTCACTGTAAATGCTAGTCATCCCCAGTCTTGTCCAAAATACTGACAGTACATTGTGTTATCATGCAGATAAATGTCTTGTTAAATTATATAATGAGACAACTGATCAAAGCAAAGACTGAATCATGATTTCAAGATTTAACCTTTTCAAGTTAGCAGTATTTTTTTTGTTCTGATTTGGAAGGCACGAGTGACATTTTCATTAACTTCAGTAAGTACATATTTATATCTGCCTCTTCTTCCAATTGTCTTGCCCATGCTGAAGGTTTCCTGATGGACACTGTCGGCTGCTTTGTGAAGAGTGGGATCTTTCATGATCTGGTTCTTCCTGTGAGTTTGTAAACAGGAATTTTCATGTGTCAGTTGCTGCTGATATTTTTAGTGTGACAACAGTTTTATCTGCAAGCGGAGCATTTTATCTCACATGCTGGGCTTTTGACATCAGGGTAAAGCTATTTTTATGTTTAAATTGGTATCACATTTGTTAGTGTTGGTTTTGGTAATGGGCTTGAATGTCCCAGCCCACCCCACTGGGCCCTCCCCATATCCCACAGTCTGGGACCCTGTGCCAGCTCCCTGGGAATGACACTCCAGTGATTCCACAGCAGGGCTGGTCCCTGCAGCCTGGCACTGCTGGGTTCCACCTGTGGCCCCATGCCCTGCCCCAGCTTCAGCCCATGCCCAGGGAGGCTCCCAGTGCCTGGAGCTGCCCTGGTGTGCCTGGCTGGGCTGGTGGGGTGGGCTCTGGCTGCCAGACCTTGCCCTGCTGCCTCTCCATGAGAAGTGCCCACCACCCCCAGCACCATGACAGTTCTGTGCAGATCCATCTTTTGCTTTGCCTAGTTGTTTGTCAATGGTATGTAATTTCTTAGTTTGAAGTTTTGTCCTCTTTCCTGGCCTCATGTTCACCTCATGGTGACTTTTCCTATTAGAGTGTGGTTTACACCTCCCTGGCTTTCTGTACCTTCCTGGCAGGCTGTGTTATATCCCATCCTGTTTAATGTGCTGCCCTTTTGTGATGACTTGACAGAAATATCAAAAGTGTGCTTGAACATAATGGCTTTTATTATATTCATTAGCAGTGCTTAATTACTTTAGCCTAACAACCCAATGGCAGAGAAGGACTAGCCATAGAACTAGTTCATTGCACAACTTAAAAGGTTCTAAAAAGTGACTTTAAGAAGACACTAAAGAGGTGGGAAGAGCTCCCTTAGGAGCTAGGAGAGGCTCACACTTTATGCATAAATATTGCTAGCTGGAAACATAATTAACGTTTGGGAAATACTGTGATTCTTGTAAGAAATGCTCTGGAGTATGTTGCCATGCTGATTTAATGCCCAGCCCTCAGGCTACCCAGGGTACAGAAAGCTCCTTTGTCTGGTGCAGCCAGGAAATGAAGTCTGAGTGGTGCTAAAGCCTTAGTGCAAACTCAGTGATGTCTGGCAGTATGGGCATACATATCAAAACTAAATAGAAGAAAAAGGACAAAATCCAGTACTAAATCCTGCCCAGGTCAGGATGTTAAATACAGTGGCCCATGTTAGCTGCTTTCCACCACTGCCTTCTTCTTTGGGTATCTGAATTTATGAGGAGTATTAGTGTATCTGTGTCATCTCAGAAATACTGCCTTCCCAGAGGTGATGCTCTTGTCCTCTGCCTAGCGTTCACCGTATGCCAAAAATCAGATAGCAGACTGCCTGAATGTTTTCTGTGGTTTGCTAAGCAGGGTAACCTAATCCAAAACTGAATGCTACTCCTGTTTGAATTTGCATAAGAATTACAGTGATTTGAGTGTTTGAGAGTTGGGTGTATTTTTAGGCCTCTCTGAGCAGGAAGAGTTTTGATTATCTGCAACTAGAATGACATGAGTATTTTTTGCTATTTGGGTAGGAATATAATGGTTTTCTTTTAAAGCTGAGTTACTGGGTGAACATGTAGGAGTAAAAAGGTTGAAAGGAAAGCAAGTTATAGATTAGCATGCAGTAGGGAAAAGCGTAGGTTCTGGTCTTTGCCTCTAAGGTTGCTTTTGTTTATTATTGTTTATATCCATAAAAATGAGAAGGACAGGATGAAACACTGAGCTGTACTCTCCAGTATGGTAACACTTTCACAAATAACCAGAGCCAAAGAAATTCCACTAATTTACTCCACAGTGACAACCCATATGAAATGTAGAGCTGTCAACAGGAATATCAAGAAGGGTTATGATACTGTCTTTTGAGTATGCAACTGTCTTCATTGAAAGTACTCTCTCCTCCACTCCATTGAGAGGAGAGGATCCACACAGTGATCTGTGATGGGAATCTCTATAAAAATTCCAGAAGAATCAGACTGTGGCAGGCAGCCCAAGCAGTATTTATGAAAACAGCGGTAAAGATTTGGAAGATAACTAAGATTCCCCTTCTTTCTCCATAGCACCTTCTGTGCTGTCATCTAGCTAAGAAAATGGGAACTCTGAGGAACTTGGGGAGCAGTGAGCACAGTCTGCTTTCCAAGGGAGAGGGTGCCCAGTGTGATAACAAGGCTGGTGGACACACTGCCCCCAGACTCATGACCTCTGAGCAGGTCCAGCCTAGGGGCAGTAGCTGGTTTGGATCCCCCAGGTGTTTTGGGGTGTGCCCAGGAGCCTTAAGGCAGCTCTAAGGGCTGATGACTGTAGCATTGGCTTTCCTTCAGCAAGGCTAATAAACACCTTGCTGCTGAATCTATTTGCACACACTGCATCAGTCCTTCCCTCCCTGCCCGATACAATGTGTTATTTCTCTCAGGATAGAGCGGTTATTTCTAATATTGTTACATATTCCTTAAACGAGGTATCTTTGCAGAAATTCTTTGCAGTACCATGTTGCTCGGGAAGGAAAGTTTGAGTTGTTCAGGTGGACAAGAGATGAGTTTATTCTGTCCTTGTGGCAGCCAATATATTTCCTCGGCATGGTCTGGATAGGAACTGCTGTGCATAGCCCAGGATGTTTTAGTTTAGAGAAGGGGATCATCTGATAGAAGAGTCTGAAGTATGTGTTGAAGTATTAAAGAGATTCTTGCACAGTCTTGCACAGTCTCATGTAGACTTCACTACTGACAGTCCTTGGCTATTTGTTTCATTGCAAGCAACTTTTTTTTAAATTACAGTTCAGCTTGCCACTGAGAGTTTTTTTGCATCTTGTCCTTATGTCATGATACTAAAGCTTCTCCTAGCTGTCAAAAAGCCCACTGCTGCAAGGTCAGCTTGGGATCCTGTGATTTGGAAATTCATGAATCTCCCCTTGCATTAATGCTGCCTTCATGACCTCATGCCAAGTGAAATATCACTTGAGCTATTTTTGGTAGTTCTTCAGTGACAAATCTCTACCTTAGTCTCTAAGCAACAGCATTTCACCACAATCATGAAAATCCTATGGTTCATTTCTGAATGATGAATTTTCATCTAAAACCTCCTTTTTAGAGCCACACTTAGTAGAGAAGAAATAAATATAGGTCTAATGTTCACAAGGTTCCAATTTCTTTTGCTGACTATTTCCTCCTCTCTTTTGGTATGTGGAAGCTAAGGCAGCACAGCTGTGTCTTCACAGATTATCTAAAGTGCATAACCTAGTTAATCCTGCCAAGATGCCAGCTGTCTGGTAACCTTTTCCTCAAGCTGAACATCAGGGCTCACTCCAGGAGAGCAGTTGCTGCATCTTCCACCCACTTCCAGGATAGATGTGAAGGGGAGTTAAGTGCAGCAGCAAGGTCATGTGAACTCTGAAGAGCCAAGCAATCAATACAAGCAGCACACTTTGGGCTGAGCTGCTGGATCAGATGTTCAGTTCAGGAGAACAGTGTTTCAGCTGCTGCTTGTCCATGGCAGCTGAAATGGCTCTTCCTTCTCTGTTCGAGGGGATGGTGTTGTGCAGAGGGAGTTACAGACCCACTTGCAATAGGGTATGAGAGTTTTGTACACTGTAATCCAGCAGGACCCAGGGCACATGATCACTTCTGCCATTCAGAAATGCCCAGCCTTGTAAGCATCACGGGTTTCATGCTGCCTGTCTGCATCTGAAAGGACTGTGATTCCTGTGTGGTGCTGCAAAAGGACGAGTTGCTCTAGACTAAGATAAAACAAGAGATCACAGTGCATGAGCCAGTCTGTATTAGCTGCCTCATGTGCCTGCTCATGCTCAGTGGTGAAATGGGATGTAACTAACTCTTCTTTCAGCAAGCACTGTGCTTCGAGGCACATCTGACATTTGCCTCAGAGTAACTGTGATATATCTGATATGCTCTGTGTCCCTTTGTTGCCTGGCCTCACAGTACCCCACTTGTCTTGGGAAGGCATTTTCTTTTCCAGAATGCAGCAGTCAGCATGATTGATGTTTGTTTGTCAGGATTAAAGGTAAGGAGTTCAGGACAGTCACTACAATACTTTGAAACCTGGATTAAAAAGTTGAGGCAAAACTTGTTTTGCAGTTACATCAATGCCAGTAAATTAGCATGATTAGGACAATTGTGACACTGATGCCCACTGCCATAGAGGAGCCTTCATTCATGGTCTGAAATTCTTTTTCTCCATATTGGGCTGCAGCCAAGCTCTGTTGGGAATGGTGGATGACCCATGTTCACCCTAAACTGTGCCTGAGAATTGTCTGGGAGGTGGGCAGATGGCATGGAATGAAAGCAAGCTAGAGATATCTCCATTAAAAACTGACTAGAATGGAGGGATTTACTTCTGCTCCAAATGAACACCTGGCTGGTGTTTAATTTGCTAGTAAGGATCTAGTCTGAAAAGTGTCCTAAAAATTTTTACAACTTCCGTTTTTTAGAATTACTAGGCTATAATAAGTGTTACAGTTGCCTTCTAGTCACATTAATTAAGCTATCTAAATTCTGATGTTCTATTTTAAGGAGTATTCATAGTGGTAAGATTGGAAAAAGTGTATGTGCAGATTTAGAGCAAAGGCTTTTTATTCTGGATATCAAGCTATGGGGAAAATTTCCAAGTTAATAAGTGTTGTTTAATTTGTTATGATTTTTATTTGTTTGAGAAAGTATGCCATCTGTTTGAATAAGAGGCTTCAGTGCTTTTTCTGACCTCTTTATAAGTTGTTACTTTGCAGTTATGAATTCAGTTTGTGTTTAAAGTGCGTATCGTACAAGGGAGTATTTCAGTGCATAGGATAAACGAGCTTACGCCAAGGACGTTTCAGGAAGGATTGAAACAAAAAAAGAAGTGAATTTAAGGTTTAGTAGTATCACTGCCTGTTCCAAGCAATGCTTAAGTGGTCAGGAAAGTTGTATTTGAGCATTGACAAGTTGGGTGCTTTCCTGAGAAACTAGCAAAGCTTATGAAGTGTGGGTTAACTAAAGATGCTTGCTTTCCTCTTAGGCCCAGTGGGCAAGCAGCAAGCATTAATATTGTGTGTGTGTGTATATGTATATGTGTGTGTATGTGTGTATATATATAAATAGATATATAAAAAAATATATATATGTATATATACATATATATATACATGTAAAATATGCATATATTTTAAAAAATATTTTCATATTGTTGGAAATTGAAAAGTTAATTGAACATGGAAATATGTCAAATCCATGCTGGACTTAGCTTAAGTGTGGTGGAAATGTGGCTATTGGTTTAGAGGCAAAAAGGGAATAATGAACAACCTGCAACAGAGTTAAAAGCTGAATCCTTACATATGATCAGCATTTACAGACCCAGGTTGTAGTAAAAATATTGGAGACTGTGAAGTTGTTATGCATTGTATGCTGCTGTTATGTTCTTTCCTGTAGTCTTTGGCAGAATTGACTATGAAAAATGCTGAAGTAATTTTTTTGGTTATGTTGATGGAGTGGGATATTCCTCATGTTTGTTCCAAATAAGAGTTCATATGATGTGAAAGATAGATAGTTCTCTTAGGTAAGACGTATTACTTCTAAAAATATAATCACTTTGTATGGAAGATAATTTTTTAATCCTTTTTTTTCATATTGAAGACATTAATTTTGTTTCCTCAAAGTGGAGAATAATAGACTTTTTTTTTTTCTAAAGATAGATTACCTCCTTAAAGCAGAATAACTAATTTAAGGCTTCTTGAGAAGTCCTTCAGAGAGCACTTAATTGTCTTTGTGTATACACAAACCTATACTGTGGCTGTGCAGCATTAAATTCTTATTTTAAAAAATGTAGTGGCCATGTAAAGTCCAAATATTCAGTTGATAAGTTTATAAAAAAGGGATTTTTCTTTTACTTAATAGCAAAAAAAAAAAAAAAATCTAAAATAGGAAAATGGCATTTATAGTTTGAAAAAAAAAGGACCAATAATATTTGGCAACTGAAAAAACCAAAACCAGGTGATAAAGGAATAAATCTCCTAGCTTGTCACTGGTCCTCAGGAGCTGCCAGCCACCCTCTGCTGTGCAGAGACATGGGATGTGACATGCAGATGACTGCCCATCATCAACTAAATTTTGACAGGCTGTTGGAAAGCCAGGGTAGCCCATAAATGTTTTCAGCCACCAGGCCTGAGGGACTGTGACCTTTCCAAAGTGCCATGGGAATGCCTTGGATTCCAGTGAAGGCTGGGCACTCCTGAAATGCAGGTCTCGCTCTGCGGGCCACGATCAGCACTTTCCTGGTGAGGTGCTCCAGCTTTTGATGTGGTTTCATGGTGTGGCCAAGTGCCACATAATTTATTTGGAACTGCATGGAGAAGAGTATGTGTTATCACTAGGGATAGCTGGAAAAAATATCTAGAAGGGATCTTCTCCTGATTGGATTTATTTATTTATCTATTTATGTACAGCTGGTGTGTTGATACAAACATTTTCTCCCTATACCACAGTGGTAGGTTTTGTGTGTGTTTAGTGTAGCTTGAACTGTGAGGTATATACATTTGGCCTCGTTGCTGACATTTCTTTTTCTTATTTTAGATCTGCATAATAACGTTTTATGCACGTTTCCCTTCTCAAAGAATTTTGCTTTTGTTTGGTGCTGTTGCTTTGCAACAATATTTAGTATTTTGTAACAGGTGTCTAGTTTAGCTGTAGGATACCCAGATTCTCTTTACATTAACTTTGCCCTGGACACCTAACTTTATGTTCAGACTCACTCCATCAGCCACATTTAATTTGTCTTATCTCAGGTTATGCATTGTTCCCCAGTTCTATCTTTCCTGAAGATTTAAAAAGCCTGGCTCAGGGAGAACAGCCCCGGAGTACATGAGACACAGAGTGAAATTGGATTACTTCCCAGTCATTGTTTTCATTGTGATGTGAAGATGATGGGTTAGCAGCTAATGAGGTGCACTCATTTGCATTGTACCCCCAGACAGATTAGACAAATTGAGTAGTAAGCATCAGCCCTCATAGAAGAAAAGATTTTAACGCATAGACTGAGGATTAGAGTTAACACTAATTTCAGCCTCAGATAACTCTTTTGGTGGAGGCAAGGGAAAAAAGAAAGGTGACCACAGAGCATATTCTGTATCAGCACATCAAAAAATGTATACTCTGATGGCACCCAGGTTTTGGGCTGAAGCATTTGAATTCAGAACAGTTTCAGAAACATCTGGTTCTCCAGCTCGGGGTGCTGCTGGCTGATATACTGACTTTGGGAAAAATCTTATAGTCCTCTTCAGGGCAACTGAACCATATAATAAGATGGAATTGCCAGCACTGTTTGAGTAATGTAAAGTTGTAGCAAAATGAACAGAAAATGAAAATGCAAACATTAGATTTTTGCTTTGCCAGAATGCAATTAAAGGACTGAAAGAGCAGGGAAATATCTAAAAGCTGTGGTGAATACATAAATCTGAGCTCAGAATATCATGCTGTGCTGCAAAGTTTTATTTTTACTGTGGTGTATTCATTATGCTTGTGGAGGTGTATGTAGCAGGAGAAGTAAAATAGTAGAACTACTTAAAAACTGTACTGGAAATATGGCAGACTAGGAAGAGCTAATCTTAAAATATATTTATTAGGCTTGTACATATTTTTTTCCTTTGTTTTTTTAATCAGCATTTACTTTTCTTTCCTTAATACTTTTCTGTAATCTGAAAAAGCATCTAATGCTTGTGAGAGCCAAATGCAGAGATCACCTCCTACATGAAATGTGGACGTAGATTCCTTGTTCCTGTTTCCAGCAGCACAAAACAGGCTCTCCAGGAGTGATGTGGAGTAACTGAATTTGCAGCAGACAAGATCAAAGGCAATGCTTACTTTGCAAAAGTCGACTGTTTCTTTTATACTGCCACTGCATTAGGCTAACTTTCTGAATTCTGAGGAATTTGTTCATTGATCAGTTAAATATCTTTGTAAAACAAAATACTCTGAAAGCATGTGAGTCTGTGTGACCACCCAGCCCCAGAAGATAAGGCCTCATTCAACCCAGTGTTGATTGTTGTTATGATACTCATGATAAAGTGATTTACAGACACTTCTAGAGGAGCTGACATGTTTAGTGGAAAGGAGACAATTCCTCAAATAATGTTTTTGTCTTTGTGACTTTTCTCCCATGTTGGAGTTACAATTACATTGCATAACTGAAACAATCACTGCATAGGGTTAATATAAGTTTGTAGGAAAAACTAGTTGACCATAATTCTTTATTTATCTATTTATTTTTTTTAAAGAGAAAATAAATAGCCATGCAATATGGGTGTCTTTTCATGTGAAAAATAAAACTGTGAAAAGAAATGCAGAAATTCCTCAAATAAAAAGGCACCCTCCCACACTGTGGGCTGAATAGATCACTGCAGTAATAAAGTACCTAAGTTCAGTCATCACTTAAAGATCTTGATAAATTTCATAGTACTGTTACTGCAAGTCTTGTGAGAATAAGAAAAAGGCAATGGACTGGTGTTACAGAAAGGAAGGAGGGACAGTAGTAGTTGCTTTCTTCTTCCCTGTGTGGACCGTGATAATAGATATTCATACTTCTAAAAGTTGATTAAATTTTTGCTAGATGTTAAAAGGGCTTTATGATTATATAATGGATGAGGAAATTTCAGGAGCATTTCATGACTTGAAATAACACAGGTTGCCTAGTTATTGAATGATGGTTTATTTCCTGTGTGTAGAATTTGTTCTGTAGAAGTATTTTGAAGTTAGGATGCACAAGATGGTATTTGAGCTTGAGTTTGAATTGATTTTTGCTTTTAAATTTTTTTGGTGATGAGTCACTGTAATGCATAGCTGAAGGATGGGGTACCCAAAACTGGTAATGCTCTATCAAATAACAGGTTATTTTTGTTTGTTCATATCTGTTAGTGGTAAGAGTAGTCCACAATATACAGGTATTTTCTGATAAAAAAAGTATAACTAGCCTGGTTGCATGAATCATTTTCAGAGGAATATATGTTAAGTAGTGCTGCTGAGAGGCATTTTTCTACGCGCTTACTCATTAAAATAAAAAATTACATAAGCATAATTTCAGAAATGGGCTTTTAAAAACAGTGTGATACTTGTTATAGAAGACTTAATATTAAATTATTCCATTGCAATTTTGTCTTTCCTTATTACGGTTAATATTTCAATGTGTTTAAGTCACTTATATATGTAGAATTGCACTACTACGTTTACATGGTGTTGGCAGAATGCTAGGGAGTATCACACTAAACAGTGAGACTAGATGTATTAAAAGACTAGCTGCTATGTGTGCTGTCATTTCTGTGATCAAGGCTGTGGCTTTTGTAACATTTTGTTGAAAAAAAATCCGCTGAGTTGGTAGCTTTGTCTTTTACTTGTGTAAATGGATGATGTATCTGAACTGCTTACTCTTGTGCTCACTGTTGTATTTAAAAAAAAAACCAACCACCTACAAAACACCCCCAGGCAAAAAAGCCAAGCATGGCCCCTTGCCAGTCATTCCAGTGTTGAAGAGCATGCACAGGGCTGTGACAGAAATGTGAAAGTCAGGAGTAATCCCACCTCACTGAATTGTCAAAATTAAGAGTGTGGGACCTAAGATGAGAACCACATTTTTTGGACACACCCCTTTCTATTAACTACAGAGTGCTCTCCATGTCTTACCTCACAGCCTGTCCATGTCTGATTTAATATTGGGATGAGCCCCAAGCACATAATTTTTCTTTTGCTTCTTCATTCAATCTGAATCCTGGGTTCCATGGAAAGAAAAGGGCATGAGGATGTAAGAAAGCTGTAGTGTACTCAGGTCAGCTCCTTGGTCTGAACAGTCTTACAGCATGTTGCAGAGCATGGATATTCTGCAGTGTAGGTGTAGCTTAAGAAGCAGTGAAATTGTCTGATGGCCCATCCAGATGATCCAAGAACTTCTCCACTAAAAATTGAAGAATGGTGCTGACTAATGTGGTGCAACATGATAGAGACAAACACAATGATGTTGGCAGAAAGGAAAACCAAGACACTTTTATTTTATGTTTTTTGCAAAACCATACATTAACAGTGTGGTGCCTAAATTTTAGGGTCTAGTTCCTATTTAGAACCAGTGGATTCAGCTATAAAATGGCTGTTGAACAGCACTTGATAACAGTCTGCTGGTTAATGGTATGGAAGAGCAAAACCTTATTTTGAAGAAGTGATTTCACATGCTATTTTTGAGTTAACATAAGAGCATTATTGTGCTTCAGTTAGGTTGCTTGAGGCCAAATGTCTACAAAGTTTATTTCCTTAGGATGTTTCAAACTTCTCTGTAACACTCATAGTTGCTAATTACAATTTAGAACTGTGCTTTCTTATTTTTGACACTTGTATTTTTACAGGATTTCCAACGTTGGCAGTCAAATGCTTACCATATTATTTTTTAGCACTTTCATTGTATGTGTTTTTTTCCATTTACACTTATTTGAGGTGTAAAATCAATTCAGGAAAATCCAAGAGTAACAAATAAAGTGTTAAGAGGTTTGCTAAATTCAGTACTTATCATAAACATCTAAACATCTATTAGCTGTCAAAACAAAATTTGCCAGGACCTTTAATGTCCTTTGCTAAGAAAATTTTGTTAGGTGGAGTCCCATGGCAGGGTGCATAAATTAGTGTCTAAAATCCTCTTCCATCTATAACACAAGACTCTGGACAATGTGTGCTCATTATCGTTTAGTTAAATGTTTTCACTCTTGTTTCATGGGTGACCAGTAGCTTAGTCATATAGCTCTGAAGTTGTATATGATTTTCTTAAAACAAGTTATCCTAAGAAAAAAGTCTTCAAATGCTATAAACTGAGAAGAAAGCAGATATAAATAATAGGAGGTGAGGAGCCTTAGTGGAAAAAGTGCACATCATCTCAAGTTCAAACTATAAAGTGTCATTTTCTAGTAGTGAGTTCTCTGAGGCTGCTAGGTCATGGACATTCTGTGTGTGTTAGTGCAATTGCTTTATGCTGGGGGAAGCCAGAAATTACTGGGCCAAAATCTCTGCTAAAAAGATCTGTTATGATTTTCCTTATTTGAGTTGAAACCTGACCTTGCAAATACCTGGATTTTATTACAAAAGAGTAATTGTTCAATACTTTTTTGGTTGTGGTTTTTTTCCTGTAGTGGTTTGCCAGATACCTGGCACTAAGGAGTAAAATATGATTTTATTATTTTCTCATGAAAAAGAAAAGGGAAAACTTTGAAAAATATTTCTGTCAGCTATTTTTCAAAAGCTAGAGAATGTGGTGAGGATAGTGAAAAATAAAGAATATGGTGAGGTGTACTGTGCTGACCTATTTAGTCTAATTCATCTCACTGTGATAATCCTGGATTATGCTCAGTAATTCTGCTAACACTATTTACAAGAAACTGTGGTCTTTATTTCATTTTCCTAAAATGGTTTGGAAGTAACAAAAATATTTTAATAGTGATGGATAGTCCAGAGTTTGAAAACTTCTCATGCTTGGAGAGTAATAATTGACAAAAGAATTGGCTTTTCAAAATTGGAAAGAAAATTGGACGTTTTCAAGGTGAAATATTCCAGACAATGGAAAAAATTGTGAGAATTGTTCAGATGGAGGCAACAGGGTTTGCAGTCTTGTCCCAGTGCTTTCTTTTTGTCCTGGAATAAGCACCTTTACCTCTTGTAGTGATGGTAGCCCTCTTGCCTGAATTGAGTGATTAAAAGGCTTGTTTGCACTAGATTTGAGAGTGAGGTCACAGTTCTCCCCTCCTCGTAGCTGCTTGGACAGCACTGGTGTAAAAGAACTTTTGCTGTGTGAGATTTTTGTTCCCTAGCTATGCTGCTTCCATCTTCCTCCTCAGCAAGAGAAACTCATATTTCATAGAAACATGCTCTAGTATTAAATAAGTATTGAATTAGATTTTCATTCATGTCCATGACAGAAATATTTTTAGGGTTCCCTAAGCTTCCCAAGCTGTGCTTGGGGGGGGGGGGGGGGGGGGAAGTATGTGTACATAGTTGCATTTTCTATAATTTTTGAGTCACAGTAGTAACTTTTGAAGTTGACCAGTTAAGTATTAGACACCATGGTATTGTGCCAGTGCATAATGGCACTACCTCCTGCTGCGCATTGAGACTATGCATTTTTGGGTAAAGAGGACTCTGCCGTTCTCATTTCCAATTCTGCTGTCAGTAGTAATGAATTTTCAATATGCTACTGAAAAGTCTAGGAAAATTGGAAGTCAGAAACTGGCAGGTAAATGTGATGAATTTATTTTGGCCTTGCTGTTGGATAAAGGAGAGCTGGAAAAGTCAGAGCCTGCCAAACAGACCTTCCTGGCAAGAAGAACTGCCCTACCTCAGACCTTTGGAAAAAACACTCTATGTGACTTGATGTGTTACAAAAATCTCTCTCATTGCATCTGGAAAATCATTTGCAGCCTGTTTCCATCAGTCCAGAAACTGGAATGTTCGTGTCTCTGCAACTGATTTGCATCCAGAGCCAAGGCACAATAACTAAGATTGACTATCACTGATGGATCTCTGTGTCATCCTTTTTTGTTCCAAGTCTGGTGATTATATAGGATTACAGTGGACTTTGTCTTTTTATAGTTCAATTTTTTTTAAATTCTGGTTTTTCATTTCTGTGGTACCTGTGTGTCCCAGATGAACCTTGGCTCCCCACATTCTGTTGGACTGTGGTTGAAGACCTTGCAAAGAGTTTTGTGGCAACCATACAAACTGCATTGCAAATGGATACTTTCAAAAAGTTCAAGTTAGCTCTGTGGTTTGTTTTTTAAAATTTATTTTAGTATTATAAATTACTCTTGTCTTGTTAATTTTAAGAGCTTTACATTTTGAAAGACTTTTGCAGAGTCTAGTGGTGCAAGAGCAGTATGATCTTATGACTGGTGAAGGATCTGTTGTTTAAGATTTCTGGAGTTTATTTGAAGGAATGAGGGAAACCAAATTGGCTGGAGGTGTTAAGTTACTCTTATAAGTCATTCTGAACAGGAAATTAAGGAGAAAAAATCACCCCACTGCGAAAGTAGCAATGCACTGTGAGCCAGTGTTAAAGTGCAGTAAATAGGAAAAATGTGTTGTGGCACTACTAGATGCTTATAGCTTTACCTGTGTACTGACTCCATTTAATAATGACACATAATGAATATGCTCGCACAGGTCTGAACAAACATGACCAGCAATCTGCTAAGGTAGTTCTGAGCATGAGTATTAGTAGCCATGTGAAGTTCTCTTTTATATTGGCAATAATTTTTACCAGATGACGTAATTTTTTTTTCTGACCATAAGAGTGTAGTGGATTAACAAACTAAAAACCCATATAGTTTCTCAAAGAGGGGGATGGATTTATAGATATAAGGTATTTTATCTCTAGTCTGTGGTTCAGATGTGGTGAAGAAATGGTGGTTTGTACCCTTTCTCTCTCTTTCAACTTGAGAAATTTTTAATTCTTGGGATGGTTAAGCAGTCAGCTTGACTGTTTGGAGAACACTGTCCTAATTCTACAAAGATTGGATAGATTTAATGTTTTCTTCCAGGTATGTTTAAGAGTGCAGGAATGAAAAATAACATGATTTAGAGAATACTGGCTTGAGTTGCTGCCCTGTCTGCATGATACAGCGCAACAGTCGAGTTCAGCTTGTCAAGTTGTGATAACTGTTCTTGACTGTCTGGGGTCTGCTGGGGGGCCTTCATGTTGTCAGATGGTGGAATTGGCTTCCTACCTCTTTTGACAGATGGGGAATTGGTTGATCTTCCAGAGATAGTGTAAAGATGTGATTTAGTTCTGCACTTATCTTCAATACAAGCTTCACTCCTCCAGACAATGGTGAAATGAAAAAAAACAGATGAAGTATTGAACCTTTGATTTTCTGTAATTTCCCAAAGTCACTTATTTAATAGCTTAAGTCTTCATCTGTGGTAATCATGGAGGCCTGCAATTGTTTCCTGTTTGTGTATTATTTTAATATAGTTTTGTTGGAAGGCTGCTTGAAACTATTGCAGATGCTCTTTGTGATACCCTGCTGCTTAGTGAGACATTCCAATATTCAGTTGCTACCAATTGCATCCTTTATCTAAGGTGATCATTTAGGCTATTTGAATTAGAATTTGAATACTAATGAAACCAAAAGAGAAGAAGCTTAAACTTTCAGTTGTTGTCCCTACTTTCACCCATCTTGCTTTTTTTAAGAGTGCTCCTCAAGGTCTGGGTGTCTAAGTTTGAGGGAGCTGAATCAGGAAGCTGGCCTGCCTGGGAGAACATATCCCTGTTGTTCATACTGCATAGCTGAAAGGGTTTTTTGGCTAGCAATATGACTCCTATAAAAAAAGCTGTGCTTTCCAACGCCAGTTCTGGTTCTGGAAGCTCTGTAGCAAGATGCCTCTTAAAAGTAGTTAGGTAAGGAGACAGAATCCCTCAGCACTTTCCAATTTCTCATCCCTGGAAGGGAAAAGTTGAAGTCAGTTATTTTAAATTCACTCTGATTTATTTATATGCTGAATCCTATTTCTTGGTGAGGACACATATTGCGTTCTGGCATTGCTACCTCACATATGGCTCAAGAGGCTCAGATCAGGTTTCTGAACATGGAATTAATCCCATTCTCTGGCTATTTCAGCATCCCTTCCATCATTCTGGACTGGATCAGACCAATGCCAGGTTTCCACTGTCCTAAAACTTAGAAGAGTCTAATATTATTAACTCTACCCCTCAGCTTTCTGCATTAAGGATATTAAGCAGTGCTTTTGTATCTTGTTTCTAGAAAATAAGAGACAGGGAGTGTAACAACATATTATTAGATGGTAATACTTCATGGTTACAGGAGAGTGTAGGGGTTTATTTAAAAATAAATCATGTTAATTTACTTTCTTCACAAAGTCAGTCCCTACTGAAATAACACTGTGTACAATTGCCCTTGGAGTAAAACTTAAGGAAAGATTTTTTTGTTAATCACTATTTCATCATTTGATGTATTTAGTAGGTGAATAGTGTTAAGATAAGTGAATTTATTCCATTGAAATAAGTTGTTAATTTTCTACAAAAGAATTTTAAGACTCTTTTTCTAGGATTTAAACATTATATTGATATTGATACAGAAATACACATTGAAGTTTAGCTACTTGGCTTTTTTGTCAGGCTGTGGAATCAATCTCACTTGCTTTGGGACCCAAGTTTTAGATACCCAAGTGACAGGCTTAAAAATATTGAAGATTAAACTTTCCAATATTGCTTTTAAATCCTGTTTCCTCCTTAGTTAGTATAGCATGTTCCAAAAATGACTTCTCTGCATTTATTAACTCCATTTATCTATTAACTGTTTATGTGCAAAAATGTACAGGTGCAAGTTCTGTGATAATGTGACATCAGTCAATATTAGTCACTTCAGATGTTACCTGCTCCCTGTCTGCTAATCCAAAAAGGTAAACCTATGTGAACCAGCAAGTAATCTGAAATAGATGACTATGTAATTGTTGCTTATTTATGTAGTTTCAATTATTATAGAAAGTTGGTAAGCTTTACTTAAGAGACTGGGCACCTCTGTATCTTCAGTTCTCTTTGCTTATGTTTGCCGTTCTCCTTTCTGCTGAGTTGGTAGACCTCCATTTTGCCTAATAGGATATTATTTTGGTAACAAGTAAGGAGTGCATTCCCAAGCCTCTTCTTCCCTGCCTTTATTATACTAATTTGTGTTTAAGCATGGATGTATAGTAAAGCTAGCAAACTTGGTATCAAGGAATCGTGGTGATTTCCTACATAATTCTGATCCTATTTTCCTGTAATGGAGCTGAGCATTTTCTCCCCAAAAGTGCAGTTCCACTGTGATAAATGTTTATGAAAACTGTATAGCTGATTATTGAGACAAATACAAATGCTATACAAAAATAATGGTTAGCTTTTATGGAAAAAATGCACCTTTGGAATCACATAGTGTGAAAAATAACTCAGAAAATTGTAACGGAAAGAAGGAGAGGAACTCATGAAAATACCTGTGCTGGAAGATGTCTCTCTGCTAGGTCTCTTTTGGAAATGCAAAGCTCCAATGGGTGCCACTGATACCTGTGCTAGGAAAACTGCCAGAAAGCATTTTGGTTGTCTCCTTGCTGTTTGTCTCCTAAGATACCAAATGTGCATGTAACAGAAGTGGGACCTGAAGGACTTGAAAGTTTCTCAAGTTTCTAACTTCAATCTCTTTTGCTATCATGGAGATAGAACTCCTTTTGCTCCACAGCTGTCAATAGAAAAGATTTCAGTTTTCATCTGTAGTATTCCACTGACTTAAAAATATGATTTAAATATAGTATTGAAACCCATGGTGGGTTTATTCTTGTCACTGCTTTTTGTTGTCTTAGTCATCAATCTGCATCTTTAGCTACTTCAAAAGGGCACCACTAAAAATTGATGCTATTATTTTTCACTTTAATATGACTCTTGTCCTGAAGCATCACTGTTGGTCACAATCTAGATTTTTCAGTGGCTGTAACTGAAAGCTAAAGCTAAACCTTTGTTTTCCCACAAGTTTTATGCAACTGAAGTCAGATGCTGGGAATTTGGATTCTTGTGTTAACCCCCCATAGAGGGCTGCTTCCTCTATGCCAACAGGCTTGTAACTTTGGGTTTGGTGGCCCTTCTGAAAATGCCAGGCCATTTTAGGATGCTTATCATACCGTGGCCATGGGAGTGGGTTTTTGCCTCTGGGTAGTTTGGTCTTTGTGGCTGCACAGCTGTTGTTACAAGGATGGTGCTGCTTTCCTCTTTGGAATCACAGTCAGCTCTCAGACACTCATATTTATGTCAATAAAATCTCCATCTTGATCTCACTCAGGTAAACAAAAGTGTTTCTCTTTGATTGTAACATCTTTGGTTCAGACTGTAAGCTTTTAAGAACATAGGTGTATACAAGGATTTAATTATTCATATTAGGATTAACTAAGATTATGTGAGTTGTTCAGTATTTAGTCAAGTCACTAAAGAAATGCTTATGATTCACAGTGGTGCAAGATGTTTGGGAAACTCTCATGACACTGAAGCTGAGTAAAATTCATGAACTCTGGTATAGAATTGAGTCATGAATATCTTACCTTTCTATTGCATTTGTCACAAGAAGTGATACTTGACACTTATTTCATCATTTGGTATCAGAATTCTCTGGGTTTAACTTTGTAAATCTTTCTCTAAAGTATGGTGTTATCATTGGTCCTCTTATTTTTGTGCCTTACAACACTGTTGGTACTAAAACTTGCATCTCTGTTTTTTCTGGTTTTAGAAGAATCTAAGTTTATATTACAAATGGTCAGATTTTTGGCTGGGATGGTAACAGTGAAAATCTTAGTGATATGTGTCTTAAAGTTTCAAAAGCTGAAAGCAATCAAGGTGAGGCTGTTAAAAACAAAACAAACACAAAACCCCCACAAAAATACCAACAAATCCCCAGAAAAAAAATCCCCTGCCTTTGTGAATTTGAAGCCATACTTAAGCCAAACTTGGGGGTCTTTTTAGAGTTGAGAATAGTCAGAACTATTCCCAGGTATCAGACATGGAAATACAAAAGCTGTATTTTCTCCAGATCACAGAGAGTTGGGATGGCTTAGAAAGAGTTACTGGGGCAAAAAAAAAAAACAAAACAAAACAAAAAAAACCAAAAAAACAAAAAAAAAAAAAACCAAAAAAAAAACCAAAACAAACCAAAAAAAAAAAAAAAAAAACCCCACAAACAAAAAAAACCAAACCCAAGTGCAGTTATTGCAGTAATTAGTTTCAGCTTGAATAGGAAGAAAAGGGATTGCCCTTGTATCTGTGGGGTATTTGTATAATTGCACAATTTACAGTTGAGGTTAGGTGAACAGAGGGGGCTTGACAGATTGTGTGTTTATTGCTGTTGAAATGTAAGACCAAAGGTACTTGCAGTGCCAGGTACTGTTTTAAGGACTTAACCAAAATGATTGTATTTGTCTTATGTAAAAAATAAGTAAGACTGCCAGTGTTGGAAAAGATGGTGATGAGTATTTAATTGTATGAGGAAATGATGACTTTTTTAATGCAGACTCTTTGAATAAAAGGGACTGAGTGAGGGACTTGCACTGTAGGATAGACGCAGTGCCTTTTTAAATATTAGATGTGAAAGAAGATTAAAAGTATGAAAAGGACCTCCCTCAGGAAATAGATTAAGAGGAGAGGGAGTTAAAAATCATGGGTTTGTTTTTTCACTTGAAAATGAGTTATTTGGTTTACTTGCTAGAATAGCAAAGGATGCTGTAATACTTCTAAATTCTTTCTGACCAGCTCACAGGCTGTGGTTGAAATCAGCGCTAAACCTGCCCTGAAGTAACATTCACTTCTTAAAGCTCAGATAATTGAATTGACAGCTGCCACCCAGGAGAATTTTGTTACCCTTTTAAATCTGCAATGTTTTGCAAGAGTCTGTACATTTAAATTTTCTATATATTTCACACTGTACCCCAAGTGGGTTGACCTAATAAAGATCTTTCCCTACTGTTGGGCAAGTCATTTAGTGCTAAACAAGTTAGGGAAAAAAACCAGCTCAAAAGCAATGGCAGCAGCATGCCTTCATCTGCATGATGAATGTGTTGTATGTGCCATGTGGAGTTACTGCTGGGAGCTGCTGCAGAGGAGGAAGAGCACAGCTGTGTTCAGCGTGTTCCTGGGCAGTGCTAAATGCATGGCATGGAGGGTGAGAGCCTGTGCTGATGCAGGAGCTGACCTTATCAAAGGAGAACATAGTTTTAAAAATGTATGAGTCTTTCTGCATTTTATGAGAGGGCATGGGGAAAAGCTTCGTTGTGCCTGGAACATGGTAGTCCATTTATTTTCATCATTCTTGGCCTGGTTTGTTGTTGTTTTACTTTTGCTGAATAGTGATGCAAATCTCTCAGTTTCAGTGGTGATTTAACTTTGGCAAAGGAATTGTGTGGATGCGAGGCACACCCATTATTATTATTTAAATATTTCTATTACAGTGCCATTTTATTAGGTGGGAGGTGAGGATGCATCTGTCCTCTGCATGACAGAAAACAAGTGCATGGGCATGTGTGGACAGATGGAGAAAATGATAATTAAAGAAGAGAACTAGGATGATTTGGCAGATTGTTGGTATAAGTCAACAATGGAAATCCAGCTCTTGGACCAAGAAATCTTTCTTGAATGATATAAATCAGTCTTGTGGAAATCCAGTTTTTGGACCAAGACGTCTTTCTTGAATGGGAAGAAAAGTAGATACTTAGTAAAATTTTAATTCTGTGACTTGAAATTTCTGTATATTCTGACGTCAGATGGTCTCTTTTCTGTGAGCACTGTTGATATTTGTTATCACAGGGACTACTCATTGCAGAAGATAAACAGGTTGCGTTAATACACAAATTCAGGTGGAATGCCACTACGTATTTCATTTTTAACTTTGAAAAGCCTCTTACAAGAGGTGGTGTGACAGGCTAAGACTGTTCGGATGAAGTGGAAGCTGTCCAGCCTTTCCCCTGCTGCTCACTGGGGTGCATCCATCAGGACCTGGCAAAGGACTGGCCCCAAGGACACGGCAGCTCTGCGTGTGCCAGCCCATCCCTCCTGGGGCTCCCCCTGTGCCACAGCCCAGCCCCAGGCAGGTCCTGCCCCAGCCATTGCCCAGCAGGGCTGGGCTGCAGCTCCCTGGCCCCTGCACCGGGTGCTGCTGGCTCCAGCTCTGCCCTGACAGGAGCAGAGTGACACAAAATGCAAACAAGAACCTCTCCCAAAGTTTCTTTCCTTTGGGAGCCAGGGCAGCCGCAGCATTGTTGGACAGCCAAAGACACACAGAAATGCTGCAGTGGTCACCTAGATTTCTCTTCATTTTGCTCAAGGTGTGTTTGATTGTTCACTTGGTCCCTGTCCTTTCTTATGCCTGTTCCTGGCATCCAGATGAAGTATTTCTCCTTCTTGGACTCCTTCAACCAGAACATGTTACCATTTGTTCTAATTTCCCCTGCCAGGTGCGATCTGCCTTGCAGCTGCAGTGAGGCACAGTAACTTTAGCCCATGACTCTGTCTTGCCTGGTTTGCTGACCCCATCACTCCTGAGCCAAGCAGGGCTGTTACTTTTTCCTCTCTTCTGCCTTCAGCTGGAGATGGGCCTTGACAGGCTTCTGGATGAGCAGTGCTGCAGACACTGTATCAGCACAGTGCTAACGAAAGCTCTGGTGGTGAGAACCAGGCAGAGCAAAGGCAGAAACCTTCCCTTAATGGAAGCTGTTTTCTTGGCTAGAAAAGGGCAAGGGAACTATAACTTCTGCTTACAAGTGCATTTGCAGAACAAGAGCTGTTGAAAAAGGCAAAAAAAAAAAAAAAAGTATTGTCATTTTCAAGAGCTTTGAAAGCAAAAAAAGCTAATTTTGGAGAGATTTTACTTTGGTGGAAAGAGCAGGCTCTAGTCTCTTACTGGACTAGTTTAATTTTTCTTTTCCCTCAGTTTTAAGTTAAAATATTTTTTAAATTTCCCTTATTTCTTGACTGCATCTGTAACTAGTGTACCCTCTTTCCAATGTATTGGAACAGGAATGAAGTTGTAAGAATTTGGCATATCACTAAAAAAAAAAGAAAAAAGAAATTTCAAAAATTTCAGATTTTGAAGAGTTGCTGCAAGGGTCTCATAATGGAAATCAAGGCTTGTGCTAGGAGCCAGTTCAGAGGAATTGTACATGACTCTGAGGCAGCATGGACCTTGTAGGAACCTTCCATATGAATGAGAATGGGTGTGTGGCTGAGCTGCAGCTTTTTGTCTCAGTTACTTCCCAAACCAGTTGATTTTTTCTTTTCTGTTCATGGGTCTTGCACCATAGTTACTGGAGTGATAAAATCCTGTGCTAAAATTAGTATTGGAAGGAGAGGTTCTTTGGGAAAAGGGGCTTTGCTATTTCATTCTGGAATTACTTTTTTCTTTTATAACCCCATTGCATAACAACCTGGAGCTTTATTTTTGTTATATATACATATATTAATGTTTATTAATTGCATAACATAAATCTATAGTTTTAGAGATATGTATATATGCACTTGGGCAGACATTGTAATGCTTGGTCTTGCTTTGCTTTCTGCATTCGTTCCTGTTGGATTGAGTGGTACAAGGAGAAGTACAGATGGAGGTGTAAGATTATTTTCACTTACTTCCTTTAAACTTTTTTCAGGGGGAGGCATTAATTTAAAACAGTTTTTGCAGAAGCGTGGCCTAAAGATGAGGAAAAATAAATTGCTGTAGGTGCCTGTTCCTGTAGTTTTTGAGTATTTTGCACTATGGAAGACAGTCACTACCACAGCACCAACAAACTAGCAAAGGAATGGAATAAAATATGTTATCTTTTCTGTCTTTTGTCTTCTAGCTTTCTATCACCTCACTTAACTGGTTTTCCAGAGTAGTCACAAAATACTGTGAGAATATTTAATGTCTCCACTCCTGGTGGTTTCCTAAATATGTAGAGCGGACAATGGGCTTGTTAGTGTTTTTCATTTGTCATCACTTTATTTCTGTTTTAAATTCAGATTTGTGTTTTGTTTTCGAGGGATTTGTTTTGAAAGCAGGTGTGTTTTGTATATTTATCATGTTTCTTTCTGAAGATGTCTAAGCAAGTCACTTTGAACAGGGCATGAGCTTCCATCTGTTGTTGGTAACCGTGACTCATCTGTGTTATTTTTAACGCTCTAAGCATGAATTAATTTTTTCTTAAGCTATTCTGATCCTTTTTCCTACAGTTCAGTTTTGGGTTTTTTTTGTCTATCATAAATCAATCTGGAAACCTAGGTTATAGGTGTGTAACACAAAAAGCTACCTAGAAGTGAATATTTTGATAATCACTATTGTGTTGTAACTGGAGCTGTTAATGTAGGGTGACATTCTTGCCCCTTATTAGTCAGTATGCTTTGTGCAGCTGTTCTGCATGGCATTTGGGGAGACAAGATCCATCACACCTACAGTGCCTGAAGAGTCCTTGAAAATGAGGAATGTCTCTGCTGTAGGCTGTATGATTCTTAAAAAAAGGAAAAGTATCCGTGAAAATCATGGACATAATTATGCTTGTAAGCACATCCAGCGTCCTGCTGATTTGGTTCAGCCAGTCCAGTGAAGATGTAAAGGAAAGAATTAAATACAGACTTGGGTTCTTTTTTTTTTTTCCCAATCTCCCTAGGAACATTGTTTGAGCCAA
The DNA here is from genome assembly GCF_963513975.1 of Fringilla coelebs. Lineage (NCBI taxonomy): Eukaryota > Metazoa > Chordata > Aves > Passeriformes > Fringillidae > Fringilla > Fringilla coelebs. Next base: position 25,702,316 of record NC_140030.1, on the reverse strand, counting down.
TCTTAAGAAATTTTTTCCCTCATAAATAATCATATTTTCATAGAAGCCATAGCTTCTGCTGTGACTACCATTGTAAGTAATGCTTTGCAAAATCCTGGTTTTCTTAATAATCTTCTCCCTCTATAATAAAGTCATGCATGTATCCCTCAGAGATGTTGGAGGCAATCCTCAGCATTGCCTGACTAGTCCAAAGAAATGTGCCGGGGAGACTGGTCTCTGATCCAGCTTTAAGCTTTGTAGTGTTAATAAATATTGTATTTTTGGGTGGTTTTTTTTGGTGTGGTGTACAACCTCATAAGCCATTGGTCTATAAAATGTTTGCCTCTGCACAGACAGTGGTGCCAGGCTTGCCTGTTATACAGCTTTTTTGCATTATTTACCTTTTAATTGTTAATATTCCATAATCTTTAATTCTCTAGTCATAAAAATACAGTGTTTAAAATATAGCTTTTAGCACAAGTGTCCTGCTCTTTTGCTTGAATGATCTTGTCCTGCTGACTGGTTTTTAAGTCATGGATGGCTGCTGCAGCATCTGCACCAGTTACTCCTTGTTTCAAATTTACAGTCTGCACAACTCTGGATCTAGTACTTTTTTTGTTTAATGAAACGGACAGAAATTGATATTCATCATAGTAATTTATAGATAAGAACTATATAGTCTCATTCTGGTGTGGGACAGTTTCAGGAGTTTTGTGTTGGGACTTTGCTGGATCATGTCAGTCTGTGGTTAACGGGGAAGATAAGTTTCATTCATACCTCCTTCATTGTTAATAGCAGAAAATATTGCTTATTTTCAAGGGAATCGTTTAATCAGATTTACTGTTTATTTGTAGCTGTACCTTACATGAAGGAGTACAACTTTCATGAGATTGGATTTGTTGCAGCAAGTGTAAAATAGTCCTGATGTGTAGAACAAGCTGGTTGTTGACAAAATCCTGTGAAATGGTAAATAAATTTCTCTTCCCCCCAAGCTGTAGTTGCACTGCTACCAGACTACTGTAAAATCAAATATTTCATACCTTGTCAGCATCTTGTGACTAGGCAGACTTGTCTCTTATTTCGTTACAGTAATTTCAGACAGTAATTAATTTGATCCTTTTATTTCAGGCTGTAACTATTTCAGGCTTACAAGCAGAGCTTTGGACTCTTAGCTTTTGGATTAAAAAAAAAGCTTCTCCTTTTAAAGGACTGGGGCACTTAGGGAGACTCTGAAGTGGCATCTGACCTTGCTTTTAGTAAAGTAGTGTGGGCAATACAGCACTTCAGATAGGGAGCTCCTGCTTGGTGTTGACCTGTGTGACCAGGTGCCATAAACTGACCTCCTTTACACCCTTCCACATTCCCTCTGGCTGGACTGGCCATGGCCTTGCTTGCAAGCTGCAAAACAGCTATTTTGGCCTGACAAACTCTGTTTGGGGTGTTTCTTATGTGCATCATTGCATATGTAAGACAAGACTTTGATTTGTCCTTTGCACTGTGGTGACATACAAGAGAAGAGAGACAAACCAGGGCTGCTTTACCAGTCCTTGTGCTGTTAGCCTTCATGGAGCTCTGCTCTTGGTTTCAGGAAGGTGGCTCTGGCTCTGCCACATTGGGCAGCTTTGTCCATCCATCTGCTGTAGGGATGTGTTTCCTCCCTATTTGAAAGAGAGCAGTGTGAGTGAGAAGGCAGATCTCCCCTGTGGCTGAACACATGATTCCATTTCCTTTTGCATGGTGGCTGCTGTGGCTTCTTCTGGGAGCCCCTTTTGTGCTCCGTGGTCATTGCTGTCACTTGGTCTCCTTTCCTCAGTTCTGTGACACAACCTTGTGTCAGGAACACTCCTTGCCCTGCTGCTTGGCTGGTGCCTGTCAGGGGGAGCTAACCAAGGCTCGTGGGGTTCATGATTGACCTTTCCTAGCATACAATTTCTGCCTTTAGGATGTCAAATCCCTGTGCATAAAAGTGCTGTTAATTTTATATTGCAATAATTAAAAGAAAAAACGATTAGAGCAACATCCATTTATAGTCCAGTAATATTTTCAAAGACTAAAAATATATTCTAACTTGGATGGAGAGTGAAATTTTGTTCTGGCAACCCCAGTGGTGGTAATCAAACCCTCTGCCTGAGACAGGCAGGTGGCCTGTCACTCAGCCTGCCTCACTGTCATCCTTCTCCTGTTGGCTTGTGTTCCCTGTCTTGGCATACATTAGACTTCGTAAGGTTATATTTCATGATAAGTCAAGTCTGGTTTTGGTTTTTAGATCCTGTGATCCTTTCATCTTTAAATGAAAGAAAATAAGAACAATTGCACTGTGTTCCTACTCCTTAGCTTTTTCTGTAAATAATTAAATATTGCAAATATTATATTTAAATAAAAGATGTATAAAATTCATCATTTAGCTGTGATTTTTCTATGTGACAACTTTGTTTATTTCCAGGGAATGTTTTGGCATGTTCAGAGCTTTGTATTGACTTTACTTTATTAAATCCTTCTTCATCTTGTTTGGCTTGAGTGACTGCACTGAAACAACTAACTGCACTTCCCTTCCTCCCTTGCTTTTGTTGCTCTCTGTAGTTGTTCCAGTGGCTTTGCCTTGAATGGAGTCCCTCTTGTCCTTATTTTCCTTACTCCTTTGAGATTGTGATGGCTCTTTGGTGTCTTACCTCCCATTCAGGATTTCCAGGCAGTCTGATTCATCCCAGTCACATCTGTTGCTGCAGTGAAGTTGACTCAGAACTCCCTGCTGTATTGATCCACAAACTTCTGTCGGCATGTTCAGTCACCTTTCCTTTTTTTTCCCCCATGTGTGTCACTGTTGAGAGCACTTACCAGCCTCTAAGGCTGAAACATGTGACTCTTCTCCTCAAGCTCTTGTTCTCAGACTGTGGAGTGGTTCTGGAAACTTGCTTTTCTTTCTGTGCATGCAGCATAAGTTTTCCTCCAGAGAGGTCTGAGTCCTGTACTGACTGCCACAGGATCCATCTTTATAACTCTCCAGATGCTAAGCTTAACCAGTGACTTCAACATTCATTTTTACTGAAATCATTATCTTTGCATATTGCTGCCCTGGAATCCTCTTCTTTCACTATTTAATGTGTAGCTTCTTGTCTTTATCTCCAGTACCACTCACAGCTCTCTCTGCCATATCATTTCCCATTCCTCAAATTTTCATGTTCTTCAGACAGTACCATTTTCAAAACTCCCTATGCTTGTGGTTCTTGTGTTTGTTCTTTATCAGCTGCTGCTTATGCTTGGCAATGAATTCTCAGAACTGACCTTTTAATCTCCATTGAAACCTTAAAATCTCCATCTGTGGTGACACTTCTCTGAGCTTCTATTCACAGGAAGTTATCAGAGGTCCATGAGGGAGTTGAGGTGTCCCAAGCTCCAGGGGATCAGAAGAGCAAAGGTGTCCCAGCTCCTTGCACTGCAGAGTAGAATCCCTGGCTGTGGTGATGCAGTTAGATGGGAAGGTACATTAAGGTGGTTGTAGTAAATGTAATGAATAAACAGGTACCTGCCCTCATATCATCCTGAAGCCTCACTGACCCCTTGTTCAAGAACCTGTAGTATTTTCTCAGGACTGATAAATTTTACATGATCGTAATAGATGATTCAAATGGTACTGTATTTTCTTAGTCAATGCAGCCATGAGTATGGGAAGGAAATGGTTAACTGAAAAAATATGCTATTTTAATTGGCTGTTTGTATGGAAAGTCACTTTCAGAGTGGTAATTATTTCAGGATAATATATATCTAATTAATTAGCACTACTATTCCTTTTTCTGTCCTGGGTTAACAGCTCTCACACTGACTTAATCATACCAGCGTAGCCACACAGAGAAATTATGTGGTTTGCCTCTTTTATTTGCATAGGTGAGTTGTTTGTTTCATTAAGGGCTGAAAATTTGTGATCTTATAGAACTTTCACAGCTCTCTGTAATGTTAAAGGCAGAAATACATTTAGATACAGATGGTGAATATATATTGTAAGTCTGACTTAAATGGGAGCGTGCAGAAGTTAGATAAATGCTCAGCAAATTTGCATGCTCTCTGTAAAATCTAGAATAAGAATTTAAGATGGGAAAGATAATTTGATGATCAGGGCCACCTGCCTGCTCAGGTAGACTTCCCTCTATAGCATGCTGTTTCCAGTTGCTTTCCATTGTTTTTCCAGATGGTTGTGCAGCTGTATATGCTGTATAGAAGCTCCATATTCAGTATAGCAACCCTGTATGTGAAAAGCAGTCACATGCCAGTCTTTAATAATTTTCCTATTTTTCTACTAATGATCATTTTGCAAGTCTCAGCATGATAGTTCAGCCAACTGGCTTCTCTTTACATGAATGAAAAAAATGCTTTGTTGGTAAGTCTTTATGAAATGGATTAAGGCTGTAGGTATTCCCAGTGAAACAATATGCTCAAACCTGGTAAACTCAGTGGAAGTATTTACTTTAGGTTTGTGTGGTAATCAAGAAAAGCAGTCATTGAGATTTTGAATTTATTGTACACTTGTGTTACAAATAAAATGTGTTCTTTTGGTCAAGTCTTTAGATTGAATTGGCTGGGATTCTTTTTTATTTTCTGGAAATCTGATAGTGGCTTCAAACCATGTGTGAGTTCTTTGTCTTCCTACAACACAGAAAACATCCTAGTAGTTATTTTTATATTTCTTTGTTGTGGAAGAGAATCTTCCATTGTTGACGAAACCGAAGGGAGAACAAGGGGTGAGTGTGCTGGTAGAGATGAATGAGGAGCAGTATCATATACGTCTGTGGGGTAAACATCAGCTGGTGAGATTTTATTTTAAATGCTCAGTGGTTTTGATTCTTGTTCCCATTATTTTGACATCACATGCAAACCAAATTACTCTTCTTTAATAGAAGTGTCTCAGAGTTTGAAGATCAGAGGAGGGGGAGAGACCTAATGATTTAACCAAGCCCAGCAGCACAGATCTCTGCTCATATCCCCTCTTTCCAAGCTCTCTCGAGTCTGTTAGTGGGCATGTTCATGCCCTTGTATGCTACATTACAGTTTCATAGCGTTAGCTGATGCTGAGGTCATGGCCCTGTGCACTGTGCTGTTCAGAGCTGTGTGTGTCACGTGGAAACATTGCTGCTCTCCCTCCAGCCCTTCCGCTCTGTGGCACTCGGGACTGGGTAAGCACTCCCCATGCAAGCAGAGGCCCTGAGAGGCTGAAGAGCTTGCAAAGGGAATGCTCTTCTGGCTCTTCTTTTCTTCTCTCAGGACCTTTACATGGGTCTCTTGGAACATGTCCCACTGCTTTTTCTCCAAGGGCAAGTATAAAAAGAAAAGCAGAAGGACTTGATCAAAAGACAGACATACACAAAATCAGCATAGATCTCCACTGGCTTCTGGGGATTTGGGGAAAATGCTGGCAGTTTTCTTAGTGCAGTGATGCAGTACATACAGTAAGCTGCTGTGACCTGAGTTTGCACTGGATTGATGAAATAGGCTTTGGTCTCATAAGCCTTTGTTTAGTTAGACATGTCTTTCCAGTGTGGGATTTCTGTTAAAACCTGGTTCACCATTTCAAAGCATATCGGCTGTCATGTGGTGCTGAAAAAACCCAATTTTAATTTGTGTCAGAGCTTCATTGATCGCTTATGAAAACCCCCAAACAACCAAAAAACAACAGCCAAACACTGTGATCTGATAAGTGAGAGCTGTCTGTGCTCAGATTAAGGTGGCAACAAGACCACATGCTGAAGTCAATAATGCTGATTTTGTTTAACAGTAAATGTGAAGTAGAGAGATAGAAATAGAAAATGGGGGTGTCAGGAGAGAGAGGATAAGAGCAAGACAGATTAGGCAGAAGATAGATACCACCCATGGCACCACCCAGGGCCATCTGTTGATCCTTCTTCACCCTGGGCTTCCTGCTGGTGGGGTGCCAAGGTCATTCAAAACTTTTCATTATTTATACGTTTTAGACAACAAAGGAGTTAATGCTCATTGGCTACTGATTACTCTTACTCTATTGGCTAATGTTATTTAGTCTCTTTCTCTTCTTTTGTGTTGGTGATTGTGATTTCCTACTGCTGGAATTACATTTTACCCAGTCTGAGCTGACTTTGGCACTGTTGCTGAGTTGGCTTTCCTTGTGGTCCATAAATTCTGCCATTATCAGTGATGCATTCTTCTCCCCAGCTTTGTTTAGCTCCTCCTAGGCCTGAGATAACACTTGGACAATAATACCACCTGTCTTATCTCAAGTTCCTGTCACTATGGCTTAACTTACAGTCCAAGTTTCAGGTATCCCCAGAGGAATATTGTGGGGGGACTTTGGTGGTGTTTGGTGGTCACAGCTGCCATCTGTCCTGTCACTTGGGGTGATCTTCATTTGACTGATGATAGGTGTATGAGCAGTTGCTTCTTCACACAGTTTGCCACAGTGGGAATTTTTTTCTGGGTACATTACCCAGGATGTGCTAGCCACACCTCCTTGCAGCAGCTGGGGGGTTGTCACTTCATTCTGTGCTTATCTCATGGCAAAATCTTTGTCTGACCTAAACAGTTCTTGAGGCAGGCAATTGTGTGTTCAAGTCCTTACATCAAGCACACAAACTTTTTTAAAAATTAATTTAAATCCTGGTTGGAGAGGTAATTTAACATGGCATGATACAGTCACAAGTCAAGGGCACTACAATAAATTTTGCCGGACAAGGTATTGCCTGCTGAGGTTTTTGTTGGACTTCATCCATCTACCATGTGTCTTGTTAGATGGATGTGATATTTTCACATGGGTATTCTCTCTCATTTAGAAGGAAGAAGTCAAAAAATACTGGAAATTGAATTGAATTGGAAATGGATTATTTTCATTATAGTTTTCCAGTACTGCTAGTTGCCATCTGTGCAGTTCTACTTCACTGGGCTCTTTGTAATAGTTAAACATGTGTCCTGCTCTAGGGCTTAAGGAAGAGGTCTGCACAAAAGAAAATACTGTAGAAGGTCACTGAGCTTTGGGAGTGTTTTTTCACAGGGTATTGTGCTAATGCAAAACTTACCCAGGAGTGACTCTCTCAGCATAAAAGAACTAGACATGGAGACCTGCAATGCTCCAGAGGACAAGAATATTTTCTTCTGTGATTTCAGTTAATCTGAACTGGTTAATGATGTTTTTTAAATGCCTAAAAAAGAATGTTGGTTGCTCTATTGAGTTCTTTTGTTGCTTCCTAAGTGGAACAGGCTTATAGGTAACCACTATTGATTCATTGTCTCCTGGTGTATCTCCTGTGATCTGCTTGTATCTCTTGTTGATTTCTTTCGAATTCTTCAGCTATCAACTTTGAGCAGCTGGGACCCTTGTTTCATTTATGATTCTGAATCTTTTAGAACACTAATTGCTGGGACTGGAAGACACTAGAGGAAATGCTTTTTGAACTTAATTTCATGTCTCTCTTCTGATTAGTTTTGAAGTAGCTACTTAACCATGCTAAAGGGCTGACTGAGATAGTATGAATTTTGAAGTCATCCCTCAGGGTTCCTCTTGGTTTTGATGTCTGTGCACACACTGAAATAGAGCAATATTTCCTTCCATACAGTGGAAATTATTAATTTACATTCCTGCAAATAATACCAGAAGTATGGGTCTTGTTCCAGTAGTTTAAGTTTTACATATTATCTTCTGCATGGGATGGTAAAGCCGGGCAGGCCTGCAGTTTTAATGCAGTGTTTCAGATGTAGGACAGCTGAATTCTTCATCCTGCTTCAAGCAGAAATGCAAAGTAGTGGCAGAAAGGTGGTCCAAGTGAAAATTTGAGTGCAGTTTCCTATGGAGCCAGATGGGTGTGCAATTTGCAAATTGTTGAATGATTTAAAGACCAAAAGCATTTATTTGCTGCCAATTGTGGTTTCATGTTCATCTGCATTTGTTGGGTTTTTAGGGGTATTACATAATATCACAAGCTTAAATGGTGAGACAATTATTTTTATAGTTTAGATTTTTTTTGTGTGATTTTTGTCTACGTGGTCTTAGTTTTGATTTTGGAGATGGCCATACCTCTGTCAGAACCAATGGAAGTTTGGTGATGGCCCATTCGTCTGCACTTAGGGTTAAATTCTGACCTCCAAAAATATCAAAAAGTCTCATTTTGTTTTTAGCAGACTATAAAACACTATTCTGTTTTGTGCCTTTAGACGTTTTGTTTCAGCAAATATCTCTTGATGTCAGTTATGTCAGTCTGGGGTGTGAATATTGATGTTAATCAAGCCTGTCTGACATTCAGGCTGTTGTGTATGATCACTTGGGAAGCAGCTACTTTGGAAACCGGGAAGGGTTTAGCCACAGCAGTTGTTCATAAGCTGAAAAATCTGTCTGTGGCCTGGAGTGTGAATTCAGGGTCCCAGGAACCACTGTTTTACTACAGTTACTCAAAATAGGTTGTTAAAGGATGTCCAGAGTCTGTCACAGGACTCTGAGGTCTTCCATCAGTCCAGGAAGCAAGTGTACCCAAGCCACGTGGGCAGCTTGAACTCCTGGGACTCCAGAGGAGTCTTCTCCTCCTGGCTGACTGTTGGAGTTCTTCCTGCTAGATCAGTATCTTAGACTCAGGGAACTGTGCTTTTTGTTTGTTTATAGCATTGTGTTTTTTGTGGAAGAAAAAAGCCATGAACTGGTATGTGTGCAGCTGGAGGGGATGGTGCAGCCAATGTTATGATTTTAGTGCTGAGTCTGTATGAAAATCTGATAAGCCTATCTAATAATTTAATGGATTATTGTGGGCATGAGAGTCTAAACATTGGATTTTATTTTACAGCAAGGTAGCAACATATCTTTCAGACAGAGCGCTGTATTTTGCAAGGCATTTTACAAAAGCAAATAGAAGAATTTACGTGTGATTAGGGACTTCTTTTATTTCATAAGTCTTTTAATTTCGTTGCAAGTATACTACTAACATATCAAAACAATCAATTTCAGATTTTAGTAGGTAGACATATTAATCAAACAGATTATCCTGATACTTAATTGGAAAGAACTGCAGAGTTTCAAAGATAAGTATTGTTCCAGATCACAACATTGAAACTTCTGTACTATTTTAAGTCCTCTCTCCATGAATTGATCTGCACTTTTGTTTTGTTCCTTTGCCTGGAAGGCTGGGAGCATGCTGAAATGGGTCACTGGAGTTGGCTGAACAAACATGCATCAAGTAAAGCACAGAGGAAAAGACAATATCTTTGGATTATATTTGCAGCTGTTGCATTCAAGAAAACTTCATTGGGAAGCCCATTTCACTGATGAGTGAATGTAATGCAAAAAAAAATGCTGAAGTTTCCCAGTTTATTTTCAATCCTTGTATTTTTATTATGTATTTTCCGCCAACTTTTACAAGACTTGCCAGTCTTTGATGCATTTATGTCTGTTGTCAAATTTAGTTCACATTCAGCCTACAAATTACATTGCTCCTTTCTTTAAAGAGCATTTTTTCTGAAAACATTTGTGTTTTTATAGCTGAATGCACTCACAGAAACAACATGGCAAGTAAAATTTCCAATACTCTTTTGTAAAAGAGAAATAAAAATATTCTGTTTGAAAAAATATTCAAGAGGTTCTAAACATTTTTGTATTTAATGAAGGCTGAACCATAATAACAGAAGCTAATGGGGGCTTAACTTACTGAAATGTGGCTGTTAACTTCACAATGAGTGCAAGTTTTGTCTCATTTTACTGAAATTCCAAGAAAACCCTATAATTTCTAGTTCATTCTTAGCTCTTCGTGCATATAGTTCACAGTTTAATAAAAATAGAGCATGAAGGGAAATCAGATGTCAGAATAAGTGGGCAAACATTTTTATTCTGATTCATCTTTGTAATCAGATCAGGTGTATATGTGACCTTTCATCCCAATGTGTAAGAGATTTGGTTGGTTTTCAGAGGAAATTAAACTGGACAGAGACTTAAATTTTTCACAGACTTAACGGAAGCAACCAGAAAAATTAGGAGAAGACCTAAACTGAGGTTTGTATTTCATTGCTATTTAAATGAACAATGCAAAGCTAGGATCGGTGTAAATTGGAAATTCTTCCATAGCTGTGTGCATATCTGATGTGACATGATGTACAAAGTGAAGCTTTATGGGAGTTGATTTGGTTAAGGGAATGCAGGAGAGGAGCCACCCTTTTGAAAGAACCTTGCCAAGCCAGTGCAGTCCTCATCACAGGGCAGTATTGAGTGGGATGCATTTTCTGGAAAAACACAGGATAGATGATCCCAATTGTCAAATTTCTGTTTGTGAGGGTGGGAATGGACTGTGAGAAACATTGGGGAAGCCCTGCTTCACCTCAGCAGGGTCCCCCTCTCATGGCAGCTGGAAGTGAGCAATACAGAAGGATCCAGTGGGACTTTTCTCATCCTTGGGTGGTATGTGGTTAAAAATATTGCTAGCAGTGATGGAAACACCAGCACATAATGCAAGCTTTTCTTCAAGGGTTTAAACATAAATAAAAATCGTTTTGGATGTGAGAATTTTCCCCTAGGTTATGCTGGTTGCTGATGGAAACTGCTTGAATAGCCCAACTTTCCCCTGTGGCACTGCATCAGTTTCAAGTTTCAGGTATGTGGGAGTAGCACAGTGGGAAAGGAGCTCCTTGTGCCTCATTCTTTTCTCTGGAAAGCTCCATGTATATATATGCAGTGACAGCATCTTTCATGCCTCTTTGTGTATGTGTGGACCACATAAGTGGTAGTTGAAACTTCCCATCCTTAGGCCACATGAGCTGGAGTTCAAGTTTGTCATGAATGTGGAAGTCATGGAATAAGCAGGAAGTGGGAAAGAGGAATGAAATAATTTCACCTGAATGAATAAGAATTTAAAAGTGGGGTTTAGGTTTTCATTATTTTTAAATGACCCTCAGTTAAATGATACATTTCAAGAATTTGTGCCTTACTTATGAATGCCTAACAACATTAGTTTTTGCTTGTGTTTCTTAAATAGTAGGCTATATCCTATGTGTAAGGATCCTTAGTGTACTGCTTGTCTGCCTCTTGGGATTTTTTTTTTTTTCAGTTCTTTCAACAGGATGAAACATCATCATTATGACTTATCTGAAATCTCTTATCCAGATTTCACTATCTGCACTTGTTAAATATATGTATAATTATATATATATAGTTTGAATTCTTCCTTCTCACGTGTGCACTTCTCGTGATGCCTCTCTTGCCCCATGCCCATACTATCTTTCTTCTGTATTTAAACTGTATACCTTACCAGTCTGTCTCTAGGTATGCACATGTTTTGTATCTGGATGACAAGGCCTCCATTCAATTCCAAAACCAAAAAAAATAATGTGATGTTGACTAAGACAAGTTCCTACAAACTCCTGACATTATTCCCTAAACTGTCCTGATACTTGAATACCAATAGGGAAATAAATAAATATTGTGAGTTCTGATTTCATAAGTCTAAGAGGAGGCTGATCAAATTAAAAAAAATATAAAAATAGAGGGGGTAAAATATAAAATGTTGCTTTTAAGCATGACAGATGTCTCCTACTCAACAGCTGATTTAAAAATAGCACCATTATGCATTAAAATGCATGAAGTGTTCTTTTGAAATATAAAACATAAAGCACTATCTGTAGCAAAATATTCTATTACAGGAAACAAATGCCTAAGAAGAAGCTGGAATCATAGTGAGGTTACTATGAGAAAACTGTTATATCTACCCAGGACTTTTGAAGGTGAAGATAATAAGAACTTAGAGATCCTTTAGCCAACAACCTAAATTTTCATTACAAATACTAAGCACACATTGCAGTTCTAGCTCTCTGTCCCTTTAATTGGTTAAATATTGCAGAGGTTTGGGTTTGGTCCTCCAACTATCACCCTTGTACACTTATTTATCTTGACTACTCTACTGAGGTTAAATATACAAAACCACCTAGCCTCTAAATGTATTTTTTTCAGTATTTCTTAGAATTTCTACAGGACCTTACCATAGCTTGCTATTTTTACTGTAGAAGAAAATATGTTTTTTTTATTCTGGGAAGGGCATTGCTAAATTATGTAAGATTTTCCATACTATGTGTCTTAATGGAAGTTTGACACAACAGCAGACCGTTGATAGCATTGGTCAGTACTTTTTCATAATGGAGTTTTGTTTTATTTGCTCCTAAATTAATCTAAGGTAAGCTATAACTAAGAATGCTCACTAAATATATGAAAGATATAAGAACCTGCTATTAAGGTTATTCAACTCTCCCCTTTGGAAAAACATGTAGCTTCAACTTTTCACACTAGCCTTGTTTGAAGTGAGATTTTACCTTCCTGGAGACTGTTTCAGATGGTGACAGCTTTATTGAATGTCCCTCAGTTCCTAATTAATGAGCAAGAATGAATAATTGGTATAGACATGGAAGGCCTGTGAGAAGTAAGGATTAACTTTGGATGAACTGGAGCCTCAAAGATAAGGTGTTTCAGACTGGAGAGATGTATTTGTTCCCTATTTCTTACATATTTTGTGATTCTGGGTAACACCCTAAAACAAATACTTTCTCAAGAAACCATATAATATTATGCTCTATTTCTGAATGTGATGTTGGAGATACCAGGGTCTAGCTTACAGAAGGAATGTTAGCAGTACCAGGGAAAAACCTATCATGAAATGAATTTTGTGTTCAGAGCTGGAAAAATGATGAATGAATTGGTGCTCCATTTTCAACAACAACATGAAATACATTATTGAATAACTGTTTCTTAAATGAGTAGCATTTCTTCTATGCTATAGACATCTGTTTTCTAAAAAAGTACTAAACAATACAGTCCATATTATAAATAGCAACAATATGTATAGAAAAACTAGTACATTTGTATATGCGTGTAAATGTGAGATGTATGACATGAGTTTTCTTATATAAATATTGGAAAACCACCTATCAGTGTTTTTGCAAACACCTGGGCATATGCAGAAAAACCTGTTGACTATCTGGCCATTCATGTATGCAAAACAGTATCAGCAGAAAAAGCAAACATAACTTAGCAATGCCAAAAGCTGCCTAAGAAAAGGAGATTTCTTTTTCAAAGTCCGTCGCTAGGTGTAGGAACTCCCAACTTTGATATTGTCACCATTAGAATGAAGAAAGCAGAAATTGGCAGCTCATCTGGAGAATGAGTTTGTATTCCTGCACTCATTTTGCATTTCCTTATGTCACTGTGGAGACAGGCACGTTTTTCTGTGCATTCAAGCTGGTGGCATCTGGTGTGGTTGCTCAGAGAAGATTCAAGTTTGTCTTGAGGTGGAGAGGAGCACTCGGTGGCATCTGCATGAGAGCCCCAACGACCCTGTTCAGGGCTACAGGCTGGGGGGCAGAGTGGCTGGAAAGCTGCCTGGTGGAAAGGACCTGGGGGTGCTGGTCAGCAGTGGCTGAGCATGATCCAGAGTGTGCCCAGGTGGGCAGGAGGGCCAGTGGCACCCTGGCCTGTCTCAGCAATAGTGTGGCCAGCAGGAGCAGGGCAGGGATTGTCCCCCTGCACTCAGCACTGCTGAGGCCACAGCTCCAGCACTGGGTCCAGTTCTGGGCCCCTCACTGTGAGAAAGACATTGAGGGGCTGCAGTGAGTCCAGGGAAGGGCAGCGGAGCTGGGGAAGGGTCTGGAGCACAAGTGCTGTGAGGAGCAGCTGAGGGAGCTGGGGGTGTTCAGCCTGGAGAGGAGGAGGCTCAGAGGGGATCTTAGTGCTCTCTACAACTGCCTGAAAAGAAGCTGTAACAAGGTGGGGTTGGTCCCTTCTCCCAAGCAGCAAGTGACAAGAGGAAATGGCCTCATATTGTAGCAGGGGAGGTTGAGATTGGACATTAGGAGGAATTTCTTCACAGAAAGGTTGCAAACGTTGGACAAGGCTGTCCAGGAAGATAGCTGAATCACCGTCTCTGGAGGTATTTAAAAGACTTTTAGATGTGGCACTCAGGGACATGGTTTAGTGGTGGACTTGGCAGTTTAACTTGTTAAAGGTCTTCAACCTAAGCAGGTCTGTGATTCTCCCCAGGAGAGCATTGAAAAGGCATTCATGTCATATGTTGCCTTTGCTGCAATCCTGATAGTGAACTTGACTTCCAGAGAAACAGCTCTGATTTCCAGACACTCTGAGCCCTGTAATTTTTAGTGATTTGTGGAAGGGAGCATTGGTGTTAGAAGGATATGGCTCCTGAGTTTGTGCTTGGAATTGAGGAATGACAAAAACGCACAGAAGGAGACCTTAGTTACAACAACTGTTTTTTAACAGTTATTTACCTGTTTTTAACAGGTTATTCAGACTGGAGACAATTTACTGAGCTACTTTCCAGGCACATAAAGCATAAAAGACTTTGAGTTTGTCTGATATATCAGAATAATGTCTGCACGTAAGAGTGGATGAGCTTAAGTTGATTAATTAACCACAGAGGGTTTATTGTGATAATCTGTAGATCAGATTATCTAGCAATATGTGCTTTCTTTCTGCAACTCCTGCTTCACCTGCATTCTTAAATTACCTTAATGAGTATCTGGTTTAGGGTGACTCTTTCCTTGCTGCTCACTGCTGGGAGAGGAAAAAAACAGACTTCCTTGTTTGGAAAGCTCAACTTTTGTACTCAAATGTCTATTAGTGCACCTAAAAGTTAAAAAAAACCCCCAACCCTCAAACACAGATCCTTAATTTGTATCTTGTTGTGAGTTAAAGCCAGAGGGCTCACAGTTTTGATTGCTTAGGCAGCACATGGGCTGTTTGCTCCTGTTTTTTTAAAAAAGGGGTGTTGCTTCTCTGTGTCAGCCAGGAGAAGCCCTGGTCACTCCTTGGCTCTCCTTTCCTGAAAAGAAAGGAAGCTCTGAAGTCTTGAAGGGCAGAATGAGGGAGTGTGGTGAAGGCCAGGAGCTGCAGGATGCAGAGCTGGTGGGAATCATGTGCTGCATGGGTCAGTAACGCGGCCGGGCGCGGGCTGGCAGGGCTGCCTGCGGGACAGGGCACAGCTCTCTGCGGGGAGGCTTCTCTCAAGGGCCTTTCTGTGGGTTTCCTTCCTTAGCTGGTGGTTATGTGGGCATTTACCTGCTTTCTGCTTCATCTGGGGAGTCTCATTTGGCGTGCTCTGCTCTGAGCTCGAGCACACTGAACGCTGGCACTGTATTTTTTCCTCTTAGTGTGTATTTGCTTTTCTGGGAACCTTTGGGTTTTAGATTTAAATAATTTGTGGTGTTTCAGTGGCCTTTCCCCCCTTTAATACCGGTGTTTGTCACAACATGACAGGTGTCAGCTTTCCTCTTCCTTATGCATTTGGATCTGTCAGTTACAGAGTTTTTCTGAGTGTTTGTGTATTATATACGTATATATAAAGGAACAAGGGTAGTAACCATCAATTCTTTTGTGTATTAGCATTTTAATTGAAAACAGAGTTGAAATGAATTGTGACTGTGTATTCTAACATGATACAAGAAAGTGGATATTTCAACCTTTTTGTTTTTCTGTCATCAAAGTAACATTTCCCAAAATGTAAACTTCTGTGTACTTGGTCAAAACTAGATGGGGTTACCTTACTAAAAAAGACACTTTGTACACATTGTGAAATTCTGCAGTTGAGAAACTTTGTGCTCTTTTTAAAAGAGCTGTTCTTAATGAAACAGTTAAAAGTGAAAGTGTTTCTGCAATGATTTTCTTTCTGATATTTTCTATTTTCTACATTTACTTGATCAAAGCTTCCACCTTATTATGGTAAATAACTTATATCAGAAATGGTCTCTTGCTAGATGAAGGCTATGGAGAAATGCAGGTAAAAAGCAAAAGATTTTCTTAATCTGCCAGATTTTTTTTTTTTTTTCCCAGTAGTACAGCTTTGCTCTCTAGTTTCTCTTTCTCCTCTTTATTTGGGTCTTCAAATAGAATAAGAGACTGTAGAGCTGTGAAGTGGGGAAAAAAAGAATATGCCAGAAGCCTGGAATATCTTGAGGGGTGTGGAAAAAGCATTTAGGAAACAGCAACTCTTCTGTAGAGAGCCAAAGGTACAAGCATGCTTCACATACTGCCTGAAGGTTTCATTGCTACAGTGAGCTGTGGCTCTCAAAGTTATAGGTGTGTTAAAAAGGATTGGAAAAAAACCAGGACAAAATGTATCTATGACTATTAAATGCAAAGATATGAATGAGCATGTAGAAAGCCTGTGAGTCACATTAGAGGACTGTGCAAAGGCTTCACAGGCTTTTACTGGTTTTGTTTTTGCTTCTGTCCCTCAGTAGTCATTTCCCACTACTGTTATGAACCCCATAAGGTGCTCAGTTTTGGCCCAGGATGAACTCTTGTATAATGTCTTGCTGTTTTGAAAGACTTCAGTATCACACTAGAGATTTGCAAGACCTTCTGTGAATTTATTTTAATTTATTAATTGTTATATTTGACCAACCTGAAAACTGTATTTTTTAATGTAAAATACAGGACCTGGTTCAGCCTTTTAGTGATGGCACTGGGTACATAGGGATTTTGTTTTGCTACCTGAGCTCATTGCTCATTCTCAGCCA
Organism: Fringilla coelebs; assembly: GCF_963513975.1. Taxonomy (NCBI): domain Eukaryota; kingdom Metazoa; phylum Chordata; class Aves; order Passeriformes; family Fringillidae; genus Fringilla; species Fringilla coelebs. Next base: position 25,685,834 of record NC_140030.1, on the reverse strand, counting down.
CACTGCCAATAGCCTGAGTCAATGAAGCAGCTGCAGTTGTGTTGTACAGGGCTGAAGGGCTCTTGCTATTTTAGACCTGCACAGGTGGTCCCAGTCCTAACACACTGTGACTCCTGCTTTGGGAGCTCTGTGACCAGGCTCTGTAGCAGTTGTGCTGGCTGTGGCCCTGCTCAAGTAGCTGGAGATAACTCTTGTGCTGGGGTGGTGGATAGATTTTCTCCAGTGTGGCTTGGCAGAACACACACTTGTGCTCCCTGCCCCTAAGTGGGATGCTTTCTTACCCTGAGTCTATTGCATTTATTATTTCTCCCCAGCATTTCGTGGGCAATCATTGATGCTAGCTGCCACACCAGGGAGCAAACTGCTGGCAGTGGCTGGGCCCCATATCTGGGTTAGTGGACATCCCTGTTTATTTTGTAGAGGGTTAAGAGTCCTTTCTCTGGCTGTACTGAGCCCATGTGTGTTTGAACAAGGGTGCTCTGCCAGTTGAAAAGCATAATGATCAAAAAAGTTAGCTTTCATATTGCAACAAATTTTCTATTGCTTAATACACTAGTAATAACTTGATTATATGGACCATGAGTAGCATTTATAGTTCTTAAGAGTTTGCCATGGCCTATTCAGTACATTTTGAGTGCCAGTTGACTTCTTATAAGCAGTTAGATTTTTAGAAGTAGGCTACTGTAATACCTGAGGGGCTGTTGCCCTGGAGAACTCACCTGGAGTGTCAAGAAAATTTTTCATATCATGTTGTGATGTTCTGAAAAAAAAAATTTCTGTGCTATTATTTTGATTAGACATTTTGGAGCTTTTGAAGGCTATTTTGTTTTTTTAAATTTATCAGAAAATTAATTTTCTAGAGGTCTTCATAAAAAAATCTTCTGCATCATTTGTAGAGCTGTTAAAACATTTGTTTTTCCTTTTTACCTCTAGATGAGCGTGACAAAGTACAAAAGAAGACATTCACAAAATGGATAAATCAGCATCTCATGAAGGTCAGTTGTTATTTCTGTCATGTCTGGATGACTGATTGCTACAGCAGTGATTGTGTCTTTTACTACATGTTTGATTTCAGGATGCAGCTGTGTTCCATGTAAGGAAGATGTTAAATTGTGAGGTTTATGCATGTGCTTTGCCTTTGAGGAGTCATGGGGGAGTTGAAATGCTGCCTCAAGGTGATCTGATGAAGGACTTGAATTTGAAATTAAAATTAGTCAAAGTTGATTTCTTTCTACAAGGCTTGGCTTGTTTTTGGAATTAGAGTGTCATGGCTGTAGTGCCACAGCTAGGGCAAATGAAGGAAAAAAAGATGTGAAGTACCAAACTGAGGAGAGGGGAATGACCTTGAGAGAGCGATCTCTAGATCATCCTGTGGCATCAATATGCTGCTCATGGATTAGAAAAAGAGGTTTTCCAGGGGCAAAAGTCACTTTTCAATATCTTTCTCTTGAATAGCAGTGAACTTTGCTTCAGGGACAGAGCGTATTATTTTAACACCATGTACAGATTTTAGTTGACAGAGAACTAAAAGCTGTGAGTTCACCTTTATTGCATGGCCCTTCAGTTCTAAATTTGCTGTCTCTGGAGAAACAGATTGTATAATTAATTGACATAACTTCCTTTGATATCCCCCCTCACTCTGAGGTTAAATTCATGCAAAAGTCACATTAAATAAAAATGTATCTGAGTTGATAAAAATAAAACCTGTCAGAATTGAGACTTAATTAATGAGTGCAATGTTCAAATACTGTTGGAAAGATCTCCTTGTATTCATGTTTAGAGAAAAATGGAGTTTTTTAGGGAACAACTTCATTATTTCTCTCTTATGGGTATTTGAGCAATATTGGATGCTGAAACAAAAGAGAATTTCTACAGGGTTGTGGATGTTTAAAACTACCTTTTTTTCCCCATATCTTTTAAAGTTTTGGAATGTATGTAGCTCTTGGAAATGGTGTGATGTGGGAAACTAACCAGGCTCAGAATTGGAATTGGACTCACATTTGTCTTTTGCAAGAGACCTCTCTTGCAGAGGGCCCTTTTGGTCCTTCTCATCATGACTGAGCCATCATCTTGCCATCAGCCCCTGTGCAGCACCTTTCTGTGGGCAGGGTGAGTCTGGAGTCACAGAACTGCTCATACCAATAGGTTTCACTTTGTGACTTTATTAGACCCAAGGGAAGCATGCTGTACCTAGAAACAGCTGCTCCAGGGACCTTTTCTATGCAGAAGCCTCCTCCATTTATTCCTAAAACATTCAAGTGGCCCCATGTCGCTGCAGAAAATTTTACTTGCTAATGAGAAAAGACAAAAGGCAGTTCTGCAGCCTTCCTTTAATGAATTTTGCCTCTTGTTTATAATGTAAGAAATGTATCCATTGTAGAATATTTCAGAGAAATTAAAGGGGAAAAAAGCATCCAGGAAGGTTGCCAGGACTCTGGAAGTGAAATGTAATATCCAAATCAACAATCAGGCATTTCTTCATCTAATTGAGGGTAATTGTTGTCATGTTTATAGGAACTACTCAAGTTTTTGTGTATTAAAGAAGCATTTTAAAAATGCAGCTTTAGTTTTCTGTGGGATGCAGAAAAGCCTGTCTGAAGCTTTTTGGAGAGCAATCCTTTAATGTGGGCTAAAAATAGTGTGCTATTTTACAGAAGAGCAGTGTACTGAAAATTATATTTCTATACAACTCCATTTTACACATTTCTAAAATATGCACAGTCATCATTGCCACGCTGTCAAGCTCTTGGGAGTAGCTTAAAAGAGATTTAGATTCTAAACCCGTGAAGAAATGAGGGTAAAGAGTTCACTCTAAATCCTTTTGCATTGCTTGCCAAGGTCAGTGGCCTTAGGCCTTCATTTCCAAATAGTTCTGGGTTGGGTGATTGCAGAGGAATAGATACAGATAGAAGAGACAGATGGGGTGTGTTGACTGTGTGTGTTGCTGGCCTTGATCTTCATCTTAGATTGCTCACTTTAAAATTCAATTTAAGAGTTGCTAGCTCACACAAATATAGTTTGACTGTAGCTCTTGCATTAACTTGGAATTCATGTAACAGCTCAACTTTGTCTTCTGGAAATAGTTTGAAAGCAGGTGATGATACAGTTGTCAGATTTCTGTTCTTAGACAGATTTCTGTTCTTGTTTCTAGAACAGTGACTTGTATGGGAATTAAAATCTATCTTTTGAGTATTCTCTGTCTTAAGATGTAAGGGCATATTTAGAAAACAGTATAATGTGGAGGGATTGTAGGAAAATAGCACAGTAAATGAGTACATTTCTAGCAGAGACAATGGACCTCTCCTGACTTGAAGTTGAGCCCTCATTTTCAGCTGCCTCATATTTAATACAAATCATATTCAACTCATATTTGCACGTTCACTGCCAATACCTTCTTTCAGACAAACCAAGATGGGAATTGTCTCATTTCAGGCATTGCAGTAGGTTTATTTGAGCTGGTTACCCAGACTTCTTCAGTAGATAACTGAGGGAACAGGCCCTTTTAAATGTCCCTCCACTAAGACATCTACCTAAGAGGATGAATTTTAAATTTGAATTTTATCTTAGAAATTCTTTTGCTCCACTGACTGTAACAGGAAGTCATTGTGCTTTGTCTGTCATGTGTAGAGTTCAACAAGAAGCAGAAAAGATGATAATGAAAATGATGAGAGTTCTTGGGAAGGACCAGACCACACGTGTGGACATGTCCCCATCATGGGCTTGGGGATGGATCACATTTTAATTTCAACTTTTTTCCCTCCTATTTGTGTTCTTTGCTTTCTTTTTCCTGTTATTTTCTCTGTACCCTGATTATTCTTTTGCTGGTTTTTTTCCTCTTTTCTCATCTCTTTTCACATTTTCCTTTCTTATTTAGTGATTTCTTTTCTCATTCTAATTAAACTCCTATTTTCCTGCAGTCCTTGAGAAAGTCCTGAATTTTCATGCTTTTATACCATTATATCCGAGAGGTTTTATTCTAGGTCAGCAGCAATGATGCTTTTATGAATTCCCATATTTTTTAAGGGAATGGCATGGAAGCCTACTGTCACTCTTCTAATTAAGTTCTATATTTATGGGATTTACTGAGTAACCACAAACAACAAGATGACTATAAATATTTACCCTTCTGCTGTCTGTAGCCCATCTCTAGTTGCATTAGATTCAAAAGGTGTAAGTGCATAATATTTAAAATTCAGTGTTAGTCCCTTGTCAGTTTAGTTGAGCAGTAAAGCATGTTATGTGCTTTGCTAAAATAGAAACATAGTCATTGCAGAAATATTTCCTGCTCATGTTCCTGAGATACCTAGTTTTTGACAGGTATTCAGTGTGTTATTTGCAAAATGCAGCTGTTTAAGTTATCTTTGAATTCCACAGTTTAAGGTCAAGTGGACTGTCACTAAATTTTTTAATGCTGAAATTTTTCTTTTGAATTGATAACAGATTTTCTGAGGACTAGTTGGAGCTTTAGACTTGCTAAGGCTGCTGTTTGCTGTCTGATGGTGTGGCTCCAGTTTAAATGTTATCTTTCATGTCTTGTTGACATACAGACTGGAGAGGTGAGATATTGGACTTCAGACTTGCCTGCTGCTGTGGAATGAGCTTCCAGGGAGAATTCACATGCCAGTGTAGTGTGGTGGTGGGGCAGAGGTCTCCTCTCTTCTTGGAAGCAGCCTCTGCTTCCAGCAAGTGTTTCACTCTGCTGCTGTAAAAATAGGGTGTTAAATCCTGCTTGAGCAGTAAGTAACCCTTGATGTGACAAGGACAGGTAAATTTGTGGCTGCAAGTTTTATTCTAGTGTAGTGTTCTCATGGTCCTAAAGTGCCCAAGGAGAAATCCAGCCTCCATGAAAGCCCACAAATTCTTCCTGACATCCTTTGAATTCAAAACCCCAAAACTTAAGGAAATAGTGAGGCCAGTGTGAAACACAGGTGGAGGATGAAATAAAAATCAGAAAATAAAAGAAGCTGTTGATGTAAACAGAATAAAAGCAGATGAATTTATCTTTGTTGTTGATTTTCTTTTTCAAATCAATTAAAAAATATTTTTGTAGTGCCAGGTCCTAGTTCTGAGAGATTAAGTGGGCTATTTTGAAATACTTTGTTTGTTTATTAGAACCTATGATGTACAGAAAATAGAACTAAAGGCAAGTCAAGCAGAGACTGGTCAGTGGTATAGTGAACATCCAGGTATTCCCTTCAAGGAAAAATGTTTCTTCCTTTTCATGGAATAAAAAGTTGTAGAGAACCTCTTCATTGGCCTTCTAGCAACACTCTGTGTGCCTGGGCAGCTCCCTGGAGAGGGAGAGCTGTCCCCTTCATGGCACGGACAGAGACCCCAGCCCCCAGGTGCCACCCACAGTGTGGGCTGGGTTTTGGGACCCTTGGCTGACCATACACCAGGAGAAACAAGCTGCTGATGGGAGCAATGGGCAGCACCCCTCCACATTCATTAGTTGCTCCAAGTCACTTTGAAAGGTGTAATTAACCAGAAAGCTTTTGTAAGTAGCAGGACAAAATGCTTTCGAAAGCTATTGTTTTAAAGCCCAGTGTTCAAAACCATGTACTGTGTTGCAGTGGTAGTGCATTAGCAAGAGAGAGAACAGCTTTTTGCTTGTGCAAGGACCGAATGAATAATTCAGAATAGAAACCTGAAGTTATTGATTCCTGTGTGTCCTTCAGGCAGCAAGGGGTTGCAAATGGCCTCTTAGGTCGATTGCTTTGTGAAATGTTCAGGTATGACCTTAATGGCAGCAGGATCGACTATTCCTGATAGGGTGCAGTCATTCCTTGCTGAAAGCTGGCACTTTACTGACACAAGTGGTTATCATTTTAGATAGCACTCCTCTCAGTATCTTCTCTTCCAGCCATGCAGTTAAAATGCCATTTCAAATTCCCCACCTCTGCTTTTAGAAATGAGTACTTTGTAGCTCTACCTTGGTATTAAAGGATGAGGCACCTGGTGTTAGTCTAATGGTAGTAGCTTTTAAAAAAATTCTCAACTTAACACCTTTTGATTTTGAAACACACTCAGAAAAAGCTGCTTCCGCCCCCCCCCCCCCCCCCCCCCCCACCTTGTTAAATAAATTAAGACTGATTCCTTGTTGTGCTGGTGCATCTAAATGAGCTTTGTGCACTCTCCTCCCAGTTTATTCTGACAGCTGCTGCAAACTGTGTTGGTCACAACTTCCATAAAATTCCACTTCAACGTGGTCCCCAGTTTGCTTTAGGCATTGAGGGCAACTGAAGTATCAGTATTTCCTCCTCTATTTTGCAATTCAATTGTTTAGCTATGCCTACTGTCTTATGGGTGGACAGAAGAGTATTTCAGTTTTTCTCAAAATTTTTTGCTGTTGTATTTTCTGGACTAATTCTAAAAGGTCTTTTTCTTTGAAGATGTAATCCTTCTAAAAATGTAAATAAAAATAACTCTTGAAGAATGTCATCAGTTCATGGTGTAAAGGAGTTTTTGTTATTTTCCCTGGAAATATGCACAATTGTAGTTTTTTCATTGTGTACACGTTTTTTCAAAAATCCTCCATTTGGAGGTAAACCACACTGCTTAGTATGATCTGGAGCCATTTACAAAGCAGCTCAGCAAGCAAACTGGGGACTTTTTTGGTGTTCAATTTAAGTGTAGATGAGGGAGTAAAGTAACCAGGAACCAGTGAGAAAAGCTAGTGAAAAATGCCACAAGTTAAAGCTGCAAAAGAGGAGGAAATCGTGCAATGTTTTAAAGGATAATGATGAATTGCATCAGAAAAATCTCTCTGCCAGTAAGGAAATAAATAAATAAATAAGCAAATTCAAGTCAATAAAAACTGTGCCACAGGTTTTAAGTTTATTTGATCCTCTTTAATGCATTCAGACTTCATGACTAATTGGGAACAGGAAAGAGAATAACTGAAACCAATAAATTAAATATGCATGGAATATAGGCTAGCTTGAGCATATCGATATTTTGATGGCATACAAACCTTTTTAACCAGTTGAGCACATGCTTCTATGTGTGTTGGGTTTTAAGAAAATGGTTTATATAGATGCTCTTCTATGAAAGAATGATTATAAGGAGAACTAAGTCTGCCATGCAATGACTGCACAATGAATTAGAACCACTAGAATCAATATGTTCCCTATTATAGACTTAATATATTAATGTATTAATTCATTCTCTTTTTTGTTCAGTCCATTGTTTGCAATTAGCTCTCAGCATAGATCTTATTTAATGTTATTTATTCCTTGGAGATTGCAAGAGATAAAATTCTAGCATTTGCAATTAAGTGTTGACTTTTAAATTAATTGTTAAGTTATGCATGGGCTTATTTTTATCCATATACTTTTGATGTATTTGTATCTAATAATAATTTATATATCAGTTTAGAAGGACTAGGGTTTGATCTAGCTCCCTTTGAACTAATGTAACTGTGCCATTGGCTCCCTTGGGAGCAGTTTTTACTCCAGTATGTGGACTCCAGACAATGAGCAACTTCAAACATTTAATCTTAAACATTACCTATTGCTGTATTTTGTTCTACAGCAATATTTCATATACTCTGGAAAGCGAGGCTTGCCCTGAGGTAGTGTAGATGTGTGACAGTGTGAGGACCTAAGAAGGCATCATAGAAGAATAAGCATGTTATTCCTGTAAGGAAATGTGTCCTCTGTTAAAGGTATTTATGGTGCTTTGAACAGGGGCATTTAAAGGCAATCACATAGCAGCACAATGCTCCTCTACTTAGAGTGCCTTGATTTTAATTGGAATAATATTTTATCACCAACCTTAGTATTTTTTACCTACTTCAGGCATGTTTGGAGTGTATTTCCTTTGGTGAGGGTTAGTTTTAGAGCTGAGTTTAATGTTATTAGCATTGCATTTGCACACTTTAAACAATTTTTCCCTGATAAGTTACGTTTGCCAGCACGTACTACAGGCCAGGAGTAGTGAGGCCAAGCTGGAAACACAAAGGGTGATGAGAACTGGGTGTCCTGAAACACTGTGGCACGCTTCTGGCCGAAGAAAAACCAGAAAAAAAACCCAAGAAATGTGGCTGCTGTTGATTGGAGGCATTGAGCTGGATCAAGGAAATCAATGATGGACTTTTGGTCACTAACTTAGCATTGGAAAGACAGAACTGCGTAGCAACGGGGAAAATAATTTATCCTCAAAATTGACAGAAGGGACAATGTGGAATTCTGCATTTGAAAACCTACACAGGAACCCTCAGTAGCCTCTGTAAGAGAGGCATTTCTGTGGCACAGCTCAGCTAATCCCCAAGCAGGTGCAAACCACACTTGCTGTTCTGTTCCCTGCCTGCTGCAGGAGTTGCAGTGGCTGCCTCTGGTGTGGACAAGTTTTGTTAGTGAAATGCCAGCCAGAGGGACCTTCAGCCTGCCAGATTCAGAAAGTTGCTATCAAAGCTGCTTTGTTAGATAGGTCTGGACTGGCTGGGAGGGGCTGCTTCGAAATTTAAAAAAGGAAGGTAATTTGGCAGCAAGTGGTTGTAAATCTCAAGCTCACTTTTCAAAGCAAAAAAGAGAAGTGAGAAGTAAAAGCAAGATAATGAACTGGAGAAAGCAATAGGTAGGGTCTCCTGGGGGAGTAATATGGGAGAGGCAGAAATGCAGGAGATCTGGCAGTATTGAAGGTGTTTGTATAAGAGGCACAAAGGCAGGCTACAGCCAGGCAGAACAGATAGGAGACATTGTATAGAAAATACTGCTGCTTTCAAGGTGTGTGAAATACAAAGGCACTGCACAAGAAGTGGAAATAAGGGTAGCAGGACTAAAGGTTTGTATAAAGGAGTTAATAAAGCATTGTGGGGTAAAATCAGAGAAGTACAAAGTCTAGAATGAATTAATGTGACATGGAGGATCATAGGAGAAAGACCCTGTAATTATGTCAGAATATGAAGAAAAAAGAAGTATTGTTTAGAAGTACATTACCAAGGAATAGAAAAAGATAAATGGTTTTGACCAATGTAGAGATGTCTGAATTACTTTGGTTTCTTTGTTCTATAAAATGCTGAAATATGTTTTAATAAGATGAGGGTGAAATTCTGATAAAGAAACAGGGGATTGAGGAATATTTTGTAAGTGACGTTTTCTTGTCACACAGCTTTATTTATCCAACAGTTAGTAACTAACTGATTTGTAACATTTTATCATTCTAATTAAGAACTCAGAGGAGGGGGCACTTCTAGAAGTCTGCAGTTACAATAAGCATAATACCTCTCTCCCAAGGAGAAGAAAAGAATGAAGAAGTATGGACCTTGCAGGGTGATTTCTCTCACTGGAGAGACTGTGGAACATCTGATTTTGAAAGCAGGTGGACAAAGGGGAAGTGGAGCAAATGGTATGCCTATACTTGTTTACATGCTGTAAAAAGCCAGGTAGTCTCATTAGCAGATCATTGTCACAAAATTGGAATGAAAGGATAGCTGATAGAGCTTGCTGGGGCATTCCCATTAATAATGGCTGCAACTGCAGCTAGAGCTGGTGCTGGGAAGAGCCACTGCCATCGGCTGCTGCTGCTGCCATGGGTGCTGTCAGCAGCAGCATCTGGCTCTGGGAGGCAGCACCATGAGCAAGGACCTTCCACTGAGAGAGAGTGCCTGGTGCTCTCACTGTGCATCATCTTCAAGTGGGGTTTCAAGCTCTGTGACTTCACCTTTGCAGGTGAAGGTAGACCTGTTTCTCTCTGGCTCCAGCCTTTTGTCATGTTGGCAACAGCTGTCATTCCTGCCCTGCCACTAACCTCACAGGGTTCATTGCTTGCCCTGGGCTGTGTTGGCTTATGCCCAGGGAGCTCCAGGAACCACCCGAGCTCCTCACCCTGCCTGCATGGTGCTTAGGGTGCAAGGAGGCAGCCTGTAATTCTGCTTTCTCCCAGACACAACTGTGGGCACTTGGCTGTGAAACTCTGCCTGGCTGCCTAACTTCTGATCTCTGTGTCTCTGTGTGGACAAGAGGTTTGTAGCCATCTCTAATAACGTAGTAAGAAGATAAGTTTTCTTGGAAGATCGAGAGTAGGTTGTGATAATTTGAGTCTGTTTAGTCTGAAGTTAAGAAGACTAAAGGGAGACATAACGTGTCCTCAGTATGTAAAAAGTGTTTATGCAGAGACTGGTGAACACATGATTTCTGAGGTCAGACTTTAGGGGAAGGGACAACAAAAACATCAGTTTATTTTACAGGAGATGTAGTTTGAAGATTAGTGAGGAAAAATGCCCCTCTCTGTAAAGCCAAGTAAGTGTAGTCAAACACACTGAAGCACTTGTACTGTGTTCTGCATTTCCTTCCTTTGGATTTTCAAGAATAAATTAGAGAAGCATCTCTAGTGTTTTTTAGCCAAACTACACAGGACTGAGTGATCTGTTCAGTCCTTTTTAACCTTACACTTTTAGTATTTCCTGACAGCTTGTAAGGCACAGCCCTTCTCTGGTGAAGTATAATTCAGCTTTTGAGCCTTGAAGCTGATGGCTGTGAAATTCCTTAGCAAAGCTTATATTTTTATTACTTTAATGATTTCAATCTGCCTTAATCGTACAGTTCCAGTGAGAATGCTTTCTTTGAGATGGTTGCCACATAAAGTGAAGCTTAGTGATGTTTGCTTTATATTCCTTGTTAATTGTTTATTGCATTTATACTTTTGTAAATAAAATATTTTTCAAAGGCAACAGATGTTACAAGAGAGCAAATCCACTTGGTTGTGAGTCACATTTTCTTTGTTTTAGTTGTTTCTGAAATTTATAAATATGTGTAGTCTTATATACAAAAACATCAGAAAGTGTGCTGATTTGAAGAAAAATCTAAAAGAATTACAGTGCTGCAAAAGAGGGAAGAGAGATGGAAATGCTGTGCCTTGAAATCCCAACTTGTGCAATAAGTGTTGTTGACTGGGAGTATGAGTGGAGTGGCATGGAACCTCACATGCCATGCCACATGTGGCATCAGCCCCTCATGTTCTCTTTGAGCTATCCACAAAATGAAGCTTAATTCAATGTAGTAGATTCTAAAAATTGCTGGACATCTCTGTGACTTGATGTTTTAGAACTTCAAATTGTAGCAGTGAATTGTGGGGTAGATATCCATTTTACGTTTAGTAAATATGTATTTCTGCTTGTGAATCTGCAGGGGCTCCACTGAGGTGGATTTGCTGATCCCACTATGCAAATTTACAAGCAGACAATCAAAACTGTGCCAAGGATTAATAGCAGCGAAGGTAGTGCTGTGATAATGATAATAAGTAACTGCAGTGGGAGCTGGGGGATATCCTGAGTAGTTGGATAAATGCTGGTTGGAGAGAACCTTCAAGCCCCTTCATCAGAATGTTTGGAGATGTACTGGAGAGCACAGAACTGGACACCAGACAGACATGGAGCTCCTGGAGCAGGTCCAACAGAGGGCAAAAAAGATGAGTTAGGGACTGGAGCATTTCTCTTACAAGAAAAGGCTGAGGGAGCTGGGTTGGTTGAGCTTCAAGAAGAGATGACTGAGCGGGAACTCATCAGTTTGTATGAGTGTGTAAAGGATGAGTGTCAGGTAGATGGACCAGGCTCTTCTCAGTGGTGCCAAGGAGGACAAGAGGTGATGGGCAGAAACTGAAGCACAGGAACTTCCACCTGAATATGAGGAAGAACTTTTTACTGTGTGAGTGACCAAGCACTGGAACGGATTGTGGAGTCTGCCTTACTAGAGATATTTAAGAGCCATGAATGTGCTCTTGGGTGTCCCCAATATGAAGGCTGGACCAAATGACCCCCTGTGGTCCCTTCCAATCTGGCTCATTCTGTAAATGTTGGTGTTAATGGAGCCTTTTTTTCCCCCTGTAGGAAGCAGAAAGGATTTGTGACATTTAGGACACTTCCTTAGAGTTCTGTACAATGATGCTGTTTCAAATATCACACATCTACTGAAATCCACAAAAGGACTCCTTGATGTGTGTGTTTATGTCCTACTGTTTGATAGATATGTAAGATTATACCTCTGATTGCACATTTGCTGATTTGGAGATCAGGAAAATAGTGGAAGACATTTCACCAAACAAAAATATAGGAAGTTAAGAAAATTATAAGGATATTTAGCAAGATTTAGCAATGGCCATATTAATTATTTTTTTTAAATTGAGCCAGAGTATACTTCTACCTTAAAGCCATACAAATATTTTATGATTAATAGAGTTATCCAGAGACACGTGGAATATTTGAGGGCAGGGGCAAAATAGAATATGCAAAAGCAATGGATGATTGAGTTGTCTGGGAGAAATTTGAAGGTTAATGTGGGGAAAAAAAGTGACTGATTTGAACTTTGAGATACAAGGACAGGCTGTTAGAGGGATGGAACTCAGGAAGAGTGTTATGGTTGTCATGATAATAGAGTGTAAAGCACTGGCCAGAGGAGACAGTGAAGGATGAATCCAAGGATACAATCAAGGATGCATCTTCAGTTAGAAAATATCTGCTATAAACAAAGATAGGGGGTGTTGAACTCACTCTGTAAAGGAGACTTGTTTAAATGTTCCTTAATAAAATCCTTAATAAAGGATTTAATAATTATTAATCCTTAATAAATATTAATCCTTAATAATTCCTTAATAAAGAAATTTTATGGAATTAAGTAACATTAGCTGCATCTGCTACTTGTGAGAATTAATATCCAGAAACATATTCAAACAGAAAAATTCCTTCTGACTATTACAGAAAGAACTGTTTATTCCCCGTGAACCACGGGAATTGTTTCCTGCAGAGTGGATTATTAGACTGTCAAAAGCAAAGAGTGAAAAAGAAGAGTGAAAATGAGTTTTGGAACCACTCTGCCTAACACTGGATTTGCCAGACTGTGCTGGCGAGCGAGCAGGAGGCCAGAAGAGCCCTGCCCGAGGGTGTGTGCCAGCTCGCCGCCAGCCCTGGCTGGAGCAGGGGAGCGGGGCGGGCTGCGCTGGGCGGCGTGTCCAGCGCGGAGCTGCGGGAACAGCACCGCCCGCAGCCTCAGTGCTCCTCACCGGGATCAAATCCTGCTCCTTAAACCTGTCTGCTTGCTTACTTTTAACAGAACCAGCGAAGTGCAGTGTGGGATTCAGTACAGAACAAGCATTGTGACCAGGCTGTGTGTTTGGAGTTGGGTTTTTTCCCAGCAGTAAGTTTTGGGTTTAGGGTAGTGTCCTGGTTTAGGGCAAATTTTGGAGAAAGCCTCCAAAAGGGGGGCCTGCAGAAAGCAAACCCACATGACTCCCCCCAACCACTTCGGGAAGAATTCCTTGGAGAGGAGTGGGAAGAATCTGTTTATTTAACAGGCACAGCACCCCCCCGCACACAGAATGAACAATACCGTATGCCAGCACTGTTTCACCGCTCTGAAAAAGATGACAAATTCAGAAAGTCTCTCTGGGGGTGGTCGCTCTGTTATCAGTCCCTCCGGCGCTGGGGCAGCTGCTGCAGCCACAGGGTGCAAACCCTCTGTGTTCCCAGGTCCCAGTCCGGAGCAGGTTCGAGTAGATCCAAAACAGGAAAGGAGAAACAGTCCAGGAAGAAATTTGGACTGTTTAGCTAAACTAACTAATGAGCAGAAGCAAAACAGAAGCGAGAGCAAAGCCAAAAGCCAAAGCAGCGCTATGTACTGCCCCGTCTGTGTGTCCTGCCAGCTGTGGAGGAGCGGCTGATAAGAAACCAAAACAAAACATTTGCTCTTCAGATCCAGTCTTGAAGGCACAGAACATAAAATCCAGCATGAGCAGAGCACACCAATGGGGATACAAGCATCCTAATGTCACCCTAGGGCAGGCAGGAGATGAGAGAGCAGGGAGGCTGTGGGTGCGTGCGGTGTGCTCGGAGCTCTGGCTCTCCTGGCGTGGCAGCAGGCTGGCCATGGAACGCAGCTCAGCGCCTCGCTGCAGCGTGCTGGGGGCATCACCTGGTGGGGAGGAGGTCTGCAGTGTCTTGAGCCGTACTTGAAATAAACCGAGCAGGAGATCTTTCTCCTTTTTAATGCCTTCATTAAAAGGGATCAGCTCAGGTGGGGAGAACCGACAGCTGCTGCTCCCAGGAGTGACACATAGGAGGAGGAGCAGGAAAAAATGCAGCTTTGTCTGCTGGTCTGCAGGCAGAGCTGGGGGTTCTGTCCTCACGAGAGCATCAGGAGATTTCCAATTTTGCGGCTTGACGTTCGAGGTCCTCTGTCCAGCCGATATCTTTGAGGTTATGATGAGGAGTAAAAAGAGTTTTAGCTAACCTTGGACTCTGTTCCTCACGTCTAGACATCACTTTGATCCGTCAATTTTGTGTTGGCTCTTGTTTTTAGGGGTTTTTTGCTAGGTTTGGTGAGGGGCTTCTCCCGTTCATGCTGGCTCCGAGGTCTTTTGCATGCCAACTCCGATGTCCCCTCCTTTCACTGGAGGGGACATCAAAAAAGGGGAATTCTCAACAATAGAGAGTTAATGACTGACTTTTAACAGGCGATTACAACATGAAACTAACAAGAACAGTTCGAACTCACCCCCCACCCCCGGCAGCAACCGGCTCGACCTTAAATAAAATGGGTAACTTTTTTTTACTCATAACAGCACTCATTCTTACATGGGGGATTGTGAGACATCTGTAGAGTAAACTAAGTACTCTTGAAGATTTTTGAAGAAGCAACTTCCTTGGCAGATCAGTCACGTGGGAATGTTTTGACAAATCTCATATTTTCACAATTATATGCTTCATGGCTCTTGTTACAGCCTCTTCAGAATTTTAGAGTGTTTCTCATAGCATTTGTCAGGCTAGTAAATCTTCATTTTTGTACACAAATACATTTTTTTTTGTATTAGAGGGGTTTTTTGAGGGTTTTTTTATTCTTTACTTATGGCACAGGTTTGTTATCATGCACTTAGAGTTGCCTCTGTGATTTCTTAAGTTCTAAAGATGAAAGTACTAAAAGATGCATGATCTCAAAACATACAGAAAATGGTTTCCCCCATAAAGATCATTTTTAATAAAAGTTTTTCTTTAAAAACAAGCTTAAGTATGTTTTTAGGAAGCTGAAACATTAGGAAAACTCATCAGGGTGTCAGGATCTCAACAATGGTCACAGAAGTTTTTCAGCTCTTTGAATGCTGATGGCATTTGCTGTGGAACACTGTAGTCAGAGGAGCTCTTAACTATTTATCTATTATCTTGTTGAAAATTGTTTTACTGTTACTGAAGTGTGTGGGCGTTCTGAGAGATCTTTCTCCCACAGGCATTGATTCAGATTCTAAAAGAATGAATTTGAAGTTTATTGTGAAACTCACAGCTGGCCTTGTGCCAGCTGTCATTTGGACTTATCTGTGACCTCAGTGGTAATTAAGGCCTGGCCATTTTTTTCCCTAAACACACCCCTTACAGTTCTAACTTTTGAGCCTTTTCCCATTTTCCTTTGAAAAATCAGTAATGCTTTACATCTGGGATGTGCATTTAATTAACTTTGCTTCCAGAAAAAAGGAGAGCAGTACTTGAAAAAGCTTTTCCCAGGCAATGTGATCTGAACAGCCTGTTAGATCTGTAATACTAGAGTTCTTGATAACTCCTGGGTAATAACACTGATTTTATGAAGACTTGACAACTGAATTTCAGTTATTCCAAATCAGTATGGTTTAGATTTTATTCTAATTTTGCCTGTTCTGGAAACCATAAGAAAAGGTCTAATTTGGCATGTTCTCACAGTGATCAGTTCAGCTTAATTATAATATGGAAAGGGAGCCTTCTGGTGTTTTTAAGGCAGATATTTGATTATAGTAGTCTGCTTTCCTGACCCTGTAAAACAAAATGGGCATTTTTGCAAATAAGTGAGCACAAAACTGCCTTGTTTCCAAGTCATGCAGCTTGCCAAGGCCACAGTGATTACCTCACCTGCCTCAGGGATTTCCTGGTGGCCTCCAGTACACGGGCATTGCTTTGAGTTGTTCCTGCTTGATCTGATTATATTCTCTCTCCTGTCTCTTTTGCCTCCACTCTGGATTCTGCAGCACATTAATGTCTGTTTCTGCTTCTTCACATACTATTTCAGCTGAGAATGGGCTCTGTACACTTTAGGTGCTGATCTGGAAAACACTACATCCTAACATGAAGGATCTGTGTGTCTGCTGGGTGTGCACCCATTGTATACACAGAAATGGGCACAGCCCTATTTTCCTGCCATATTTACTTCTAATCAAGATAAAAGGGTGTGATTCTTCTTTGTTTTAGTAGAATCATCATAGAATCCTACAACAGTTTGGGTTGGAAGGGACCTTTAAAATCACAGAATCACAGAATAAGCTGAATTAGAAAGGACCTACAAGGATCATTCAGTCCAGCTCCCAGTTCTGCAGAACACCATCCCCAAGAATCATGCCATGTGCCCGAGAGTATTGTCCAAACACTTCTGGAACTCTGTCAGGCTTGGTGCTGTGACCCCTTCCCTGGGGAGCCACCTTCCTACCACTATCCTCCACTCTAGATTCTGGGGGTAGGATTCACCTTTGGGTGAAGAACCTTTTTCTAATACCCAGCCTAAACCTCCCCTGACAGAACTTCAGGTCATCTAGTCCAATCCCCCCTGCAATGGGAAGGGTCATCTTCAACTAGATCAGGTTGCTTGGAGCCCCATCCAACCTTATCTTGAATGTGTCCAGGGATGGGGCATCCACCTCTCTGGGAAATCTGTTACAATGTTCCATCATGCTCACTGTAAAAAATTTCTTCCTTATACCTGGTTTAAATCTACTCTCTTTTAATTTAAAACTCTTACACCTTGTCCTATTGCAGCAGGCTCTGCTAAGAGGTAGGTATGACAGTGTTGGAGAGTGACCTGTGCCTCTCCTGTCCATCTGTGTCAAGACCAAGCTGGTTTTGCTTGCAGAAGTGGAAGTGACAGTCCTTCCCCTTCTACCATTTAACTGTAAGCTGCCATTAGTGTGTGAAACTGTAGATTTTGTTCTAGAATCAAGAGAAATAATATCAATAAAAATTGTAAGAAACAGGTTTTCTTGAAGGATGGCTTGTTTTCTGCTGTGACTGATGGCAAAAGCAGAGATCACTATGGGCAAGTTTGGTTCACTGAGCATTGGCATCTAGGACTGCATGAGCTGTATAAGGGTGTTCAGTTCAGACATCCATGGGGGACTGGCCAGCAGGAGCTAGGCAGGCATTAGTCCTTCTGGAGGAGAAGGGAGACCAAGTGGTGTAGCCCCTGCACAGAAACCAGCCCTTTAGGTAGTGACCAGGCAGCTGAATCACGCTCTTCTTTCCCTGTGTGGCAGACTGCAGGCAGTGGTGACAGGTGCCATGCTGCCAGCTCACTGAGGAGGAGGGCAAGCCTGGCAGGCCAGGGAACTTTATAGAAGAAGCAGAACAGTGTTGGGGTCCGTGTGGAAGCTTTTGGAGGTGACAGCCATCTTCTTGGTCATCATCTCTAGAGCGTCTGACATGCTGGGGTCTGGGGTCAGGATTCAAGCTTTGTCACTGCTACAGTATTAAAAGCTGGTTTTTACTGGTGGTACTGCAGAGATTCCCCAAGGCATTATATGGATTATATGAAAATATCTAATCCTTATGTCAAGGAGAATGGAGCTTTCCTTACCACAAACATCATAGTATACATGCCAGAAGGTGAAGATCAGAAGATGAATCACTTCTGAAACAGTGCCTTACATTCACTCTATCTCCTTTTCACTGGTGAAGCCATTTTGCTTTCCTTGTCTAAGTTTTGTCAAATGCACCTCAGCCAGTCAGTGTTTCCCACGTCTTCCTTAAAGAATCTCTTCTCATGCCCAAGTTATCAAATCTGCCACACTCACATGGGTATATTGCAAAAAGTTGCCTGAGGCAACATGTAACCTACTTTGCGTGTGGACCTTGTAAAATGTTGGGCTGACAATTCTGTGATTTCATTGAAAAGCCACAAGAACTGTTGTGAAATTTTATGGGCTCAGTAGATCCCACACATCTGTCCAGGGACCTCCATCTGCATCTAATATTTGTGGTATTATGTGTTTTGAAGGAGGTTGAAAAAGATGTTGTTATATGTGTTGGGAGACAAGAGCTGCCCAAGTGATAGTTAGAGAAAGGGGATTTTTCAAACTTTTTCTGAAGTGTCAGTGTAGGATCTCTTGAGGAGTGCAAGGTGCTCCTTTTGGAAGAAGTGATCTGATGCTTTGAGTGAACATACTTGCTCACATCAGTTGCCCAATTATGGCATTTTAGATGCACATCTGCTGCTCACAGCATTGGAAGAAATTCCTTATTATGTTGCCCTGTACCAGGATGACTGGCACAGTATGTACTAAATAATTAATCCTCACTCTAATTGCCAGCTAGTGGCAGAACTAATGCAGGTACATAAGGTGTACTGCTGGTTTTCCTGTTTTGACAGCCCTGTGCCAGTTCTTTCATATCCAGTGTGAGTTCACCTCTGAAGTGTCTGTGATTTCTAGGAAGATAAACTGGGGAAGATGATTGTCTTTGTAATACTTAGGAAACCTCAGAGCATAAGAAACAAACAGAAGGTTAACAAATGTGTACTGTGAGAGACAGAATAGCAGGATAACAAAATTATCTTGCATCTCATGGATAAAAAAAGCAGACAGAACAGAAACAGTGGTATTTTCTCACCCCACAATTCAGATACCTACCTGCACATTGGGCAAATCCCCTGAGTTTTATGTTGAAAAGAGTGTGGGTGTTGACTTGGTGCTGCACAAACAGTTCTTTACCTGTGCTGTGCTGTGTCTTTGAGATGTACACCACATTCCCCTGTCCTTAACCTTAGGTCCTCCTGTGCCTCTGGTCACCAGCCTGTGCTGTGGGTCTGTTTTGGCTGGGAATTCTGCTTTCCAAAGAGAAGTGGAAAGTGACACGTCCTGGGTGGTGGAACAGGCAGCCCTCTCACAGGGTTTTGTCATAAAGAAAAGTTGCCTACTTTTAATAGAAAGAGTTTAGCACTCAGTTTGATATAGTCCTTTGAATATAAAAATAACATGTGGGTTAAAAATTAAAGATTCTTATGCTTCCCAGCTTTCAAGCATTTATCATAATCAAATCTTGTATCAGGGATATCAATTATTTATATGGCTTCCCTTTTCTTTGCTTTCACCAGAGATGTAGTAGGAAAACACCTGTTCTTTGTCTTTATTCAGCTTAGCAGTACTTTAATATTATTAGAGAAAATTTTTCTTAGTTTTTTTTAATGTTAATTGCTTGCAGGATTAAAAAAATGTAGCTAAAATTAAAATGATACTATTTTGTGTATGTGTGTGAGGGTGTAAAGCTTATGTATATGTATTAGAGTATTGTATTGTAATTTGGCTCTGTATGTAGAGTCTATGTAAGCATTTTGGAAAAGATGTGTTGCAACTCCTCATGGAACAGTCTTCTAGATGACTTGTTCTGCCTAGTCTTCAGCACAAGCATAAATATGTTCTGATGCTACTCTCAATTAAGATGATGGTGTTTGTGAAAACAGATTGCGCGGTAATTTCATGTGTAAGATTGGAATAAGAAACTTGAACTAAAAAGCATTTCTGAAGCTAATCTTAGGTATGGGGACAGTCTTTAAGAAACAGAATGAATCTCAAATTTCCCCCAGAAGTGTAGCAAACCGAGTTGTTGTACTAAGTTGAAGATCTGAGTTGATTCTTGCTGCCCTCATCACACACATATGTTGGCAATCAGAGTGTGTCCTACAGATCTTATATTGGAAGTTCAGCTCATCTCTAGCAGAGGTTGGGAAGAAGAAAATTTCTGATGTTGTATTTTATCCTAAGCTTAGGAAGTTTCTGATCTGGTGGTTCAACAGGAACACCAGGGAGCTGACATTAAACTCTAGCTGGAAAGCCCTCAACCTCTGCCCTAGCAAGTCAAGAATCTCTGATTCTGAAAAATTAGGTCCTTTGTGTCACATTCAAAGAGCAGCTGGCTAGAATTGCTTAAGACATTTCAGATAAAGTTGTAATTAAGCTAATGGTAGGAATCAAGAAGTTGGCCTGTGGACAGACATCTCCCAGGTTTGTAGTGCCTGTCAGTAAAGGTGGATCTTCCAGCTGTCTTTCTTGTCATTGCAACCCCTCCCTAGATCAACCCAATGTCATGGTTCTTTGGTATGGTGTGTAAGGTGGATGTGTGAATTGTCGGGAAAGCTCTCTTAATACTGGGAAACCTGAGGTGACAATGCATACTGTTTATTGGTGGATGGCATGCTTTGATTAGGAAGGGTATTACTTCCAGCCTGACTGCAGTGAACTTGCATGCTGCTGATAATGTATATCTGTTGGGTAAATTTTTGCAATCCATTGAATCTAGCTACTGTTGTCATAGTGGTCATTATTTAGGTCCAAATAGGAGAGCATCTGATATTGTTTAAATTGTCAGATACTGATTTTTTTTATTGCTACGTGTGTTCATTACCTGGAACTTAATACTGTTTCTCTTTTCATTGAAGTGATATAAAGTGTGATGAAACTCCAAGTGCAGAGACAGATGTGAATTTCATCTATTACAATTAATTTGCATTTGTAAATTTGTCTTGAAGTGAAGAAATTAAAAAAAGCAATGCTGAGGTATAGCTGAGGTCTATCTGTATTTTAAAAGATATGCATTAATATGAGTGTGAATTCTCTGGTAAAGACAGGGATCTCATATTTATTTTTTGCCTTTATCTGTGCAGGTTCGAAAGCATGTGAATGATCTATATGAAGACCTAAGAGATGGACATAACTTAATCTCACTTCTAGAAGTCCTTTCTGGAGACACCTTGGTAAGCTTTTAGATCATAATACAATGGTTTCAGATTGTTAATTATGCATTTTCTCTGTTTGTTAACTCCTTGTGTATTGACTGCTGTAGATTTATTTGATATTTTCTGTAATCTGTGACTTGATACCAAAGACACAAGTTGTATTTCTGTTGGTAAATATGCCGGTGTGAATTCTGTGGGGGAGTGCAATCTGTTCTCTTCGTTTCTTGTGGCTAGTGAGACTTCTTTTCTTAATAGGGTAATGCACTATTTCTTCAGCTCTTTCCTTTCCTTTCTGATTTTTGTTTTAACAAATATTGGATGCTTAATATCTTTTTTGCATTTAAGGGAGTAACTTACAAATAACAAGGATCAAATGTCCCTGAAATTGTCTAACACACTCCTCAGGTGTCATTTCCTTTCTTTGTGAGCATTACTTCCCTTGCTTGGTATTTGTTCTCTTCATTATGTTCTTTTCATGCTCTTCTTTTCATTTGTGGTCTGTCTTGTGTTTTTGCTGTCCTGTCTCCTGTCTGTTGTATTCATTAGCCAAGAGAGCGAGATTTTTTGAAGACCTTACGGTTGGTGAGTTCAACAGAAGCATGCGCAAATGAACAGCATGAGGATGTGGAGGATGAGGATAAGGGGGTAGGTGCCGACCCCCATAACTGTACTAATGCAGTGTTTGAAGTGTGGTGTCTGCTAATGTCAATCCTTAGTTTGGTGTGCTGCAGTAGTGGGCTGTAGAAAGGACGAAAGAACTTTTGTTGATAAACCAGGATACGTGTGTTTATGGTAGAGGTATGGTAAAGACAAATTTTTATTCTGTCTTTCTGTGAGCAGCTAAAATGCTAATGTTCAAGATTTCTATTTGTTTTCTTTCATTAAACTGTACAAAACCATGGTGCAAATGTATACTGGACAACACTATCAAGAAGCTATAAAATAATTTTTTAAAATAATAGATAGGGAAATACCATAATTCTATTAAACTAAGACTTTTTTTTTTTAACTTGCAAACAGTATTGTCCATATACAAGTAATTTAGACCAAGACTTGAAGGTTCTTCTAAGTGAAATCAATGGTAAAAGGTTGATTTCTCTTATTAGAAGCACCAGTTTACTACATGCATGGTGTGTGTGCCATAATATTGGATGATATCTTGAAATAAGGTAATTCAGTATGCAGATCTGTTTGTTAAAATTTACCATATGTAGTAGTGATTTTTATCAAAGCAAGTAGATTTGAAGTTAAGTGACAGCTTTGTGTTGTGGCTACTAAAAATACAGATAGTTTGTAGGGTTTATCTTTCTTGCAACAAATGCTGAATTATCAATTCTCTATGTTTTGCCCATCCAGAAGGGAAATATCTACTCATAAAGTGTAAAATGTTGGGTGCTTGTTAGTCTGAGTGAGCTGTTTCATGCCTTTTTAGCCCTTGCATTTTGGCTTTTGCTAAAGCAACTCGCTGGCATAGGGCCTGAGTGCCTCCCTGGCTCCCGTGTGTTGTGCTGCAGTTGTGATTTCAGTGGAACTTGTGTGCTTTTTTTCTGGAGTGCAGCATAAATCAAAATGCTGCATTGTTTTGTAAAAGAAATATTTCCCCTCTGAGATGCTAACTGTGTATTTTGGGATTTACTACACCTTCCTTGTTGTGGAAAACTAAGTTCCAGGTCTGCAGTCCTTCATTCCATTCGTGGAAGCTAGTTGTTAGCAAGGGCTGTAATGCTTGATTCTGAGTTATTGGTGTGAAAAACAAGGGGCTAAATAGAAGATTCTGTAATGGAAATTAAAATTTTTTTTGTTTCAGTTTATGCTTCTTATTCAACTTCATTTTCTTATGTTTCTTTTTGACAAGCATCTGATACCTCCATAGGGGGAAAAAAAGGCAGTTGAGGAAGGCTTGGGCTTTTCTGTGTGTTTCACAGTGGTTGTCTGAGGAAATGCTCATATTCATGGCTGACCCCTAGCAATTATAGTCTGCTTCAGTTTATTGCTGTGAAAGTTTGTGAAAAATCTGAATTAAGGAAGATTAGAAGGACTTGGATATGATGTTGATGGTGTAAATTTAACTGCTTTCCCATGCTGATCTGTGACAGCTAAGTATGCGTTTTCTGTGTGATTCTTCTTCTGGGTGATTTTGCACTAACTGCATGCAGTTTTGCCATATTTCCATTAACACACCGCTCCTTTTTATTTTACAATTTCTTTTTGATAGTTCTGACTTTGCTTTGAGGGGAATGACTTGTTAGTTTTTTTCATGCTGTAAAGTTTTCTATCCAAGTCAAGAGTTTAAACTTACACTCTAGGACTGTTCATGCTATATTATTCTGTTTGGAGGAAGATACTGTCTTTATTAGATGCTTTAAATAAATATGTATAGATATCATAATCATTATGCAGTCATACCATTAAGCCATGAAGTTCCATACAGAGGTAAGCTTTTCCATCACAGAGTTTACCAGAACAATGTAAAGGTCCATGACATTACTTATGGTTTTTTTTGCTTACTACTCTATAAATATTTTATAATAATGTTTAGTTTCTGTAGGTAATAGCCCTCTTGGCCTTAATAGTACTTTACAGGGAACAGCTATCAGCCTGCATGGATCAAAGTTGCAGTTGGGGACCACTGATCTCTCTTGCCATCCACTGTACTAAAAAATAACTACAGTTAAAATAAATAGCTAAAGCACACTTTTCCACCAAAGGTATTGACTTCCTTAAAGCTGTATTGCTTCAAATGTTCTACATGGTGTATTAAAATCAGACTGTTTGTTCTTTTGTCTGATGAGAAAATCTCACAAGTGCTGTTTTCCACTTGTAGCCCCGAGAAAAAGGTCGGATGCGTTTTCACAGACTGCAGAACGTCCAAATTGCACTTGACTATTTGAAAAAGCGCCAGGTATGATGAAAACAATAATAAAAAAAAGAATTAATGAGAATTTTGTCACCTATAGCTAATAAATCACAAATTTGTCCTGCTTTGTCTCTCGTGCATGTTGTCTAACAGCTGCTTGTGTAGGCTCAGCTTTATGTCATGCTTGAGATGGTTAACAGAGATCTGGGAAAGGTAGTTTTACACCACCCTTTCCTGAGCAATAACAGCACATTCCATGTGCTATATGCTATTAAAGAGGAGAAGATTATGGGTGACATCCTTAGGAGTTGCTGATAGCAAATTTAAATGTCTTTCATGCTGCCCAGACACTAGCTGGTATGCAGTTTTGTTCACAGTCTAATATTTAGTGCAAAATGCCAATTCAAATATATTAGAATGTTGTATGGGAGTTCCTTGTTTTGATTGTATTTGTTTTGGGAAAACTTTCTCAAATTTTGATCCTGATAAAAGCAAAACTCATCTTTTTAGATGAATTAGAGAGGTGTCAGAGTCACCTGGGCACTGTGGAAGATTCAGGCTTAATTTCATTTGCGTCTCCTTTTAGCCAGACACTTGAAATCTACACTGTTGCATTTCTACTACTGTGAATTTCTTTCTGCTTTTCAATATATTTTAAATGCTTATAGAAGCTTGTTTTCTCCCTTTTCCAAAGGGAGAATAAAGGGATTTCTCCCTTTATCCAAAACATGGAAGGAAAAACTGTTCCTCCCTATCCATCACATCCCAATGAATGGACCCTGAAAATCTACTCTCTGATTGGTTGATTTAAAAAACTTCAGAATTTTGAGACAATATGAGATAGCAAACCATAAACAGATACTTAGTTTTGTTATGAAACCAGATATTGTTTTGCATTTTGAAATTTCAAATCTGCCTTTTGGGTCACTGAATGGAATGTGTGCACTGAGAACAAAATCCTCCTTTGCTGAGTTCAAAGCAAACTTTTACCTGTTAACCTAAGTGAGCTACTGAACAAGTACACTACAAAGTAAATGAATGGCTACTTGACAGTCACAAAAGCATTTTGGGAAATTGTCAGTGGGGCTTCCAGTTGATTAAAATTTCAGCCCTCTATTAGGTGTTTCTAAACTATATATTTAGGAGTTAACTGGCTCAGGTTGGCTTTGTAACCTCCAAGTACAATGCTTTATTGTGATTATAAGGTAGAGAGAGCCTATATATTGATAATTTTGAAGCCTGACTTGAGAAAAAAGCAAACAACACACTGTGGAATACACTGTCTTTCTTGCCAAGAGTGGGGTTTGGCACTTTTTTTCTCTCCAAATAGTAAAGATTATCTCTGCAGATCAAAAGAAGGACGTGGCTTTGTTCAGTTGATAACAGGGTATATGTTGAAAAGGGTATATGCATGAAACTTTACTATTGTAAGCCTAAAATATCTTTTAGCTGAGCTATCCTTAACTGCTCGGCTATATGGATGCATAATATGTATAGAGAAATGAATACATTAATACATTAATATACTAATACATTAATAAAATTAGGCAAAAAACTGGAATTACTGAACTTACTCTGGGTGTGATTTTGTGGGAGTGTAATAACAGCAGCTCTTGTTTTAATCCTATTAAGCATTTGTTTATAGCATTATGAATGAGTACAGCATCAGAAACTATAATAATTATTGTTGGTTTTAAGCCACTGTTTACTTGAATGTGATATTAAATTCCTAGTTTTATCAAGCTGTGTTTTAGCAGGCCAGTTCTCCTGCTGCTGAATCCTTGTTTAAGTACAGGAAAGTGGGGGGTGGAAGAACGGCAGTGATAACTTCCAGTGTCAGCACTGCCCTGGGACTGATACAGCAGCCACAGATCATTATATTCATGTTATCCTGCCCTGCTCTGTCGTGCCTTCCCCTTTTGACAAGAGCTGAGGCAAAGGGTATTTGGCATGGGGAGCAGATCTGCCAGCCTAGTGACAGCTGAGGAATTTCCTCATGCCAGTGTGAGTGGGAGAGGGCAATTCCTGGCAGGCCACTTACAGGCAGAATGCAATTCCTTTCTGCTTTTGAGAATTAAAAAACGCAGCAGAGTAGGCTCAGGAAGTGAGTAGTGCATCCTTTATAGTCATGCCTGTGCAATGCAGTATGTATTTGTGGCATATTTATTTAATTTTGCCTGTATTTTCTTTCTATGATGGCAGGTGAAACTGGTTAACATCAGAAATGATGATATAACAGATGGGAATCCCAAATTGACGTTGGGGTTGATATGGACCATAATTTTGCACTTTCAGGTAAGATTAGTTTTGCTTGACTATATGTTTTTGGTCAGTTTCTTGCACAGTTGTGAGGAATGTCCACGTAGACAGGACTCCACAGATTTTATCTCTTCTCTAAAGATTTGGATGATGTATCTTATTTCATGATGTAAACTGAACCTCAAGATTTTATTTTCTAATTTCCTGTGTGTGGAGTGAGAGAAAAAAAAGCTTCAGTTTTGAACATCATTAAAGACAGTAATTGATGTATTTCTTCCAGTGTTTGGACATATCCTTCTTGTTTTATTCTACAGACTTCTTTCTATAAGTATTAAAATATATTGAAAAATTTTGAATATTTTTTTCATTCAGGATCTGCTGCTGTGAGTATTTTAGCAAGCTGTACTCTCTCAGCCTCTTCTAGCAGTTCCTCCCGTGTCAGCATTTGTTTCTGGTCCCAGCGATGGTGGCATGGGTCACACTAGGTGGCACTCTGGTTGTTGTACACTGGTGGGATTGTGTACAGTATAATGCAGCCTTACAGTGTGTGGTGTTACATTGCTCCTCAAAAGGAGGCTTGCATAATGGCCCTGGCTGTAGATGATGTAATTCAGATGACAGATAATTCCCATTTAGTGACTGCGGCATTGTTAGCGATGAACTCCCTGCTGGGCAGGCATTTTAAATGATCAGAAATTTGCTAGATCACACAGAAAAAGTATCGTTCACTTAGGAGCATTCCATGCTGGATTTATGACTGAGAAGAAATTTCTTTAAAAAGCCAGAAAGGTTGCTAGGATCTAATGTGCCCTTCTGCAAATTCTACTGTGGAGCAAAGATATGAATAGGGCCAATGGTACCCAGATATAAACAGGGTGCACATCTTAGCCCAGACCAGCACACAGAATAAAGGAGAAACCACTAGCAAGAACCTGGAGCTCCTTCAGCTCCCCTTGTTATGTCAGTCTTTGCTCCCACATGGTTATACAGAGAAGAAAAGGATAGGTTTAAATATATTTAGGCATGACCCACAGAATTAGGCTGTGGTTGAAGGTTGCTCTATTTAAGAAATAAATATTAATAACAACTTACTAATAGAAGCTGTTAGTGGGAGTTAAACCTTTACTTGATGTGTATTTTATGTTTCTGAACCTGATTATTAGGCTTTTGCAGAATGAAATTGTTAGTTTTTCTGATTAGGTGTAGCACAGGACATCTGGCACAATTTTAGGTGCTTGTAAAAAGTCATGAACGTTAGTCCTGCCAGTTGTAAAAAATGGATGAAAAGGAAAACCAATTTATATAAATTACCTTCTTTAGGTGAGGTGGTGTGGCAAGGATTTTCCCCTGTAAGGTAGTCAGCTCCATATGAAATGTGTTGAAGCATTTAAATTGTAGCCAAAACACACTTTGCTGTGTCCTTACCCAAATAACTACCAACTAAATGTCTGCAAGTACAATTCAGATCTTGTAGATCTGTCAGAGTAGAATATTTCCGTTTGAGGGGAACTACAACGCTCATCTATTGACACTGCCTGACCAATTCAGGGCTGACTGGAAGTTCAGGCATGTTGCTTAGGGCATTCTCCAAATGCATCTTGAACACTGACAGGCTTGGGGCATCAACCACCTGTCTAGGAAGCCTGTTCCAATGTCTGACCACCCTCAAGGAAGAGAAATGCTTCCTGATGTCCAGTCAGGAAGCGGTGTGAGGCATATGCCCTGCACTAGTCTGTGCTTACTTGACATTTCATGCATGACATTTCCTGCTATTTCTCTTTGATATGGCAAGTCAGTGTCTTTGTCACCTGCATATGGCCCCTTTGGGTTCAGAATGTGAAGTTCAGAAGAATGTACATACTTAGACCTCAAGTTGTTTATGCATGGAGTAGTTCCCTACTTATTGGCAAAGTTGTGATTAGATTCAGTTTGTAAGACACCTAAATCCGTGTGCTTATGGGGAGCTATGTTCTTATGCAATTGTCTAATCTGATAATCAGAAGGATAGAGGTTTAGTTTTTACTAGTACAGCCTAGACAGTGAATCAACTAACAAGCTACTGGAGGTTCACTTCACTCAACTAAACATGAACATCTGTGTTGGTGGAGATTTATGAGACACCCATGTGAGTACGAGAAGCATGACCTGGGCCTTATGGGAAACTCAGCCTCATCTGGAAAGAGACAGATGAAGCAGGATCAAGTGCTTCTTAAATGGTGGAAAACATGTTTAGCAATGGATTTGAGGCCTGGAGGACTAGAGGGTGAGGCTGATGGAGTAATTCAGATCACCTGAAGGAGCTGCCTAGAGCACCTGTGGAGCTACTCCCTTGTCCAGCATAGTTGCTGTGTGTGTTCTGAGATGACACTTCCTATCCAGTTGCATTTGCAGTGGGAAGCAGGTTTCCTTAGGTCTTGTGGTGTAAATTCTATCTCCATGTGGATATCTCAGGTATTTTCAAGTGTCTCAAATATTCTAGATGGTCAATTGACTTTCTTACCTCTCTGCTTCAGGGTGTGAATCATTGCTGTTGATTGAACAACTAGTATTGGGCTTTTGATTCAGTCTCCTAAAGACAGGTGGCATTTGAGTGATACCTGAGATATCCTGGAGTATGCAGGACATGAGTGTGGAGTTCTCTGATGAGACACCAGACCTGTAAGAAACTCATGATCTTCTGGACCTGCAGCTGCAGGCCAGTTGGGATATTGCAGGATATCTCAAAGAGCTCCAGAACTCCATGTTGAGGGAACTGAATCCTGCCCCCACTGCATAGACTGATCTTTTCAAAACCTAGCCAGTGTGTAAACATGAGTATCTTGAGTATCTAGACACTTAAGCGGGGGTCATTTAATCTGAATTACCCCTTACTTTTCCCATCATTTGCAGAAGTAGTTAATTTCTCAGTGAGCATAAGAAGCTCTTTGCTGGGTGATGTTACTGGCTCTGCTACACATCAGTTATGTGTATTCTAATAACACTGCAGTCTGGGAAGTAGTCAAGATGCCAGAGATTGTTTTTGGCTGTTTTTTGTGGCTTATTGTTTCTCTGAGTAATGGCCCTTATCTGCAGGGTATTATTTACTCAAAATAGAAAATCCCTCTGATTATTTGAATGAATTTAGGAATGATTTAGGGGAAAGACATGATGGGGAAAAAAAAGTTAATACACACTTGAGGATTATGTTTCTCTTGCATCTGAATTATATCTATGGCTTTGTGAATTGGTATGCATAGCTAGATAAATAAAATGTTACAGCACTGACTTCTGCAGCTGCACAAGTCCAGAGAGTACTCATTCTTCTGTGTCCCAAGTAATTACATAAGAGTTACTGAAAAGCTGTAGTGGGAAATCTGGTGGATTACTAAACTGAGTATGTAAGAAAATAATTTGTTCTGTGGGTATTGAAAAACCCCAATGCATCTATGCTGCTAGGATTTATGCAAGCTTTCAATGTACGTATTTCACATGCTTTTAATAGTAGTTGGCTTAGTTTAAATTCAGTTTCATAATGTAATAGCTGTTATAAGTTATTTTCCTGGCACCTGTAGAACATGCTAAACCAGATTATAGTATTTTGTATAATCATAGGCTGTATGTATAAATATACACATTAATACTTTAATGGACTCCTTCAACATCCAATACATTTTGACTGATTGCATTGGAGATGAGCAACTATAAATGAAAGCAGCATTTGTCCTCATAAAGTCATCACAATTTTAGTGAGATTTAAATTCTGTGAAAACTGGTGATCATTTCCTTTCAAACCACTGCAAGTATTCTTTAACAAATGTTAAATGTTTAAAGTCACTTGCCGTTAGTTGAAAAAAGCATGCTGAAGCAAAGAAAAACTTTGAACTTCCATCTAGTTAAAAGCAAGTCTTTGTGAACTCAGACCTTAAAAAAGTTCAGGAAGTTCTAAGTAATGACTCAATAGACTTCTATTTCAGTTTCATCATCATTTTTCAGCTCAGGAACTGCCATTAAACACTTTTCTTTCCACTCTTCCCTGCTTTTTGCTGTCAGACCTCTGTAGGATGCTGCTTTCAAGGTTCTGGTCAGTGATGATTCTGTGCAGATGTTACAGTACCATCCAGCCCTCTCCAGCCACATGGGCACTTTCTCTCAGGCCTCCTTTGACTCATGTAACCTCTTTACATTTCTCTTGCTAGCCAGCAAATACTTTTTTTTTTTTTGCTGCTGACTCCCCATAAACCTTTAAAAAAAAATCACTTTTGATTAGTCTGCCCCCAAGCAGTGTACAGACTGTTCATTTGGTCCAGCATCAGCAGCTAAACTTTTACCAGCGTTGGTGAAAAGGTGAGGCAGGTGGGTTTGTAAGGCTGTGGCCTTCATGCAGCTCAGCTGTGGTGGCCCACTTCAGTAAATGATGTGCAGAAGACAGAAGGATATCCCTGGTAGGGTACACATTCAGTACACATGCTGCCTTTTCTTGAGGTGGCCATGAGGGATCAGGAGAGTGGGTCTGGCCGTCAGTCGCTCTTCTCCTGGCAACCATTCCTTGCAGCCCAAGGATTGAAATTTACTCTGCCTCTGCTTTAAAATAACCAGAACAGTCCAAGGTCTGATCTTCTTAAAGATTTAAAAATGGAACTATGTGGCCAGTTGTCCCGTCTGTGACTGTGTGTGACGGCAGGATAAAGTGTATTCCACGTGGTAGCTGCATTGTCTGTCATTAGCCAATGCAGCAGTACTCCCTGTCCTTCAGCATTTGTTAGGGTAGACTCTTGGGATATTTTATTTCTCAGCTGAATTCCTAGTTGTTTCTTCTGGAATTCTTTGGTGATTTATTAAAAAAATAGTGAAATTCCTAGGTCTTAGGTAAGAAAATGGGTGTGGAATTCTTGAAATTTCTGGGACTCATCTGAATCACAGCAAGGGTAAGAGAAGCATGAAGTCTCTGTCCTTAATGCCATGAAGCCATCAATAAGGAGCAAATTCCTCTCTTTGTAACCCATCTCACTGCATATAAAACCTCTCCTGTTGGTGGTTATTATTTGGTAGTTGAACATCTCTTTCAGAGTTTGAGGAGTGGTTGTCAGTACAGCTCAAACAGCTCCAAACCTTTTGTTTGTGCTGGCAAGCCTTTATTTTTATCCTTGTTTTCTATCTTGTGCTACTTTAATTTTCACTTTCTATTTGGCTTATGTTTATCTCTCTGTTATTCTGCATGTGACCTCAGGGCTGTGCAACAAAATGCTTGCTGGTTATCTGGTATGCTGTTTTAGTGCTGTGAAATGACACGTCCCATTTGTGCTAAACGCTCCATTACTTCTGCTGTGTTGTATAAACACACAAAAAAGAGGGGAAAGGGATCTTAGATCCAGATCTAAAATGCATTACTGCTAGGGTTTTGATAAAAGATACCTGGCATGGTTTGATTAGCAAAGTAGAATAATTTCTCCTGTACAATAATTGCTAACTATGCGAGGCAAATAATAAAGCATAAATTAGCAGTGTACATAGGGCAAACGGTATCATAATTCTGCAGACCTAGAAATGCACAAATACTCAACATTGCCATTTTAATGTGTTATGCACCTGTCCCATATTAAGCAATTATTGCATTTCCCAGTCACAGACATGCTTGACAAATTACAGAAATCTGTGGTTAAGTGCAAACCCTTACAAATCTGCATGAGCTATTTCATGTTTCAGTGTTAGTCATTTGTTTTCCATGTCTTAATCTTAACCTCTTGTTTGTGATTAAGCAGCCTGTAAGACAGGTCAAATTGCACACAAGCGTTGGTCTAATCCTTTATTCATGTTGAACTTAGGGGTTTTCTTGCCAGAAAAAGTCTGTTGTTAATCTCTCCATAAAACTTTGCAGCCTTGATGGGTATAAATCTGTATTTTTTACATGTTTTGTTTAAAAAATACAAAAAAAAAAACAACCCAAAAAAACCCCCAAAAAACCAACCAAACAAAAACCAACCAAAACCCCCAGTATCAAGATAAAGAAACACAACAATCCCTGGTGGTTGTTTTAACAGCTTTGATCACCTGGATCTCTGCCTTAAACCAGTGCTGAGCTTCCATTCAGGTCTAGTCAGATTAGTCAGATGTCCAAGACAAAGCCCTTGGTGTGGTCATCACTGTGTTGTGGTGGTTCTCACAGGCTTCAGTGGTAGTCTATTCTGGAGATTTAGAATATCATCTATCTGTGCTCTAGCTGTCAGGTTTTGGAAGAAATTTAAGTTTCCCTCTTCTGAACCTCCAGTGTAATCCTGTTAACTCTGTCTCTTTCCTTGCTGAGACCAAAGTTATGACTCAGTAGAATTTCTGTTAGCTGAAAGTGGCATTTCTTTTCTTTAATTACTAGCACTTGCATTTATTGTCTTTGCTTATTTTGCTTAGGGTTTTTATATTAAAAACCCTAACAACTGATATAAATGCAATTTATCAATTCTGCTGTCCTTGATCCTTTCTTTGGGTCAAGAGTGTGACTTAGAAAGTTAAAGTGACTATAAAGTTATTATTTGGTTCTTGGGAAATAATAAAAAAAAAAAGATTGTTAATAGAGAGCTGACAGCTTTCTCAGGAACAGCTGCTAAGTATTGTTAAGTCTCAGAAATACCCATGTCTAGAAAGATAAAAAGGCATAAAGGCTACTAATTATCTGCAGAGGTATATTTGGAATGCATTTATTCCTAGATAATATTTAGAAATGGATAAATCATAGAGCTACCATAGAATATGCTGTGATGGACCCTTCAGGATCATGGAGTCCAACTCCTGCCCCTGCACAGAGCACCCCAAGAGTCCCACCATGTGCCCAAGAGCATTGTCCAAATCTTCTTCAACTCTGTCAGGCTGTGCTCTGACCACTGCCCTGGGGAGCTGTTCCCGTGCCCAACCACCCTCTGGGTGAAAAATCTTATCCTAAACCTCCACCTCCCCTGGCACAACTTCAGGCCATTCCCTTGGGTCCTGTCACTGTCACCACAGAGCAGAGATCAGGGTCTGCCCCTCCTCCTCCCCTCCCAAGGAGCTGTAACTGCAGTGAGGTCTCCCCTCAGTCCCCTCCAGGCTGAACAGACCAAGTGCCCTCAGCTGCTCCTCATACAGCTTCCCCTCCAGAACTTCACCATCCTTGTGCCTCTCTCCTAGGACTAGCTGCAGTTATACCGGGTGCATTTCAGTAAATTGACCTGGATATGCAGAAGTAGGGCAGGGTTGTTGGGAACACTGATCTTGTAACCAGTCCTTTAGATCTGATTCTTATATTTCTGCTGTCTCTCTCTTTTTTTAAAATTGTATTTCAATGGCGCCTGATTTTTGAAAAAGTGCGTTGCTCTTAGGAAAAATAATCAAAATTTAAAGTATGAATGAAAGAGGATGTGCAAGATCAGGGACTCTGTCAATTATTGACTGCATTACAAAATGTAATTGTCAGCTGTAAAATAACAATGATGTGTTTCTTCTGACCTATCTTGAATTAGATATTATTTTACGTTTTTGTCACAGTCAGTGTGAAACTGAATCTGCGGGAAATTGGGCATAACAGTGTACTTTAGGGACATTTCTGTTTGAAAGAAGATAGTATCATGGTGACTGTTAAAGAGATGTAAGCAGTTTAATGGAAATACATATCAAATCACACTCCAGTAAAGCTCAGTAAAATAATCTAATATAATACTGTTTAGAAACCTTGATACCCACATGTATTAATTTAAAAATGCACTTGCACTGAAAATTTAAATTTGCAGCATTTCTAGGGAAATTGTCTCCCCTGTGAAATTTGGGGAGAAAGAAAAACATTAGCAGTGGTGGGTTACGTTAATACATTTTGAATTATAGAGCATGAAGATTTGCAGTTGTCCATTCAAATGCTGGAAACATGTCTTTAATATTTTACATAATTTCTGCTTTATAAAGGTAATGTTTTTATATATGTTTTGAGACCATTATACTATGATCTCTTTAACCATATATTATTGCTAGGCATCTTGTTGTTAAACCAGAAACTATGTCTGTGTGAAATGAAATCAGCCTTGCCCCATTGCACTGTAAAATCCTGAATCATCTTTTCTGATAAGAGAGAAGAAAAAGAAATATATATTTAGGTAAAAAAGCTTTTCTTTTTTTTTTTTTTTGTACAAACACAGGGATGTCATTTAGAAAGATATATTTTTTAATGTGTTTTTCTGTTAATAAAGGGGACCCCTGTCAGACCCATATGGAAGTGTGCTTTAAATCAGTAAGTCCTCTGGTCTTAGCTAAAAGTCACTTTTCTAAAGTAATTTTTCTAAACAGACTGGGAAACAACAACTTCATTGTGAGTAAAGGGATCAAATGTCACAAGTGCACCTGTACGTTGAGCATGCTGCAAATGCAGATTGAGGCTAGGAAAGAGTTTAGTCATAGAACAAGTGTCAACTTTGGAAAGAAACACATTAGCATTGTGCTGGTACATAGCTGCCCATCTATCACAGTATTCTGTGGTGTTACAGTATTAAATTTTCTGAGCATTACTGTCAAATTTTACCCCAGTGCCTTGAGAGTAATCATCAGTGAGCTACTATATCCTTGGAAATTCTTTGGAGGCTCATCCTAGATCTTTGCTGTATTACTCATTCTAGATCCTGTCAGTAAAATGTGGAATACCTCAGTGGAACTGGCCTCTGGGGATAAAGTCTCTGGGTCTCATTATTGCAATTTCTTTTCAAATAAGCAAGGGAAAGTCAATGGTAACACCTGATAACTCCTGTCAAGTCACTCTGTAGTTCTTTCTCAGCATGAGAAACCATACACATCTGTCCTTGATAATGTGTGCTGGTTTTAGTAAATGTCACATATCCATGACAAAAACAAAGAGGAAAGTTAAAAAGATTTTTCCAAACAAAATATTCTAGAGGCTGGACTTGCTTGCATTTTAAAAGTTTATATTTCTGCTTAGTTTTAGGTATAGTTAGATGCTTCTTGGATCTTATATTCAGAGTGACACAGAAATGCCTTGCAGGAGCATGGGAGGAGAATAAATCTCCATTTTTGTAAACAGTAAACTTAAGGTCTGTTTTCTAGATAGATTGGCTTTTATGATTTGTTTCACTTTTATCTGCCAGAAGGTTTAACTCTTGTGCAAAGTTTCAGCCCTGGTACGTAGTGTCACTGCCCTGAGCAAGCTGTTGTGCTTTTATGATGGCAGTGAGGCAGCAGGTTATTTATAGCTGACAAATCAGTGAAAAGCCACATTAGCTGCTATGAAAACTCCACATACAAATAAGAACTTGACCCCCAGCAAGCTGTCAGAGCAATTTCTGATCCTTTAGCCTAATCTCCCCTTTTGTGGATCATTGGGTAGGTAATAAAAGCATATGAAAGTGCAGAACAAATCTGCTGACTAAACCCCTGCTATTTACTGTGCTGCTTACTTTTGGATTTGGAGTCTAGCTAATAGTTTCAAAGGTTGCTACATATTTTTCTACTTTATCTCGCTCAAGTTACTAAGTGAAACGGGAAGTTAAAATGCATGTGAGAAATTTCTATGGCTCATAACTGCTATGTCATCTCTGTGAAAGGCAATCAGCATTACAGCCCAACGCTGGAACAGTGATGTTTATTTAAGAGGATTGGTGGCCAGAAATAAGCCACAGTGTCTAATCAGACACAGGCCCTGCCTGGGCAGCCAGCCACAACAGCGTTTATTGCGTGTGCATTTCTCATAAGCAAAATGGCCACGTACCGAGGCGGGTGCATGTGAAGTCTGGAAGAAATTACAGTGGAAACAGCAGCTCTTAACTTTCTGAGGAGGATTTAAGTTTATTTAAATATATGGGAATGAATGAAACTGTGTGGCTGTGAGTTACAGACAGCCAAATGGGGAATGTCTGTGGATGTGTGAGGGCTGAGAAGGAAGAACAGTATTTAGATCCTGCCAAAGCTCCCTTTAGTCCAGATAAACATTCCCCTGGAAGAAAATATTTCAGAAGAAAAAGGAGAAAGAAATCAACCGAGGTGGGATCAGATTCAGTGCACGGTAAAGAAAATGAAGAGAAAAGACAGTGTGAAGTGGAGATTGCAGAAAACACCGAGATTCATCCCAAGGGTGTGGGATTGGCTGACTTCCTCCCCGGGAGAGTGACAGTGGCTGGTAATGCTCTGCCTGTGAGTACAGACCTTTCAGTTGATATTGCTAAAGCAAAAGTTTTCTCGGGAGAAGCAAAGAGCGATTCTCTTTGTGGGGAGAGCGTTCATGGTGATTATCAGGGGATCGCCAAGTCTGATGAGACAGACACACAGTTAAAGGAACAAGACAAAAGCAATTCAGAGGAACACTGTGCATGGAAAAGGAAATGTTCACAGGATGATAACAGGAGAGAATTAGCATTCCTGGAGAAGTCCGGTTGTCTTTGTTATAGAAAAGGAACTACTTTGGATTCTGCTCTCCACGTTATAGGCAGACAACGTGAAGCAGCTGAGTTAAATGTAACTTCTTGCAGAGTCATTGAAAATGTTTCAGAAAGCAGTAAATCTGAAAAGTTGTATCATTTTCTTTCTCAAAGTATAAGTGATCCGTTACTTGAACAAAAGAGGTTTTATCCTGATGCTGTACTTTCCCATTTGCCAAAAGAAAAGGCATTATTTGGCATTTCACCAAACAGGAGCGAGGTAAATATTTTGATACAGTGCATTAGCTTTGAAAGTTAGCTGGATATGTATTTGAAGAATAATTTTTGTATTACAAAAATATCTTCACTATGCTGTGTATGAACCTTTTACCACGCTATGATACTGTGGATATTTGTAGGACAGAACATATCACTTGATCTTTTTCAAAGGCTCTCTATAACTCTATACTTTAGGACTATTGATATATTCTTAGCCTATTTTTCTCTCCATAGTTTGATCTGCTTCCCAATTTAAGAAAGAGATTTTCATGTTAAAGTGTTGCTAGAAGGTGGAGTGAGTTTTTAGAGTTCTCATTCAGTATCTGCATTTAATTTTCTTACCACCTCTTCATGGTCTTGTAAGTCCTTTGGGTTTTGTATCAAGGAAAGGAATAGTTCTAATTCTCTTCAGTTATGGCCGGTAGGAACTGAAGAATGATAGAGCTATGTAGGCAGCCTGAAATAGAAGAAGTGAACATTAATCCTGTTAATAGCACTTTGCACTTCTTTTAAAGGATCTTTCATTCCAAACTATCTAGATGAGCTATTAATATTAATTATTAAAATTCCATCTTCCTCTGAGGGTAGGATTATTTTGTTTTCACAATAAAAGAAACAAAAATGCAATCTTAGCTGCAGAATATCTGAAGGAAAGCAAAGTTTTGGTAACCATGCTTACCAATTCAATCCATATTTCCAGTTTTGCCCCACCCATCTTTGGGATAACTGAAATATGTCAGCCAAATGCTGATACCAGGATCTGATCCAGAATGGATCCCCCATGCTCAGTGGGGACATCTGAGTGGAGACAATCTTTCAGTTGAGTGAGCAGAGGGAACGGGCATATGCCAAAGGCATTCTTTCCAGCAAAGAGCTAACTAAACATCTTTTGCTTATATAATTTACTTTTCTAACAGGAATCAAACAGTACTTTGTCTGAGCTTGGTTTTTTAAACATAGATAACACACCCAATTACGACACGCAGTTCACAATAGTACAAATAACCTCCTAATACACACAGAGATCTTTGCCCTCTTAATCTTAGCTGGAATTCAGGAACAGCTTAGGAATGTTCTTTGATTTGTACAAAACATCACTGCTGAGTAAGAGGGTCTGAGCCCTTGTCCGTTCAGCTAAGCATGGCTACTTTTTCCTGAATAATGAAAGTAATGCAGCTTCTAATACTGCTGCACTAATTACTCCAACTAAGTGTATACCCCTTGTTACCACAGAGGAAGGGAGAAAAAAAGAAGATTTCTGTTGAGCACCTACATCAACTGATATTGAGAAAACATTCCATGAATGTGAAACTATTGACACATCAGGTGAAATGCCTCAGTTGCTAAAATCTGTTCACTTCCCTTTTCTCAACCCAAGATTCTCAGTGTAAGTAATTTTAAGAACACCAAGGTTTGACCTCTAAACAAAACCAGGAAAAACTAGATTTCAGACTTTAATTACTGTACAAACTCACCATCAGTTTCCTTCTGATTGTTTTTGAGAACTAAAAAAGCATTCTAATGTCTTATATATCTGTCTTTTTTATACTAATTGAAGCTGGTATTTATAAGAGTTTGCAAAGGTCCTGTTACTGGCCTGAGCTGGCACACAAAGTTTGTAGTTAGCATCTCAGCTTTACCATTTTCTGTACTGTAATTACAGAGATCAGCAGCCTTCCCTTACCTTATGGACTTACCTGTACTGTGATGTACTCCCAGCTTAGACAGTACCTCAGATGTGGCTGATAATTGAAAGCAGGTTGGCTTTTCAAACTGAGAAGCAGACACCAGAGGAAACTCATTGGTACAGCTGAATAATTTGTACTGTAACAAAGATACAACATTTTGCCCTCTGAAACAGTACGGTCCCCTCTACTGAAATGCATCCTTTGAGTTTCTTGCTGTGGCATGGTTTCTTATGCACCTAAAAAATTATGATTTTGTGTTCAAATATGAGCAACTCCATTACCTCTGTTTTCCTGATTACAGAACTCAGCTTAGAGGGACCTGCTGAAGCATTGCTCTTGGTTACTCATTGATAGCTTTGAGAGAAAAGTTTCTTGCTTTCTGCTGAAGCCTAATAAGCATTTCTCAGGTCATAATGTGGCCTGGGAGAGAGAGGATACACCAGAATCATGCATCTCTAGCTCATTATAGACTTTTGTGCAGTTTAGTACATTATGTCAAGTTTAGTCTTGCTTCAAGCCATTTAGAATAAGATGGAATCAGAGGGTAGACTTCTTACTATCTGTATCAGTCTTGTTCTTCTGTTTGCATTGTGAAAATGAATTGCAGAAATACAGCATCGCTGTTGATCTCTTGGAAAAATCTTCTTCAGTCTGCTCTGTTCTTTGGGCTCCAAACTGCATCACTAAAATCAGTGCAAGGAAAGAGCTTGAGGCTTTTTGCTGTTTGGATTTTGTATACTGTGTGATGCAGGGGGAATTTACAGGCTGAGAAAAAGCATGTGCAGTGGCAGAAGTGGACACGTTCTCCCAGTTATAAGCAAGAGAGAGTATTTAGTGCCAGTTAAGTGCCAGTTAAGACTCTGATCCTGAAATAGAAGGGCTGTATAGAGAATTACCTCCATTGCTTTTTCTTGCATAACTTTTAATTCACAGGCTTTGAGATAATTTTGAGAACTGGATCCCTGGCAAACAACTGCTCAAACTCATGCAAATGCTGTAATTCGTTCTTTCCACGCTTAAGGAACAAATGTGCTCTACTTAAGCAGTTTATAGTGAGCAAATGATAGGCTTGTGGGATACAAAAGGTTCACACAAACTCTGCTTGGAAGGACTAAATTTTATGAGTAGAAGATTTGATTTCCCCTTAGTTTATTTTCTGTTCTAGCATTCTTAGTTTAATAGTCCTTCTGTTTTTCTCCTATGAGAAATGATGTTAGAAATATTGATGATAATGCATAGTAAGTTGATAAGTATCTCTACTGTCCTTATGCGATTATCAAAGGAAAGATGGGATCTCTCCCTTTCTCTTCCACCTTATTTTGTTGTGGTAGTATTTTACTTGTTAAGAAATTTTAAGTTATTAGGGCATCTTGCAAACTAGAGCTCATATTTGTAGGTGTAATAAAATACAACCATTTGACTCATTGTTTCACTTAGAGTATTTCTACTTCACTTAGAGCATTTCTAATTTTAAAATACTATTTCAATGTTTATTAGAAAGTCCAAAATGTTAGCCCTGAAGGGTGAAATACTTTATTTAGAGAACAGAAGTACTCAGGCTGTTTCAGGTCTCAGGCTGATGTTAATGTTCCTTAACCTGTAGTGAAATGGGCTACCTCTATGAGTGAAAAGCCTTTTCCTTTCTCTTCAGATGGCTAACTAGGGTGCTTGAAAGATTTTGGATCAAAAACCTGTTGATCTTTGTGTAATAAACTGAATTAATGTTTTAGCCATCCAAAATTTCAACTGTGAGCTTCCCTAGTAGTCATGTTCAGAGTAAAAGTTCTCCTTGTGTTTGTGTCATGACTAAAATGTTGCTTATATCTAACAACAGATACTAGTACAGTCTTTAGAAGTTACCTTGCTATTTGAAATTACTTGTTTCCAGAGGAATCAAATGTGCACTCAAACATGCTGTGTCTGCACTCTCTGCAGTCTGAAGTGCACAGAGCCACCCCTGCTTAATTAACCGTGAAGGAGGCTAAGGGTTTGAACTCAGCAGTAAGGAGGGGCCATTAGCAAATTGCATTGTTAGCTTGCTCATGTTAGAGTATATTAAAAAATCTGATAATTAAGGATTACACACAGAGGAGTTTCTGAAAATGATTGACAAAAATATAGGTTTGGGTTTGTTGGGCTTTTTTTATGCTAGACATCTGGCACTTGGAGATGACATCATCTCTTTCAGAAGCGCTGTCCGGATAAGCAGTATATGGTTGACTTCATTTACATTGTGATCTGGTTGTTCTGTGATGAATAGAAACTAAAGCTACTGAAAAAACATT
The DNA here is from genome assembly GCF_963513975.1 of Fringilla coelebs. NCBI lineage: Eukaryota > Metazoa > Chordata > Aves > Passeriformes > Fringillidae > Fringilla > Fringilla coelebs. The sequence continues at coordinate 25,645,385 of NC_140030.1, read as the reverse complement.
TAGTTTGCTTTCTTGCTTTGAAATACCAAACAATAAAGCTAACCCACAGGAAAATCTTGCACTACAGCTGAGTTCCCTGGTTTTTTACAAGAAAACTTTCAGAGTGATTACAAGTTGGTCTTTTGTCACATTGTATTTTCTGTTGTCTTTACAGACACATCTCATCCCATCTGTATTTCATTCAGAAAATACTCTTTGCAGGATTTGGATACCTAGAAACATACAAATGATCACAGCTGCAGGTGTTCTCTATTGTGTTTTGAACAAAATAAAAGGGGGTTTTTCCCTTTTGTTTGGTCTTTCTTAAAAATGTGCTGAAGCTGGAGACAATAGGATGCAAAAAATGGTGTCAGGTTATTTAGGGGCTAGTTGAACAGTTAAAATTGTTTTGCTTTCTAGCATTGGTATTTGTATTTTTCCCTTATGCAGATCCAGCAGATACAATGGCCTGTGATAGGTATCGAAAGGACTGCATTCACAACTTGTGATTTTGGCTTACTTGAATAGAAAGTAATGTAATTGTTTTCCCCTACATTAAGTTTATTTATAATTTACTGTATAGGTGTAAATGCTCATCATTCCCTGAAAGTATGAGAGATGGTAAAGCAGAAATTGCAGTGAGCTCCATTGCCCTGACATCTCTAAGGGTCTTCCTATAGTCCCCTGCTTCCCAGTGCTTCCCACCACCTTGTCTTAGTCCATGACATAGCAACATCAGTAGGCAAGCTATACATCATTCCTGACACTGTGATTTTGTGGCTCTAATGTGAGAAAACCCCATAATTTCCAGCCTAGCCTGTTGGAATTTCCCCTGTCAGAGGCCAGACAGAAGATATCTTTGTGTGCAGGGATTCTGAGGCTGGGAGAACTTATGACCATCCCATCTGACCTCATGGGTGTAGCTGCCTGGTTTATGCTAGAACAGGATTGCTGGAATTGGCATAGCTCAATTTACAGCTCTTCTGCAGCAAACTCAAGCACTTGGGGCTGTCTGTGGGCAAACCTGCCCTGGGCTGTGGCTCAGGCTGGCTCTGGAGCCAGAGCACCCCTGTGTCTCTGCAGTGCTGGGTGTGTGCTCAGTGCAGTGCCGGGGAGCAGCCTCCTCCAGGGGGGCTCACAGAGGTGCCTGTTGTCTACCCACAAGCTGTGGCATTGCCTCAAGCCCTCTTGCCTCTGCCCAAGCAGCTCTGCCTGCTTTTTGTAATGGCTGAGCTGCATATTGTGGTACATGGGTTTCTATGTAGTTCATAATAACACCTTATATTGTCTCTTGTTACAGTAAGTGGTAAAAGGCAGTCACTTAGAACAATGGAAACATGCTATAGCACTTCTTTTGTCAAGGAACATCTTATTTTTCTTCCTTTTAAGAGTTTACATTGAGTACAATTTCTGTAATATGAGGTACAAACAATACATGTGCAAATTAGGGAAAAGTCTGCTTTGTATTTATGCTATAGTAGTTTTCCAAGGAAACTGACTGAACTTCATTAAGGGATGATCTAATGTACTATAAACTAGTGTTTGAATTTAAAATTCCCAATACTTTCCTGCTTTCCCTGATAAGGAGTTGATAATCCTTAGATAATACAAAAATGAACCTTCTGGATCAGACAAAATTTCTTTTTATAATCCTTCAGTCTTTTAGTCCTAAAATTAAAATTCCTAAAATACTTCTCAGAAAATTTGTCTTAAAACTGTTATCAGTTTTCACTCAGAATGACTGTTTTGTTACTGAATTCCAGAACATGTACTATAAATCAATTTGTTTCAAGAGAGGAATTTCATAGCTGTGAATAATATGAATATGGTATAAGTGTGACTATATACATATAAAACATATTGCATTTTATATATACTTATATAGTATTTTACATATTAGTTGTCATACATAAAAATAGATTGTATTATCAGCATAAATAAAGAGTTAAGTATTTTGCATTATGCATTAGTATTATATTGTACCCAGAAATTAAGAGACTGAGAACTGGCTAATTGAAGAAAACTGGTGATTTTGTATTTCATATTGAACGTACTAAGAGTGCATAAGGATAAGACATTAAAGAATATTAATACAGTACCTGAATAATAATTGTATTCATGTATGCAGATACCAGACAATAAAATCTCCAGCAATAGAGAGTGATTTTTCTGCAATATTTTAAAATATTCTTATGGATTAGATGTAACTGTAATTTTTACTTTAACTTTGTTTTAGATATCTGATATCCATGTTACTGGGGAGTCAGAGGACATGTCTGCTAAAGAGAGACTGCTCCTGTGGTCACAGCAAACAACAGAGGGTTATGCTGGAATACGCTGTGAAAATTTCACTACCTGCTGGCGCGATGGAAGGTTATTTAATGCCATCATTCATAAATACAGGCAAGTACTCTGTTTGCTCCCTTGGAAAATGTTAATTACAGCATTTTAATATACAGAGAGAGATGGCTCTATGGTTTATGCTGTAATAGAGCTGCAGCTGTGGAGATGACACTGACTCTTCCTCGGTGATTTCCTGCTCCTTGCAGCCAAAGGATGCCTTGTTAACTTTTGCATGTCCCTCCTTCCTTAGAGAAGTATTTCCAGGAATCCTGTACATCTTTCATGGGGCATGTTCAAGCTGCTAGGAAGTATGTTTCCAGAATTCAATCTTTTCCACAGTCCTTTTTTGTCATACTGATGTTTAAGTGTAGGCAGGGCAGAGGCAGAACTGATCACCAAAGCTCAAAACTGCACTGCTGGTGAAAGCCATCATCTACTGTATGATTGTATGATATGTCTGAGATCCCTGTCTTCTTCCTTGTGTGACTTCACCCTTGGATGGCCCTGGAGTGTAGAGCTTCTTCAGTGTTTATGTGTGGAGCTCAGACCTACTCTGAGATGCATTTCCTGTATTCTCATGGAAAATGTGACCAGCTGGCTTGAATGTTGTCAATCTGAGAAGGGATTTGTGCTTTTGTGACCACACTCTTACAAAGTTAAGCAGATATTGTAGAATCACTGGTGGCTGTGACTAGAGACTAAAGGTACAGGATATTAACTTGAAATACAGCTGAAAGTGTCTACTGACAGGACAGGATTTCTGATTCTGGATTCTAAGTGAGAACTCTCTCTTGACAAAGCTGGCTTTGGCATCAAGCTTGTCAGAGATTTAATCACTGATGTCCTTACAGTCCTCTTTGGTTGGTGATGTGTCTTCTTTATTGTGTATTTTATTGGTTCCTGAATTGACTTAGAAGGTTTGTGTCTTAGAGCACCACGTGGGAGAGTATTCTGCCTGCTGGGTTAATCAGTGTGTACTAACTTGTCCTTCACTGCACGAGGCTTTCTGGGTTTATCATAGCATAGTTTGTACTCTATGCCCTGGAGCATATAATAAGGAAGTTTAAGGGTACATGATTTCATTGGTATAATTTGAAGGAGTGTCCCCAGTAAAGGCAAATTGGGTGGTTTTTTCTTGCACATCCAGTGGTGATGTAGAGCCTGGAGTAGATTATTTTGGTTTTGGATTTCCTCTTGCGGGACCACTTGGCCCACCACAGAAGGAGGTCTAGATGGACACAACATACATGTTATCCTTATGGGGATTAGGACAGTAAAGTGAAATGGGAGACAGGTGCAGCCTTTTCCTCACAGGCTGTGTATAAAGGCTGCAAGCATCATGCACAGTGCTCAAAGTCCCTGAGAAGCTGACTGTGGCTGTGCAGAATTTCATGGTAAAATGAAGCTGCATCTCAGTCAATGAGGTTGTTTTCTGACATGCTTCTGTTCTGGGTAGCTGGTCAGGGAGGAGGTGCATGCCAGCTAGAAAGTCTCTTTTAGTAACATTGGCAAGACAAAAGGAAATAGCTGGCAGAGGACGAAGCTGTTTTACTTGGGACAGAAAGACCAAAGGAATGAACATAGCACAGGCAAGTATTTGAAAAAATAAACAATATGAAAGATACAGAGGGATTGGACAGAGGGAAAAAAAGGAAGGAACTTAATGAGATGGAGTAATGGAAAATATTTCCCAGAGCTTCTTCAGAACCTTGTATCTCTTGCATAGGGCAGTGTAGCCTTCACTGCTCAAGCAACTGGTAATTATGGTACAGACCAGTTAATAAATAAGGAAAAACTTGAATCCTGTCCTCCAGCTGTGCAAATGTTAATACCTTGGGATATGACTGGATTGCTTTGTTGGATTAGTGTTTCTGGCATTGCCCCATGAGTTTCATTCACAGTGTTTCAGCAGGGAAGAACAGGCACCTTTGACTCCAGTGTGTTGCACAAAGCAAGTGATTCAGTGACCGGGGAGCAGAGTCCCCATTTTGTGTGCTTCTGTGCCAGTTTCCATTGAGCTTAACTTCTTTCTGTAAACACAACTTCACCTAAGGATTTTGTCCTTCCCAGGAATGTTTACCAACCTTATCTAATGTGTTTTTGCTGTGAGAAGTTACAGGTTGTTGGATTCCATTTCAAATGGAATGAGAGTGAGATTCTTCCACTGATTTCAATGAGTTTCTATGTTTCTTTTCTTTTTTGTTTTGTACCGTTAAAACAGAGATAATGATTTCCAGCTATTGCTCACAAGAGAGGAATGATCTTCCCAAACAGTCATCTGTTATTTTTAACTATATTTTTTTACTCCAGAGACCTCTTTTAATGCTTCATTTGTCTTCTGAGCAATAAGTAGGTAAAGCACTAAAAGATCTGCACAATTTTGGCAGTGATTCTCCATTTGCTCTGTTTGTCTGTTTAAGTAGCTCCCAGTTTGTGTCAGGAGCTGGTCTGAGCCTCCTGTGGGTGCTGCCAGCTGGTGTGCTCCCCCAGGGTGGATGACCAGGTGTGCCTGCTTGGGTGGTGGGGTGGGACCGTGCTGCTGCCACTGCGGAGCACCCCCATGGGGGCACAGCTGTCAGTTGTGTTGCAGCCCCCTGCATCAGGTGTGCTGTGCTCACTGGGGATACTTCTCTGCAAATGGGCCACAGGGCTCTTCAGGTGGGACATGACTTCCAGTCCTAGAAGGGTTTCAATTGGGCCCAGACCTTGTTTTAAGGGCATGACATTTAGTGCTATGACAGTGAAACCCAGAGGGCTCAAATACCCAGGTTTGTGTCTGGAACTGCAGTTGTGCTGAGCCACAGTAAGCTGGGTGCTGGATGGAGGGCACGTGCCTGCTCATATAAGTCCAACATGATCCCTGCAGTCAGTGACCCATGAGATAGGGAGATGTCACTGTTCAGTTCCAGGTGACAGGATAGGAGTGGCAGGTCATAATTACCTCCTCTCCAGGCATATGTGATTTTTTTAAATTGCAAGTACATACCAGCTTCAAGACTTCAGGAGATTGCTGAAGCTGTGAAGGGCTGGGCGAGGGGCTGGGCTGTGACTCAGCTGCCAGCAGGCAGGGAGCCTCTCCCTTCAGCAGAACTGGCAGCCTGCCCTCTCTTAATGGCAGGTTAGAATTGTTTCTTTTGTTCTTCTGTCTTGACAGAGGATCTTAGCACCTTTTTGTGCAAGCAGGCTGAGATTTGTGGTGCAGAACTGCAGGAATAGTGCATGGATATGCCATGACTCCCTGCTCCCCCAGGAAACATGAGAGATACTCCATGAGGCTGGGATTTCCCTGTCATCACTGTCATACCCACTGCAGCATCTTGGTGCACATTGGTGGCCCAATGGGTGACCCAGGTTCTTCCCTGTCCTTCCTGCACCCGCAGCTGTGCTGGCAGTGCTCCATGTGCAGTGTCAGGCAGGGATGTGGGCAGTGTACAGGTGCTGGAGCTCACACACCAGAGTCACTCACCCTCTCCCCTGAGCAAATGCAGGATATTTGTTTTTTGTCCCCTTGAGCAATGAGGGTTAGGTTGTCAGAGCTTCTCATAAAGGCCTTCATTTACTTTCTCTCTTACTTCTATTAAGAGTATGAATGACTTGCCAGTGATTTTGTAGTGCTCTTTAAATCAAGGAAAGTAATTTTATGAATAATGGAAATGAGAGGAAAATTTTGCTTTATTTGAGGTACTTGGATCCATATACCACTTGATTTTTTTTCCCACCACCAAATTTAGAAAAAAGTAATTTTTTTTCTATGTGAGAAGATTCCTTATATTTTCAGCAGTTTGCAGTGGTCCATGTTTATAGGGTAAAACTGAAGATTGCTTGGCTGAAATTTTGAAGAAAGTTTCCATTTACATCCTGTACATGGTTAAATCCCTGGGAACAGGACTTCACAGTGACCTCAAGGACTGCCTTGGGGGGGCTTCATTGCAGGCCCTGGAGTTTGGTTTAATCAGAGAATCAGAATGGTTTGGGTTGGAAGGGACATTCAGGATCACCTAGTTCCAACCTCCCTGCCATGGACAGGGACACCTCCCATTGGACCAGCTTGCTCAGAGCCCCATCCAGCCTGGCCTTGAACACTGCCAGGGATGGGCATCCACAGCCCTGGGCCACGTGTTCCAGTGCCTCATCACCCTCACAGAGAGGAATTTCTTCCTAATGTCAAATCTAAACCTACTCTCTTCTGTGGGAATACTTGTCCTTACACAGAAGGACCAAATCCAATGATAACATTAAAAACTGTGTTTTAATACTGGACATTAACCAGATTTGTATTTATGTTTAAATATATAAGCTATCACACTTATGGAGGTTTTTTTAACCTCCACAAGTGTCATAGCTTATATATTTTCAGATATGTGCTCAGGCCTTTAGTGAAAGCTACAGATACACTCAGGAGATTCAAGAGTATGCTGTATGTCTCATCTGTTATATCATTTGCCTTTTATAGCTTAATTTTTCCTTGAAGATGTATGCTATTTTATTCAATATGCTGTGTTGGAAGAAATCTGACTTCAGGCAGTTTCAAAATTATGTGATATTTCTTTTGTGCCATTATATAGTATGTAGCAAAAACCTGAAAGCCAGACTTTTCAGTTGGAGGCAGACTTTAATCAGGGTGTAATGCCCAGATTTTTTGGAGATACTACCACCTACACCCTGGAATCTTCATTCTGAAGCATTATCACCTTAAGTATTTCTAGTCACTAGGCTGTTTTGGGTAAATGCTCTTGATTTTTTTGTTGTTGCTGTTGTTTGTTTCTTTTTTTTTTGTTTGTTTGATTGTATTTGGATTTTGGTGGTTTTATTTTTTGGTGGGGTTTTTTTTAATTTATTTTTTGTTTTGTTTATTTTTGCTGTACCTGCCTTTTGACCAGAAAGAAGAAACACTAATTTTTTAGAACTGTATACCAGTTATATCCCCTATATATATAAACAGTTTTTTTTCTATATAGAGTGAAAACTGCTCTTATTTCAGTAGGAGTCATATGCCAGATGAGAGCTAGTAATCTAAATTATAGATCTACATTGCACTTGGCACATGTATTTATTTTACAGCACATTCAGATAAAAAGTTATACCAAAGTAGCAAACCTATTGTTTTGATCTCAGACTGCTCTGAACCTTTGATACATAAGGACTACAGGAAATTTTAGTTAAAAACTGTCTGAAATGGAATTTAAGAAACAGTAAAAATAATAGCTGTAACATTTACTGTTAGCTGGCTCCATTAAGGACAATGGCTGTTGATATTCAGAAAACAGAATAATTGTCACAGACTAACAACCTTATTTTCTAGAGAAAAAAGATGAAGCATAGAGGATAGGATCAGATTAATATCACAAATGTATGTTTTTTGCAAAAATGTGCGCCCTCCTTTATACATTTTATTTTTCTATTCTCACAGCTTTTACAGTAAAGGTTATTTTTGATTTTAGCATTTACAAAGGAATTCCAGGAAAAGCATTGTGTTCTTGTGTAGCTAGATAATAGCATTTCATGAGTAGCTTCAGTGGTGCCTGTATGGTGATAAATAGCATCTGTCCAGGAAGCCCTGCAAGCTCAGTTCCCAGACAAAGACACATTTTTAAGTTCTAGTCTCAGGTGTTAGGTCTGTTCTAGGAAATGAAGTGGGTCCAGCCCCTGCTTTCCAGCCCTGAGGGTAAGTGGTACAGCAGGGCTTGATCTGCTTGGGGCTGAGCTCTCCCTCTGCCCCAGACAGGGTGCAGCTCCTTTGGATCTCTCCTGGGTCAGTGCTGCCCTGGGACTGGGCTCCTGTATTGCCTGGCGCAGTGAGTGTGCTCCCAGTGGGCCACAGCCATGCTATGGGAAGGATGGGAACTAAAGGCCATGGGACCTTGGTCTGCCTGCTCTACACTCAGACAGGTCCAGCTGTGTCTGGACTTCCAGGTGGATGTCAGCAACCACAGAAAATGTGAAAGAAGGGATAAAATGTGCTCAGGTCAGGCAGCCATGTGACAAGCACGCAGGACTGTAGTATACATGTGACAGGTTTAAGACTAGGAAACAAGTGAGGTTATTTCATGTAATGCTGTTCCAAGGCTTGCCAAGGCCACATGCAGACAGTTTCTATAAACTTTGGCACCACCTAGCAAGGATTAGAAATGCTTTAAACAGGGAAGGTGGTGATAGAGTTAAAAGGGGTACATTTTGAGCACGATAAAAATGTTTTTACTGTATTAAAAAATTTCTGTTAAACTAATACAGGGATTTGATACAGAGGAGCTTTTGCTACTGCTAAACTTTGTGCAAGACCTTAATGAAACCTTAAAACTCCAAAGCCTGTGGTTTTGTAGCTGCATTCAGTGTAGAGAGTGAGTGAGGAGATGGCTACTGTTCCCAGACACAAGAGGGACAGAAGATAACAGTGAATGCAGCATGGAAGAAATGTAAGTACGTGGAGTGCTTCATGGGGGAGGAAGAGGAATGGAAGCTGCAGTGTGTTCCCAGAGAAAGCAGCAATGTAACAGGTCCATAAATGCTAGATAAAGTGAGACAAATCTTCCAGGGTCACAGTGCTTTGCTTTGAAATGTTGCTGTCATCACTCAGTATGCTTTCAGAATTGTGCAGTGGATGTTTTTCTGAGTGTGGTATAGCATGGAGTAAGCTAGGTTGATGCCTGCTAAATAACTGCTCTGGATTGGAACAAGCTGTTTCAGCCTTACCCAGGATGATTTGCTGTGTATGTATAGTTGGTTGAACACTAAGCTCCTGGCCAGCAGTGCATGTGGCATCCCTCTGATGTTAAAACATGTTGCAACTGCTCAGGTACTGACTTGAACACATTCCTTAAGGGGAGGGATAATACTGCTTCAATTTGCAGAAACATGTTGAACACCCTTGGGGAATGAATGAGAAAGAAACTAAATATTACACAGTGTCAAGCCTTAAAATGCTAGGGGATAAGTTTTAAATGAAGAGATTAGTTAATTTCTGCTGGTTTTGGCTTGCTGTTTTGTGACTTGTACTTTTCTGGAACCCAGCTTTAACACAAAGAAAATGTGACTTTGGTTGTGTTGCACCCCCTTTCCACGCACCTCATGGTGGTTCCTACCATTTTCAACAGGTTTTGTTGTGTACAATAAATGAACTCTGTGTCGAGAATTGGCAATTTGGGAAAGCATAAATGGCATTTAGGATGCTTAAAAAGCTTTAAAAATAATACATCTTTAAAAAACACTTAAAATAATAAATATATTAAATAAAAATATTTTTTAAAAATAAAAAATGCTTTTAATATTTCTTGCCTGAGTATATTTCTAATGGATTTACAAATAGCAAGTTACCTAACCTGGAGCTTAATTGGATGTACTCAGAAGAATTCTGTGATGGCTCTTGGTAAAGGCGGTATTAAAATAGTACCAGAAGCATGCCTGAAATTTTAGCATCATGTTGTGGTGGTGGTTAGCCTTAGTGGGTATTAGATGGATGACTTCCAGCCAGTTGGGTTGATTAATTTCAGATCTGGACTTGAAATGATCTCTGTGTATATTGTGCTGAATTCTACCACTAAGTAACAGCTGAATAACAGTTTTCTTTTTGCTGTAACTCATAAAAAACCCCAAACTGTGATGATATGAAAGCTTTTGTCATTTTAATGGGAATAAAACATAAAGTAAGACCTTGTGTTGGAAGGCCTGTTTTTTTAATTCGGGTTTCATGTGTTTTGTACTCTTGGATTGGCAAAGACCAGGACACCTAAGGGTGTCAGAAGTCTTAATCCAAAAGGATGTGGGGTCTGAGCAGGGGGGTCTTATGTGCCAGTGATAAATCACATAGGGAAATGTCTTGGTCTTCAGGGAATGCCTTTGGCAAATTTGTGGCACATGGAGAAATGGTTGCCTCCAAGACAGGACAAGGAGCCTTTGGGAAATTGTTTGAACTCTTTACAGTACCTCACTATTCTTCTTTATTGGTAACTGTACTAATCCCACTGGGAAGCCAGTCTGTCAAGCAGCCACTAGTGTGGTCTGGAGGGCATATTCTCAGGATGCAGAACAGAAAAACATTTTAGTTGTGTTTGTTCATTGTCTTTTTGGTTCACAGTTCAAGGAAAAGTGCATTATTTATGATGATTTTTGTAGATTGCATGGTATGGGTCAAGGCTATGAATGATGAGCCTCATTCCCATTTAAATTTTATCATAGCTAAAAATTGCTGAAGTTGCTGTAGCATTACTGGTTTTGTAATGATGGAAACAGCTCTTAGTACTAAGAGGGTGTAAAAACTGATTTTAAAGTTAGTGAAAGGACTAACATATCTTTTCTAGTTTCATTCATGTTTGTACTGAGTTTGAAACCTGAATTGCAAACTTACTGTCAAGTTGTGCTTAGGGTTTGTTTTGCATGGCTAAAGATGAGCTCCACATTTAACTAAAAGATCTTTGATATTGCAATGCCATAATTGTGTATTTACCTAAATGAATTGGTATGGCAAGTTTCAGGTAAAGTTTTGCAGTGCTAACAAAGGTAGGATAGGCAGCTTCAGTAGGTTTCTTAAATTCAGTGCTTGTCAAGTCAAGGGCCTGCTCAATAGAAGGAATTACCTGAGTTAGCCCTTTATATTGTTAGGGGATTAATTAATGTTAGGGCACCTGACAGTTTTTGCTTTCCTTATTCTAAGTGCAGTTAAAACATTCATTCTTTTTCTGTGGGAAGTCTTGATATAATATGTTGGGATATCTGAAGAATAGACATGCATCTGTAAATACTGTGCCCTTGTTGTACTATCCTTTGCAATTGTTTTTTTCAGTTTTATTCATCATATCTGAAAATTTTGATATAAAACTATGAAGCAATAAGCAAAAGAGAGCTGAAGAGTTCAGATCACATGAGAATTTTTCTGCTCTCAAGGAATTAAAAGGGTGTTTTTGTTCATCTTTATAGAGGCACTGAGTGAAATCTCTAGAGATACATAAAATCATGTAGTGCAGGCATTCCTGTCATACCAACAGAAGAGGACAAAAAGGATAAAAGGCACAATGATCCTATTAACAGAGTATGTAATTGAGGCTGGGGACCTGTGGAGATTTAGAAAAGATTTTGCCATGTAAACAAACAATATGCAGAGCTGCATGCAGCAGCATGCTTTTTTTGTTTATCACAGTTGTAAGGATAAAGTGACAGTTTTCTAATTGAAATCTTTGATTTTCTCTGAATTCTGAACTGTTGCCTAACTTCAGTGACATCACAGCTCAGCTTCACCCAGTGCTTTGATGCACTGGGGTATTGTTTTTGATTTTTTGATTCCTTTCTTTGCAATGTTTCTGTTATTAACAAAAACCTCTAGAATTGATGATTTTTTTTGTTTGTTTGTTTTTAAATTTTTTTTGATGACTGTATATTCTGGTGTGGTCTTTCATTTGTTCTAGTAATCCTTCCATCCCCAATAAAGGCAGGACACTTTTTGGCACCCATCCTTTTCATTTTTCTGTGCACTATGAAAAAAAGTTTAACTTCTATAAGCACTTTCCAATTAACAGCAGTGGAAAAGCTAATTGGACTGTAGTGACGTGGTACACTTCACTCTGCATCTTCAGTTATGTTTTTTTGAGAGTCCTGCTTGAAAGTGTCTGTGAGTTAGTGTTTCAACTAAATATAAGCCAAGAATGAAATATCCTTTAATATCAGGTTATTACTCAGGCAGTATGCAGAGTTTTGACTGAGAAAGAATTGTGGAGATTAAACAGTTTAGATGGTTCATGTAAATAACTTTAGGTTTCTCAGCCTTCTGAATGAATTAACAGAATTTTCCTGTGGACTATTACTCTGATATATATGTTTTAGTCAAGATTAACATTGTCATAACTTGAGCAAGTGTCATCCCAGAAGAGTGAGGAGAAGGAAGTGACTTCTTTGTCATTGACTGGGAAAATAAAGTTCTTTTTCTGTTGTGAGGTATCAAATCCCCTTCAAATATAATATTTTATTTGAATAGACAAATATTATAGCTGCTAATTTGGATCTTAGACTATTTTTCTAGGTATTAAGTTCTGGCAGTGAGAAAATCTACATGTACCTAATGTTATTTATTATGCACAGCTCTGATTTCAAGCAGTCTTTGCAGACCAGCAGTATCTGCTGTTATCCAGATATTGTTCTCTTCCCTCTCTTTGTGGCACTAGGTATTGTTTTCTTGAATTTATCATAATTTTGTCAGCTTCCTAATTCCTGTTGTATCATTTACACTTTTCCCCCCATCACTTCTGATACAAATTGTATCTAATTTCTAACACCTACACTAAGATCTCTGCAGCAGCAGATTTTTAATAAATTAAATGATTAATGGCTCTCAGTGTGGAAGCCAAACCCTTGACTTAGGTGTGGCTGCAGCAGAAGCATCTTCTTTGCATGGAATGTTCCAGCCTCACTGGTGTTTGGGATGTTTATGTGTGTTTTCATGGCAAGGCCCCAGCCTGCTGAAAAATCTGCCATAAGATGACTCACAATATTATGACAGAAGGTAGAGTCATTGTATGTTACTTAAAGGGCATTTAGTTTCATTTGTTCTTGATTATGCATAAAACTATTTAATAGTGCTAGGCAAATTGATATAAAATATATTTATAATACATTACAAATAACTTCTACAAAACTCATATATTTGCTTTACAGCCTTAAAAAAAAGGAAATGTTTGCCATAATGGACAATGCTTTTATATCTAATGTTTGTTTCAACTATGATAACTAATGTGCTAGAGGATACTCATCACAACTGCAATTTCAACAGTTGAATTAGTGGACAGGTATCTCTGCAAGCTTCCAGTACGTAAAATTGGCATTTATTTCTATTCAAAATTGCAAAAAATCCCCACTATTAAACAAAAAGAACAATATGTCAATCGGTGATTTCTTGAGCCATGTTTTTTGGATGCACTTTTCTCAGGCTAAAAAAGTCCTTTGCTGAGCTCTGGGAGGTAAACTTCTATTACTTGTGAAGAGGAAAGGGGGATCTGCAGAGGGGGAGGCCCCAAGCCCTAGGCAGCATAATCTTGCTGTGCCTTCTGCCAGGTACTTTTGCATTCAGGTGATAATGCTTCTCTTTTCCCTTTTCATAAGCCATCAGTGGACTTGTTCCCAGTCAGCTGTGGAGCCTTCTGTCTGCTTTAAAGAATCAAAGACATGCACTACCAAGACAGGCATGAATGCCATCTTCTGTAGTATTTTCTCATAGACCAAGACTTTAGATAAATATAGACCAGTTAATCTAGTTCAGTATACTATGTACTAAGTGTATAATTAACTGGAAATGGCAGTATTCATTGCAATTTTCCCTTCTTCTTAAAGGGGAACTGTAATATAATCCAATGCTGGTAGGAGTTCCAGGGATGGGAAAATACGTTTAAAAGGTGGGGAGGCATCTCACAGAGTAGGCTCTTCAGCTTGGTGGTGAAGCTGCAGCCCTGATGTGAAATGATTTATTATGCAAGAGAAGTTGTTTTTATTGATTTCGTTACCTGTGTCTCAGTGAGAACCACGTTACCTCTTCAACTGAATGAAAGCTGTATTCTAAGGAGATTGTTGTGTTAGTGTCTCTGCAGCTTGCAGCTCGTTTTCTGGGAATAGTCAAGGCTTTTACAACATGTCCTTTCATGTTCTGAGAGTTGGCAATCAAGCAGTGCAAGTGATTATTCTTGGGACATTTTTATCAAATGTGAAACGAATGTAAAGAAGGCAGGAGGAAAAAATAACCTAAGCAACAGTGTTAACACTTACAAAAACCTGATTCTCTTGTCAGAACTGCTGTTAAAGCAATCTTTATTACTCATACCATCTCTATTATTGTGGTTGAAACAGGAGATGGGGGTTTTCAGTTTTCTTTTCTAGTATTGTCTTTTATTTTTCATGGATTTTCTCTGCTGCTGAGAGCAACAGCTGATATTGGTTTCATTGCATTGTTTTCATTGCACTGAAATTCAGAGGAGAGCAGCGTGAGCTTGATTATGCTCCCACTGAGCATATTGGAAGTGGAAAGCCCCACTGCCTCAGGAGGATTATATTGCACTGCTTACATTTTGTTATTATTAAATGTTCTTTCAAGGCATAATGGGTGCAGTGTTATTATCTGTCTTGTAGCCTTGTCTTCAAAAGAGCACAAGGAACACAGTGATTCTAAACGGCTGAAAAGAAATAGATTTTTATTCACGGTGCCCTTGTAGTCAGTTTAAAGACAAGATGGTACTGAGCTCCCCAAGTTAATACCATTTTTTTATCAAGGGAATTTAGGGTGCTGCCAAATGAAATGTTAACATTAATTTTGAACAATTGTATTTAACAGTTTTATATCTATCTCTTGCAATTATTTAAAACTTCTACTTGGTAAAACTAAGAAAACAATTTCTCTAGAAGCAAAATTGAGAAAATTTAGAAACTGAATTGTTTGCTGAAAGTTGAATGCCAATTTCTTTTTCTTTTGGTGTTTTGTTTTAGCTTTTTTTTCATGGTTAGTCTGGTTTTCAGTAGTGTAGGATTTCAGTAGCAAAGGTTGCAGACCCTTGTGGCTCTAGTTGACTTCAGTGAGATAAACTTTTGCTCAGCATGTTTGAAAACCCCTTATTTCCTTTTAGTGGACAGCTGTGAGAATTCCAAGTGCTGAAAGAGGCAAAGAACAACACACTGAGAATCACAAGATCTAAAACTCATTTCCTACATAGTAAACATCAAGGACAATATTCGTTTTGAAGTTTTACATTAATTTAAAACATTAAAGTAGTGATGCTGCAACAGGATTGAAACAGGATCATAATTATGGGCCTTAAAAATATTGATAGGCAAGATTGGCTTAAGACAATTATTCCATTAAAGCAAGCATATTGTGGCTGGAAATGGAGTTAGCAGGATGAAGGTGTGGAGGTTTAAGTGCACGGGACTGAGAGTTACTTATAAGAGAACTGGCATCAATGTATATCTGAAAGCAGGGCTTAAATGCATTTGAAGAAGACCCCTTTAAAGCTCATCAGAAAATATTGAAGTGATGTTTTTGTGACTCAACTTTGTTCCTGTGTGGCTTCTGACACATGCTGAAGAATTTGATGCAGAATGACTGAAAACTTGTGAAAGCAGTAGAAAGTAACTTGCTCCTGTAAAAGAGGAAAGTGAATTTAATCCTCTCAAGGGCAGTGGAAAGGACAAAGTGTTGAAATACATTGTCAATGCACATGAATAAATATGCATAAGAAAATAGAGGTGTATACCAGGGATGGCTGGAAACCAGCTTGTACATGAAGAGCAGAGTGTTGTAATTTTCTGCTGCCTTTGCTTCTCAGTTAGCAGTGGTCACAGCTTGTTCACCTGATTTTAGTAAAATCCTTTTATAATGAAAACTCTGTTGCTGTGTCTGTCCATGCTCATGGTTTGATTTACCAGTACAGCAGTAATTTAAAACTGGTAAAGAGTTGTAATCAAGTGTTGCTGTTTTTATTTGACAGGCCGGACCTGATAGACATGAATACCGTTGCTGTTCAAAGCAACCTCGCAAATTTAGAACATGCTTTTTTTGTAGCAGAAAAACTTGGTGTTGCCAGACTTCTGGATCCTGAAGGTAAGAGATCTACAGATGGCTTTGTTGCAAAACCCCCAACATTAAAATAAAATCCAGTCTGCCTGCAGGTTGTAGCTGTGGGCATTGTTACAACTATGTGATAAAGCACTGTTCTGTCTTGCTCTTTTAGATGTCGATGTTTCCTCACCTGATGAAAAGTCAGTAATAACTTATGTGTCATCACTTTATGATGCATTTCCCAAAGTACCAGAAGGTGGTGAAGGCATCAGTGCAAATGTAAGTAGGAAAACAACACTCGTGTAGTGTGTGAGCTACATTAATAAAATTCTGAATTTCAGATCCAGAATGTTAGCTAGATCTTCTATAGGACTGCTGTCACACTTTTCTTTGACATGGTTTTTCTAAGCTAAGATTTTGGAATCTTAGCTATTTCATGTCATGGACATGAAAATATTTGTGGAAAGAGCTTAACTGAAAACAATGTGTCTGATTTGGAGAAAGATTGAGTCAAAGTTCTTACTTTTCAGTAGTGAATGTATAAATTATGCCTTTCTGATTCTTACCAGCTTGAAATTTATTAATCTAGAAAATATTTTGCTTTCAATAGAATTTTTTGGGATCAAAACTGAAGACAGAAATCATATATTTATAAATTTTAACTGCCCTTTAAAGAGCAAATAAATATTGTCTCAGAATTGCAGGATTTCAAAATCTGTTTTCTATATGTGTGAAGTCTTCAAAGCTGAAGCAGAAATGAGTTCTTGATGATTTTCACCTCTTCTGTAATCTGGGTTTTTGTTTGGCAGGATGTTGAAGTCAAATGGGTTGAATATCAGAATATGGTGAACTACCTCATGCAGTGGATCAGACACCATGTCACGATAATGTCTGACAGAACATTTCCCAATAATCCTGTGGAATTGAAGGTGAGGTGTGGTGGCTTACACTGCTTGTTGGAATTACACTTTATCTTACTGACTCAAAGCATACTTGAACAAATGACGTACTTGTTGATTTATACAATCAAGTCAACTGCAGAACAGTACTACTCCTTAACCTTTTCAAAGTATAATCAATATGTTGCTAGCATATGAACAATCAAAAGCAAATCTTTACCTTGTCACTGATTGTTTTTTGTAGAACTGTAGTTGAGCAGTATAAAGGTAAGCTTGTGAAGAATATTAAAAGAGGGTTTGGAGACTAAGGTTCTATTCACTGTAAATAAAACTTGGTGTTATTTTTCATGTTTCTCTAGGCACTTTATAATCAATATTTACAGTTTAAAGAAACAGAAATTCCACCGAAGGAGACAGAAAAATCAAAAATCAAACATCTATATAAATTGCTAGAGGTAAGTTTTAACATTATTGAAATGTATAGAAATTTCTTTTCTGTGGCGTAAAATAACAAGTACATATGAATTTTTAAGGTCTGGATAGAATTTGGACGCATCAAACTTTCTCAAGGCTACCACCCAAATGATATAGAAAAAGAATGGGGAAAGCTGATTATTGCCATGCTGGAAAGAGAGAAGACCCTTCGGCCTGAAGTGGAGAGGTATGCTAGTGAAGATATGGTGGGCTTTGTTAATATATTTTCTGTTGTTTTAACCCATATTGAAATTTGTAAATATCTTCTTCTATGATAATGTCCATATTATTTTTCTAGATCAAGCATTTCTGTCCTTGTTCAAGGTCTGAAATTCTCTACCTGCCTAGAGGCAGGTCCAGACATAAACAACTTTGGTGGGCTCAGAAGGTTGTGATGAACTGCATCTGTGCCTCAGATCATCAAAGCACTTATACACATATATAACCACTTTCTTTGTGCACTTAGTCAAAGCTGGGTTTATACCACTTCACTGTCGCATTCCATCTTGATTTCATATAAGGACCATCCTCATCCTTTATATGAAATGTGTATTTTTGTTGGTGCACAGCATTGTAGAGGTTTAAAAAGTTGGTACTTGAGAGCCCACCAAGTGTTTAGATGTGGAACATCTAAACAGTAAGCTGTGGGACACTTTTTACATCACTGATGACATATTAAACATGATTAAAGTCTTGATGCAGTCTGAGAGCATTTTTTCCTGGTATGTCTTTTTAATTTCTGTGGGAGACACAGGTACTATCCATTCATTAATTAAAAAAACTCTCTTAAAGTTAAATGATTTTTAGGGCTTCTACCTGTGGGTAGATACAGACACCTGGATCTGGATTCATTCTGCTTGACTTTATGCATCTCAAGGAGACATCTAAGATCTGAATCACTTCCTAGAGAATCTTGTTGCTGACTTTGTGGTGCCAACAGGGTGACCAATCTCTCTGGTTTAGGTACCGTAAACTAGGTGTAAGGAATCCAGACCATTGTATAGGAAGTCCTCAGCAAGAGAGATTTCAGTCAGAGGACAAAGCCGGTCAGAACTGATTAAACATGTGTCATGCTTACAGGAGCAAGAGCATGACTGAAATGGCAGATTCAGTAGGAGGTGTTGATTCACTGCACCCGACTGTGGAACAAGTTCCTACAGAGGAATATGAAGTTGTCCACACTGAGTTTTCCCTCTTATGCAGAGCAGAACACTGGAAAGCAGCAGCAGAAATACAGCCTGCTAGGTCTTGTAGGTTAATCTGTCCCAGCCTGCTGAAAGGAAAGTGTCTGGCTTCACCATGAGAAATTCTGTTCATACTTGCAGAAAGCTGGATTATCTTTGTTGAGAATGTGTGTAAATGACATTAGTTTATTTCTATTTTTTATATGGTCTGAGCACAGATAAACAAACATGAACCTAGCTTCCTTCCCATATTTCAGGAAGGGTAGACACACTTAGTGACAGGTCATATAGTGATAGTTACTACATGTGATGTTCAGTGTAAAATGAGAGAGAAAATAGTAACCAAGTTAAAAGTATTGATTGATGTGGACACAAGAATGTAATTTGTGTTTGTTGCACTGGTTACCAGTGCCTGTCATCATTATGAGATGCTGATACAGCTGCAAGGGTGAAATTTGATTGTGGCAAAAATGTGAATTCAGCCAATACTGAAACCTGGTGAGTAATAAAACTTTACTTGCAAGTCTGTCGAATACATCTCAAAGTATCAACACAAACACACAGACAATGTGTGGCCAGATTGGTACATGGGATCAAAATTAATATCGTACCAATGAGGAGAGTGCCAAACTGAGCTCTAGTTTGCAAAACTAGCAGAGTTTGGCATTGCTGCAGGGGTGTGTCTGTGCCTTTGCTGAGCTCTGCTGCGTAAACAGTCGCCTTATGGGGTGGGTGTGGTTGTTCAGGAATCCTAAAAGCAGGCAGTGAAATACTGAAAAAATCACCCCAGCCCAAAATCCAAGTTAAAAAGTAAACTTGAAAGCAATGATCAGATTTTCTTAGTTCTTTTCTGATCAAAGCAGCTGGAAGCGATTGGCTGTGCACGTGGAAGAAGATGAAGGGAAATTTTCAGGAGGACAGTGTAGTGAGACAGGGCAGTTGGTGAAGATGCGTGCTTGGACAGTGAGGAATGACAGTAGGTTGGATGGTGTATAGGTGTCTCAGATTATATTGCAATGAGCTGATTAGCCCTGATACTCCCCCAGTTTTATTGTGCAGTTCTATTTGAAGGAAAAGGAGTCAGCCAGCCTGGAGGTTATTTGTACTGCACCGTTGAGTGTGGATTTCTCCCTTCACTCTTTCATGAAACTTTCCATTGAAGAGTGTGAGAGACACCACAAAGAGTTCTTTTAGTTCTTACTTGGTTTATAGTTATTTAGTGACACTTCAATAAAATATTTGGTGTGTCTGTTTCCTAGAGACGCCCCATTGTTGCTGCCTAGTCTGTACTTGCAAAGCTTTAATGCAAGGTAGGGAAGCCAAAAGCAAGGTAGCGTACATAGCCCCAGGTAAAATCCTTTGAAGAGCTGGCACAATATTAATTGCTGGGTTTTAAATGTGCATACAGAAGCCTATATAAAGGAGGAGTCTAGGTGTTTCAAAAGCCAGTAGTGGCATTTCATCCCTAGAAGCTGTACATTTTGCAGGGGTTTTTATCTTCGTTTTTCAGCAAATGCGAACAGCCAGAAGATCTGTGCTCTGGATGTAAAGATGAATAGCAGTAGTTACAGCTATCATAGCAGTGATTCGCTGTTTAGCAACAGCACGAGTACCCGAACCAGCGTCGACTCTAATGAGAATTTCCTTTCTGTTAATTGTGGTCCCACGCTGATTAAATCTTGTATAAGCTTTGGTAATGGAACCTTAGAAGGGAACAGGTAACTGACATATGCATTTGTGCTTTGTGGTAGATGCTGTTGATTCATTTGTTTGTTTTTAAAGTCATGCAACATGATTGTAAATATAAAAATAACATAGTACTTATTTATTTTCCTGAAATGCTTTGGCATCATCTAGATTGGAAATGCTGCAGCAAATTGCAAACAGAATTCAGCGGGACAGCCGGAGCTGTGAGGACAAACTGATACTTGCCCGGAATGCTCTGCAGTCTGTAAGTCAGTCAGGGATTTTACTTGTCTGTATTCATAAATTTATAGAAGTTGAATGGCAAAAAGTTCTTAAGGGTTTGTGAGAGCAACCTTAATAGCTGATAATTTTGTTTTCATTGTACTGTTAAAGTAGCGTTTCTTCAAGAAAATACCGCAAGTTGCCTAGGGTGTGTTCTGTTACCTTTTTTTTTTTTTTTCTGTAGTTAATTAAATGCATCACAATTGTTTCAAGACAAGAATAAGTGTTAGGTTTTTTTAAAAATAATTCTTAGAGCTGATATCTCTTTGCTTTTAGCTGCAAGGCTTATGACTTTCTCTGCTTTGTTAAGGACACCAAGAGATTGGAGTCAGGGCTCCAGTTGCAGCATGAAGCAGAGATAGCTGGGTATCTTCTTGAATCTGAGAATCTTCTCCGCCAGCAAGTGATTGATGCTCAAATTCTTATTGATGGAAAATACTATCAAGCAGACCAGCTTGTTCAAAGGTACTTTACAGTATGTTTATGTGAATAAATAAATGTCACAAATATAGATTCCTATTATGGAAAAAAATTTCATTTCTTTATAACTATGCTTAAACTTCACAGCCTGTCACTGGGCGCCTAAATATCAGATATTCTTATGGATGCATTGCCCACAAATGTTGAAGACAACAGGAACTATTTGTACTTATTTATGAAAATGAAGTCAATCCCTGGACGTGATTTAATGTTTAATGTTTACTAGATATCTGTGTGTAAAGCTTGTTTTATTGCATGTAAAATACATTTAGAATTTACTAACTTTGATTTTTTAAATGGAGGTGGGATTCTGGTGACAGCTGTAGATGTATTAACAAGTAATAAGTGGAGTAACATTAGGTTGTGTGTGGCACTGTGTACAGTGTTGCCAGAAAGAAGCATTTAAACTGCATAATTCTGTTTTATGAAGAAGTGGCTCCAAAGTTTCTTTTGGGATTCATCCTTGGGCTGGTTGAGATAAAGTGCATAACTCCTTGGCAGTGAACTGAGGTGTTTGATCTACCCCAACATGTAGTGTCTTGTAAGATTTCTGGTTTGGTGATTGTTCCCTGGATTTGTGTATGGTGCATGTTAGTGCCTATACCATTTTTTCGGTCTTTGCCTGATTTCTGCATTTATTATCTGTATAGAGCTATAAGCTGATATTCCCTGTACTTTGTAAAAAAGATATTTGCTTATGATATTTAAGTGCAACTAAATTGTAAGAGATAACGTGAGCTCATATCACTATTCAGTTGATCATGATAAACCTTAATCATAAGCATTTATTGGGGCTTTTTTTTTAATTCTGCTTTAATAGAGTTGCAAAACTTCGTGATGACCTGATGGCCCTACGGACCGAATGTTCTTCCGTGTACAGCAAGGGGCACGCGCTGACCACAGAGCAGACAAAGCTGATGATATCAGGAATAACAGAAAGCTTAAACTCAGGATTTACAACAAACCTAACGCCTGAATTGAATGCTGCAATGACACAAGGTTTAACACCTGCTTTGACTTCTCCCAGTTTGACATCCGGCCTTTCATCAGGTCTGACCTCCAGACTGACACCAGCCATGACTCCCGCGTACCCGTCAGGCATCCCACCGCGGTTAATTCAGAGCTATGTGACAGGAGTCGACAGTGGGACTCTGCAAACACTCAAACTGATGCAGATCAGAAAACCTCTCATGAAATCAGCCTTTCTGGATCAGAATTTGACAGAAGAAGAGGTGAACATGAAGTTTGTCCAGGACCTATTGAGCTGGGTGGAAGAAATGCAGGTAGCAATTTTTGCAGAAGCAGCCTACTTTTAATGATTTACTTTTTATAGATCACGCCTAACCTTTTCTTCCTGTTTGTAAGGTTCAACTTGATCGAGCAGAATGGGGTTCAGATTTGCCAAGTGTTGAAAGCCATTTAGAAAATCACAAAAATGTCCACAAAGCTATTGAGGAATTTGAATCCAGCCTTAAAGAAGCTAAAATCAGTGAGGTACTGCACTGTGTTCTTTATCTCATTGATTACTTTCTTACCGGGTGACCCATAAACTAGTGTTGAATTTCAGAACTGTCTTTGGATTTCACAGTCATTCCTTTATTTCTGATCTCTACATGGCTTATGATGAAATCAGAAGATCTAATGGTTTAACATATCTAACCCTTTTATTGTCTTTTGATCTCATATACCAAATACAGATCCAAATGACTGCCCCTCTTAAACTCAGTTATGCAGAAAAACTGCACAAACTGGAGAGTCAGTATTCAAAACTCTTGGTAAGTGAACCATCCCTCTTCCATGTTCGGCTTTTCAGTGTGCATAATTTCTGATAAGGGATGAGCTTTAAGTTCTGATTCCTTTAAATCTTTTTCTTTTCCTTTTAATAAAGAACACATCAAGAAATCAGGAAAGGCATCTAGATACTCTTCACAATTTTGTGTCTCGTGCTACTAGAGAGTTGATATGGCTGAATGAAAAAGAAGAGGAAGAGGTTGCATATGACTGGAGTGAAAGAAACCCCAATATAACAAGAAAAAAGGACTATCATGCAGTATGTATTGCTAATATAATCCAGAGGGAATTATTAAATGATCTTTATTAATTAGAGTTCTAAAACTTTTTTTTTTTGTCTGAAAAAAGGAATTAATGAGAGAACTTGATGAAAAAGAAGAAGTTATTAAATCAGTACAAGAAATAGCTGAGCAATTGCTTCTTGAAAACCACCCAGCCAGGCTAACCATTGAGGTAAGTTAGTAAAACCAGCACCAAAACAGGAAAAGTTTTGGGATTTAAAAGAGCTGGGTTTTGGGGGAAGAGGGGGTAGGTATAGAAGGCAAATGTAGAGAAAATTAAACAAGACTCTAAATTAAAGGGGCCTTCTAAAATTTCCTCTTCAGCATCTCTGTTCTATTTATCTTCCAGTTTCCAAAAAGTAAAACCAGATTTTTAAAGTTATGGTTACACCTTGGATTGCTTAGATGACATCTCCTGGAACTCTAAAATTAATTGGCTTGTAGTGATGTTTCTTGTCATGCAGCTTCTAGAGCTATGATACAAATTGCATTGACAGACTGAGGGAAGAGAACAGCCCTTATGTGGTTTCTTTCCTGTTGGGTTGAAAGAAATTTCAGTAAGAGCCTTTGTCATCACTTACTGTATGCGCAGGTTCCTAGTATGATTTAGGGTTGGTTTCATAACTGACGTGTCAATGAATTATGAAACTTGTTTGGATTGTAAAAATCTGACCAGGTGATATGATTTACTTCAGTCTTGAATCTAGTTCTATGTTATATATGTAAACAATTTACAGGAAAATTTATTGTAGCTGTTGTAGGGTCATGACAGGTTTTCAAAGGAGAATGTAAAACACTTTTCCTTGTAGACCTTCAAGGAAAGAGTAGATACAGGCAATGAGTGGTAAAGACTGAAACAATAAAAAGCTGATTTATTATAGAAGAATAAAAAAAGTCAGATGGAATGTATTTTTATTGTTCTTCAGCTCTGCTAGTTTACATTTGCAAAAGTGGGAAACATGAAGAAAACCCCTCCCTTCCTTCCTTCTCATGATATTTACTTTGAATAATAAATGACTTTTTTTGTAATGTGGGCAATTCTGTTCTTTAAAAGTATAGGCTGTTCTAATGGGCTCTTCCTGGTGTAGAGTAAAAACACACTGGGGATGCCTGTTACAAAACCAGGCCACGGCAGTCATGATGACTGTGCAGGTTATGCTGTCTCTAACGATGCTATATTGGGATATTTATAAAAATGTCCTTTAAAGAATTATCCTTTTCTGCAGAACAACATATGCATTAATGCAGCAGTTTGGAATTCCTGGAAGACAATGGAAAAGCTGTTTTGAGCGGGGGGTGGCAGGAGCCCGAGCCCCGGCACGGGGGGGGATTTCCCAAGGGCAGGAGCGCCCCCTGCTGGCTCCGCGGGCGTTCCGCGCTTCGCTCCCGCGCCGCTGGGGCCCGAACGGGATCTCGGCCCGGGCCCGGGCTGGGCCCTCAGCCGTGTTCAGCGCTGCTTCATTCACCAGCTGTACGCAGACACGGCTCTAGCCGCTTTGATTGAGATCCCCCAAACT
Source organism: Fringilla coelebs (assembly GCF_963513975.1). Classification (NCBI taxonomy): domain Eukaryota; kingdom Metazoa; phylum Chordata; class Aves; order Passeriformes; family Fringillidae; genus Fringilla; species Fringilla coelebs. The sequence goes on along the minus strand of NC_140030.1, from coordinate 25,620,947 downwards.
GGGATCCTGGGCTGGGCCCTCAGCCGTGTTCAGCGCTGCTTCACTCACCAGCTGTACCCAGACACGGCTCCAGCCGCTTTGATTGAGATCCCCCAAACTGGGATCTCGGCCCGGGCGCGGGCTGGGCCCTCAGCCGTGTTCAGCGCTGCTTCATTCACCAGCTGTACCCAGACACAGCTCCAGCCGCTTTAATTTAGATCCCCCAAACTGGGATCCTGGGCCGGGCCCTCAGCCGTGTTCAGCGCTGCTTCACTCACCAGCTGTACCAGACACGGCTCCAGCCGCTTTGGTTGAGATCCCCAAACTGGGATCTCAGCCTGGGCCCGGGCTGGGCCCTCAGCCGTGTTCAGCGCTGCTTCATTCACCAGTCCTACCCAGACACGGCTCCAGCCGCTTTGGTTGAGATCCCCCAAACTGGGATCTCGGCCTGGGCCCGGGCCGGGCCCTCAGCCGTGTTCAGCGCTGCTTCATTCACCAGTCCTACCCAGACATGGCTCCAGCCGCTTTGGTTGAGATCCCCCAAGCTGGGATCCTGGGCTGGGCCCTCAGCCGTGTTCAGCGCTGCTTCATTCACCAGCTGTACCAGACACGGCTCCAGCCGCTTTGGTTGAGCAAATAGGCACACAGAATTGTAGGTGAGCCTGCACGGGGGGAATCTCTCAGGAGCTGAGCTGCCGGCAGGAGCTGGAGTACTAGCAGGGATTTGTTTGGCCAAATTCTGACCAGGCCAGAGGATAATGATTTCACAGTCCCTCTGGGCAGGTTTTGTTGTGTTTGACTGTGCTGGGACAGGGTTTCTTTCTCACATCTAATTGGAATTTTCCTTGCTGCAGCTTAGTTTTCCAGGGTGAGGTGGTCAGGTTTTAGCTGTTTGTGTTTGCTGCATTACTTTTGTGTTTCCCAAATTCTGTAAAGGTATGGAAGTTTTAGTTTTCATTTCCATTTATAAAATATGTCTCTCTTCCTTAAAGGCCTATAGAGCTGCAATGCAGACACAATGGAGCTGGATTCTGCAGCTCTGCCACTGTGTTGAGCAACATTTGAGAGAAAATGCTGCATATTTTGAGGTAAGAAAATAAATCAAACAGAATATAAAATATTATAAGTTTTGTTCATAGTCAAAAAGTTCCACCAAAAGCTCTAGTTGTTCTCTCACAGTAACTGTAGAATTGACATTTGTCTTGTACTATCACTAGATGATAAGCCATCCTCCCACAGTGTTGCCACAACTCAGTTTCTTCACTTAGTTATGTCAGTTCACAGCAGATGAAAATTTGGCCTGAGATTTTTTCAGTGCTGCAGCTGCAAGTAGAGACTCTGAGAATGAAACCTTGTTCTCTCCCTGTTGTGCACAATGGGAGAACAGATTCTAGATGGTTATTCCAGGACTACTCAAAGCAAAATGGAATGTACAGCATTAACAATAAACAGAGCAGAGAACTCCCTGACAGCAGACACATCCCATGAAACACCCATCTGACTATGTCATTGTCACCCATTCACATACTCAGCAAATGATGAAATTACTTGCATGAAAATGATAGACTGAGGAGGTTTTTTTGTTAGCTTTGCTTGTTTTTAAATCTACTCGTTTAAAACATTTGCATTATAAGGATCAATCCTTAGTGTCTTCTGGGTTGTGTGGTTGAAGAGAAAGGGAGCTGTTGAAGGGGTCAGATGCCTTGGATTGAGGAATGGGACAGTGGAGAAGAAAAAGCAATTTGAGCTCCTTGTGGCAGGGGGAAGAAAGTGGAATTCTGAATTTAAGAAATGGGGCTTAAGGGAGAGAATGGGATTTCCCTTCCCAGTTGTGCCTAACCAGGGCCCTTGTATGGCTGTGCAGATACCCTTGCAGAACTGCCAGGTGTGGCAGCTCATTTCCCTTCCTGAACAAAATGTTTGCCCCAGCTCTGCTGCCTGGATTTTGCAGCTAGTTTCCATAGTTTGTAGGATTTCTCTGTGCTTCCTATATGAAAGTACTTGTAATTCCAAGGGAAGCAAGATTGGCTTAATAATTTTTTTTCATTGCAGGAATGGCCATTAACTGTAGGTTCAATAACTGCAGAATTAATTTTGCATGTACCTTGTACCAAGAATAACTGGTGTTAACAGTGTGTGCCTTTTTGAAGAGTACATTTAGACATGAGCTCATGAGTAGCTGAGTGTGGTGCAGTGGTCACTTCAAGTGATGAGAAAAGGTTGTTTTAAAAGACAGCACTTGGAAACTTCAGTGTAACTGATTCTGATTTTTTAGTTTGTTTAAAAATAACCCAGACAATTATTTTATCCTAGTTTTTCAGCGATGCCAAAGAAGCCATGGAATATTTGAAGAATTTAAAAGATACCATATACCGAAAATACAGCTGTGATAGATCAAGCAGTCTTCATAGGCTGGAAGACCTTGTCCAGGAGTCTATGGTAAGATCTTCAGTAGGAGCCTATTAGCAGGAGCTACAATGAAGCAAGAAATGTGTAGTCTGTGGTGAGGTATAAAATGTGTTAAGATTATTCATTTAAAGTAAAGGAAAAAAAGCTGATTTGTTCAGAACTTATAAATAAATTACTATTTTTCATAACTTTAAAATACAGTTTTGTTTATATTTACAATATCAGATATATAAAGACAGTGGCTTCAGAAAGATACTTTGTTTTTGTAAAATGTGTTACTTTTAGGAAACACTGTAGAAGGAGTCGAGGGAGAAAAAAAAGTGTAACAGGATCAAAGAGGCAGTACTGTATTCTGGACATCTCTGATGACGTATTTTTTTCTTAACTGTTCTAGGAAGAAAAAGAACAACTCTTGCAGTATAAGAGCACAGTAGCAGGCCTTGTGGGAAGAGCAAAGGCAATAATTCAGCTGAAGCCAAGAAACCCTGACTGTGTACTCAAAACATCCATTCCAATTAAAGCCATCTGTGACTATAGACAAATTGAGGTTAGAAACTAAAATTTCCTCAAACTAATTACTGATGTAAGAATTCAGCTAAAGTTTCATTAATTACCATGTTCCTGGAGAAAGCTGGGCTGTGAATTTCTTCCACCCTAGTAAACAAGAGCAAATCCTTTGGTTGGAACATTGGTTTTGTTGTTCTGTTGCTTATTTGTTGACAGCATTTGCAGAAGTGCTTTGTACAATTATTTTGTAATGCTTGGCTCATCAAATGATTCTGCTTTTCTGTTAATACTAGATAACTATTTACAAAGATGATGAGTGTGTATTAGCAAACAACTCCCATCGTGCTAAATGGAAAGTCATTAGCCCCAGTGGTAATGAGGCCATGGTTCCATCTGTATGCTTTACAGTTCCTCCTCCAAACAAAGAAGCAATAGATACAGCCAACAGGTAGGGACAAAGTAAAACTACCTATTTTCTATTAACATCTACTTATGCGAAACTTGGGTTAAAAGAATATCTCACAGTTTTTTGGTGGTTTTTTTTGTTGTTGTTGTTGTTGTTGATTTTGGTTGTTATGTGTTTTTGTTTTCATGTGTTATCCTCATCTGAAGTTGGAATTTTTTTGTTTCAGGATTGAACAGCAATTTCAGAATGTTCTGGCCCTTTGGCATGAGTCACATGTAAACATGAAGAGTGTGGTGTCTTGGCATTACCTGACAAATGAAATTGAAGTTGTTCGAGCTGGCAATGTTGCCTCAGTAAGTGTTGTGACTAGGAAGGGCTCTTAACCATTTGCTTGGAAGTCATAGGATGAGTAAAACTGTGTCATACAGTGTCAACAGCACAAACTGTTGCAAGAAGTATTTGCAATACTGAAAATGACACTTTCCTACCTAATTTATCATTGTTACTGTTGGAAAGAGGAATCTAAGATAGTTCTTGAGGTGTCCCTTCTTGTCCTTGCTATTGTTTGCATCTGCATGGTGTTAGATGGGAGAAATGAAGTCTGATGTAGGGTTGGCTTATCAGAGGCCTTTTCTGATGGGAAAGATTGAAAAGGATTTTATGTTAAGTGTAAATTATCAGCTGTCAAGTGGACTCCAGCTAAGGAACAGTGAGCTTTGAGAACCTCAGTTCTTTGACTTTATCATCTTAGTAATTGATCAGTATTGCTTTTTGATAAAAAAGCATCAGAGGAACTGTGTGAGTGATGCACCATTGCTGACTGTGCTTTGGGTCTATAATCTCTTGCAGATAAAGACAATGCTGCCAGGTGAGCATCAGCAGGTTCTAAGCAATTTACAGTCCCGCTTTGATGATTTTGTGGAAGACAGCCAGGAGTCAAAAATCTTTACAAGCTCTGATACAGCACAGCTGGAAAGGGAAGTTAATATTTGCAAGCAATACTATCAGGAGCTTCTGAAGTCTGCAGAAAGAGGTAAAACTTAGCTTAGAAATGTAGAAAGATGTCCTTATGAGAGAGATTTTGTCCTTGACCTTGAGATCTCTTTTATCATGATGATATTGTTACTGCCTGTGTTCTTTTGAACAGGCTCATTTTAACAATGTGTGCAACTCCATTGCATATAAGATCTTAATTTTTTTTTAAACTTTGTATATATGAAGCTATGTAAAAATATTGATGTGTTACATAATATACAGAATGCTACAAGAGATTTTACACCTCAGAATTTATTATGTGTTTTACAGCTCACTTCTTGGTCCTGCATTCGTTATTTTTGAATGTTTAACAACCAGTTTGATTACTTTATTGAGTTTGTAACAAAATTAGGACATTATTCACCCTGTTAAGGCAAAGAAAATGTCCTAGCTACTTTCCTAGCTCCATAGGATGCCTGTAGTTACTGCTGTCTTAACTCTAATTAACACTGTATTAATAAAGCGAGAAGAGAAAGCTTAAAATAGCTCTTCTGATTTACTGTTGAGTAGTTGATGACTTAAAGAAACACAGTAGTGCAAAGCTGATTACTTCATTAGCGAAGTTCACTCAACTTCAGGAAAGATGTGGTGCCCTGTGCATCTGAAGGAGGATTTATGTCCCCAAGACCACTGATTGAAAGAATCAGTAACTGAATTTAGCAATGTCACCATAGAGTAATGTCTGTGCAGAATGATCACAGATTGTTATTTTTCATGTGTGAGGAGATGATATAATAAAAACAAAATTTAAGAGGTCTTAAGATTTGCCTTATAACCAGATTTTTGATGGAAACTGATGGCATTTTAGCCAGTTACAAAAACATCCGTAGATCAATGACTTTATTAAGTGTGAGAAGTTATGGTGAAAATGACATGATGACTTTGTTGGCTATGTGCCTTAATTCTTTCAACAGAGGAGCAGGAAGAATCTATTTATAATTTGTACATATCTGAAGTCAGAAATATCAGACTACGACTGGAGAGTTGTGAGGAGCGGTTAATAAGGCAGATCCGGACGCCGATGGAGAGGGATGATGTACATGAAAATGTGCTTAGGATTTCAGAGCAAGAGGTGAGCCTTTGAGAAAGATTGTTTTACCTAGGAAAAGTTTTATTTAAAAAACAAATATATCCTGACTTTTGAGTGTAAGCCTGGAAGGTTTGCAGTGTACCTTGAAAAGAAGAGTCAAATATTTAGTTTGTGTTTGTGAGCAAAAAGGTGCTGATCAATGGTATCTCCATCAGTTTCCCTATTACACATACATTTCTCTTCAATTTTTTCCAACGGTGTCATCATCAAAGAAGTAAAGGAGGGCAGTCCTGTACTCATAGTGATATGTAAAGTATGTATCAGGTTGATGTGAGATAAAAGCACTATCAATCACCTTTCATTTTACAGAAACTGAAGAAAGAACTGGATCGGCTGAAGGATGACTTGGGAGTCATCACAGATAAATGTGAAGAGTTTTTCAGTCAAGCTTCTGGTTCACCTTCAGTCCCTACTCTGCGCTCTGAGCTCAATGTTGTTATACAAAACATGAACCAAGTTTACTCCATGTCTTCCATTTTCATAGATAAGTACGTATTAGGCTGTCTTCCATCACACATGTTTTAATTTATAGTTTTCTCTTAAATTGAAACAATTAGTATGAGTAATACTGATCAAGGAAAAGGGAGTTAACATTTTAACATTGTATAAAGGGGTGCCTTGTGACAAGAAAAGGCTGAAAAACATGAATGTGTTGAGTGTTGGTATTGATTTTTATGATTTTATGGTTTTAATTTATTTATTATTTTTTATTATTTTTTATAATTCAGTTAACAGGGTGTCTGTTTTTCAGATTAAAAACTATTAATTTGGTGCTGACGAACACCCAAACAGCAGAATCATTAGTAAAACACTATGAAACTAAGTTGTGTGAAGAAGAGGCAGTAACAGCTGACAAAAACAATATTGAAAATCTGATGGGTACATTAAAGGTAAGAGCTGGCTGGTGCCTTTTCATGGGCAAATCAAAAAAATAAGACAAAAGCTATCTGTCTTGTAACACCTGATTTTGTTACGCTTCACTCCATAGTGTGTCAAACATTATCTTGTGTATTTAGTTTTAGGTGGTATTAGAATTAACATTTCAGAAAAAAAGGCAACTTTGGAGCATTAGGATTTGGATAGGTTGAAAGCATGTTCCTGCTGTTGCAAAATGCATTAAAGTATCTGAACTTGCAAAAGTGGCTCTTGTAAATGCTGCAGTAAGATTTTCTTTGCTCTTCAGAAGACAGCACATACTTAGGGTAACATAAACATATATTTATGTTACCCTAACATATATTTATGTTATGTAAATTTGACCACAATAACATTCTTGCTGCTGCTTCAGTGTTCTAATCAGGGTCTCTTAGGAAGTTTGACAGATATCTTTGAGAAATTGAAAGATTGAAGTTCAGCATTTTTTCTTTGCTGTATATAGCTCATTTGGATATTACAAATTATGAGTAATGCTTTTTTGCTAGATAGAATGATTGGCATCTGCCTAATATTTTTTTTTGAAAGCTGTAGTTTCTCAGGTGAGTGTGTCCATATGACCTCTGTGTTTTGATCTATGTGTTGTGGGGATTGCTGTTACGTAGAATTATTTTGCAGTTTATTGCTTCAGACCCATTCTAGTGCCACTTGAGTATTTGAGCAAGCAGAAGTAAAATATTAATCGAAATATTTTAATTGATTCATTTATACAGTGTACTTGTGTAAAATACTAATTTATAAAATAGTGTCATAATTTAGGAGTTATTTACAACTTTTTTTTTTATCACCTACTAGCAATGGAGATCTGAGGTAGATGAGAAAAGACAAACATTCCATGCCTTAGAGGATGAACTGCAGAAGGCAAAGATGATCAGTGATCAGATGTTTAAAATGCACAAGGAACGTGATCTTGACTTTGACTGGCATAAAGAAAAAGTTGATCAGTTGGCTGAGAGGTGGCAAAATGTTCATTCTCAAATTGAAAATAGGTTTGTATGACTTTTTATTATATTCTGTTCATGTTTTATACTGTTTTTTAAATTTATTTCTGAGGAAAAATAATCAGAAATTAATGTTAAAACATGTCTGAATAGTTTTCTGAACTCTTTTTGGAATGTGCTGGGATGAAGACCTTTATTGTGCTGTTGACAACCTTGCCTTACTTTTCCACTCGAAACGTCTGTGACGGTTAAGCTCCAAAAGATGAACAAGATACAGAAACTTACTACTTACTGATACACAGTGGAGATAAATTGTAATTTTTCTTTTAAGAAAACCAAACCTGCAGAAATAGCTGGCAGTCCTATGGAAATACGATCTGTTTCTCCACATAATTAGTTCTGATGGGCTAAACTGATGAGCTGATTCATCAGTTATGAATGGATTCACGTTAATTTGCTTTTAATTACTCAAGTCTTAAGTCTGGAAGTTCTTAGCTTCCATTGACTTCTGTGATAATTTTTGGTGCAACAACTTTTTGGTGAAGTGCCTTTTGTTTTTTTAAATATCTAGTAGAGATAGTACTCTAAATTCAGCCCTTTACTGTCAAGTTGATACTGAAAAATGTTGCTCAAGTGCACATGCCTATGCAGATGTGCAGATACAGCAGAACACACCTACCTGTATTTCTGAAGATGTCCATACATGAAATTCCTGGAAATGCTGTTTTCCTCAGTTCTCAGTCCTCACTTTCCTGTATGTAAAGGAAGCAGAACTGTAGAGGCTGAAGGAAAAAGTATGGGCAAGTGTTGAGGAAATCCGTACTGTGCAGTCTGAACTTATTTCCTTTGAAATGTACTTTAGTTTGTCATTATAGATTACCTGAAAAAGAACATTGAAGATGGTGCTGTTGGTGTAAAAATCACACAACAACCTGTCACATTTTTGTCCTCCTTTTCTGAGGGGTGAATATACGTTCAGGTGCAATATTGAAGTCATTCACTTGTAATTAACTGGTTTAGTTGTGCTTGTTTAACATTGCTGGAAGTGAGAAAGAAGAAGGGAAAAAAGTCACTCATTTAAAGCTGGTTGCAGAATAGCTAGCTTAAATTCCACCTCTGGTTTTTCATCAGTTGTTAGTGTGACGTAATTTAAATGATTAAACAGTAGTTTTATGAGGCACTGAAGTGTTCTTATTTCTTCAAGAGAGTAAGCATGAACCCCATGCTCTGCCAGGACTGTATCCTGAACAGAATATGCTGAAAAATGACTGCTAATACATAGTGGCTTCTGGTGTAAACAGGACAGATTGTGGTAACTGCAGTACAGAGCTGTAAACAAGCTGCTTTCTGTAAATATTATCTCTGCTTTTTCCTACCAGCTTGACACTGATAATCATTATACAAAACCTATGTACAAATATTGGCTGCAGTTATCATGATCCTTTCTCTTTTTCATGGTTATTAGCTTTATAACATGCTTAAGTATGAAACCTGAGCAAAAAATTTCCTTTGCTTGCTCTTTTTTAATCTCCTTTTGGCATCTTAAGAACAGCACTACAGCAATTCAAAATATTCATTCCAAGTTGAACTGTAAAAGGTTGTATATTTCTGTTTATTCTGCAGTGTTGAGTGGTCATATTTATATGATCTTTTAAGTAGAATCGTAGAATATCCTGAATTAGAAGGAACCCACAAGGATCATTGAGTCTAACTCCTAGCTCTGCACAGAGCAACCACCAAAATCACACCATGATAACAAGTAACAGTATAGGGATCATGACAGAAAAACTGTCAGTATCTCCCTCAGTATGGAAATTACTTAAAAGAAATACTCAGACTTCTCTTCTTAGGTCAAAACATGATTTAAAATTAGATGAATATGTTCAATTACTTTTGCACACTAGCATATTTTACAGTCTTCAGTTTTAGTGTAACTCCTGCTGTTTTGTGGGAAGCATGGAGATTATGGTGAACCATTACTTGACTCCAGTACGGCACTCTCCTTCTTGATTCATAGGCCACATTTTAAATACTCTCACTTCTTGTAACAGCTGATTGCTGAAGCAGAGTCCTCCCTCTTTCCTGGGGTTTCCAGTGCTCCTGGAGTTTCAAGCAGTCGAACACTCTAATGAGGGATATATAGAGTTTCTTGTGTAGTAGAATCTCTCCTGGATGTCCCTTATGACAAATGGGAAGAGTTCATCAAGCTGGGAGCCCTAGTGTTTGAGAAGTGAATTTGGTGTTTTAATTAGTGTTACACCACTATGTTTACACTGTGAACTGCAACAGAGCTAAGGCGTTTGAAGCCTTTAAAGCTGTATTTTTTGTCTTTAATAATAATCTTCTCCCCTTTGATCTATCTTCCAAAATAAAATCAGGTTGCGTGACTTAGAAGGTATTAATAAATCTCTGAAGTATTATAAAGATACCTACAATTCTTTGGACACTTGGATTCAGCAAGTGGAAGATACTCAGCGAAAGATTCAAGAAATACATCCTGAAAATAGCAAAGCATTGGCTAAGCAATTGAACCAACATAAGGTATGAAAGGGATGTCATTGTGGCAAACCACTGTGGTAAGCACTGACCAAAGAATTACAATATCAGTGATCTCAATATTGTTTATTAGTATGAGTGGCTTATATCCATCAGCCCTTACTGTAAAGCTCCAAGTAATCACCAGATTTTATGATTTTGTGTTTCTGGTGCAGCCATGAATATATCATCCAGTGACAATTGTCACTGTCATATAAACTAGATTGTTTGGTCCTCAAGTGTGCGAGAACATCAGAACCTTAACTTCTGGACTTGCCTTACCACCTAATATCATATTCAGTGCTGCTTTTTTTATTTATGGATGTAAAAATATTTTCATGGAAGCAGAACTAAACTCAAAATCTGTCTCCTGCAAGAAGGAAATGCAGTATAAATAGACAGGATAATAAATTATATACATGTAATGATATATTCCTGATTTTATTTTAAGTTCATTCACCAACTATTAACCTGGCAGGTTTTTTTCACTACTTCTGTACTGTAAATCTGATAAAGCTGAGGACATAGGCTTGAGCATAATTACTTGTACAGGAGTTATGGGTAGGAGCAGATTAGATAAAGTAGATGTTAATGAGCCATCTATTTATGTTAGATAATGTTAGACAAAGTAGAAATGTTAATTATAATGATAATAAAAGTAACTTTTTAAGATGAAAATGTACATTCATAATTTACAGATGCTGGTTTCTGAGATTGAAATGAAACAAAGCAAAATAGATGAATGCCAGAAATATTCAGAACAATACTCAGCTGCTGTGAAGGTAACAATAACATTACACTTATAGTCCTATCTTATAGTGTCAGTATCATGTGTAAAGCCAATGATTTTGTATATTTTCTCTTGTAAAGGACTATGAGTTGCAGACCATGACCTACAGAGCTATGGTTGACTCTCAACAAAAATCTCCAGTAAAGCGACGAAGAATTCAAAGCTCATCAGACTTCATTATTCAAGAGGTAAATGAGTTTCTTATGACAGGAAAATGTGAGTCTTTGCTTAAAACAGTGAACAAAAGAATTCAGTTTTGGATTTATTAATGATTAAATATGTTAATCCAAGAAAGACTGGGTTTTTTCTATAGATACATGATAAAACAAATATTCTCTTGTTCCTTATGCTGCATTTTGATAGAAAGACACTATAATGGAGCTGATTAAAAACAGTCACCCAAATGATAAAAAGCTGTATGAGAACTGTGCCTCACTAAAACTGTTTAAAACTACTTCTGGACTGGATCTTGATCGCAGTAAATAAGAAGCTCATCTTGAACATAGTAAAACCTACCAGATCTGGACACTGTTAGATTCTAAGACAAATCAGCCTCATTTGGGTGAGAAAGAAAAATCTGACTCCCTGCTGTCTGTTAGAAAGAGGAACAGTGACAAGCATGGCTTCTCCCTCTTGAAACCTTTTTTTACAGGGGGAAGAATCAAGTGACTGTGAAGTCAAAACATTGTCTTCTCTTTCTTCTTCTTATGGATCTGCTCATAGATCCTTAGGATATATTTTTCAAGTGCACCTTGTTGACAGCATTGAATTTTGGAATCAAAATTAGAACTCTGAATTCCACAATCATGATTTTGAAATCAAAATCAGGATAGGTTCTAGAGCAGTGTCTATCACTTCTTTCAAACTTAATGGGAGTGTTTACCTCTCTGACACTTAGCTCCCTCTTTGTTTCTCTACAGTTCATGGATCTACGGACTCGGTACACTGCCTTAGTGACCTTGATGACCCAATACATTAAGTTTGCAGGTGATTCCTTGAAAAGACTGGAAGAGGAAGAGGTAGGTCATTCTCTGGCAGTCAACGAAGCAAAAAGAACATCTAGGCAAACAAAGAGCAATATACCTGTTGGAATAATTCACAAAATTACCAGCAGATGTGGAAAACTAAAATTCCTTATGTAGTGCACATTGTACAGGAATGTAGCAGTGTTAGCACTGTAATCATTCAGATAAGCAAAATCCGGTACCATACATACATACATTCTACCAGTTCTTCCACCTAGCAAGATCATATGATTTGTTGAATTCTGATGGAGATGTAGTTAAAATTTGAATACTAATACTTTCAATTTTAATACCCTAAGGCTTGATCTTTTGGATAAAAGCAGACATTAAGAAGGCAAACTCACTGTGTATACCCTATGTACACATATTTTTAATATTCCATTGTATGCATTCTGGTCCACTTAGCAACCAACAAGTTCTTTCAACAGGGAGATGAAATGGGCTCTTAATTTCTGAAGTTAATTTGATCTGTTCATTTTTTTTTTCTTCTGCCTTTTCTACTCTATTGATTCCTTGGGGTCAAATAGCATTTTATTTATGCTTAGAGTTGGATCTTACCAGCAAGAGTAAGTTATTGAAATTAGGCAGACAAATTACTCAAAATACATGCTTGCTGCAGAGCAAGCCTTCAAATAATTGAGAAAAAAAAACCAACAAAAAAACCTTCTAAATTTTTCACTTGCTTTTGAAAACTGTCCCTAAGAAAGAGATTATAAAGTCATTCTTAAGGACTACATTGTTTTACTGTATAAATTGGATACAGTTGGATACAGTACAGAGAACACTACCTTATGGGTATAACTTTGATTGTTATTGTTAAAGAAAAAAACAGTTCTTAAATGAATATTATATAATTCTGGTGCTGATTTTGTGTTTATTGGCTTTTCTTGCAATTGAATACCTCTGAAGCAACACGAGCATGTATCTTTGGGCATCATCAAGTGGTGGAGCAAAATGATGGAAATACATGATATTTATTGATAAGTAGCCATTATACTGAGGACTTAGTATGGCTAGTAATGATAATGGCATCAAGGATAAAAAGTCAGTCAAATAACTAGGATCAGGAAATCTGTGAATGTCAATATACTTCATGTTCTTCAAGAACAAGTGGAATCTTCCAAAATATTTAGAGTTTCAGTCTGCTCCGCATCTCCAGGGCTGCTTTTTTTTGAAATCAGTATCTCCCATCTTCCTTCCTCCTCTGTCAGCCTTCTAAATCTTTGGTAACTTCTTTGAAGATATCCCAAGCAGGTTTCCAGTCTCAAAAGAATATAATAGGATTCTTTTTCTCTTTAATCAGGGTAGAAAATCAGAAAAAGAATAATCTTTTTCAAAAGAGGAATGAGGGTTTTTTTCTTGTGGGAAGAAAAATTCTTCATAGACCTCTGAAGTCTGTGACTCTTCCAAGATTTTCTTTTATGTCAGTGCTTCTTCCTAACTCTCAGTAATGGCATGAATAAGACAGAGAATAAGGGAAAAATAAGATACTTTCTGCCATATCTCAGTTTAATCCATATGCTGTCATGCTCAGAGTTTACCAGAAGAGAATCAACAAGAGCAACCTGTGAAGTCAGCAGAAGTCTTTCAACATTTGGGGTGTAATGAAGATCTTGAATTGAGAGAAGAAAAGAAACATAATGAAAGCATGATGGATGTGGAATATTTGCAAAACCAGAACTCTTACAGTAAACCTGAATATCCAGAAAATAAACTGGAAATGAACAGAAGAAAATTAAATGTAGACAGATATGATAAAATCAAAACTCATAGAACATTTAAGCAACTTCTCAATGTCAGTGGTCAAGAAAGCAGCATTAGTGGCAACAGAGACAGTAAGCTACATACAGAGCATGAGAGTTTAATGGATTTTGGTGATCAAAGTAAAGAAGAAAAAAATGGCAGAAAAGATTGTTTTGTTTCAACTAAAATCTCTGTGAGTGTGAACAATGATCCTGGTGAAATGTTAAAGGAGCAAATTGCTAATCAAGAGAGACAGAAAACAGAGGGGAAATCAAAGAAGTTGCCTGAAGTGGAAATGATACAAAAAACCAAAGGAAAAAAAAATTCAAGAAGGACAGGGAGTGATGTTTCAACAAAGGAAGAATGTGAGATGCAATCAGAAATTGATTTTGAGCTAAGAGCAAAGAAAGGTCAAGTAACTCCAAAAACTGCAGAGCAGGCCCTGGGTATCAGCCCTTACAAACAGCAACATTTTTCACAGAGAACTCTTTTTCAATGTCAGTGTAAAGAGCATTGCTTTACAGAAGGCAAAAGCCATATTACTTTAAAATCTGAAGACAGAGAGTTTCAAGTGTTTGGTGAAAAAGATGATTCTCTTTCACGTGCAACAGATGCAACATCTTTAGAGAAAGCTGTGTCCTCTTTGAGAGAGCTGGCAGTGCACAATAGAAGTGAGAAAACAAAGTTAAATTTTCAATCTATGAGCAATCCAGGTGTTTGTTGTAGTGTTAAAAGGAATATTGACAAACTGCAGAAAGCATCTCTGGACAGAGATTACTTCCTAGTAGAAAACGAAGTCCTAGAAAAATCAGATTTAAATACAAATAAAGCCAAGACTAAAGAGCAAGAAATTTTGGCTCTTTCTTCAGGAAATATTTCAGCAAGTCACTGTGCAGCAGAAGTCTCTGAATCCTATCCATTAGATTGTCAAGTACCGCCACTGCAGAATGATCAACATTTAGGTACAGAATTGTTAGGAAATACTGGTGATTTAAATGCAAATTTAAGTCTCTCAGGATTTTTTTCTGGAGAAGAGGATTATTTTCCATTATCAGAACATGAACTAGCAAAAAAGCTTTTAAGTCACTATGAAGAAGTAAGTGTGAAGAAAATACCACAGGGTAGCACTTATGGTTTGGACAGCATAAATAGAAGTGGGAAGAGGCAGAGTGGAGAAGACAGGCTAGAACAGGGTCAGAAATGTAAACATCCATTGCTAGTTTCAGAAGTAGACAGTAGAGATGAGGGTAATAGCACAAAGGTTCCTGGAAAAACCGCTGAACTCCAGAAAACATTTGCTGCAAAAGTAGGCATAAAAGCCTCATTTGAAAATAAAGAAAAGCAAAAAAAGAGAGAGAAAGATAATGAAGAGAAAAGGAGCCCAACTGTTGTTAAGGTACCAGAGTTTTTATGCAATGCAAATGAAAGAGTTAATCTCAGAATGATTCTAAATCAATGCAAATCAACATTTGAATCACAAAATATGTCAAGGTCAAGTGATTTAAGATTGATTGAGCATAATTTAAACAATGAATATGCTAATCATGTATCAATTACTGTACATTTTGAGATGGTTAAGATTTTTAAGTTCTTAGAAATTAATATTTTTGTTTATTTTATGTTAATATTTGTCATCCTTTTCTCCACCCGACTGATGCTCAGCATGTTGATTAAAAAAATGAAAGCTAGGAAGATGCAGTTTGTTACTGTACCTATATTTTTTGGTCCTGTTTTTCAAGTATAATAAATTAGATTTTGTGTTTATGTGAATATAAAAGATCTGATAACAAATCATTTTACATACTTTGTTTCTATTGGGGATTGTTCAAAATTATAATACAGGGAAATATGGAGAGGAACTGGAGAAGCTGCCTTTGCATTAGCCTTTTAAGAAAGGTCTCAGATATCATACAAAAAAACCAAGTAAATCTGGTAAATTTTAAGTAACCCAATGGTTTGTTTGTTTGAAAACATTGCTGTCGTTACCCTTCATGCCCTGTTTGTACAATCATAGGAATATAGGTGTGTTCTTACTTCATGTTAGCTCACATTTGGTAACTTAGCACCACAACTGTGCTAATGAAGACAAGGTATGTATAGTTTCAACCATATTATCACCAGTGATTACACTTCTTGCTCTGGATCTGCAGTAGGATTTTCCTGATGACCATGTTTACGCTTCTGTGTCTGCACTGCAGAGCAGCTGTGCTCTTGCTAGTCCCCCAGCTGGGTCAGTGGGGGTACAGGGACTGGGGAGCACACCATGGAGCACAGATGTATGGGGGTTTGGATATTGCGCTTTCTGGAGGTGCTGCATCTTGGCTCTGAGATACTATTTCTTTTCTTCGAGGGGATTTCCAAACTTTTCTTGTGTCATTTGTGCTTGAAAGCTTAAATCCTTGTTCTAGCTCCTGCTGAACTGATTGAGAAATGGTAGGCCACTTTCTCCTTGGGAATTCTTGCGCACTGTGTTCGGGTCATTGTTTGCTCTACCTATTTGTTTGGAGAGAATGCCAAAGTGAGCTGTTTGGTGTTGCTTTCTGCTAAGAGGCATCTGACTGAAGTGAGAGGCTTCAGGATTTCTTCGCTTTGTGGATGTCTTTGCCAAGGGTTTCATATTTGGCTAATGTAACTTCCTGAAGCCTTCAAGAGAAGGTGATGGTGGTGGGAACTGCTCATCCTGCTTTCTGGACATACCATGTATGCATGAGTAAGTATTTTCCCTTCTGCTTTTCTAAGAGCCTCATACGTTCCATATGCTGCATTACAAAAAGTACAATCCAACTTATCTTATTCTTTTACAGATTTTAAAGAATAAGGAGGCATCTGCACGTCAGGCATATTCAGATCTAATGGCACAGCAAAATAGCACAGCTGATGAGAATAAAAAACTCGTGGGAAGGGTAAAAACACTTGAGGAGATGTTGGAGAATATGAAGAAACAAAAAATCCAAGCGGAACAGGAGCTCCCTAAAGTGAGAGAAGCTGCAGAAAAAGAGCGGAAGAAGCAGCAAAAGGAGATGGAGGAGATCTGTCTCCAGAAGACCAAGGCTGAGCAAGAGGCCAAGCAGTGTCGTGTAGATCTAGAAAGCATTGAGAGAGAGAAAGCAGATGCAGAGCAGGAGTTGGAGTGTGTAAGGCAGTTCATTTTTCAGGCAGAGACTCAAAGAAGTATACTGGAAGAAAACCTCCGTGCTTTTCGAAATCAAATAGAAGAAAGCACCTTTGCCAGAAGAAACCTTGAAGACCTTCTAAGAAGAAAAGATACTAATCTTCATGATTTAGAGAAACAAAAAAAAACCTTGATGCAGGAACTGAAGAAAAAAACAGATGGAGAAGAGAAACTTATGAAACTCATCAAGCAAATGGAACAAGATCTTGACTTTAAAGGGAACCTATCAGAAATAAAACTGCAAGAAAGAGAAACAACTGAATCCAGAAGGAAGGTTGAAGGCACATATTCTGTAACTAGAGAAATTTCCCTGCCGACTTTCACAGCTGGGCAAGGCAGCCAGTGTAGGATTGATTCTGAAATTACAAGTTTCCAGAAGAAACTAGAAGCCAAAAAAGTAGAAGAGCTTAAGCAAAAGATAGATGAATTGACCCTTGCTAAGAAAAAAGCCGATAAAACTATTAAAGACCTGAAATATGAACTGAATGAAATTGAACTTCAAAAATCATCAACAGAAGAAAAGTCTCGTTTATTAAAAGAAAAACTAGATCAAGTCAACAGTGAACTTAAGTGCCTAAAAATTAAGTTGGAGGAAAAAGACCAAATAGAGCAGGGATATTTGCAACAGTTGAAAGAACTGGAAAGGCAGCTACAGAGGACTACAGGTAAAGCCGAAGAGGTGATGCAAGAAAATATGGACCTTAAAAAACTTCAGATGAACTATCAGGAGGACCTGAAGTCTGTTCAGCAAGAAAAGACACAGCTAAAAAGAGAAATAGAGGAATTAACCAGATCACATACAAAAACTGAAATAACTATCAAACATTTAAATTCACAAATCAGTTCCCTTCAAAAAGAGAAGCTGGCAGCTGAACACAGAACACAGTCATGTAAAGGAGAAGCAAATAATCTTCAAGACCAGTATAAGAAAATTAAAGAACAGTTGCTTCAAAAAACAAAAGTAGAGAAAGAAAACCAGCATGAAATTCAGATGCTGAAGAATGAATTAACCAAAAGCAATCACATGTCAGAAACATTGAGAAAACAGATAGAAGACCTTAATAAATGGAACACTGAAACAAAACTACTGATGAAGCAAATTCAATCTGAATCAGAGAAGATGACTTTGGAAAAAGAAAATATTCAGAGGAAAAACGATGCTTTGAAAGCCCTAGCAGATGGTTTCAAAGAACAATTGCGTACAACAAATGAACAATTGCACAAACAGACAATAATTGAGCAAGAATTCATATGTAAAATCAAAAGCCTAGAAGTTGATCTTGCAAAAACAAAAGACTTAGCTAGTGAGTATAAACAAAAATGTGATAAACAAAATGCTTCCACCCTCAGCATTGACCGTGAGGTTAAAAATTTAAATGCTCAGATGAATGCTCTAACTCTGGAAAAGCGAATGAGTGAGCAGAAGATGGCACTACAACAAGCTCATATACAAGAACTAAGTAGCAAATTAAAAAAATTGCAGGACGAACTCCATCAGAAGACTCTGGATGAACAGATGGCGCGCAAGAAGATGATTCTATTTCAGGAAGAATCCATTAAGTTTAAACACTCTGCAGAGGAATTTAGGAAAAAAGTTGAAAAATTACTGGAATCCCATAGCATGACAGAAAAGGACATATCTGGTATAAAACTAGAATGTGTTGCTCTTCAGCAAGAAAAGCATATGGCTGAGGAAAACATCATGTTGTACAAGAGGCAAATGGAAGATCTACAAGAAAGGCTCAAAAAATGTCACGAACAACTACAGCAAGGGAAGCAGGCTGAGATGGACTATCACCAGAAGTGCAGGAAACTCGAGGAAGAGCTGGAAGCACAGAAGCGCATGGTTGAGAGCTTGAAACAGAAGATGGATCTGCAGGTCAGGGAGAGTGAACATAGGTTTCTTTCATTTCAGAATGAAGTTAAGCAAAATAATAAGCTCCAAGATTCTGGATTTAAATTGAGCTGTGAGAGAAGAGGGAATGATTTCAATTACCTGAGTGAGACTGCAGCTAAAGAATTTGAACAGCTTCCTTCACGTACCTCACCTTTGTTAAGGCAGAAACAGGAAAGATCAGGTTTTAAATCTGATCAAATAGAAGAAAATACATTGTATGTGAGTGCTGATGACACAATACCAAGAGAGGTGCAGTTTCAGATGTCAAGCATAAACCAATCATTAGAAGATTCAAGTTCCCAGTCTTTTACGGAGTTTGTTTCACAGACGAGTACACAGTTCCAGATAACTTTTGATAAAGCAAGCCAAATCTCTGGAACGTCTGAAAGGGACACACTGAGAAACAGGAACCTACACAGTTCCAGACAAACCGTTAGACATGGAGAAGACACAAAACATGAATTAGGAGTGGTAAAACTGCATCCCTTGGAGGTACACACTACATTTTGTGAGGGTTTGCCTTCCTAACGGTGCCTTTTACTAGTCCATTTGGTTGGTTGGTTTTGGTTATACTTTATTCTGTTTAGTATTTCTTATGTTCCTATCTTGGTGAAGGGAACCCCTTCTGTCTTACTTAACACAAAACGCTTTATATTAGACCTTACTACCAGGTTTGTTAATGTCTATGAAAGATAATTTTAAAAATCTGTATTGAAAATAGGAATTCACATACACTGTTGTATCTTTATTTGTCAAAGTAAGTTTTGATTAACAGCAGTAAGTTCATATAGTTACAAACAACAGTTAGTGATGTTTAGTTTAGTCATATTCCTGTTTTTGAATAAATATTTGAAATGGCAAATGCATTTCAAAACTCAAGCTATTTATATATCTCTGCTCGCCAATCCTTGTAGCAGTTCTCCTTTCTGACTTGCATTTGAGTTCTTCTTTTGGTTTCTCTGGTGGTGGATTTAGGAGTGAATTATGTGTGCAGCATAGTCTGCAGGTTTATTTCTCACTGTGTCAAAAACTTCCTATTTACAGATAGTGAAGAACAAGCACTATGACATGCATGTTGAAGTCACAACATTAAACCAAGAAAATGACAAGACTTTTGGTAATGAAGAGAGAATGTTTCAGGGATACAAAACTTCAGAAGGGTTTAGGAAAGAAGACTTTGCAAAGATGAGCTCTTTCTTAGGAGAAGAGGTTTTGGGAACTGTTGATGATGCTACTCAGCTGGAATATTTTACAGAGGAATATGATACTATTAAATTTCAAGGTCTCCGACATGATGTAACTGCCAGGCAGTTGACTGAAGTTAAACTTTTAGACAGGCTCACTGTTGAGCAGCTCATTTCAGGACAGAAAACTGTTGATGAGGTTCAGAAAAGTCTTGAAAAATTTTTAACTAAACCTACAGCTATAGCTGGGCTGTACCTTGAATCCAGCAAAGAGATACTCTCTTTTGCTTTGGCAGCAAAGAGAAAAATCATGGGAAAAGCACTGGCCTTAGCATTTTTAGAGGCCCAAGCAGCTACTGGTTTCATTATTGATCCCACAACAGGTCAGAAATTCTCTGTTGATGATTCAGTTGTTAGAGGGCTTGCAGATAGTGAATTCAAGAGTAGACTGCTTGAGGCAGAGAAAGCTGTTCTGGGTTATTGCTGTTCTGGCAAAGTGCTGTCTGTATTTCAAGCTGTGGAAGCTCAAATTTTAGAAAGACAAAAAGGTAAAAATATCCTTGAGGCTCAAATTGCATGTGGGGGGGTTATTGATCCTGTAAGAAGTGTTCGTGTACCTCCAGAAGCTGCTGTGCAGCTTGGCTTGCTTAATAACACAATTTTAAAATTTTTACATGAGCCTTCAAGTAATGCAAAATGTTTTCACAATCCAAATAACAGGAAAGCTATGTACTACTGTGATTTGCTGAAAATGTGTTTGTTCAGTGTAAGCAGTAAATGCTTTTTGCTTCCAGTTGGCGAAAGGAAAATAAGCAGCCCATCAGCAGAGAAAAGTCATAAAACTTCTGTAATAAATGTTGACACAGGAAGTGAAATGACTTCATATGAGGCTTATCTAAAAAGTTATATTGATAAAGCTACATATCTTGAGCTTTCGAAACAGGAATTTGATTGGAAGGAGTCTACGTGTTTTGACTCTGATGGAAATTCTTTTCTTTTGCTTACAGATCTTAAAACAGGTGTACAGTTTAATATTGAGGAGACCTTAAATCAGGGTAGAATTGACAGAGCATTAGTCAACAAATATAAGGAGGGCCTCATCACAGTTAATGAGTTTGGTGATATTTTAGTTAGCAGTTCACAGCCAAATAAAGATTTAAACAGTCCTATTGCAGGGTTCTGGCTTTCTGAAACCAATGAAAGAATTCCAGTCTTGAAAGCCTCACGCAAAAATTTGGTAGACAGAGTTACTGCCCTCCGATGTCTTGAAGCTCAGGTTAGTACAGGAGGTGTAATTGATCCATTTACAGGGAAAAAGTACAGTGTTTCAGAGGCTTTGCAAAGGGAATTAATTGATGATGGCTGTGCCAAGCAAATCCAGCAGTGTGAGCTGATCTTTACGGGGATCATTCATCCTGTAAGGAACACTGTTATGTCAGCTGTTGAAGCTGTGCATTTAAGTGCCATAGACAAAGAAATGGGCATGCGCTGCCTGGAGTATCAGTACTTGACTGGTGGCTTGATAGATCCAAAGTCTCATTCCAGATTAACAATGGAAGATGCAATTAAGAATGGTGTTATTGATGCTATCACAGCTACAAAGATGAAGGATGAAAAATTGCATATTAAAGTTTTAACATGCCCCAAAACTAAGAAGAAGATAACCTACAAAGAAGCTTTAGATAGAGCTGTTTTTGATTGCCACACTGGGCTGCGGCTGTTAGAAGCAGCTCAGCCCATGAAAACAGGAATTTCCAGTCTTTACTATAATTCATAGAGGACAGAAGATACTAATACACATTTTGGGCTCTGCTTTAAAACCTGTTAAAATTAAGGAAAATATCTGTGATGGCCTTTATGGAAAATCATAAGTGGTGTTTTCTAGCATTAATTAGTTGCTGTAAAATTAATTGTTATGAACAACTAATTAGCATAAACCACTGAAATTGGAATTAGATATTACTTATTGCAAAACTGAAATTTATAGATAGGCAGATTCATAATTTCAAAATGCAATCTATGTGTTCAGTCTTTACCTGAAGGCCTTGTCTATCATTACTTTACACGTAGGTAGAGTAAATGAGAAATTGTACTGATGTTGGTGAAGTTAATATTCGTTCAAAGTGGGTAGATTTAGGTGAGACAAGAATTGTATTCTTACAATAAGGTTGAGAGAGATTGACCATTTTGTGAGTGAACACAGTGTAGTATTTCATGTGACCTGTTACTTAAAATTACAAATCAGTCTGCAGATACCATTTGTTTTACAAGAGTGGCAATAAAATATACAAGAATTAAATCTGCAGTGCAGTAAGCACACATGCATCAGTACTTTTTTCCACACTGATATTTCATTAATTTTAGGGCTGCTTACACCAGAAAGTTGTATTTCTTGTCCTAAGTTTTCCTCTAATTTCCTGGTTTTTTTTTTTCTTAGAATTGTCTTTTGCTCTAATAGACAAATGAATTACAATTGCATATCAAATTTTTTAAAAATATATTGAAATAAAATGTTTTCATTTTTACTCATGGTACATGGAAGGGCTTGAGTGTGTTTTCTCAGTATTGACAAGTATCCACCTAACAGATTGTACTTATATGAAAAGGAGAATGTTTTCCTGTGCAGAAAAAGATTAAATGTCTCAGTATTTTACTTTTATTTTTTTATTATTTCTGTAGACATAAAAACAATGTATTCTTCCTAATTGTAATTTGGTAATCCATGTGCATAATATGCAAAATACTGTTATGCTATACTGGTTGTACATATCCTTACCTGAGGGTAATGCAAAGGCAGCAATTCAAAGATACTTTATATGCAAATGCTTTTGAGATTTTATCTGCTGAGTAATGGCTGGGAAGCTATGCTTTTTCTTGCTATCAATCATTTTATAATGATTGTATGTGTGTATGAATAAGCACATTTATCATAATTAAAAATCACTTGAGGTATTCTTTTGTTATTGTTTATAATTATGTGCCATTTTTGTTCCTGTATCAGTGTCATAGTAATGCATGTAGTGGTAAATAAAGAAGAAATAATTTTATGTTTATGTGGTGATAATAATGGCATTGGGATAGATTTGTGTTTCTATAGACATTAATGTTACATATTTCAACTGTTTGCATTTACATGTTTCTTTACAATTTATGGCACTCATCAGAAATCAATGGAAGAGGAAAAGAAGGAACATGTTGAGAAAGCTGGGGATTTACTGAAATGGGTGTCAAACCTCAGCAAGGCACTCAGCAAAGAAGAAGGAGAAAAGGCTGAAAAGACAGATTTACCTAAGCAGCAGGTACACAGATGTCTTGAATAAAGCACCATTTCCTCTTTTTGGGTTTTTGCATGGATTAAATGGCCAAAATAATCCATAAATACAGTTTTTTCCCCTACAAATCACCATCCACATTTTTCTCAGGACATAATTTCTCATTTGGTTGTGAGCAGAGTGTTGGGTAAATCAACATCAATGTTTAGGGACACAAGCATGTTACTCAGGAAGAAACTCCCACTGCTTTTTCCAGACCTCGTGTATGAAACATTCTGATACTGCATAATATCAGATTAGAGAAAGTGGACCCTGCACACCCTATGTCAGCTTTTGTAGAGGGAGGGTGCAGCCTGTCAGGATGGCATTTTGGGCACCATGAAGGAGAGGGTTGGTAGGAGGGGCATGAGGGCCAAGTTTCCATTTATTTGCTTTTGAAAAGTTAATCTGAGGGTCTTCTTAAGAGATAGTCAAAACTGCTGTCCTAGGAAGTACAGCAGATGTTGACTGAGGCCTCTCTGTTACCACGCTAGTCCAGATGCTGTTGGAGTGGCCCATCTTGATGCCTTTGTATTTAACAGGACATTGTCACTGGGTGCAGTTGTAACTCAGACCATAAATTTCCATCTGTGAAGTTTTATGTCATTTATAGGACCTTCTCTCCTGGGCTTGCCCTGTGAAATAGCTTAGTGACACCTAAAAAGTTTCAGTAGGTGAAGGCTTACCTGCGCACTGAGCAGCAGAGGGACAGAGCAGTGTCTTGTCCACATTCCTCAGTGGATGTGTCATCATGCAAACATGATTTTGGCCCTCTTGGCATCCTGTTCCTATGTTTGTATTTTGGTGATGCTTTCTGGTGCCAGAGCCACTGGACTAGCACGTGCATAAATCCAGCTTGCTGTTGGGAAGGTTGGCAGTCCTGATACACTTTAGCTTGTTCAGAGCAGACCAGTTCTAGCTCTGAGTTTGTCCCTATATCTACAGGAGGAAGTAAGCTTGCAGTGAATTGAACATATTGATTGGTAAATTGCTAGTAGTTAAAATCAGGATTTGCAAAACCATTCAATGCTGGTCCTTTTCTGCCCTTGTTAATGACTATACTGCAAACCTTTATCAGTGCTGGGCCAGCTCTCAAGTCCTTAGTAAGGACATCTCAGCTTACCATAGGCAACTGTGGGCATCATCTCCTCTTCCCAGCCTGAACCTCCAGTGAGTAACATGTGAGTTAGCTGTCTTGGCTTCCTGTGGGAGATGGGTGTTTACTGAGTGTCTTTGCTTCCCTTGTGAAATGGCTTGGTGAGTTAGCAGCACCTTTCAGAGGTGCCTGGGTTTGTGTCTCCACTGAACAGCAATGATACCTTATAAAGTTGAGTAGAAACATGTAGAAACTGGTGATTTCATAGTTAATGTCAGCTGAAGTACATTTCACACAGAGAGAGGGGTTGCTGTGGAGTGTAGCCAGGTTCTAGGAAGAAAAGCCAATGCCAGTAGTGACAGGGTGCACACAGCAGCCACAGTGACACTGGTTCCCTGAGTAAAGTGGGTTTTGTGACCCCACTTGCTGCTTCAGCCTGCTCACCTCATCTTCTTGCATGGTGCATCCAGTGGTTCTCTTGGTTCCTGTGCAAGCAGTACAAGTGATGAGATTGTGGCTTGCTGGTGGTGATTTTGGGCCCTTTGGTACGATGCAGACAAGGACAGATTGGTTGTGTGCAGACCCAGGAGAATGAAGGGCCCAAGCACCTTGCTCACGACCTAGTACCTATGTTAAAAAGATCTCCAGCTTGCAAAACTCCCTTTTGATAATTTGCCTTTTTGAGTGCTTTTCTTTGAAGAGACTGCAAGGGGATTCTCAGGAAAGTTAGAAGATTAAATTTCCACAAGTTCCTCTACCAGAACAAGTCCTTTAGTGGGGAGGGCACAGAACTGATAGTGTGGAGAATATTAATTAATCATTCATTTTATCCCTGGTGTCTCATATTGCATTTATCTCTGTTATTGAATTTCATGAAGGCTTGTGGTCTTCTGATATGTTTTTTCAAAAATTTGTTATCTCTCATTTTGGTGAGCAACTTATTGAACATGACTATTGTACACAACCTTTATAAAGCTGCTGTAAATAGTGCCAACTATTATAAGTGATTTTAAATGATAGGTTAATTTTCCATCAAATAACATTTTGAAATATTCTATTTGTTTTGCCCAATAGTTTTCTAAAACCAGCTTGCTTAATCAAAAGTCATATCACAATGACTTACTCATATGTAAATGATGCAATTCCAATAAATAATATTGCTCTACCGATAGTCAGTATTTTTTAAAAAATCAAGCTCTTTTATTATTGAGATTAGTCCCAGATACAAATAAGGCTTTGTTTGTTTGTTTTGTTTATTTATGTACATTATTAAGTCTTGAACACAGGTTATTTATTTTTCAGATTTCCCTTCATGAAATGTCAACCAAGAAAGAACAAATAGCAGAAGCTCTGCAGACTACTCAGTCATTTTTAGCTAAGCACAGTGACAAGTATGCCATTTTTTATTTTTCAAATAATGTAACTTAATTGAATAAATACATACTGTTTGCTTAAAAAGAAATCATATCCTTATAGATCTAATTGCATGTCACCTACAGTTTGGGAGATTTTTGTCTTCTCATTTGTTGAAGCTTGATGCAATTTTGTTGTTTTCAACAATTTGACTTGGTTTGTATACGATATTTAAAATTTTATTTGAAATCAAAATAATTAACAAATTTGTAGTAAATGTGTTCTTGAACTACTTATTACAAGATTGTTTCATCTGTGTCTGAAAACAGACAGTTTAAGTTACTAAATTGAGTTACATCATGACTCCTTGATGGTTATGTTACTTGTCTTAACTGGTAATCAGTAGACAAAGGCCCTTGCAAAGGTTAAATGCTTCTTTTCCTGAATAACTACAATCAGATTGTAGCTTTCTTGAACACCTTTGTAATGAGGCTGTATTTTTTCCAGACTACTTGTACTAATTTCTGCTCCCTATTTTTAAGTAAAAGTAGGCAGATCACTCCCAACAAATTACAAATTACCCAGAGATCTCCTCCTTCCATTTTTTTTTTCCTAACAGAATGACAGATGAAGAGAGACATGAAATGGAAAAGCAAGTTAGATCCCTCCAGGAAAGCTACAACTTGTTATCGAACGAAGCTTTAAAGCAGCTGCAGGAAGCACATCTGGGTGATGAAAAGATGGAAGAAAAGGTAACAAGATTCAAACTTGGATTTCAGTTTCTCTTGGGATTTCTTGCATGGTTTTCAAACCATGTATGATCAGCAGAAGAAGAAGCTGCAATTAACAGTGTGTGAAAGGAACTAGATATTTAATTGACTGAAGGTGTTGTGTATTTGCTATGAAATATTGTATGTGACCTTACCTGTGCACATGAGCATTCTATTCATCAAACCTCTTTTGAAGAGTCTTAATAATGTGTGCCTTGCATGAAGAAAGATAAGCAAATCATTCATCTCTTAACTCTTCTCTTAAAAGCCATTCTTTGACTGCTAGATAAGTCTGTGTTTCTGCTGCAAAAATGACACCGTAAAATAACATGTTAATCTCTCCCATATATCACTCAGAAATATCCTAGAAGTGATCTACTTTCAGGTTTTCCTAAATTTTTTTCTGGGTATGAAAATGGGAGGACATAATACAATTTTCTCTGAGACACTATGAATACATTTGTAAATGGATATTAGTCTTAAATGTGGAGCGAGTATTCTCATATACATTTAGAGGCAGAGTCTGTGTAATGAGTTCAAATAATGTTACCAAACTGACTTCATGCTTTCCATGTGAACTAAATGCAATATTTGGTGCTGGAGTATCTGATTCCATATTGTTGAGTGTATATACCAAAATGCTGTATGCTGTAAACATGAATAGCATGGTTGTGTTGAATCACATACTGTTTCCAAATATTCTAACCTTTCACAGACATTTATAGCATGAAAATCTGCCTTTCAGGTATATGTTCTATTTGCCCTCTCTGCAATAATTTCTTCTATTGTCTTTCACTAACCCTATTTATGTATGCAAAGCATAGGTTTTCAATTCACAGATGCATGTTGGTTTTAAATCTTTTATCACATCGTGTGCTGTTGAATGACTGACATACATCACTTGTGCATTTGAGCTGCTAACATTCACAACATTCCTCCAGGCCTGGTAAGTACATGTTTTTATGCTTATCATGCATTCAAAATCAAAAGAATATTTTAAACATACGGTCCAAAAATGATGATAACTTTTCTTTTATATTCCCTTTTAGATGAATAAAGTCATTGCTGGTGTCATTGACCAAACAACTGGAGAAGTCCTTTCAGTCTTTCAGTCTATTTTAAGAGGTTTTCTTGACTATGACACTGGAATTAGATTGCTTGAGAATCAGCTGATTCTTTCTGGAATAATTTCTCCAGAATTAGGAGTGTGTTATGATTTGGAAGAAGCTAAAGCCCATGCCTTAATTGATGAGCAGATTCTGTTGCAGCTGCAAGAATTAAGTAATGCAAAGAAGCTTATGTCAGAATCATCATTAGCAAATATTCCAGTTGTTTCAGCTTTAGAACAAGGTCTGATTTCAGAATCTCTGGCTGTTAAAATTCTTGAGAATCATCTTTCAAGTGGGTATTTGGTTTTGCCATCTACTGGAGAAAAGCTGTCTTTGCAGAATACTTTCCAGAGAAATCTCATTTCTCCAACATTATATTCCAAACTCCTGGAAAGACAAGATACATGTAAAGATCTCATAGACCCCAACTGTGCTGAGAAAATTTCCCTTGAACAGATGGTTCACAGAAGCATAATACATGAAGCAACAGGGTTAAGACTCCTACCTGTGAAACCACAAGAAAAAGGGAGAATTGTGCTCAAATGTGGAAGGAAGGTAACTATTTTGAGGGCAGCCCATGAAGGGCTCATTGACAGGGAAACAATGTTCAGGCTGCTGGGTGCTCAGTTAATGTCTGGAGGTATCATTGACCCTGACTCAGGGAAACGAATGACTGTGGAAGAGGCCATGAGACAAGGGATGATAGATCAGGACACTGCTTGTGGGATCCTCACACGTCAGGTTCAGACCGGTGGAATCCTTTGTCAAAATTCAGGACAACGCTTGACTGTTGATGAAGCTGTGCAATGCAACTTAATATCATCTACCAGTGCCCTGCTGGTATTAGAAGCTCAGAGAGGCTTTGTGGGGCTAATTTGGCCTCACACTGGTGAAATATTCCCTGTATCAACTTCTTTGCACCAAGATATGATTACAAATGAGCTAGCATTCAAAATACTGAATGATAGACAGAAAATAGCTGCACTTTACATTCCAGAAACTTGTGAAATAATCAGTCTTGACAAGGCTGCAGAATCAGGGATTATAGACAGTAATGCTGTATCTGTTTTGACCAATGTGACTTTACCAGATAAAATGCCCAATGTAGAAGAATTAAAGTCCCTTTGTAAAAATGCTGCAAAATGGTTATCAACTTATGAATTTCTGCCATCTGTATTTCATGGCTGTGAGGGGGAACATGAAGTTTCTGGCACAGAAGACCCTGTATGTCATAATTTAGATGAAGCTAAGAAACTATTCATGTCTTACCTGATGGTAAATAGTTATATGGATGCAAACACTGGACAGAGACTTTTGTTATATGATGGACAACTGCAAGAAATCATCAGTATGTTGCTGCAAGGTGATAGTGCTGGGTACAATGCTGGTGTGTCAGAAATTGAGTTTAGTAACAAATATGTAAGTTCAAAAGAAATTGACCTAAAGTCAAGAGACAGTGTTCAGGGTGATTTTTCAGGTGTTGAGAATTCTTGTAATAACAGGAAATGTAATGAATTTGATGATTTTGGGAATTACATATCTTCACAAGAAGATGCTCCAGTGTGCAGGCCAGATGTTTGCAATACTCTTGGTACCGAGCAATCACAATATACATGGGACATGCAGTTAACTTCCCCTGCAGAACTCAGAAATGTAGTAAGCTGGACTCAGAATTCCATGAAGAGAAATGAACTCAGTGGTTTTTGGGAGGTTTCTGAGTGGACAGAACTCCGTCAGCATAACAATCAGCAGACAAATTCAGGAAACATTGAAGGATATCGTCCAAATGATCCAAATACAAGACTTTTATCACAAACAGCAAAAGAAGACATTTGTATGGGAGACAGTCTGGATAATGAAAACATGAATGATAAAACATTACAAAATTCCTTAAGCGTGAATGATTTGTCAGATAAGGAAACATGGAGGGAGCTGGAGTATGGGCCTCCCATATTTCAGGTTGACAGTAGCAGAATGGTACTGGATAACAGCAAGAAAGATAATTTTCAGAGAAGTCTTGATTCATCCATCACTGCAGACACTGAATATAAACTTCCAGAAGAATTGGTTAGTCAATGTGGTGTCACACCAAAGTTTGAAGACAGTAGATATGGTGGACAACTTCTTCAGGAATATGCAGGTCCATCTCTACAGGACTGTCTTGATATCCATGGAAGGCCATCCCTGGAGGATTGTGCTGATTTTCAGAATAAACTGTGTCTGGAAGACAGCATAGACATGCACCATAGGCTTTCATTGGGTGGTGGTACTGTCATACACAATGGACCACCTCTGGGGGACAGTAACAGCACAGCACAAAGGCTGACAGAAGAAGAAAGTGATCTTATATTCCACAGGTTACTGCCGTGTGACAGTAGTTCTGACTCATCAATAGAGGGGGGAGATGACATCCCACAGCTTGAGAGTAACTGCTTGCAGTATGAATGTGGCGAGGTAGCCTCTGAAGAGGACAACTCTCAGTTGGATGATGGTGATGATGATGATGATGCCTATGAAACACCTCCGGGTGATGATGATGACAGCGATGTCTATGATACTCCACAAATTGATGATGATGATGATTCCTCTGACACTTCTCAAGGTGATGAGGGGTTTGACACCTTGCAGTTGGGGGTTGATGATACACCAGAGCCAGAATTGGCTGGAAGATCAGTTCCATTAGGTTTTCTAGAGGAGAGAGGTGGTCGAATAACCCTAAGAGAAGATACCAGCTTTTTTCAAGAACTTTCAGCTAATGCTGGAGAGAATGTTCATATAAATGTGAAAGGGCAACATGAGAGCATAACTATAGCTTCTGCAAATGCCAAAATTATGGAAAAAATCCCTGAGGAAAGGGAAAGAACAGGGAGTTTTGGAGAGAAGGAGCAAGAGTTGCCAGTTACTGTTGAGAGTGAAGGAACAAAGGAAAGAGGCATGAGCTATTTACGGAATATGTATGAAGCAGATGTACAAGACAGGGATGAGGAAGTTGAAATGAAAGCAGAAGGTGACCAGTGTGAGGAGGAATCTGAAGGTACACAGGAGGGGGAAGATTATGAGGAGGATTATGATAGTTCTGATGACTCTGACACTGATTCTGACAGTGAAGATGAAATGGATATTTTTTATTCACATCATAAATGTATAAGTAAAGGAGACCAGCTGTTAATGTCTGTAGAAGATGTAGAAAGGAGCAATGAAAACAATCAAAACAATATTGATGACTACTGCTATTCTTTAGGCCACAAGACAGGATGTACTTTGCAACTCCGGTCTAATCATGAAAATGGAAAACTCTCCCCAGTAATGTGTGAATCAATGTCAAATATTTCTGAAGAAAGATGCCTTGGTCTTTCATGTACCAGTGAAGATGCCAGACAGCAGGAAACAGAAGATGAATATGGGACTTGTGTCAAAAGCGAACATATGCCACAAGATACTGCTGAGCCTGTTCAGTCTGAAAATACCTTTGACACTAAATGGGTGTCCAGAAAGAGAGAGGAGAATAATGAAACACAGTTTAGGGTTCCAGATTCTCAGCTTATTGATGGTACTGTGAAATCTGACATCAGTGTGACAGCCTACCTACAGCAAGATACTGATGACCAAAGTACCTGGACAAATACACTTCTCCCAGAATGCTTTACTGATAGCATGAATAAAGACAATAATACCATGCCAATGTCTGATTCAAATCATGGACAGAGAGAGGCACTAGTTGCAGAGGAAGAAGTATTAAATTATATGGAACAGCTAAAGGAAAGCTCATCCCAAATGGACAATAAATTCCTTACAGATACCCCTTATGCGAGTGATAATAGTTCACTTAGGGACCCAATACATCCAGTCACCAGTTGGAAGCATGGTCAAATAGAAGAAGGTTTTGAAATTCTTATAGAAAATCAAAATAGAGTAAATATTATGGAGGAATGTGATGTCATGGGGCTAAATAAAAGTCCCATTCAGATGGAAAACCTTGGGGAAATATTTGATGCAACAGTAATTAAAGCAGCTAGAGAAACTCCTGCTGCAAGTAAAGAAAAAATAAATGTTGATCAAGGTTTTCTTGACATTCAAGGGGCAGGATTAGATGAATTTAAGAGAGGTGGTAACATTTCAGCTCCTTTAAAACAACATACAACATGCATAAAAGAAGGTGACCATTCACAACTCAGTGAATTCTGTTTTGAGGACATGGAAAGAGGGGAAAAAGGTATACCAAATGAAAAGGATTTTCTGTTAAATCCAGAAGAAATGCTTTCAAGTGAATGTAACACTTACTCTTTTCCCCCACCTGATACAGTGACACCAAAAGAGATTAGCATAACTAAAGAAACAGGGAGGTTTAACTGTCAAAATTCTGACAATGTTCTGAAAGACATTCCAGAAAACAAAAGCAGCAATGATAGTGAAATTTCCCCCACAAAACCAGATGCTTTAGGAAGTATTGAGGGTGCCAAAGAATTAGGGGATGGAAGTGAAGTGCAACCTACTGGGAGACATACCCATACCACTGATGTTTCTTCTGCAATTCTGAGTAGCATGGGGACTAAGTTGAATTACAGTGCCCAGAACAAATGTGAGATGCTGAAAAACACAAAGGGAGAAAATGTCATGGTCAGTGACACTTCCTCCCTTGGAAATGGTTTCAAAAAACAAATGTCCATGGAGTCATTGCAAAAAGAAATGGGACCCTGCAAAGACTTTCAAGTAAAGGAAGGTATTTCACAATCAGCAGATGTGTCTGACACACTAATGGAAGACTTACAGAATATGTTACTAAGGAAATTAAAAATGGGACATGTTTACTGCAAGCAGGAAGGTGAACCCCTAAATTACTCTGATACCAGAACTTTAATGCAAAATTTACTTAGAGTGGTTAGAAGGACTCAGCTTGAGAGTGAAATGTCCAGTGGATCAAGTCTGAAGCAAATAAGCAATGCTGTTAGAACTGCATTAATGGTCCCCACACTGTGTACAGAGCCCAAGGACAGTGATGCTCCTTCACTGCTTTGGCCTGATTGCAGAAGTCCTGATCTTCTTCATGATATTCTGAAGCATGAATCCTGCAAGCAAAAGACAGCTGATTCAGATGAAAGGAAGAGCGAAACAGACATGAAAGTTCCTGTTCCCAAGCTTGCTGCCACTGAACTTCTGGAAATTTTTCAACTCTCACTTGGAGATGAAAGTACAAGCAAGTTAGAGGAGCTGTTAAATGGTTTGCTTAGGAGCTCACAGGTTGCTGGTACCACCACAGAGCATGAGGGTAAAGGCAAAGGAGATGGGCTTTATTTTCTTTCCTCAACAGAACAATCAGAGCTTGGATCAGAAATTGATGAAGAGAAAACATTGGCAGATAACACAACCTCTACTGGGAAAAGGGATCAGGAGCATGGGAAGACAGAAAGCCTGTTCAAAGGCTTTGCTGAGCCTGTTTTGAAAACAGAAGAAGCAGTCTTGGGAGACACCCCCACTAGCATGGTAAGTAACAAGAATATGTGCTCAGTGTCCTGTGTTAGTGGAATTGCATGGATCTTTCTGAGTGCTGGAGAGAACAATTGAACTGGAAAAAGGATTGAAAAATTAGATTGTAAATTTAAAATAAATAATAATAAACCTAAGGACTTTCATTGCTTATTTTCAAGTCTGTTTGGAAAATCTTTTCTTATTTTTAAAACTCATTTTCAGTTTGATGGAGTACAGCAATGTTTAAAGTTAACAGAGAAAATGCAAGAACATTTGGCAGTGCTTCAAGATATGAAAAACCACCTAGATAAACAGCAGCCTATTAGTAACAGCCTGGAAATACTAAAAGCTGAACTGGAACAGCTAGAGGTAAGTAAAGTGTTCTTTATGCTTGTACTTCAGTGATGGGTGCTAGAAATAGCCCTTTAGGTTTAAAAAGGGAGATTCAAAATGTAGTTAAAGCAATTCAGATTTAAACATTTTTCCTGGTAACTTAAAGTATTTTTATATATTCTCTTTGTAGTCATTTGAATCAGGACTGGCTACCTTTGCAATTATCCTAAAAAAGGACATGAAGCTGGCAGAAGAATTCTTAAAGTCTTGTAACAGGGATATTCCAGAAGAGAAAGAGCTAAAGATAAGCTATGACTCTTTGCAGGAAGCATTTTTGGAGGTCTGTGATAGATCTTCAAAACGAGCAAAACAAATAGTCTGCGCTGTTGACTTGGAAATGGTATGTGTTTAGCAGTGTAAGTTTTTACCTTGATTTTCTTCAAGGTAATCAGGGTAAAATAAAGGAATTTGGATTTTCTTTATTTTATCTTAGTATAAAGATATGTGTATGATTCAATTTAATATGGTAGAAAATGTGAGTATACTACAGGAGCATAAATAATATACAACTTCCCTTTCTAGTCTAAGCTTGCAGGATTACACCAGCAGCTTTTAAACCAACTGCAGAGATTTTCAGACTGGATCACAGAGAACAATAAAATCATGAACGACCGCACAGTGAATACTACTGATATAGAAGAGATGAAGAAAAATTTACAGATATTTAAAGTAAGTGCTCTTTATGGCAGGCATTGATGTTTCAATATTGCTCCTTATTATTAATTATTAGCTAGGGTTTTTTTTCCTTCTTAATAACCTCTATGGCCTAAAGAGAGGACTAGAAGTAATTACTTAAGAAGACAACTATTAGATAATACAGAAATAAAATCTTGTTGATTTGCTTTTTCACTTGCAAATGAAGTTTCATAGAGTTAGGATTACTGAGAAACCTATTGGTTTTACTTACATTTGTTGCAATAAATCTGAGCCTTTTAGAAATCTAATATATAGTACAAGTGTTTCAGTGATTAAAATTGGATTTTTATGGATTGGGTTCAGAATTTTACTGAAGTTTAATTGTCTTCAAGATAAAGGGATGAGAAAAGATAAAAAGGTTTCTTCATTACACACTCCATAAAATGAGTAATGGCAAACAAAGCAGATCAAATTTTTAGTAAAGTTCATATTCTTATATATATATGAATAATAAAAATTATTTTAGTTGTTTTAATGTGCTTAAATAAAGTTCCAGAGAAATGGTATAGTTGTAGGGGCTCCACAGTATGTAGCCATTGGTAGAATTTGCCACATTGCTAGAAATGGTGACATTCTTGCTATGGAGTTAAGAATAGGAATGATTTCAAGTATATGTTTTAAAATTTCTGGATCTTCAGACCAGATGTAACCTAGAAATGTTCCATCTAACCTGCCTTAAATCTTTTAGAATGGAAGGTCAGTCAGTTTTCAAATACCCATGAGAGACCAAAGAAATAGAGATGTACAAGATCACGTATTTTATTCCTTGGACACAAGCTGTCCTGAGGCAAACCATGCACAAGTTCTAATGTCATACCTGAATGTGACAGTATGATTCTGAGTTTTGATTTTCCATGGCTAAATTGTCTACCAAAAGCATTTTGGGATAAGGGCTAAGAAGAGATCGTAGGCATACTTGTGGTTTATTTGTGCTCAGTTTTTCTTTGTTGCTAGTAATTCCCTTCACTTCATTTACAGAACAGTGCTGCAGAGCTCAGCTGTAAAAAAATGCAACTGGAGTCCACTGCATTTGATGTTCAGTTCTTCATTTCTGAACATGCTGAAGATCTTTCTCCTAATCAGAGCAAACAGCTGCTGAGGCTCTTAAATACCACGCAGAAATCTTTTCAGGAAGCACAGGAAACAATAACTTCTCAAGTGGAAAGTTTAGAGACTCAGTTAAAGGCAGTGCAAGAACTGGGTGATCAGAAGGTTTGCCTTTCTGTGTAAATGTGTGCTGAATGTTTCTGTCTATGGATGAGGAATTTTTATACCAGCATGCAATATTGAGTGTATTTCTATCTTTTCCCTTTTTGCTACAGATACATTTGTAGTTCTGCAAAAATGATATTGATGAAATTTGGTGAATTATCATTTTTGTCTTTCTTTGTTATACTCACAGAAACAGCATATTAAATTAAGAACAGACACAGGTCTGCTCTTTCTAGCAATGAGAGAAATTTACTTGAAGTTTCTCACAAGTGTTGTTTCTTCAGCAGCTCTATCATTAATTGATCTGAGCTATATTGATCACTGAATTTGCTATTGCATCATTCCATAACACTCTGGCCTTGCTGAAGATTTTCTTTCCCTTTAGTTTGCCAGGTCATCTGCTTATGTGATCTTTTCTCTAGATCTTCATAGTCCAAGAACCAGATTTGTTAAAACCCATGTAGCATGGATTGTTTTGACTGAGATGGGTTAGAGGGACCAACATATGAGTAAATCAGCCAAGATACTTGCAGTTCTAGATGTGGGCACTGGGAAAACTGTGAGTCAAGTTGGGCCAGTTACTTCATCAGCAAGTGTAAGCAGCCTTTGTAGAGTCAAAAGAGGCTGATAAGATGCTGCAGCTTAACAGCACCTCCTCTTCTCTCATAGCACACTGCTAGGACTCAGAATCACCACCTCAGCCCCTGGTTTATGTGTAAATAAAAGTGCTTTAATATTCTGAAGACCGTATTATTTTGCCATTCCAAGAACATTTCTTTCTACTATATTTTGTGAAAGAAGCATAAAATTGAGTATAGAAAAGGCACAGATAAGTTTTCTAGGACTTTGTAACAATAATGAGCTTGCATGTTTTGTTCTTCTCTATTGCTTAAAAAGTTCACAGTTTCTATTCAGGTAACATGTTATGCATACCAAAAAGAGCTAACTCACATTCACAACTAACCTCTGTTTTGATGTCCTTTTTTTCAGAATTAATAGTGTTTATCACAGGTTTCAAGTGGTTAAGAGACTGGATTTTCACTCCTGCTGTTTGGAGATTTCATCCTTCACATATGTGCATGGCCAGACTTCTATTGGGCAATTCCATCAAACATGGTCTCTTTTACTTAAAACATATTTGAGGTTTATCCATAACTTCTGTATGTTCATCTTGCTCTTTGTACCACTGCTATCATGTTTACAGCATACTTTAAAAATTATTGCTTTGCAATATTGATGTTCAAAGATTTCTAATATCTATTAGAGTGTTGGTTCCTGAAGTGAGGATTTTTTGTCTCATTGTTCAATTGTACTTTGCTCTAATATAGGATGTGGCTGAACGGCAGCAAGAATGCAAGGAGAAACTGCAGGAAATCTGTGATTTGCTTACACAGACTGAAAATCGACTCATCGGACAGCGACAGTCCCTTGTTATTGGAGACAGCAAGGCTGAGCTGGAACAATACCAGACCAAACAGGAGGTATGCACAGTTCTAGTCAGAGAATGTAAAGAAGGCTGAGTGCAGAGTTGAGTGACTCGACTCTTTTGTTGAGTAACAAGGCTTGTCATGTGAGAGGAGAATAAAATAGATTTGTTTGACCTACCAAAAGTAAAGGCTTTAGTGGCATGCATTTAAACTACTGCTTGTGAATACACTCCAGTATGTGCCAGTGGGAGAAGAGAAATTTCCAAATGAGAAGACACTAGAATAGGGAGTATGTGCTACACATTTCAAGAAGCAGATGTGAATTTTGTTAACATATTAGCTTAAGGTTGTTCCTGTTGAATGTGATAAAATCACACATGTTTATTATGCTCAAATAATTTAGCCAGCTTTTTAACTGGCATCAGGAAGTGTTTATTCCTGTTCACAGTACTTTGAAAAAATTTGCTGAAAGGTTTTCTCTTCCCTGAGGCTTTCCATTGCTTTGTTTTGAATTCTGGTTCTTATTACTGTTTCTTGCAATCTCTTTGGTGTCATCATGTACCAACCCCCTTTGAACTGGTCTGCTTTCCTTGCTCTTCAGCTCTCATCTCTAAGCTTTTACTCTGTCCTGATAGAAATTGAGTTTAGGATAGTTAAGGGACTAAAGGGTTTGGTACTCTTCTTCCTCCTGCTAATGCTAGTTTACTATACTGTAGATTTCCAGCTCTCTGTAAAAGGAGAAATTTCCTATTCATCTTGCCTTACTTTACTTACCTTTGAAGTAATGCATCTAGTTTTTCAAAGTTGTTCTTGTAGTCAGACACCCCTGGGGTAGCTTTTAATGTCTCTTATCTGTCTTAAAGATTTATGGCCTAAATGGGGTACTCCTGGGGAGTCAAGAACTGATACAGACTAATTTTTTTTCTATCAGCTGTTCGTGACTGCCTGGCAGACTAGTTGTTATTTTCTGACTGACTTCTTGGAATCACCATTCAAAAAGTGCCTTAGGGGGGAATGGGGGTTAAAGGCAGTCTTTTTATATCAAGTCAGAACTTCCATCCTCAGTGTGCTGTTTGAAAGGGAGCACAGAGATCTTGGTCACAGGAGAAACTTTTCTTGAATCAGGGTCCCCAGGAGAACATTTTTAATGTACTTGCTGAAGTGTTAAAATGAGCTGCAGTTTTAGCTGCTGTATTCTAAAATTGCTGCAAAATCTGTGGTCTAGAATGAGGATCAAATGTTCTGTCTTGCATCTCCAAGATTGTTACTGCACAAGAAGGTGAAAAATGTCATTGTTTCAGTAACTGGGGGAATGTATTCAACAGTGTAATCATTACAATTAAAGCTCCTATCAGATAATTGGGAGGCAGACCAGGAAAGCTGCTTTGGGTAAATTAAAACTAAAGATCTGTCCTCTATGAATTTCAATGGAAGTAAACATTCTTGAGAGACTGAAATATTATGATTGATTACAATAGAGGAAAAAAACATTGTAGGCCATCTCTGGCCTGAAAAAACCCAAGAAATATGGGAAAACTTCTACCCAGGAAAGATGATTGCAATTTTCTGACTTCTATTCAGACAGCTTATTTTCAGCGGCTTTCTGTCAGGATAGCAATGGACCAGAATTTGTCAGGAGGCTCACTTTACTACCTGCAGTGTAGCAGATTTACTTAACTCTTGATTTCTAAAAAAATAAATATATGTTCTGCATATGTGGAAACACAATATTTAAACTGTTAAACAAAGGGAAAATGTGGGCTCAGTCTGAATAGGACTGTAAGCAAACAGATTTGCAACTTAAAGAAAAAGTTAGATTGAGCTGCAACAACATTGTCAGATGCCTTTGAGTTTAATAATTGTCTGCAATTTATTAATGTATTATGTGCAGCTAGGAAGGACCAGTGTGGTGCTTACACCTAAAAGAGAGATAGTTCCAATAAAGTTAATTGGAAAGATCTCATGAATAATTTATTTACTCCTATTTGCTTTCTTTTTTATCAAAAGGAGATCCAAAAAGACATGAGAACAAGTGCCCAGACACTGGCAGAGATTGTGAAAAATACTGAAGCCTTCTTGAAAGAGAATGGAGAAAAATTGTCACAAGAAGACAAGACTATTCTGGAACAGAAACTAAATGAAGCTAAGACAAAGTGTTTGCTCCTTAGCCAGAAGGCAGAAGAGTCCAAAAAAGAACTGGATAAAGCTATGACAACAGCAATTAAGCAAGAAACAGAAAAGGTTTTTAGGCAACCGTTTCATACCTTTATTCAAAGCTTTTTCATGTCTTATGGTATAAGTTGTGCAACTTACTGTTGTGTGGTGGTTTGACCTTGTCTGGATGCCAAAAAGCCATTCCACCACTTCCTTCCTCAGCTGGACGGGGGAGAGAAAATTTAGTGAAAGTCTTGTGGGTTGAGATAAGGGCAGGGATACATCACTCATAACTGCTGTCACAGGCAGAACAGGCTTGACTTGGGGAAATTAATTTATTACTGATCAAATCAGAATAGGATAATGAGAAATAAAAATGAAATCTTAAAGATAACTTCCTTCCAGCTCTCCCTTGTTCCTAAGCTCAGCTCTGGAGTTCTCTCCCTCATTCCCACCACTGGCGCCAGGGGGATGGGGAAAGTGGGTTGTGATCAGTTCATCACACATTGTCTCTGCCACTGTGGGGCCCATCACACAGGACACAGTCCTTCATGAACTTCTCCAACATGAGTCCTTCCCAAGGGCTCCAGCAGGGTCCCTTCCATGGGATGCACTTCTTCAGGCATACTATTCCAGTATGTGGAATGACCTCATGGGGTCACAAGTTGTGCCACAAACCTGTTCGAGTGTGGGCTTCCCGCAGGGTCCCAGCTTCCTTTGGTCATCCATGTCCTCTGGAGTGGGGTCTTCAGGTGGATCTTTACACCCCTGTGGCCTTCCATGGGCTGCAGGGGCACAGCTGCCTCACCATGGGCTGCACCAGGGGCTGCAGGGGAATCTCAGCTCTGGCGCCTGGAGCAGTTCCTGCCCCTCCCTCTGCACTGACCTTGGAGTCCGCAGAGCTGTTCCTCTCACATATTCTCACCCCTCTCTTCAGGCTGCTGTTTTTCATGCATTTTTTTTACCCTTTTACTATGTGATCCCAGAGTTTTTACCACCATTGCTGATGGGCTTGGCCTTAGCAAGAGGTGGGTCCATGCTGGAGCTGGTTGGCTTTGGGTCTGTTGGACATGAAGGAAGCTTCTGGCAGCCTATCAGAGAAGCCACCCCTGCAGCCCAGCCGATTTCAAAACCTGGCCAAGCAAACCCAATATGTATTGATAACCTGTGGAGAAGTTAATATCATATTTCATTTGGGTAACTAATCAACTCTTGGTTTATTCTCTTATAGACTAAACAGCAACCTCTATATTATTCAAAAATTTTCTTTTATGTTAATGTATTTTAAATGGTTTATTTGTATATTTATTTTATATTTTGTGACCTTTAAAGAAGATTTCTAAATTGAAACTGTGAAATTTCAACGTAGGTTGCAGCCATAGAACAGCTGGAAGAAAGTAAAAATACAATAGAAAACCTTTTGGATTGGTTATCAAATGTGGATAAAGAAGCAGAGCATGGCCGGAAATTTAAGCAAGTGATAGAACAGAATGGAACACACTTTGAAGAAGGAGATGTGAAAGTTTTGGAAGGAGACGAGGATGATGTCAATGGGAATCTGCTGGAAATGCAGCAAGACATTGAAACTCGGGTGGATGGACTAGTGAAAAGCATAGATGATAATCTGAACCAGCAGTATCAGAAAGTCAAGGTACTGTTACTGGGTTTATTCAGCATTTAGGTGTATCACTCATTATTCAGCATAAGTGAACTCAATCTCATCCTGTCTGTCACAGGCTTTGGAGCAAGTACTAGGAAGATAGTAATACACAGTGCCAGGAATTTCAGTAGTTAGAATGTATTGCACATTTGTCACTTTTTTTGCTATCACTGTAGTTGTTTCCTACAAAATGAGAGAAAGGACACATTCTGCAAGGTAAATGTAAAGAGTCTTTGTGGTGAGTCTATATTTTTTGTAGTGAGAAATGGGTGCAGACAAATAAAATGCAAAAAGTAGCAATATAAATTCATACTCTTTATGTGACTTTTTCAAAATCTTGGAAATCTTTTAATCCTTTGTGACTACAGATTGCAAATTGCTGCAAATAATAGTTTACTGGAATTAAGTTTTCATTTCCTTCAACTTTAACACATGGGCAAAGCAGTGTTTCAAGGCTTCAGAATAGTGAGTTACATAAAATTACAGTGCAGCATTTTAAAAATAGATTTTCCTGGTAAGTTGGAAGCATTTAAAATAATAAGACTTTAGTTTTATTTGCTGACTTACAGCTGAGAAACCAAGAACCTTTAGTTGATTGACATCTTAAAGAAAATTACTATGCTTGTAGCTGATAGTATTTTGGATTTCCTTTTTTATTAAAAAAAAACCCAAAAAACCAAAACCCCAAAACCAACCTGAGAAAATAGGATTATTGTGTTTTGTATACATGATATTTTTACTTCTATTTTTTTGACAGTTAATTTCTGCACCTAGTGCCTGCAAAATAATTGGCCAGTGCAGTCATGAAAGGAAAACATACTGTTTATTTTATATACCTATTTTTCATGGGAGATGTTTGAGAGTGAAGAATTTTTTGAAAGAATATATTTGAAATATGCTTTTCATTTGGAATATAGTACTAGTTCCTGGACTTAAATATTTTTATGGGATTGAAAACTTTGAAAGCACAGATTGTGTCTTGATTTTTAATGTCAACTGGACCTGTTTTATAACTAACTATATTTGATAAGACTCATGGCTCTTGATTTTGAAAAATGCAATTTCAAAACACAAGTAATAATTTTTGTTCACTGAGGGTAAGAAAAAAGTATCTGTACTATGTTTGATGCTTTTATTCCTTTAGGTCTTCTTGTCTGTAATGGTAGCTACAATATAAGTAATGGGATATGGAAAGTTTTGATTTGAAAAGTTCCCTACCTTTGAATG
This sequence comes from Fringilla coelebs, assembly GCF_963513975.1. Classification (NCBI taxonomy): domain Eukaryota; kingdom Metazoa; phylum Chordata; class Aves; order Passeriformes; family Fringillidae; genus Fringilla; species Fringilla coelebs. The sequence goes on along the minus strand of NC_140030.1, from coordinate 25,579,427 downwards.
TTTTGTTAAATCCCATTTTGAGACAGAGAATTAGGAAAATTTTGATTGCACTAAGTACACTAATTAATTTTGTTAGGAAAAGCATTAAAGAGATTGACAAAGTCAATCTACAAAGTTGTGTTTTGGAATTACAGGGGAAAATGTTTGTGTGATCTATGCATCTAGGCATTGCTCAGTTGCAGTGGTACTTGAACACTGCCATATGGTCATGGCTATATGAAAAAAATTACCATTGAATATTTTGTAATTTTTTTTAACTGCACAGAAATACGGTGACCAAGAGTCACACTTTCACTAAAATTACTAACAAAATGTAGGGTTTATAATAAACAATATGAAAATTAGAAAAGCCTTTTATAATTTTGATGGTCTTTGTTTTACATGTCCTCTATTATGGTACCATATGAGAGGGTGCTGGTTGTAATTTATTCTTTTATTTGTAGGCTCAACACGAGAAAATTATTTCACAGCAGCAGGCTATCATAGTAGCAACTCAGTCTGCTCAGGCACTGCTTGAGAAGCAAGGGCATTACCTTACCCCTGAAGAAAAGGACAAGATGCAAAGGAACATGAAAGAGCTGAAGGCTCAGTATGAGACTGCTTTGGCTGAATCAGAACGAAAAATGAAATTGACCCATTCTCTAAGGGAAGAATTGGAGAAATTTGATGCGGACTACAGTGAATTTGAAACATGGCTGCAGCAGGCAGAACAAGAACTTGACAATTTGGAGGCAGGGGCTTCTGACTTCAGTGGTATTATGGTCAAACTGAAAAGGCAGAAGAGTTTTTCAGAAGATGTTATATCTCACAAAGGTGATTTACGCTATATCACGATTTCTGGGCAAAGAGTTTTGGATGCTGCAAGGTCATGTAGCAAGAGAGACGGCGTGAAGGTTGACAAGGATGGCATTGATACTTCAGCTACATATGCTGAAGTGCAAAACAAACTGGATAGAGCTTCAGATCGCTTCAAATCTCTCTATACTAAGGTAAGTTTTATTTCTACTGAATAGTAATGACTGCTTTAATTGATTTAGCAATTTAGCAGGAGGTAGCTGATGAAATAAACACCGTGAAAAGTTGTAAATTCTTTGTTTCTCAAAGTTAGGTAACAGAACAAGATGCTTTTCTAGAAGATGTAGTTTAGTCAAGTGTCAGACAATTAAAGGTCTGAATGGATGATATTTTGTATTATAAGGAAGAAATGAGAACAGAGTTCTTCATTGTTCTTTCCTGCCTTAAACAATCTCTGAGACTGTGGCAGCTCAGAATGCCTTGAGTAATGTTTGGGGTGGAAAGAAATTGTAATACTTTCAGATGTATAATATTACTTTATGTCACTTGCAATATTTCCCACATCTGTTTATTTACTTGGCTCCCTACTAATAAAATGAGTGTAAGAAGAGGAAGTCTATGCCAAATATAGCATGTAAAGTTTTAATTTTAATTTGTATCCTGAAACAGTTTGTCCTGATATGACCTTTGTTGTCAGCATTAGGCATGAAAGAACTTAGTGATTTAAGGACAGCAATTATTTTCCACTGCTCTGCCAAGTAAACATTTTATCCTTAACAATATCAGATTAGTGTCTAACTAATGAGTAATTAGCAGTGCAAAATCCTCCATGTACCTTAGAGAGGGAAGATAATTAGCTCTCTGTGCCAGGTTCACATATGGAATCTGCCTGATAGAACTAGACAAACATCACCAACTAGTCTTACATGCCAATTTCCAGCTGTTTTCAAAAAACCAAGTGTTGTTCAATATTGTTAATATTCCAGAACTGTGAACTTTTGAGATAATTTTGAATTGAACCATTGAAGAGAGAGTTGCTGTCAGTAGCCTTTGACTGTGATATTTCATATTTTTCTAAGATCATAGGTGAACTGAACTCCTTAGAGCTTCAATGTCTACTGGTACAATGTTGGTCTGCAACAGTGGCCATCTTTATCTGGAAATTTTTATCTCTGTAAGGTTTTCATACTCAGAAATGTAAATTCTATAAAGACACGTACCTGACTGCATGGTTTAAAAAGCAGTGTAAAACTTGTTTTCTTGGCTTGTCAAGACAGCAGTACATTTACAGAAGGACATTTTCCTTTTCCTGCTAAACTGGTATGAATAGGACAGCTAAATTGAAAACTCTGTTGACATGTTAGATTTCTCCAGTTGGTTTATTGAATTACTTTGAGTATGAATGTAAAGATTTCATAGCAAAATTTTCAGAGAGCTTATTTTTATACACATAAAAATCCCATGCCAGCAGCTTGATTTGTCAATTTTCCAAATTCTGTCTTTTCAGTATATACATTTAGCAGGGTTATAAGGGACATGCTTTAAATATTTGACAATAAATACGCAGAACAAAGTACACCTTTTGTGTCTTTAAGGACAGAATTCTAAAAAGTGAGGTTGTCCACAATTAGTGAGATTTTCCAAGCTGTTTCCAATTGTTAGTAACCATTTACCTTTTGTAAAAGTTTTTTGCTTTTAATAAATACTTAGATTGTTTTTACGTTTATATAAATGTATTTGCACATGTGTGAGACATGATTTTATAGGCTTGTATGTTGAAGGAATCCTAAAGTCAGTTCTTGGTTAACTGGTTATATAAGTAAGCATGTTCTATGTCTGCCCACCAGATGGAGACCAAGTACCATTTGTGAATATTAAAATACAGTCTTGGGAAGGTTCAGAATAGAAATATTTAATGTAACTGTTTATAAATATTATGACTTGATACAATCAGATTTTGTTTGTGAAACCATCTCCAGAAAGTCTGAAAGAGTTTCACTGACTTTTTTATGTGACAATTCCCTGTAAGCATTTTGGGGCATGCTAACATATAGGACTAATATGATCTTGTTCAGATGACATTTTTAAGTGAATAAAACTAAGCATATGTACAATACCAAGCCATATCACTTTGGATTCACTATGCAGGTAAGGTAGTTATGAAAACAGTACTCCACTGTCCGTATTTTAATGAGCATACATATCTCTCCTGATTTTAAAAAATATTTCTAGCTTCTGGTGGCTTTCTACATTTCTACTCTCTACTTGCTTTCTACATTTTTGGTACCAGAGTGCTGGTAAAGAATCCTTATATCACTGAATCAAACATTATTCCTGAAGTTTTTCCTATTCTAGTACAGCAAGTAAGATTCCAGTTTGACACCTGCATCAGTGGTTTAATCCTAAATCACCCTTTAGGAGCACAGACTGGTAAGACCTGCATAGCCTGTCCAGCTGTCATGTCATAGTTCAGAAATCAGTTAGTGAAATGATGGCAGGAAAAAATGATGCAGTATAACAGGAATTAATGTATGACCTTGAGATTGGTAGCACAGAGTTTAATGCCTGTGTATTTGCTTGTTTCTTTTTCACTCTTTTAGTGTAGCATCCTTGGAAATAACCTTAAAGACCTGGTGGATAAATACCAGCATTATGAAGATGCCTCATCTGGACTTCTGTCAGGTCTCCAGGCCTCTGAAATAGCTGTGAACAAACAACTGTCAGAGCCAATTGCAGTGGATCCCAAAAATCTCCAAAGACAACTTGAAGAAACCAAGGTGAAAAGCTTTGAAATGCAGCAGCACTTTTGTCCTAAAAGGAACTGTTTTTTGTCTGGAAAACAGGATGATCTAATATAATCCAAGTGGCTGCAGGCCAGATTCTTACCTTGCATGGGGGCATGCAGCTTCTATGGTTCTGAAATTTGCCTGTCCAGAGCAATATCTGAAAAGCACTGGGTGAAAAAAAAATGGGGTACCAAGATGCCATTAGCAGTCGTGAAAGCAAGATGTGTTTTCTATCTCTTAGCAAATTATAGGGTGAAATCTGGAAAGTTTTTGAACTAAGAAAGGATTTAGTGATTATGGTTTGCTGTCAGAAGAAGGCTTGGCTAGGGTTCCAGATAGAGCAGTCCATTTGATTGTTGTCTGTGACTCTGATTTTTTTTTTGTTCACATTTGTGTGTTACTTCATTATGAAAGGGTTCATTCCAGATGAACAGTGTGATGTGAGTAGTCTGTCTGCCTGTTTCAGTTTCACCCAGTGCCATATACCCTGCAGAGAGTGAATTAAACATAATTTGTGTTGCACAGAAAAAGTGTTTATTTTTTGCCACTGAGGATGTAACTCATGACTTATGTAAATCCTAGTATAGGCAAGACAAGTTAGTGATAGAGCTTGTGAAAGTAAAACTGAATATCTGTATAAAGTGTAGGTGTGGAGAAGTCTTTAGGAAGCCAAGTATATGGTGAGTAATATAAAGTTTCATACAGTCTTCCTTTGAACTGACTATTATATTTTCTTAAACACATTCAATCACCTATACTATAAAAAAATGCAAGATTATCTGTTTTTTAGTGAGCAAGACTAATGGTCAGGCACTTCCTCACTGTTTTGTCTGTGCTTGGTGAAGTATCAGTGCAGGTCAGACACATTTGCTATTGAAAAATCATAGTCAATGGCTTTTGGAAAGTACATGCTTTAACCATTTCCCTCACATCCAGACTGAGCAGTAGTTACCTTTTTCTATGGTGTCTTTCAAATTGGCCACTGGAAATGCCCAGCACTTTGGTGCATGACAGCAAAAGGAGACAAATCACAGCCATGTTTAAGACAACAAAATTAAAAGTGTAAATTGTGAACTCCTAACAATTGAATGTTTAGGTACATTTGTGCTTCCAAGCACTGAAAGAGTAGGAATAAAACCAATTACAGTTTGAAGCTTCATTTAAACTTTTTGTTCCTTATTCCAAAATGAATTATATTCTCTACAATGCAAATTTTCATGGATGTAATACAAAAGGAGCAAGTGCTAGAGTTCTTTTTATGAAATGTCTACATGGATTACTTGCCATACAAAAGAGCACTCAATGGCTATGAGTTGGGAAGAAGGGAGAGGGGACAAAATGTCAAAAGATTCAAAGGAAGAGAAAAAACAGGAGGCTGAAGAAAGCAAGCCAATTAATGAAAGCAAAACAAAGAGTATTTCAAGGAAGTCAGGTGTTGCAAGTTAAAGCTGTCCCTTGTAGCCAACACATGCAGCTGATAATCCAGCTAGACACAGACCTTGGCAGCATGGTGAGGTCTAATCTTTTTATGGGGATTAACTGTTCTTCAGAATATTCTTCACTGCCTCTGGCATCAGCTTGCTTGCCTTCTGTTAGCATACAAGGTTTTCTGGGACTTATTTTTCTTTCTTTCTTTCTTTTTTTTTTTTTTTTACTTTCTGCATAAGTGCTAGCCTAAGCCTCTTCAGATCTCTTGGAGGCTCATTGTGTCAAATGGGTCAGCAAGATGATGTACTGTGCTCTGGCACACTCTTATGCTCTGGGTACCAGTGCTGAATGAACTGACAAGACTTCTTTGTGCTGACATAGGATTACCTTTTCATTCATATATTCATTGAGTATCAGTGAATATCAAAAATTAAATGAGATGTCCCTTCATTTTAGACTTGTATAAATTTCAATTGAATCAAAACAAACACTAGCTCAGAGGCCTGAAATAATTTAAAGATTATTTACCCTAAAGTACTCTTACACACTAGAGGGATAAAAGCACTAGAAATTGATTCAGCCTTACTGTTTTTGTTGACTCTGGAGAGAATCATGGCTGAGCTAGTCTCTGAACATGTGTTCCTTGGTTAGATGGACAAACCTAGGCAAAATTCAGCCACACTGCTTCAGGGGTTCCTGACTGTGAAAGCAATAATCTTGTTTCAAGCTATTCCTGTTTGTGCTACAATATCAGCCTGATCCTTTGTCAATACCACTGCTGGTGAATGTGTAACTGCTGCTGTTGATTGTATGCTTTTCCCTCGGAATTGTTTTTAGATGCTGAGTTTAAAAATGTGTTTATAATAGTCTGTACAAAGGGTCTTTAGAAACAATTAATCAAAAGATACATTTGAAGTTACATGGAAGAAATAAGTTGGGTCAGACAAGTATCCTAAAACATAAGGTAAAAAAGATGGTGAATGAAGTAAAACAAGGGCCAGAAGGTTAACAGCAGCCATAACCACTGGCCAGGATTTTTCTTAAGGAGACATCACAAATTGAGTTAGGTTATTCCAAGTACTGAGTTTAGGTTTTGTGACGTATCTCAAGTCTTGCTTATGTAAATATCAACTGTACTGAAAAGCATAACTGATAATAGTGGAATTTTACAGGTTCTTCAGGGACAAGTGTCTAACCACCAAATTGCTGTAGAAAAACTGAAAAAAGCTGCTGAAGTGTTATTGGACACAAGGGGAGAGCTGACACCAGATAAAGATGAGATTCAGAAAACACTGGGTAAAATATTTGCTTTTCTTAATGCCTCTTTTTTTATCACTTGTGCCTGCATGCATGTTCTGGAAGAGAAAAATTACAGAGCTTCCACATTCTTATTTCACTGTTCAAGACCATGTTTTGTTGAGTCATAAGTCATTACAACACAGTAATTTTATTGTTGGTCTCTCTCCTTCATGGATCCATATGCTTTTCACTGTCATTTCATGTTTTTCTTTTTACAGAAATAGGCATTGCTGAGCAGAGGTCGTGATTTGCTGAGGATCATAAATTCCTCAGTGGAAAATGACTCCAAGGAGCCTGTTTACAAGCAGTTATTTGAAGTTTGCTTAGCTTAGGAATTACTTCCTTCTAACTTTAAGAAAGTGCCTATGAAGGGGTTGATTGTGGCAGGCTGCCAGATGCCCACCCACCTTCTCTCTCACTCCCCTTGCTCAAGTGGACAGGGTGAAAATTAAGATTGAAAAGTCCATAGGTTGATATAAAGATTGGGAGATCACTCACTTTTTACTGTCATGGGCAAAATAGACTTGACTTGGCAAAAATTAACTTTCATTTATTGCCAAATAAAAACAAGTTTGGGAAATGCCAAACAAAGACAAATCACAGCAACATTATCCTCCACTCCACTCATTTTTCCAGGCTTACTATCACTTCTTCCTTCCCAATCAGTCCCCCTCCCTCCCTGCCAAACAGTGCAGTGTGGATGGGAAATGGGTACCTGTGGTCAGTCTGTAATTTCTCTGCTGCTGCTTCCTCCTCATATTTCCCCTGCTCCAGTGAGGGACCTCTCCACAGGCTGAAATCTTTCAGGCTAATATTCTTTCAGTGTGGATGTAGGCTGCATTTCCTTCAGGAAATATCCACCTCCTCCAGCCTGGGTCCTCTATGTGCTGCAGTGTGGTTATCTGCTCCTCTATCCTCCACAGGCTTCAGGAGAATCTCTGCTCCAGCACCTGGAGCATCCCTCTTTCTTCTCTGACCTTCATGTCTGCAGGGCTGTTTTCATACTTTCTTTTCCCTCATTTTTCAGTCCCATGCAGTCTTTTCCCTTTTCTTAAATGCATTTTTCCAGTGGCACCACCAGTTTGGCTGAGGAGCTCAGCTGTGCCCTGTGGTGAGTCAGCTGGAGTTGGCTGGAACCATCTGTGTCTTCCATGGGGCAGCCCTTGACCTCCTCTCACATGAGCCAAAAAAACTTGTCACTGACAAACCCTTACCACCACCAAAACCTTACCACCTACACCTAATACTCTTTCCTATCTGTTGTGAGAAGTAGCACAGCATGGCATTCACCTGTTGCTGTGTGAAGTTTGAAGATGCTCTCTGTGTATCACCCAGCTATCTCTTCATAGAATCCCAGAAGTAACTTGCAGAACAACAAAACAGAACAATGGTGGCTTGACTCTTTGGAGTTGGTGATAAAACTCTATGGGAGGTACATGGAGCTTGTAGCTTTCAGAGAGTTATTTTGAAAGTGTTGGATGTGTAATCTGGAACCATCTGGAAGAACCTCTCAGATCTCACAGTAACATAAGAGACACAATTGTTGAAAACCTGTCTTAATACTCTGCTATTTTATTTCCTGGGAACAGTCAACAGCTGTCTTAAGCTAGAGCTACATGGAAACCAGTTTCTAACACTGGGAACTACAGCTGTATGCTATTCCCTCATTTCCCTTGTCCGATGTGTATCTTGGCTCTGTTTGAAGTTCTTGGTCTTTGCTTCCATGTTTTTACTGACTAAAGCTGACCTTTTTTTTTTCTTCATCCTAATGTAGCAATTTTTGACTCAACTGGTGAGTGCTGGTGAAGTAAGCTAAAAGCTTAGTTTGGCTAGAAGAATAAATTGAAATATAATCTTCTCTTTATCAGATGATATTGTGGAAAGATATGACAATTTATCCAAATCTGTGAATGAAAGGAATGAGAAGCTTCAAGTAACTCTGACACGATCCCTAAGTGTACAGGATGGTTTGGATGAAATGCTTGATTGGATGGAAGGAGTTGAAAAGAGCCTTAAAGAACAAGATCAAGTGCCTTTGAATTCTGCTGCTATTCAGGACATTATTAGTAAAAGCATTGTAAGTAGCCTTCTTTGAAAAAAGAAACAGTTGTTTGATAGTTCAGATTTAAAGAAAGAATTAAAATATTAGGTTGGCACCTTTTATGGATTAAAAATATGAAAGAGAACTGTTGTATGAAGTGAAACTGCTCATAAAGGTTTTTGTAGCTGGAATAATTACATCAATGGTCTAGCTGTAGTGGTTTGTTGCTTTATATGGCAGATGAATTTCACTTGTTAAAATTTAGTTGCAAGTAATACAAAGTAGTTCTTGTATGTTTCAGATGCTAGAACAAGACATTGCAGGTCGCCAAAGCAGTATAAATACTATGAATGAAAAAGTGAAGAAGTTCATGGAAACAGCAGATCCATCCACTGCATCCACACTGCAAGCTAAAATGAGTGAGCTTGCAGGACGGTTTTCTGAAGCAAGTAACAAGCATAGAGAGAAGCTTATGAAAATGGAGGAATTGAAGACTAAAGTGGAGTTATTTGAAGGTCTTTCAACAAAACTACAATCATTTTTAGATGAGAAAAACCGGGCTCTAAGTGAGACAGAGGCACCAAGAAAGGATGTTAGTGAAGTGTCTCAATACATGCAGGTACTAGCATTCAATTTTTATGTGTTGTGGGTTCTTAGTCTAACTCATTTAAGTGACAGAAAAAGGAAAAAGGCATGTTTTTTTTTTCCAGCATTGGTTGCTTAGCTAAAATCAAGAGTTTAATTTTGAAAGAGTTAAGTCTAATATGAAGAATGTAAACCTATTTTGCAGGAAGCTAGTGTAGAATTGGCACAACACAAAAAGGATCTGGAAGTTTTGAAGCAGCTCCTTGAAGAACTTTCATTCCATGCTCTTCCTGGAGATAAAGCACTGGTATCAGAAAAAGTAAATGCTTTGTCAAAGAAATTCAAAGAGGTAGAGGAGACAATAAAAGAAAAGTAAGTTGGATAATCAGAGTGCTTCCATTTTGTGTGAATGTTGTGATTACTGCTATCCTTTTGTATGCAATCTGAAGACATTGCAGTTGACCAGAGTAAATAAGGGATTTTTTTCTTGGAAGTAAAAGATTCTGTTTGAAGATCCATCTGTCTGGCCCAAGAGCTCTAAAAAGACCATAAAGATATGTAATTTTTCAAATTCTGTGACATTCACAGGATTCTTGGCAATTTTAAGAAAACCCTACTTCTCCCCTTCTGTGATAGAGCATAAATTGCTGCTTGTGTATGTTGCTTTAAAGTACTTTTTGGCATCAGGCTGCAAAGGGAAATTGGAGAAATTGTAAGAGATTCCGTAGAAGTTACCTTTGCAGTAAGATGAGGTTTTGCACATTCTGCTTATAGCCATAAAATTAGCTTTTTGACACTTAAAATATAGGAATAGTTATATCAGATGAATAATATTTGTTGATGAATTCTTAGAAGGAATACTGTCATTCCTTTGTCTTTAATTGTCTAGAGAAGAGGATGTATCATCTTGCCAGAAACAAATGGATGCTTTTGAGCTCCTTGTAGAATCATTAAAGAAATGGATAAAAGAGACGACAGAACGAATTCCAGCAGCACAACCCTCTCTGAATACAGAGGAGTTAAAGAAACCTTTGGAGGATACATTGGTAAGCCTTTGTAGAAGTGAAATCTGGCTGAAGGAAATAAGGTACCTATTACTAATAGTGAAATACAGATTTAAGGTGTAAGCAGCCACAGTAATTGGGACTAGGGGGTCTGCATTTACATTCCCATTTGCTTTTGTAAGTTTGCAACAGATTCCCAAGCAGCAAAGTTGTTCCTTTCTGTACACTAATTCTCATAAGTTTGAAGTCAGTTTTGTAATGAACAAATTACTATCTTTCTTAACCAGAATTTAAAAGATGAATGGACATTAAAAGCACCTGAACTGCAGAAAATGAACAGCAGAGGAACTTTGCTGTGTAACTTAATCACTGCTGTGACTTCTCCTGCAAAACTGAGAGCAGTTGCCAAATCAGGTATGCTTTTGTATAATCAGGTAAGTCTAACATTCCAAGAATTTTTAAAACCTTCAAGACAAAAATTAATATTGTTTCACCCTTGGATTAGCATTCTGAATATTATGGTTTGTGAGAAAACACTTAGCCATGTCTCTTCTGACCATTGTTGGCTGTGATTCTATTTAAACTGTCTAGCTGCTGTAGTAATTCAGCACACATTCTCATTGTTTTACTCTGCCAAAATAATGGTAAAGTGTGCTGATGTAAAAGTTTAGCATGTCCTAGAGTTATTATGTAATAGTGAATAAAATGGCAGTTTCACAGTTGCCTTCACCTCATCCCAGAAAGCTTCTGAGAATGAGAAATTCACTTTTTCTGATCAGTGTTGAGTGCTTCACATATCCATCAAGTCTGCAAGCAGGAAAAATACAAACCTTGCTTTGCAAACTCTGATGTACCTGCACAGAGATGCCTATTTATTGGCCAAAAGGCTATTCTGTGACACCAAGCAAACACAGAAAGGTTTGTAGATTTGTGGAGTTTTTGTTAGAAGGGTAATGAGGTGATGGTTTATATAAAAAATGAGCCTAGGTAAATGTACTCATCCTACCATGAGTATCATAATTAGTATTAGTCAGTGTTTTACAGCACAGAAGGGAAACAATTTTGTATCTCAGCATGATTTTCCTGGGCCAAAATGTGTTTTTTGTCTAGACCTTCAGCTAAATTCTACTGGCAATCATAATTTAAAGATAACAAGTCTGTTTCCATGATTTTTTTTTACTCTAGTGCTAAATATTAATTTGTTTTACAAAAACCAGTAATTCTGCCAAGTATCATTCTAGACATAGTTCAAGGACATTGGGGCATTTTAATGGCAATAAGCACATTTTCAGTCAATTCTTGAACTGACTAGGTCTGGAAATAAATTCAAGTGGCCCTCATTGGTCATCTCTAAATGACTAGGAGGCTGGGGACTGACAGAGGATACCTACTGGGCAAAAGTAGGACACTTTCTTTCTTATATCTCTTTGTAATAGCTGCCTCTGGTTTTGTTTTTGGTTTTAGTTTGGTTTTTTTTGTTTTTTGTTTTTTGTTTAGTTTGTTGGGTTTTTTTTTAACTTAAAATAAAAATCTTTCAAAGAACATTTTGGAATCTTCTATGATCTATTTGGGCTCATTCCTCTGCCTCTTTTCTACTCATATGCATCCAAATAGAAAAAATAGTTTAAATAGTTTAATAGCTATCATATAAGAGCAGCTATAATCCTCCAGACCAGAACATTTGCCCTCCTTGACAAGAGCTGTACCGTGTATCACTTTACTGCAGTTATAAATACCAGAGTCCATCTAAAAGAGTGCGAAGATCTACAGGACTCTGGCTGGGGTCTGTGACTTCTCTTATCTGGTTTGTTTTCTCTTGCCATCCTCCAGCTGCCACTAATGTGGTCCTCACTGTCCAGCTGGTACTGTGCACAGCCTTTTCCAAGACAACCATTAATCTTCCTCTGCTAATTGCTCTTCTGGGAATGCATGTGTGCAGGAGAGCGGGAAGTGATTCTCCCTGCAGCTCTCTGCAGTGTGATCTCGTGGTCCTGCTCTTTGGTCTGACTCCATTTTACAAAGCCCATTAGCTCTGGTTTCAGGGGCTCTGATATTATGGTTAATCAGTAGGGCTGCCTTAGTGAGTGGCTGCCTCAGAGTAAGGATTTCAGGTATAAGAGTGCCCTATTGCAATTCCTGTCATGGAGCAAATGTTTCAGTCTTGCTTATGACAAGATAGGGAGGGATTAATCCTGTTGGTTTCGAGAGCTTTCTGTGCAGAGTTACAATGCACATAAACCACAATCTTTTTTAAGTTGGAAAAGACCCTTAAGATCATGAGGTCCAAACACTAACTCAGCACTGCCAAGTCAGCACTAAACCATGTCCCCAAGCAGAACATATACATGTTTTTAAAATACCTCCAGGAACGGTACCTCAACCGCTTCCCTGGTGGGTAAAGGTGCCCTAAGTAAGCAGTTGTGGTTGTGGTGTCTGCAATAAGCACTCTGGGCCTCCTTGCTGTTTAATGTTTAGTGCTCTCCCCAGTCACAGCATTTGCCAGCTCATCTTCTCCCAGGCTATACCTGTCCCAGCTGGGTAAAACTGTGTTCTCAGCAGGGTCCTTTGGGGGAGAGGAAAGAAGTGCTGTCAGCAATCTGGATGTGAACAGGCCTCACAGCTAGGGCATAGAGCTTTGGCTCTGGTCAGTGGTTTAGTACAGAATTGCAAGCAGCAGGACTGCTGATACACCATACATATGTGCACCCTTGTAAGGCCATGCATGTACATCCCACCCTCTATGCACATGCTCTGCCTAGGTGATAACCCCTTATGGTCCTGGCTGGCTGGAGCTTCGATCTTGAGGTTGCAATGACAGCTATGGATCATGCTGTTTTGAAGAGGAAATGAAGTGGTGGGGTTATTGTGGGAAAAGGCTCAGATAAGCAAGAGGCTTCGTCTCTTTTGATCCATAGGTGGCACAATTTTAAATGGTGAAGGAGGAGCTCCAGGAACTCAAGATTTCTTGAAAAATAAAGGTCAGTAAAAATTTCAGCATGTGATAAAGACTTGTTGCTTGCCAATCACTGTTAAATGTGGAAGTATTTTTAAATGCTGTACATAAATCTGCTTGTAGCAGTCATTATTAGACTGAAATTTCACATCACATAAGACAATTACATTGACTAGGGCATGATATTATAAGTAGTTATAACAATACCTATCTTATTATTTTCTTTGAAGACCAACCAAATCTGGCCTTGTTTTCTGAATCAATATATACTTTTATAAATGTATATGGGGATGCCTATTTTAATATAAGGCATGACTTTTGAGAAATACCTTTCAATGAGGATTGAACTTAAACACCCATCAGTATTCACCACATGTGTATACACAAATATATATATACAAAGACGCCCATTTTATATACATTTGTATCACTGTCACCAACTCTTTCATAGACACAAAGGAATTTTTATATAAGGACTTCAGAGTAGCTGAACTGTAGTCCAGTATATTCAACTTTTGGTCATGGAATTGTTACTTAAAATACTAAAACAGCAAAGGGTAGAAAGATTGAAACGTGTCTGTGCACTTGTATGTATTGAAATGGTGAAATAAGAAGTTCTTGCAAGTAGGAACTTATATTAGCTCATTCAGATGGAGTGTTGCCACATTTAGAGTGGATTGGGAATAACTCTAACATATTCAGTGACTTCTTAATTAGAGGACTATTAACTACTGTTCAGTACTATTTCACTACAATCAGTATTGTTTCAAGGGCTTGTAACTTCTAACACAGTCTTCATGCACCTCTTTTTACAGAACTGACTACTGTTCAACAAGCTATGTCCAATGTAAATCACAGCTATGAAGATTTGGGAGTTTTATTGAATGAAAAGATTTCAGAATTAGAAAGTATGCTTTCAAAAATGCAAAATATTCAGGAAGAATCGGCCTCAATGATGCACTGGTTGCAAAAAATGGACAAAACTGCATCAGACTGGGAAGCTGCTCCAACAGATAGTGAAGCAGTTAAAGCCCAAGTTGAACAACATAAGGTACTTTGTGCCTTCAAACAAATACTTTTTCTTGTAGTTATTAGGCAGATGCTATGAAATAACTGATACCTCAGTCTAGCTTAATGTTACAGAGAGTATTTAAATGATCCTGCTAAGCATATTAGTCAGGCTTAGAGCAAATCTGGCAAACTGTGTCAGTGGAGTAAAGGAACACTGTGTCAGAGAGAATGAGTTTTGCAGGTCAGAAAATAATAATTTTGGTGGACATTTTGAAAAGGTGAGGCTATGCTGATTGTGCAATAAACTTTTTTAATCTCAGTAGTTTAGAGGTTTATAATAGATTACTTTTCATATCTGAAGGGCTGTATGTGTCCAAAAGCTGTTTCTGCAGCTGCTGGCTCACTGATGCTCCACAGACCTCCCAGTCTCTGCAGCTGCAGTGGCTTATGTCTCTTCCAAGGCAGTGTTTCTCTTCAGCAGCCCTGTCATGCTTGTTAAGTTATATAGCTGCACAACAGCCCCCTTCCCCCTTTATAATTGATATGAGAAAACCACTGATTCAGCAGTAAGCTTCTGTCCTGTTTCAGCATTGGAGACATATGCTTCCCTGGCAATGAAGGACAATATTTACACATGTAAGGTTCATCTAGAAAAGGAAATGTAATGGATAGGGAAAATTCTTTTCTTGCTTGTGATTGTATATAAACAAAGACAGAATTAGATTTAACTGAGTTTCTTTTATATTTGGCAGGTCACCCTTAAAAATTAACCTGACCAGCTACCAACTTCCTCAGGGTTGGATAAAATTCAATCATAAAATTCAGACTAAGTGTGAAAGAAAACCAGCTCTTTTTTCTTAACAGAGAATGTGCAAAGCTATCATGATCATCTAACCCGCAGTGTAGTAATAGAAAAGTATTCACAAATAGTTGGAAAACTGAGTGAGTGCCCAGGCAAGAGTCATCTGATGCACTGGACCTTTTACTAGAAGTTCTAAATCAAGTACAGTTTGTTCAGTCTGGGTTTTGGATAATTAATAAGAAACATTCACTTCTGTCTGCAAGAACAGCATTAATTAGGATTTGCTGGAGTATCTCTGGTTAGAGATCTCAGGTTCTCTTCTGTTAGGTTTACACTTAAAACTCTGATTCTCTTTAAACTATGGGCTTAGGAGATCTACATTAAATTGTCTGTGATAGCAGGACTCCTGCCGAGGTAGATGAGGCCACATCACACCCCTCTCTGTTGGAACTAGCTGGGTTATTTCTGCTGTGAACTGTAGTTTGCATCAGTCAGTTTGCCTTCTGTACACAAACAGAGTCCAAGTATATGTGGATATGATGGAACCTAGTGAATCTTACTTATCTGAATTCTTCTAGTTCTGTCACTTTTTCAAATTTAGCAATAATTTTTAATATAGTTTATATCTTTCAGGTTCTCTCTTCCAAAAAAATTGACTAGCAACATATGTCATTATAGTATGTTTTGAGATTCATAGCAGAAAAGTAGTATGTATAGGCTAGATATTTTTTTTATCTTCCTGTTTTGCATCTCAGTATCTTAGACTGCAAACTTTACTATTCTTCTTTAGTCTCTTACTTATTTATTTATTTTATCACCTAAATTTTCAGCTTTTTGAAACTGAATTAAAGCAAAGTGCAAATAAAGTGCAGGAACTGAAGGACAAAGTTACTGAGCTGTTGGAGAAGAACCCTAACTCTCCTGAGGCACCTAAGTGGAGACAAACATTGGATAAAATAGGTATTTCAATAAAGCTATATTATACCTCAGACTGATTTGGAAGTTGTTTTATTATCAGTTTTTTTAATTTATTAGCAATAACAAGTATTTTTAATACCTTGTTTCCTCTTACATGTTAAATTCTATGGAAATCACTCCATTTGCAAACATGTATATCTGAAGTAATTCCAGTGATGTCCCTGGGCTTTGAATCCGTATTAGTGCACAGGCTATAGCTTGACTCCCTGTTTATCTTTTTCAAACATTGTGCAGCTAAAACTTGACAGGCCAGTTACAAGCAAGATATATATTTTATTCTTTTTACAAAATATAACAGATTAAGATGATTCTAATTTCATGTAGAAAATCATTTGAGTTGTTGGTAGTGCTCTTCTGCATGTATTTTTCCCATGAACTAGTGGCTTTTGGCATTTTGGTGGTTTTTTTGCTGTTTTCTAAAACTGTATAAATGTTGCTAAAAATTTTTTAAGAAGCCAATGAAAATAAAGAAAAAGACCATGCTTAGTCTATACATTTTGAGATATTACAACACCTAATTGTCATGAGCTTTTAAAAATTGTTGTATGTTAATCATATTTTAAATAAATTATAGGTCAATAGCCTGGTATATCAATCTTGTTTCATAGTGATAGGCATTTCCATAGCTACACCAACAGTAATTTTGAAGCTGAGAATTTTTCCAGTCTGTCCTGGTTGTTTCAGAATGAAACTCTGAAAAGTTTAAGTGACAGGTAAGGTCTCCAACAGACCCTTAGTAGTGTTAAAAAGGGATTCATACAGAATGAGCAGAGGACTGTGAAGCAGCAAACAGAACTGTGAAAAACAGGGATGAAAATCAGGGACAGGGAGACTTAGCAAAATACCAGAGCTGACTGAGCAAGCAGTGACAGTATCACAGAGGGGAAGGGGGAAGTTACAAGATTAAGGCTCAAAGGCTGCTCTGGAAGCCACTTGCCATAGTGGAAAAGACCACAGACTGGCGAGGTGTGAACCTAAGCTCACACAGTGCTTTTGAAATACCTATAAGCAGAATATTCTCATTGCCCATCATTAGGTACCTGCTTTAGATTTTTTAGAGGAATGTTTAAATGAATGATACAGACATTTGAAAGAGTTAGGCTTTTTCAGAGGGCTGTTCAGAGCTGAAGCCTAATTTTCTGCTTCTGATCACCTTTGAAAACTTAAGAGGTTTTATTATTGAATAAGCAGGGATATTTGTCTATCTAAATCAGGCACCTGAGTTATAACTGAGTAGAACCCTTTGCCTTCTATATCATTTGAGACCAAAGCCTAAATTTGGGGGTATTTCATTTAGTAATATTCTAGTATAATTTTATTACACGTGGAATATTCATTGCTCTAAAAATTCCACACGTGGCTGACTGTCATCCAAGTGCATGTGGGTCTGACTTAAAAGATTTTATTTGCAGAGTCACTGCAATAAGGCATCTGGAGTTAATCAGCATGAAGCCTTATGAGAGAGCTCTGTTTATGTTTCATATGTAGTCTGCTGTCACACAATCCATCTGCTAGAACATGCATGCAATGTGTTAACATTACCTTTGTTAGATTCCAAATGGAAAGAGCTCAATCAAGTTACATCTGAGAGACAACAAAAACTGGAGGAGTCTTCAAATTACCTGATTCAGTTCCAGACAGCAGAAGCTCAGCTAAAGCACTGGCTTGTAGAAAAGGAGCTAATGGTCAGTGTGCTGGGACCATTATCAATTGATCCTAATATGCTGAATACACAAAAGCAACAGGTTCAGGTGAGTAGTGCCAACACACGTTATTGATTTAAGTTTCTTCTGCCTTTTTTTCTATTAGCAAAGTACTATTTTGCATCTAGAGCAGAACATGGTTAGTATAAGCCATTAGATTTGTTTATCTTTAGGTATCAGCTTATGTCATACTTGACTACAGCAATTACAAGAAAAAATTATCATAAGAGTGAAAAGAGATCAGAACAGGTAAAGAAAAATGTTGAGGAGACAGTCAATATCAGTATTGTTTAAAATGAAGTATTTGAAACATGAACTATGATCTAATACTGTATGAAATACTATGACTCGATATTGGTAAGTGCTTCAAAAGTCTAGACAGATGGCATAAGACTATCATGTATCACTTCATAGTCCTTAATAGTTCAACCTAATTGACTTAGAAAAGGTTTGGAATGTTCTGTAAAGTAAAGCCATTATATTTGTCCCTTCTTTTGCAAGCACTGCAATTTACTGTCAAAAAAAAACCAAAACAAATGAGAACCAGTGATAGAAACTTAAAAGGTCCTACACTACACATTCAGACATTTTGTGAATTAGCCAAATAGTTTCAGTTCTATAATAAACCATTGCAATATTATGTCAGAATACGCTTTCTTTGAAGTTGTTTCTTAAGACAAATATCAAAACTGTCTAGGAAAGAAGACGCTACTTGAAACTAACCAGCACTTACTTTGCTTGGTGTGGTTACTTAATTACTGTAGTATTAACAGAATTCATTGTTTACTTGTATCTCCTGGTTGACTTTCTATTAGATGATGTGTAAATTCACCTCATTTTTTTCTGTTTCTTTGATGTAGATACTTGGAAACAACACAGTTTATGTAGAAGGCACATTTATTTCACTGGCTTTTAAACTTGGATACAGTCAATAATAGAGCTTAGCTACAACAAATTCTACATGATGTTTTTGTCAGAAGCACTTTTTTTCTCATGAAGTAAATCCTTTTTAAAATTCTCTTTTTTTTTTCCTAGATTCTGCTCAAAGAGTTTGACACCAGAAAGCCACAATATGAGCAGTTAACTATGGCTGGGCAGGGGATTCTGGAGAGACCTGGTGAACATCCACCCTCACATGAAATTGTAAAAGAGCAACTGGTAGCTGTGGCACAAAAGTGGGACTGTCTAACTAGCCAGCTGAAGAAGAGATGTGACCGAATTGACCAAGCCATTGTGAAAAGCACAGAGTATCAAAGTTTACTCAGAAGTCTCTCTGATAAGCTAAGTGCCTTGGATAGTAAACTCAGCAGCAGCCTGGCTGTGAGTACACAGCCTGATGCTGTGAAACAACAGCTGGAAATTGCTAAAGAAATGAAGAAGGAAATAGAACAGGAAATGAAGAATATACATGCAGCACAAGCTCTTTGTGAAGAGCTGTCAACACTGGTTGGGGAAGAGTATTTGAAAGCAGAACTTACAAGACAGTTGGATGGCATCTTAAAATCATTTAAGGATATCGAGCAAAAATCAGGTTAGTACTCATTTAAAGAGAAACAGTAACTAAGGCATAAAATAAGGTAAAAGTTTGTAATAGAGGTGAACTGAGCCTGGTGCCAGCTCTCAATCCAATCCAACTCCCAAGCAGTTTTACATTAGAATTTAGAACAATCCCAATGCCTTGAAAAGGTAAGAGCAATGCTTGGGATCTCTAGTGAAGGGTTTAGGAGATAACTTGGAGTAAAATAACAAGGCTTTTATAATGTCCATCTTCACTGAATTAGGACCAAAAAAGGAGCTACCAGCTTCATAGGGGCAGAGTATAAACCAAAATAATTTTTAGGCAAATGCCAGTTAATGGCTTAGTGAAACACAGTGGTAATTGTATAAAAGTGCCTGTGACAGAAAGAGGCTGGTAGTCTGCAGCCTTTTCTTACCTTGTGAACAATAGAACTGAGCGAGTAATACATTGCAAGTGATATCATACTTTGTTCTCCCTAGCAGCCTCAGTTTTGGGTTTTTAATTTCCTCTGGTCATGAGGAACTTCAAAGAATCTCCCTAGGAGGATGTATTGCCTGTAGGCCATGAGTTAGACACTACTGGGTTATACCACTTAATATTCCCTGTGCTTACACTGCCTAGTACCGTGAATCACAATTGTGATTTCTATGACCAAAATCTGCTCAAGTGGGATCCATGTAGGCACAGACTGGATAAGCTCACCTCATTTGATTCCTGTCCTATTGCCTTCATTGCTCTTCTGTATTACAGGAATGAGTCTGCCCCTTGCAAGAAACTTGGTTGTCTGCCAGTCAAACTCCACATACTAAGGACTGGCTTTCTTAAAATTAATGATCAGTTATTTTTTTTACTGAATACTGGCAGGTTCTGCTAATGAACCTCTGTGCTGCCTTCTCCTTTGTAGATAACCATGTTCAGCAGCTTCAGGCAGCATATGCCACTTCTCATCAGTTCCAGCAGATGTCGAAGGACTTTGAGGCCTGGCTAAGCAAAAAGAAAGAAGAGCTGAACCAGGCTCGTCCTGTGTCAGCCAAGCTTGAGGCCTTGCAGTCACTAATTGAAGAACAGAAAGATTTTAAGAAGACAATGACCGATCAGATTAGTTCCTATGAAAGAATTGTTGCAGAAGGAGAAAGTATCTTACAGAAGACTCAAGGAGATGACAAAGCAGAGTTACAATCCCAAATTGCCACACTCAAGAATAACTGGGATGAAATGAATAAAAAAGTAAAAGAAAGGGAGGATAAATTAGCAGATTGTCTGGAGAAAGCCCTCAAATATAAGCAGCATGTAGAAAATCTGCAGCCGTGGATAGAGAAGTGCCAAAGTAACCTGTGTGAATTGAAAGTTGGCATAAACCCTGTTGAAATAGAGGATTCTATTGTTCAGGTAAGGGCATGGCAGAAAGACCTGGATAAACACCACGGGATGGTGGAACTATTAAATAATTCTGCTGAAAGTTTACTCAATGCAAGTCAAACAGATAAAGAAATTGTTCAAGAAGAAACTAAGGTGCTGAATCAGAATGTGAAAGTGGTTACAGAACAGTTACATAAGAAGAGAGAGTGCTTGGAAAATATGGCACAAAGGCTGAAAGAGTTTCAGGACTCATCCAGGGAAACTGAAAGACAACTTAAAAGTGCCAAAGAGCATCTGGAAGCTCATGACTCACTTGGACCTCAGTCATTCAGTAACAAACACCTGACAATGATGCAGGCCCAGCAGAAAGCCTTGCAAGGTTTAAAGCCTCACGTTGATTTAGCAAAAAAGCTTGCCCAAGACCTGGTGGTAGAAGCTTCTGATTCAGCAGGTGTTTCTGACCTCTTACTCCAAGCTGAATCTTTGGAACAAGAATACACTGCAGTGAAGCAGCAAGTTGAGGACAGGTGCTCATTCCTAGAGACCAAACTTCAGGGAATTGGCCATTTCCAAAACAGCATCCGAGAGATGTTCTCTCAGTTTGCAGAGTTTGATGATGAACTTGATAGCATGGCTCCAGTGGGGAGAGATCTCAAGGTACTGCAGTCACAGAGAGAGGACATAAAATATTTCATGAAAAAGTTGGAGGATCTTATAATGAATAATGAAAATGCTAATAAAAACTGTAAAATTATGCTGGCCACAGAAGCTGAAGCTTCTCCTGATCTTGTTGGTATAAAGAGAGACTTGGAAGCTCTAAATAAACAGTGCAACAAGCTAAAAGACAGAGCAAAAGCCAGGGAAGATCAAGTGGAGGGTACTATTTGCCGTGTTGAAGAGTTTTACACTAAGCTAAAAGAATTTTCCACTCTGCTTGGGAGAGCTGAAGAACATGAAGAGTCACAAGGTCCTGTTGGAATGGAAACAGAGGCTATTAATCAGCAGCTGAATACATTCAAGGTAGGAAGATTGCTTTCTTATTATTATAAAGTATTTTACCACAATACCATTTTATTAAACACCATAGTGAAAGAGACTGGTTACGTGCAGACCTTAGAGGAGTCTTGTTTCACAGCAGTCTGTTCTGCCTGTATGCATTTTATCTGTTTTAAATGGGGATCTTATGCTCCAGGGAAACTTTCCTTTGCTACAGCTTGGCAAACATTGGGACTTCTACATCTCAGCTCCCAATTCCTGCACCCCAATTCCCTCTTCACCTCTCTTCACTATCTTGTTATCTTCTGCAATCGATTTGCCTTTCTGTTTTTGAGAAACTGCATATTGTCTCTATTTGATGTCCATGTATTACACAACTTTCATCTTCACAGTGGTATGTATTTTAGACTCCAGTGTTCACATACCTGCCCACATTCACTTTGCTCATCTGAGTAGTTTAAGTTTTTTTAATCTGGATATAGAATTCAGCATATTTAGGTTTAAGGTGTTACCTTTTGCCATTTTCTGTTCTGATACACTGGCCAGTTTTACCTCACTGAATTCCACCCTTACCCAGAAACATCCAAATAAAAAGAAAACAGACAAAATAATCCCCATATGATATTGGGATTTTTCTGTACTATCCTTATCCAAAATGCACTCCAGAGCTTCTGTGTGTAGCTTTTTTAATTTGCCAGCTAGCAATCCATGTCCAGTTCAAAGAAATGCATTGCAGTGATAGTGAGTGTTAATTGAGCTTTGCTGCTGAAATAAGTACAGATATTTGCTTGGATTAGGTTTCCAGTGCTCACCAGAATGATTTATAGATGTAAGCAGTTTTTGAAAAAGATCATAAATCTCCTAGTATCTATATAGTAGCACTAAATATTCTGAATAGCTTTGGTTTCATTCCAATATAATATTGATTCAAATGTTTGTACGACTGTACATTAGTTGACACTTGATGATAAAGCCAAACCTTCTTGCAGGATTTGATAAGCCATGCTGTTTGATGACCTTGGAAAAGAGTCATTACATGGCTGGCCAACAGAGGGTGCATTTTGCTTGTTTAAGCCATATTGTAAAGGAAAATTAAACCAGAGAACTTTCATCTGGGAATTTCAAATGGAAGTTACTGGGAGTTTTGGTGAATGTATAAATAGAGACAAAAATCTTGAACAAATAGTTACATTATGAGGAGATTCCATTAGACTGGGAGGATTAAAATTGTATGCCAGTCTATCCTAACAAGTCTATCTCAATTTAAAAGAGAAACAAATGGCTTTTCTTTGTATATGGTTAGTAAAACACTTTGGATATTGGAAAATAGCAACAGCTCCTGCTGTGAATGCTCTTGCTTACATTGACTGTACAGGACTTCACTTGTAGCCAGTTTGGGATCTCTGATTTCACTACATTTCTTGCATTTTCAAACATTAGGTGCAGCTTCAGGTCTTTGTTAATACGTATTTTATACAATGAATGTACATATACAAATATGTGTTTTATTATAAAGAAAAATGTTTCTGGAGTGTTACAAGCTGATGAGTGGATGGTAGGAAAATCCAGTCCCCTTTGTGTTGTCCCAGTGTTGTAGTTCATCAGGGCATTGGACACTATACAGCAATTGAGCAGTTTGGGAGTGAGAGACCTGTGCAGACCAGTGGGGTGACAGCATCTCTGGTAATACAAGAGCTTATGTGGTAAGGAGACAAAAAAAAAACAACTCTGGAAAGACATTAAGGAAAACAGTGATAGCAGCATGTTTATATCCAGAAGTCTACTCTGGGATTGTATTTATAGGAGATATTTATAAGCTTAGAAATGTGTTTTGCTTGAAGCAACTATTCTAGGCCATGCTTTTGCTTATGATTAAAAACACAATGCCATTAAACAGGAGGTGAAGAATGATGAAAAAGTGAAGGGGTTGTTTAAATAAGCGGGAAGCAAATGCAGAAATAAAACAGCAGAGTGATGAGCCTTTGAAGAAAGGAAACAGGGAGACCAGAATGGGAAATTTTACCAAGTGAGAGTGTAGTTAGTGAAGGGATACTGATAGCAGGAGGATAGGGATCAGCTGTCCTAATGCTTGGTGTCAGTGCTACTGGAGCATATCAAAATCTACAGTAAGTAATCTATCTGTTTATACTCTTTGCCCTTCCAGAGAACAGTTCTACCTGAGGCAGCAAACTGTAGGGAGACTGGATCCCACCGATCCTGCTCCACTCGTGGTGTGTTTGTGTTTGCTCTCATGTTTGTGCACGTACGCAAACACATCCAACCTGAAAATGTGGTTGTGGACACAAAACCACTGTCTGCCTCCTTATGTCTTTAGCTTCTGTGGTCAGCTACAGTCAACTTCAGTTCCTCAAGAGTAAAGCAAAAGTGTCGTCCTTTATTATAGATCTATTAACATGAAATCTTCACTCTTCAGGGAAGGATCTTGTGTAATGGGCCAGAGGTGGTTTTTGTGGTTTAACCAATTTTTATGTACAAAGAATTAGAGCTGCATGCATCTTCTTGGCATGACATTAAAACACATAGTGTTTTTTAAAAGATAATCTGGCTTTGAGTTGTATTTTATATATATATATAAAATGCATATGCATAGTTGTTTTATTTATATTTCTTTGTAATGTGCTTATTCCAGTCAGTATAGAGCGTTAAATTGAAAGTAGGTGCCGTCAGCGTTAAATTGTAAGTAGTTGCCATCAGTGTTAAACTATATTTGTTTACAGTGCAGTTATAAAATTTACTTTCTGTAAAAGAAAATTTTCAGAGCAGTTCATTTCAAAGTAGAACCATGACTCTTACTTCACTTCAGGAAGAATCAAATGAAGAATTTATCTCAATTAATATAAAACACACACAAAACAGTACTAATTGACTTGGCTTTGTAAGACACTTTCTACCCCAAAATCTGTATGCAATGTGTAGATTTGTCCTGAAAGGAAATTTCAGTGAGTTAGGTTTGTTAAGGTACACTGAGTCTGCCACCATTCTTCAAAAGCAAAACAAAAAAGAGTTGTGCAAATGGACTGAGCCAAACACTCTGGGTGTGAGTAGCTGCACAGTGCTAGAATGTTTGCAGTTGGAGAAGCAATTGCAGCTAGTTTCTCTCTGAAATAGAGAAAGAACTCAAAGTTGAATTATTTTATGTCATTCTTCTTAGTAAAACCAACATGTCACTGTTACAGCTTTCATGAGTATGTGGTTCATTTGATTTTTGCTTTTATTTTTGGATTTAAAGTAGATATAGTCATTAGAGGTTGCCTTCTAATTGGACTTTATGGGAATTTTTAGGTATCCTGAGTATTCCTGCCAATAAGCTTGAACAAAGATTTTAATTGGCTTATGTTATAGAACCACAGAATTGTTTAGGTTGGAAAAGACCTTTAAGAACATTGAGTCCAATGCTAACTCAGCACTGCCAAGTCCACTGTTAGCCATGTCCCTAAATGCCACATCTACATGTCCTGTTAGTTATGTAGAGGGTGTCAGTCCACTGATTTTTGCTTTGAAGGCAAATCATGTTGAAGGCATAGTCAGAAGTTTCTCTTTAGGTTTCCCTTTGAGCTAAGTGTTGCACATCCCATGCACTGTTTACAACCCCTAGAATAAGATACTAAAATCTTCCATGAGATTTACTACACTTACAGTCTGTATTGAAAAGCAAAGCTAATATAAGGAAGTATGAAAATTTTTTTAAGAATTGTGTTTTGAAAGTGACTTACCTATCATACAAAAGTCTTCAGCAGAAACAGTGAAAAATGGTAAACTATTTTTAAACTGTTAAAATAATTTTGCTGTTGAACAAATATGGACCAATTTCAGCTATACACTTCGCCTACAAAATCATGCATCACTTTCTGAATTCAGCCGGGATCTATCTGGTTTTGGTTGTTTCAGGTGAAAATAATCATGGATGATAGGACCTTTCATCAAAACTATGTAAAATTCTTTTTGCATCTTTAACATTATATTATATTCTCAGCTAGAGAATCCAGAGGTGATTATCTGGCATAATCCAAATGGTATATGGCTGCTCACCAGAGAGGAGGAAGAGAGAATTTGTTTTGCATGACCTTAGTGTTTTGATATGTAGCTGACTGTTTATTAAGTAAATCAATAAACATGAAGTGTGGTACGTTTGTATTTCTTGCATACAGTGTATCCTACTTGCTGCTTCATGCAGAAAGCTCAAGCTGATTGCAGTGAATGCACTGTGTTAAGTTTCAGTACTAAGTGCCTTATGCTGCCCTAAAGTGAGATCTGAATTGCCCCTAAAACTGATGCTGATATCACATCGGCAGCTCAGCTCAGGGTTTGCCTTCTACTGGAGGGGAGCTGCTCGGTCATAGCAACTCCTCCTGTGCTCTTGGCAAGTTACCTGTGAGTCTCCCAACCCTTCCCCTCTGTCATTATGAGCTAGAAGTGTAGGTGCAAAGTGTTGAACTGTATTTAAAAGATGTCAATTTCCAAAACTGGAATCTTTGTCCTGATAGGCTGGTTTATGGCTCCAATAAATCCCACTGGAAAAAAAAAAAAAAAAAAAAGGTCTTTCAGATATAGTAAGGTTTTCCCCCAATATTTTAATGTTTCTTTCAGTGGGAGCTGAATTCTTCAGGAGTGGCTGCCCTGTCAGCCAGCAGCAGCCTACGCTCTTGCCTCAGGGCCAGTGACCAGAATGAAAATAGTCAAAACTGGACTGAACTTTGCACGTCAGGTGGAGAAATCTGTGACTATTCCAACACCTAATCTAAACACTAGGCGAGTTTGCGGGATTTCTTTTTTTTTTTTTTTTTAAAGTAAAACAGAGGTAAAGTTTCGGTGTAACTTTGGAAAGGAAGCCTCCATTGAAATGACTGCTTCATGAGACGGGGCGATGGCGTGCGGGCGCGGTTAAAGCGCCGCTTCCCCCCCTTCGCGGAGTTTCTCCCGGGACGCAGCCGGCCGGAGCGGTGCCGGCCGCTCCCCCAGCGCTCCGGAGCGGGCTGCGGCGGGAGTGATGTCACCGCCGGGCGGGCGGCGGAGCCTCCCCGCCGCCTGCCCTCCCAGCCCCCTGCACGGCACCGAGCGAGAAGCGAAGGCGCGGGCGGCTGAGCAGATAAGGAGGCGGCGGGGAGGGCCGGAGGGAGGGGAGCCCCCGGAGCGGCGCTGCGGGCGCGGGCGGGCCGGTGGCAGATGTTTGCTGAGAGCGGAGCGGGGCGTTCCTGGTCGCTGGAGCGGGGCGAGCCGGGGCGCGGGGCGGCCGCGCCGGGCGGGACGCGCCGGCGCTGCTCGGCGGGGGTTTTCTCCCTCCCTCCCTGCCTCCCTCGGCTCCTTAGCAGCTGCGCTTCAGAAATGAGGAGGAGGCGAGGGCAGCCCGCTAGCTGCAGCTTGTAGTCGGAACCTGTCGAATGTAAACCTGCCGTGCCTTCGGGGAACGCGCCACGCTTGCTCGGCTCTGCAGCTGCCTTAAAGAGCTTTCCAGTATGGCATCGGGAGAATCGGTCTGAAACCTTCGTCTTCCGACGGGCTGCTCAAAGGACGCATTGGCTTGGCTGCTAGAAAGTGATGTTTTCCTGTGGGACTTGTGGAGGCACCGCGAAGCAAGCCTGTTACAAGAGGAGGATAAGCTGCCTTTCAGATCAAGGTTATTTATAGCTACTGCCAAAAAAGTAAAGGGCTGTTTTATTATTCTTACTGTTCTGGATTTAACTTATTTCCCCCCACCCCCCAGGATTTTCTCCGTGCCTTGGTCAGGACCATACAAGTCACTGTGGATTCTGTCTTTTTAAGCTGCTGCACCATGTTTTATTTATAAAGGAGATGGGACCCTGCAAGCCAGCTAAATGGATTACAGTTAAGCAGTCATGTACAGAAGATAATGTACTGCCTTCTGTAAGACTTGTTCATTTGAAGGCTTATTTGGGAGATTTCAGACACAGATTCTGACCTGGAAAAGTAAATGAAGCCTTCCACTGAGTTTTTGACATACTTGGCCACTGCTGGTTTCTGCTATACTTCGTTTTTCTGTGACATTGGGACATTTCTGTTACTTTCTTACTGAAGCACTTTATATTTTGGGGGGTGGAAAACCTCATATCCAGGTTAAGTCAAATTTAAACGGATGCACTGATTATGAATGACCTCAGCCACTTCATATCTTATGATGTATATTTTCATATCTATGCATCTTATGTAAGGGCAAGTTTACTATTTCTTCAGATTGCTAGTGTTTTTTAAATGTTTGCCCTAAATCTGTGAAAAGTATACTTGTGTGTATACTTTCAACATGGGGAAGCCACTTAGCAGGCCAGACTGCCTACGTCAGAATCCTCCATGTGTTGGCAAAGGGGAAGAAGACGAAGATCTAAATATTGAAGACTGCTACGTTCCCCAGAGGTCTATCTATGACACTGTGCGGCTGAATGAACAGATCGATTCAGGCTCCAAGGGCAGCCTCTCCTCGAGGCATTTCACAGACCGGACCTTACCCTACAGTCACAGAACACTGGACATCAGTACTTTGTGCTCCAATGGTGCCCTTACTTCTTCCAGTGTTTTTGAGCTGCGAAGCCGCGAAGCGAACAAGTTAGATGAAAAAATGATCTTTGATGCTCTTAAGCTGAACAGCGATATAATTCGGACAGCTGGGTTACCCAAGGTGAAGTCTCACACCGAAAAGAAGGAGCATAGACGATCCTGGAGAATGCTTGTTCCACCCAGCTTTCCAGATTACACTAACAGAAGTGAAAGCTCCTTTAATGAAACTGCTGATCTGTCAGAGGCAGCTAGACTAGGCAAATGCAAATGGGGTACGAATTCTCTTACCTCCGAAGAGGATGATTCTGGTTTATGCAGCCCTCCAACAGAAAGGGAAGATAAACAAGATATGCCCTTAGCAGGGGAGCAAACTCAAGTACGAAGTCTGTCTTCTGCAGAAGATATCCATGTAGTAGGTCAGTTCAAACCATATATCCCAGCAATTTGCAGAGAGCAGCAAACCCCACTGCTTGCAAGCATGAGTCTCCCTGTCAGAGAAAACGGCAGACTGGCTTTGCATGACATTTTACCTTCTGGAAAATTAAAACAAAACAATACCCAGACATGTGAGAGTGACCAGGAAGAGATGGAGGGGAAACACTCTCACTTACAAGGTTTCAAAGAGAAAATTCTGTCGCATGAAGATCCTCTTCAAGGTGACGGAAGAAGTATTACCCCAGACAAAAATGAAGTGGAAAATGCATATGAAGTTCATGAAAAAACTAAAATACAAGTCACAACAGTAGAGGAGGATTATGTGGATGACGTATCTCTTCATGTAGATGTTTGTTACACTAATGCTGCTGTAAATACTAGTGACTTGGATTTTGCAAAATATGAAATTTTATCTGATACGGAGGAATGCAGTGTAGCATGTACAGGCTCAAATGAAATGGCATTTTCTGTTCAACAGCTTGAATTAGATAGTTCTGTAAACTGCCCAAAAGTTTTCTCAGAGAGAAATAAAGGCAATATCTGGACTACTGGCATCCAAGACACCTTGGATACAGTCTGCAATGGCCTCTTGTCCAACAAGGTAACTAGAAAAGAAATCCATAGATTTGTGAAATAGTTGTAGTGTAACCATAAAGACATTTGTTTAAAACTCTTAAGTTTTGTCATCACTGCAGAATTGTAACTTTAAAAAAAATATTAATTAGGCAGATGCAGTGATCAGTTCCATTTGCATAGCACACATGGGGCGTCCAAAGTAGGTGAAGTAGTCAGTGTGGGAAATGAACTGGGGGCAAAGTCTGAGGGGGTGGCTGTTACTCCAGCTGTTTGGAGCAGGGTTGTTATTGCCCAGCTGGTGCCTGTTGCTCCCAATGTGGAATGCTTCCATGCTCTGTCC
Source organism: Fringilla coelebs (assembly GCF_963513975.1). Taxonomy (NCBI): domain Eukaryota; kingdom Metazoa; phylum Chordata; class Aves; order Passeriformes; family Fringillidae; genus Fringilla; species Fringilla coelebs. The sequence continues at coordinate 25,550,289 of NC_140030.1, read as the reverse complement.
TGGTGCTTGGTGTCTGTGCTCAGTGCGGTCGCAGGCAATGCCATTCAAGGGCAGCTACGGCCATGTGTTCATGAGCAGCCTTACTCATCAAGGTATAAGCAACAGTATCAGATGGTTGTGGTTTCCAAAGCAGGCAGATTAAAGGCTCACCGCCTCTTCTGAAAGATGCCTTTTGCATTTGTGTGCCAGAAAGCAGATCTGACGTTACGGTAGTATTTTACAAGCACAGGATCTTGCAGTGCTTTGTGAGTGCTGGATGAGGTAAGAGAGTAAGGGAAGCTTTGTAATAAGGAAAGGGTGTTTGCCGGGTCTGTAATTTTTTTCTTCCCACTCTGGTTGAAATCTGAGATACTTCAAGCTTTGTTGCTAAGTTGTTCTGGTAAACTTTAGCCTCAGCAATAATTGTAATTTATTTTAAGCTTCTCTCCACAAAGAATGTGTGCATTTTTAAAGGGCAGATTATGTAGATCAGTCCTCTCTGTGGTAGGACGTTGTTCTCAAACGATGAGACTTTATAGCACATAAAAGAAGAATTTGTTATTGATTCAGTGTTGAAATGTTATTCTGCCTCCTCCTTACCCTAAAGTCAAGAAAAACACATGCATTTTCCTTCTTCTAGGAGCAGCCAACTCATTGCACGCTCTCAGTTTTCATGTAACCACACTTTTAAAGTTTTTAGGGGTTTTTTTTTCTGTAGGAACAAATCTCATAGGGATGCTCAATTTATTTTACCCTTCACATTTAGTGTATTTGCAGTAGCTGCTAGATTAACTTGTCAAGCTGGTGGAAGTGTGCTCAGCCAGCTGAGGTCTGCAGGTTTGAAAGCAATCTCTTGCCACACTGTGTTTGGTGCAATAGAGGAGAGTTGCTGGTACATTCAGAGTGATCTCTGCTTTTCAGGATGCTGAGAAAGGTTGTTTTGAATGCACTAAGTGTACACCAAAACTGTTACTGAATGCTGCTATAGAAATTGAAGGATTTAGGGTCAAAAGTTGAGCATTCTTTAGCATTGTTTATTCATTGGTTATTTTTCACTGGCCTGTGTAATTAATTCAGGGGCTTCAGGCCATTTTCTGATCTCATTGACACTTGTGTCAGTGCAGCTTAATGCTGCTGAATACAAATGGAGATTTACGTTGCTGTTGCTAATGGTAATAATCTGGCTCTGAAAAAGCCTAAATACCTGCAGGAGTAAAATAAAGCAAACACAAAACTGTTTAGACTGTTGTTGGGCACGGTCAAAGCCTTGGCAATTAGCAATGAAAGCCCATTTTCCTGTGTGTCTGCCGGGATACTGTTTCAACAGCACCTGTAGTTCTTCCTCCTCACTTGTTACCATTGTAATCTCCTCAACAGATCTTAAAATATCTCTTTCTTCACAGTTTCTTTGACTTAAAACTTTGGTTTTAGTCCTATTTTGGAAAAATGCCCACTTGTCTCTCTTGGTCTGTGCCATTTTTTGTTAGATTTTATTGATAGATAATTAAGCAGATGAGTTTGTTCTTTTTTTTCCCCCTCTATCAGTTTGTTCAACCCCCTAAACTTTCACCGCCTCTCTTTTTCTCTTTCCCTTTCCTTCCTATCTAAAACTACTAATGGAAATGTATGTCATTTCCCCTTCTATGATGTATTGAATTTACTCTGTTTAGATTGAGTCTATTCTGTTTAGATTTATTAATGCTTTTTTAGGAAGGTCCTGACAAGGAATGGCTTCCTTTCTTCTAGACACCAGTTTTAAGTAACGTTTTTGTTGCATACTGTCATGTAAACATCATATGCATTTTATGACAGAAGTTACCATGTTTCATGTCTGTCTTGGGTTTCAACTGCAGGTATTCCAGAAAGAAGAAATTGAACCCTTACAAGTAAAACAACAGGAAGTAAATTGGTTGGGTCAGGGCCTTATTCAGAGTGCTGCTAAAAGTACCAGCACAGAAAATCTTGAACACGACCTTGAAGATGTCAACACCCGATGGAAGACTCTTAATAAGAAGGTTATTATCTTGTATACTATCCTGCTTTTGTTATGCTCTGCCTTTAGATTATTTGCTTGCTGATGTCTTTCAAAATACAGGAAATTAAATATTCACTAAGAATATGAATTGTATTTGCTTTGCACAATCACTTTGTTAGTAATTCTAAGGATAAGATTTATATTGCTAAAAGCCAGAGGTGTTGCTGTCATTTATAAGGTTTTGCCAAACTTTCTCTAGGTCTGTTCTGGATTTTTATTCAGGAAAGACTCACAGAATCTTGAAATGGGTGGGGTTGGTAGGGATCCCTGGACATCCAGTCCCACTTTCAGCCATTGTTTGCATTTTTTTTCTGCTTGTTGCATTTGCTCATGTACACTGTTGTACCTGCACAGTGCACAGAGCAATGATACAGCCCAGCTTTGTGTGACTGGTGGAATGTTTCCTTTACAGCACCTTAAGGATTGAATTGCTTGAGGCATCAGAAAGCACCACTGCTTTGAACAACTGGCTGTAGATGTTTTTCTGCACTTTGCAGTTTTCCTTCAGCAGTAGCTGCTGTTGGGAAATGGAAAGGGTGGGGAGTAAAAATGGTGCTCATCTTCTTCTGCTCTCTTCCTGAAAGAGTGATGCAGCAGAACCAGATACACCTGTGGTTCACATATTTGCCTTCTCCTTTCCTATTTTTATTTCACACTGATGGCATTATTGGGCCTTATTAAGAGCTGTTACTTTGAAATCCTGGCTCATTCTTTCTATAAGGAAGATAAAGACCATCTGAAATGCAAACATCCCGTCAGTATATTTCATAATACTGTAGCTACATAAAGCTCTAGTAACTTGTAAGGAATTACTAGAGCAGGCTGATTTAGTGGGAGTCAGTCTGTTCTTTTCTTTGGATGTCTTCAGCCCCAGCTCCTATTCATGAATCCAGATTCATGCTGAATTATGACATAGTGCTGTTATGAATAGTTACAAAAGCAAGAGTTTGATATTGACAATGTTCTACAGATTTTAACAAATTATTTCACAGAAATAAAATGAATAAGTGAGATCCTCTGCTGTTTTTCAGGTTGCTCAGCGTGCTGCACAATTGCAGGAAGCCCTCCTCCACTGTGGGAGATTTCAGGATGCCCTTGAATCTCTGCTTAGCTGGCTCATTGATACAGAAGATCTTGTGGCTAATCAGAAACCACCATCTGCTGAATTCAAAGTTGTCAAGGCCCAAATACAAGAACAGAAGGTAAGTGAAATGGTTTCAGAATCCCTCTCCTTCCACTGGACCAATGAGAATAAGTTCCCAGTCTTTGGCAAAGCATAATACCTATTCAAGTGTATTATATTACACTGGGGTGTGCTGAGGTGTTTAAAGGAACCATCTGTTCAAAACTCAAGACTTTGTCAGGGGTTGAGAGGAGTGCTCATCTTCTTGGATATAAGACAGAGTGCAATACTGTGCAATCTGAGCTCTGGTTTATTAACATTATCTGGAAAGGATGTTAAAGATCCATTGGAAAAAGAGAAAGCATAAAATCCAGTATTTGGCCATTTGAAAGGGAGGAAATAAAACCTAGTAAATTTTCATTCTAGTACTACCAAGATAAGATTGCAGATTATGGACTTAAAACCTTGGCTCTTGATCTTCATGTGATGATTATTGGTAATTAGTTGGAATCCTATTGGGAAGTGGTCTGTGCTAATGTAGAAACTCTATCTGTGTCATCAACTTTGGAATATTTTAATAGTGGTTATGGAAAAAAGAATGATAATGTAGCTGATAAAATGTACAATTCATGCAGTAGGACTGTGTGGCCCACTGCCACCCAAGGATTTATATAAAGTAATATAAAGGCCAGTACAGGTTGTCGTGCTGGGATACCTGTGGTGGCAAAATGTTAACGTTACCAAAGGCACCTATGGAATGGAGGAAGGGCGGATTGCAGGCAGAGGCACATTTTATTCTTCACAGAGGAGTTAATGTACTATACTAGACTAGTGAACTCAACTGTATCTCATATAAGTGATGAGTTGATTATGCCATAGTTTTAGTATCCATTTTCCCATCTCTCAATGTATCCAAATTACCTCTGTGATGCCAAATCTGGCAGGGCATGCAGTTTTCCCATCAATGTTCCTATAAAATGTAACTTAATTCTAGATAGCTGGATTCCCCCAAGGGTGCTATGTAGAGCTTTGTCCTCTGTGTGTTCACTTCTTGGGCTGCCACACATCCTTACCTCAGAGAAACCAGGGTTGTTGTTTGGGCTCCATGAAGCTCCAGTGTTCTTAGGAAAACAACTAAGAATCTAAAATGAGTCTGTGTTGGTCAGGGAGGGGATTGATGTTTGTTATGTGTGTCTCCGATTAGCTTTGTTCACATTTTTATCACAATATAGGCATTGTGATTTAGTTTTTGGTGTTGTGGGGTTTTATTGTTTGTTTTGTTTTAAGGGCTTTTCAAGAAGTCTACTATTGTTCCATTTGCATTATTGCAATATTCTTAATAACGTGGTGCTGGATTGCTGTCCCTGCAGCTCCTGCAGAGGCTGCTGGATGACCGCAAGCCAACTGTTGAGGCAATCAAGCGCGAAGGGGAGAAAATTGCGGAGTCAGCAGAGCCCGCTGATAGAGTGAAAATCCTGAAACAGCTGAGTTTCCTGGACAGTCGATGGGATGCCTTGCTCAGTAAAGCTGAAACAAGGTACCTGAAATTCTTTCATGGGTTTGAAAAATGTAGCCATAGCATGTGATGAATGTTCAGAAGCAGCATGTGGAACTCTATGTTGTAAAGTACTACCATGCTTTTGATTGCGTTATGTCTTGATATTGATATAATGGGTCTTCTGAGGGAAAAGTGGAGAAAAGTGACCTGAAGAGACCAAAAGCTCTTTAAAAAATGTTTAGTCTAATGTGATAATCTGCTGGAATTAATTACATATGTATCTTCTGCATATTTTATTTCTGTTGATTAGTTAGAATGCAAGTGTTTTGAGGCAAGAACCTGTTTTGCAATAGAATCAAATGCAAATTTGACACCTAACAAATAATAATGATATTCTGTTGGAACTTCAACGTCCTGAATTGCTACAAAGAAGGGGCACTCAATTCTTTCCTTTTTTTGGGTATTTTTTTAATATCATCTACATAATTAGTTTCTGCAACTCAGAGGTTATTGTACTGTCAGTTGGAGATGCATGCAAGGTGCCGAGCTCCCTTAGTTTTCACATAAAAGAAGGACCTTTAAAGTATATAGATATATATATTCTAGCAACACAGAAAACCCTATCCCTTAAAAGACATTGAGGTCCACTTCAAGTTCCAATTGGAAAAAAATCAAACCAAATCCATGCACACAGTATCTGTGTAAACACAGACTTACATTTATGAGTTGTTGTCAACATATGAAATACCTGTAAAGTTATGAACTGGAAAGTGTCTTTGAATAAATCTGTGTTGAAATGATTACTGAACATGTTTTCTGGGTGGGGATTTGAGAAGGACAGTCTTTTTCAGAGTAGAGAGAAGACTGCATGAGACAGCTTGGAAAAAAGCCTATAATTCAGAGTAAGAGAGGACTTGGGAAGTTGAAGAAAAATTTAAAGTGCACAGTGAAGCTTTACAGTGAAGAACAAATGGTTGTGTTGGGACTTAGAGTAGCATTGAACTCACCTCGCTTCTGCTTTCTTCTATTCCTTCTGGTAGCCTCTCTTTAGCTGAACCTGTTTTGTTACTTCATACTAATAATAGGATTATTTAATTAGTCAACCAGTAATAGACCATTATTTCCTTTTTTTTTTCCCTTCTTTTTTATTGAAGGAATCTGACTCATTAGCTGGGGTAAATGTTAATGTCATGTTTAATTTAATAATATCCTCCCAGTCTGGTGATATCTAATTACAAATGAAATTGCAGCTTTTTCCAAGCCATCATTAGCTGCGAGCTTGTCTCCATTCTTCTTTGGCTGGTCTCTAGAATGAAGAAGGAATTTGAGGATGATTTTGAAAACTATGTAGAGTACCCCACAGAGTGTTCCATGGCTAAATATGTCAAGTCTGCCTTGTTTATAAGCCTTGGAAAACACATATAAATGTAGCTTTTATCTGGAACGAGATCCTCATTTGAAAAACATTATTGTGATGTTTTCATGTAGAACAAATCTCTCCTAAAAGTCTGCTTGAATGACATTTTTTCAGCACTGCTTGTAGAGAAGACTTTGCTGTAATCAAGAGTCTTCTCTGGCATGTGGTAATCTGAACCAGAAATGTTTTAGTTACTGCTTTTGTGTTTTGGAGGTCAAGTCTCTATGCTTTATTAATGTTGTCTCACTAACTTCATTGAGAGCTTTCATCCAGGACAAGAAAGGCAAATTTAGAACCAAATAATTCTGTTGTCATCATTGAAAAAATGTTTAAAGATATTTTACAACACTGAGGAAGCATGGCAGTATGTTCTGGTTCAGTAAAGTCTTTGCCTAACTTTAAAACATATAATAGTAAAGGGAGTGTAACTTTATGCTTTGAGACAGCTGGAAACTTGAGAACTATCTTAACTGGGTATAAAACAATCTTTTGCTGAATTGATTGCTAGATTATTTTTAGCAAAAAGTATATGAATAAAGTGATATTTTTATTTTCAAAACTGGTATATTAGCCAAATGCCTTGGAGGTGTTTGTTTTTAATTTAATTTGATTTTTACTTTACCTTGCTTTTCATTAAGTATCATGGATATATGTCTGTTTCATTTGGTAACTGGTTCCTACTATGAGATTGAATTATTTCTGGAGTGTTTTTCAAAGGATTCAAGGGATTTTTTTTCCTATATTAAAACTGTTTGACACTCACTTCATCACAAAAGATAACCATTCCCTGGGTGCATTGGTAGGAACCGTCAGCTGGAAGGCATCTCGGTGGTAGCCCAGCAATTCCATGAAGCTCTTGAGCCACTGGTGGAGTGGCTGACAGCCACAGAGAAGAGGCTTGCAAATGCAGAACCCATTGGGACACAGGCTTCCAAACTGCAGCAGCAGATTTCTCAACATAAAGTAAGATGCAAACCACTCACTTGGTTTGGTCATTCTTTTTAAATGCTGGCAAAGCTGTTGCACTTTACTCATTTTACCATACTGTTTCATTTTCTTTCCCTTGTAATTTAAGTTTTATACATTTATGTTGTCAATATGTCCTTTTTTGTTCCATTTTTCTTGAGTTCCACCTAAATTTATTTTATGTTTTTCTGATTTTCTTTTCCATTATTCTTCATTATTGAAAATAAAATATAGGCCCTAGAAGATGATGTCCTAGCTCACAATAAGAGTTTGCATCAGGCCATTAGTGCTGGTCAGTCTCTAAAGACTATGAGCTCCAGGGAAGATAAAGATATGGTGCAGGAAAAGCTAGATTCTGCTCAGGCACGTTACATTGAAATTCAAGAGAAGAGCAACAGCAGGTCTGAACTTCTCCAGCAAGCTTACAGCAATGCTCAGATTTTTGGGGAGGACGAAGTTGAATTGATGAACTGGCTGAATGAAGTCCATGATAAACTGAACAAATTGTCTGTCCAAGATTGCAACACAGAATTGCTTGAGAAACAGCACTCTGAACTACTGGTATTTTGATTTCTGTTCATTTATTATTTAATTCACGTTTTAAATTTTATTTATATCCCCATACATCATTTATTTTCTTTTATATATTTTGTTTAAAATATCAGTATGCTTATTCTAAATAAAAATAATATATTTTTTTAGGTCTGTGCTAACGTAAGTGACTTTTATTCATAGGATCTTCAGGAAGAGATTCTTCTTAGAAAACAAGATGTTGATTTGGCTATACAAAATGGCTTAGAGCTTCTCAAGCAAACAACAGGTGAGAACTTACATGAAACTATAATTTGTCTAACTTTTTTTTCTTGTACTTGCCTAAGAAAATTAAAGTGAAGCTTGTAAATATGGTTCATATTTACTGGTTAACGCAATCATAGTTGTTTATTTTAATAAGGTTTGAGGTCAGGCCTAGGCTATGTTTTGGGGCCAATTTTACTTTTAATGTAAGTGAGCAAAAGGCCTTTTTTGCCTGCAGAGAATTTAGCCCTTGAATCCTTTTATTATTTTAAGTGGAAAATTATTCTAGTGAACCTGCATTCCATTCCTAATAGTGACTTATGGACATTACTCATAATGGAGGGCTGTTTGGCAGTGGACGCACTAAATTCCCTGCAGGCATCCACAGATGAGCAAGATATTAGACTACCTATTACTGCAAGGGGAAAGCTTCAGCCATGGGAGCTAATACTGTGGGAAAAGTTGCATTCCAGTTATACACAATGTGTCTGTTCTGTGGATCAACATCTGTCCAGATTTTCCTATACTTACAAAGTTCTTGAACCTTTTGAGATGTACATATGTTTTTGCAGGGTGGTATTATCCTTTTCTGTTCCAAACTTAGACATTTCACATATTCTATGATGAAATCTGAACATTTCTAATATTATGGCTAATAAATTTCAATGCACTGTTTTTCTTTTAGCCTTTTGAGTTGTGTTTCAAGTGGACAGAAGTGAGGTTGAACTGTGATGTCAAAATCTACTGTAATTAAAAGTCTCGTTAGTAATTTGTAGATTTTTTTTTTGTTCTTTACATTTTCAGCAACATTTTTATGTCTTTTATTTGGCCTTTATAAAAAGTATTGTGAATTTAAGGATGGATTTTTTTAATAAGAACATTTCTGTTTAAAGTTGGATTTAACTCCTTGCTTTGTAATAGTTTAGTAAAGCAGAAAAAAGACAGAAGGACTAATCCTGAGCTGAGGTAAACTTTGTACCACTGTGGGTTTTAATGAAGCTAGGATAATTTACTACAGTTGAGGATTGGCCTTGTCACCTTGTTTGGGTTATTTTATAAATTAAATACTGAGGTTTCTGTAACGTGTGGAGTTTGGGATTTTAGTGTTGTTGTTGTGGTTTTGTTCTGTTGGGATTTTTTTCTTTTTAATATTTGTAATCATGGAAAATAACATTCCTTTAATATTTTAGGTGATGAAGTTGTAATTGTCCAAGATAAACTGGAAGGCATTAAAGCGAGATACAAAGATATTACAAAATTAAGTTCTGATGTATCCAAGACTTTGGAGCAGGCTCTGCAGCTTGCAGGCCAACTGCACTCAACTCATGAGGAGCTCTGCAAATGGCTTGATGAAGTAGAGATGGAGTTACTCTCATATGAAACTCAAATACCAAAGGGTGAAGAATTAAGCCAAGTACAAGAAAGACAAAAAGTAGGTTTTAGAACCTGAGAATTATTTACTGTTCTGTGATTTGGTCAGGTTTTGTGTTAATTTATGCTTGATATGAAATAATTTTTTGAAAAACTAATTTTAGCATCAGATCATTTGACTAAATATAACAGCAGTTAAGAATTAAACTTTTTTTCCAGAGTTACCTGTTATAATCACTTATGAAATTAGGCTGACGGTTATTTTTAGCACAGAGAAACACAACATTTTATTTGAGGAGCTACCTGAGACTGGGAAACTTCATAAGATGTCAAACAAAATTATTTTAGTTCTTTAGCTGTGGTACGGATAAAATCCTGTAAAGTGTTGGCATTTTAAACATATATTACTAATTTTGTTTAACAAGATCTATTTCAAAAGAAAAAATGCAGTGTGAGCTGCATGGTATAGAAAATGTTGAGGGTGGAAGCTTAAAAAAATTCTATTACATTTCTTTAATAGATGGGAAGTTCTATACAGGTAAAAGCTTGTTCCTTTGTGTGAATGTGTACTTGAAATTTAATCCAGTCATTGCAGAAATAATTTGAATTCATCGTATTTTGCTATATTGCATGCTGATTCATTTGCTGATGATTTAGTTCCTTATGGACTTGCAATTCACAACCATCCATTAGTTTTATTTTCTTTGGATGCTTCACGCAGTACTAACAATTCTTAGAAAATTTTCAGACAGTCATACTGAATGGAGAAATATATTTAGGTTAGATTCTGTGGAAAATTCTCTTAAGAATCACTTACCTTTCTGTCAAACAACAGTATCAAAAAGGTAATACAGTTTAGCTGAAAATAAGTATTCTAAGTTAGCCCTTTGGTTTGTGTGGGAAGCATTTCAGTTCTGGACTCATGGAGTAGTTGAAAGAATGAAAAATCTGCAAACTTTGTATGTTCTGTTCATATACTGCCATGTTTAAATGGTTTAATTGTTTTAAATGGCCTTTTACAGGAGTTGAAAAAAGAAGCAAAGAACAACAAAGGCTTGGTGGACACTCTGAATGAGGTTGGCAGTGCCTTCCTGGAGCTGGTGCCATGGAGGGCCAGGGAGGGGCTGGACAAGATGATAACAGAGGACAACGAACGTTACAGATTAGTGAGTGACACCATCTCTCAGAAGGTGGATGAGATCGATGCTGCCTTCCTGAGATCCCAGCAGGTACTGAAAACTGTTCTTTGGACAGTAACAGTCTCTGGACTTGTTTATTTGAACAAAAGCTGTCATTTAATAATGTTGCCAAAAGTTTGTTATGCTTGAGCAGCAAAAGGCCCATTTGAATGAATGGGACTCCAGTGTTAAAATATGAATGCCAGAAATCTGTTACTCTGTACTCTGTTGTCTTCCTTTTTATTGATGCAAGAAACAGTATTTTAGCTGAAATTGCTTTTAGTAATCTGTGGCTCCTTAAATCAGAGTTTGCTTAAGAACTGAGTAGCCCAGGTCTTTTGTACATCGTGTTGTATTAAGTAAAATATGGGCCAAGATCCCAAGCCACCTTTTCTGGAGGTGACACTGGTATTGCTAGGTTGGCCATACCTTTTAGCATCTGCTGATTGTCTGGCTCCTCTGCACATTAGACCATTAAAAGCTGGATGACCTCATTCAAGCTGTAGTAGAGAGTTTAAATAACACTTTTATTAATATCCAGAATGCTTTTCTTCTTGGGGTGCAAAACCTGAGTTAATTGATATGTGGAGATTTCTATACATGTACAGAAGTATATGTGGATACACTTTATAACTGGGCTCTAATTTTGTCACTAAGTAGTCTCATATTTAAGCCAGCTTATAAACGCATTGCAGAAACTGTTTTCCAGTTCACACATACAAATATTGGTGGAGATTTTTCCATTTGCTGTGTAGTTCCCTTATAGTTGTAAGAGGACAAGGAGAAAGCATGTGTGATAATTTCAAAATTTGCTAAAAGCTGACTAAAAGAGGCAGTAATTCAGATTTTCTTCTAAGTGAGCCTAAAAATAACTACAGGATTCTTTTTAAGGGGTTTGATAATTAATATTTCTCATCTCATTAACCTAATCCTCAAAAATGAAGGGTGATTTCTATTTTATCTTTTTAGTGAGTGATAAGGTGAGATAGAAGATTATATATTGGCTCTCCTTCAGATTTTCTGAATTCCATGAGTACATTGCATGCTCTAGCATAAGTTGAGCAGTTTCAGATCCAGACATGAATAGTCCAGAGCTGCTATTCCACTAGCTAATGTTGGAAGGACACATTGCACTCTCATCCTGCACACCCCTAACCTCCACTTCAGCACATCATCACAATAAACTCCTATACACCATATCCTGTTATAACTTTTGGGTGGCTTAATGTGCTTCCAGTAAAGGGTAAGATACTTCCCATTTAGCTATGCAAAATAAACATTTTTGGAGAAGCTAGTGCTCTTTCAGTTTGCCCTGTGGCAATTTGTTGAAGTGCCTATACTATTAAGTTTTGGCTTGAGGACAAAGCTGCTGAGAATACAAGGCTTTGGTTAGGAGTAAGTGTGGGTTTTGTGTCAGATGTTCCTGGACCAAGGTGAGGAATGCAGCAAGAAACACAGATGATTAGGCAGAATACCTTCATGTTGTGAATGGAAGCTGGAAGAATAATAGGCAAAGGCAATGTCCAGGGTTTTTAACTACCTGGGCAAAATGGTCCCAGACTAATAATAGAGATAAATTCAGCTGCATGGTTTAGTCTTCCTTTCTCAAGACTGAAGGCCTTGGTGGGGTCCTCTAGTGAAGGAGTCCTGTGAAAAACACAAGGTCATATTCTACCTGTTCTTCATTCTAAAGCAGCCATAAAGAGTGCTTTAGAAAGCATTCATGGAGAAAATCACAGCATCATCATATTCAGAAGTCAATCATTCCTGATCAGAAGAAAGTGTACCACAATGAACTATGCTTGGTTAAACTGGATGGGGATTAAGTGGGTGATTTTATAGTGACTCCAAGTGTAGCTGAGAGCCCATAAGTAACTGTCATGTATAATGGGAAGAAAACATTTCAAATTTTGGATGCAGAGAGTACCAATTTTATGCTTTTTATTCCTTAATGTTGTTTTTAAGCATCACAAATTGAAAATCCTATACCTTCAGCAAATTGAGTTTAGAGTTCTTCCCTTCCTCAGTGCAATTTAACTTAGAAGTTTTAGTGCCATGCCTTGATTTTGTTATCTCCATTAGATATTTCCTCAGTATTATTTACATGCCCATGAATATTTGGTATCAGGAAGGCTCACTGCAGTTAGTTTGTACATCTAACACATTTGAAATCATCTTCTCCGTTTCAGTCGTAAATAGAGGGACTTCTGAAAACCTTGATTGTGAACTGTATTTTCTAAAGCCAAGATTTAACTAGCACTGGTGCATGTGCTTCATGCTAATGTTTATAGCACTGATTATTTCAGAACATACCTTTCTAGTAGGATGTCACAATATTTAGGACAAGTCTTACTTTCTGTTACTTTAAATGAGAAATGACATATAGTGAAAAAGAATGTTCTGCTCTTTCACGTAACAAATGGATTATAAAGGCCAAAAAAGATTGACTCATAAAGAATGAAATCTCAGAACAGTTTCTTTTATTTTGTGGGACTCATGATTAACCACTAAGACAAGTCTGTGTTAGTGACTAAAGGGAATTCCAGTTATATTAAGGAGCAGGGCTGTAATGGACTACAGCCATAAAGGCACAGATCAGAATATTTTAAAGACAAGTGGGACTGAGAATGTTCAGAAAATTTCTGAGGAAAGTGTGGGCATCAACAGCACAAGTAGCAGGTTCTGACCTAAAACATCCTGACAGACTTTCACAATAACTCAGGGCTATATTAAGGTTCAGGTAATCTTGGAGAGGGGGCAGAGTTTTAACAAATTCACTAAATAAATTCTTACTAGTTTTTACAATGTGAATCTGATATATCTCGTGTAATATTTCTCTATGGCTTAGGCTCAAAGCTGCCCTGGTTGAGTACTGCAACATGTGCATGCTAAAGTGCATGCCTATAAACTTGTTCTGAAGAAAGAATGTACGATTTTGGTTTTTTTAAAATTTGCTCTCACATTTCAGAAGACAGATCCCCATATTCTTCATTTCATGCTTTTCTTTGCAAATTAGCTAGAAACTCCTTTCTTTATATTAGTGCTTTTAGGAAATTTCTGAAACACCTAAATGTTGACTATTGTAGTCAGGAGTTAATCTAAAAGTCAGAAGGAAAAGGACTGGCTGTGTCTAAATGCTCAAAAAAAAACCTTTTGCATTTAATCTGAGGCCTAGATTTGGATGAAATCCTGTCTTCTCTAAATTCGGTGAGGTTTTTGCACTAACTAATCTGAGCTGTGATTGTTTTGCCTTGATCGTTTAATACCAAAGCAGCTCTTCAGATTAATAGGGTAACATCAAACAGCTGTGTCTCAGGATAATTGCAACACTAGCCCTAATAATAAACACAGAGATGAAAAAGACATGTAAAAGTAGAATAAAATGAAAACAGACAGTCCAGTTAAAACTCTGAGATTATCATCCTTTTTTATTTTCTTATGACTGTTAGAGAGCTTTGGAAAAAAGTACTTGCTTCTGTTGCTTTGTCATGCTTATGAATTAAGCTGCTTGTATTACAATCCCTCAGAACCATTTTGGGCATTGTATTTCATTTATCTAAAAATCTCAAATGGAAATTGAGAAGCTATCCTTCTAAAAATTCAGAAATATGCCGATTAATCTTCTTTAAAATTTTTGAAACTGTTATTCTAATTTCATGTCTGTAGAACTGCTGAACTAATTCTTGTCTCCCTCCTTTAGTTTGATCAAGCAGCTGATGCTGAATTTGCCTGGATTGCAGAAACAGAAAAGAAACTGATGTCTCTGGGTGATATTAGGCTTGAGCAAGACCAGACCACTGCTCAGCTGCAAGTTCAAAAGGTAAAAGAAATGCATTTCCAACTGTCATGTTAATTATTGGCCGGCACACTCTCCATCTAGAAAATGTACTGGCATGATTTAATTTTCAATCCAATCATAATTAATGCATTTCAAAACCAGGTTTTGCTCCAAATACTTTTTTTAAAAAATTCTTATTCTAACCATCTTTTATTGTTTTTCAAGGCTTTTACCATGGAGATTTTAAGGCACAAAGATACTATAGATGAACTTGTTAAATCTGGGGATAAGATAATGAAAACATGCACTGAAGAAGAGAAACAGATGATGAAGGTAAAGTTCCTTGAATTGCAGCTAAGTGCTAGATTGCAGAAAATGTACAAGTAGAAGGATTTCTATAGTGTCTTTTAAAATACTAATGAAAAAGCATTCATTACAGTCACTTCCTGTCTGAGGATTGTAATGCTAGAGGAAATGCTGTTGTGCATTGCTCCCCTTCCTTCAGGATGTTAAGAGAACAAACGCCGTGTGCTTGCTTCTTTGCCTGACAGTAATTTGGAGCCCCATTTGTCATCTTCATCCATAGTAAATAGTATTTTAGCCTATAGATGATGAGTAAAGAGGTGTTAGTCATCTGGGTTGATGTGTGGAATCTGGCAGTTTATTTTCCGAGTTCTTTTGGGTCGGTGATGCTCTGGGCGTGAGCATTTCTGTGCCAAATTCAATGGCTCTGCACCTCAGTGTGAGTCTTTACTTTCATTTCTGCTGATTTCCATGCAGACCTTGCTTGCCGAGATTATTCCATCCTGTCACAGCCCAAGAAAGGCATTCTTATGGCTTTGTTTATTACACACAGACACAGAGAGCCCAATGTCAGGGCTGCAGACATGTAGAGATGGATTTTTCATGTTGGCATTTAGGGAGGATTAGTTGTGGGGTTGGGATTTTTTTGCTGAATTATGGTGAGGCTGGGTATGTTGTGTAAATTTAGTTCTTCCAATCCATAAAAAACAATGCTTCAGTAATTGTGTTCTGCTGCAGGATCTCTGAATAAATTTGATTTGCTCTTAAGTGAATTTAAAATAGATGAGGTGTTCTGCCTATGAAACTGTAGTCATAAGGCAGGGCAGTTTTGTGTGAGTCTCTACTAAATATTTTTATTTGTCAAAAGTACTGTGTATCTGTGTGTTAAGGTTATGTTCTGTCCTCTGGATAGCATCTCTATACTTAATTTACATGCAAGACATAACAAATGAAAGGATAGCTTGCTCTGCCAAAGGAAAAAAAAAAGCTTCTTCATATTCAATGTCCTGATTGTATGTAGTTTTTCCAAGGCTAGGATTTATGTGCATTGTCACATTTAATATTTCATAAACATGATAACGTGGGTAGTTTTCCACAGGAAAAATATAGCTAGTATAGCTAGTTGATACTTTCATTTATTATTACATGCCCAAATACATTAAATTAGTAATGTATAAGCCTTATAGTTCTATCACTATTATCTATGTTATTAATGGTAATACATTCTCATTAAGAAATATAGGCTAACCTGGAAAATAGTGTTTTGTGGTTTCTGTTGCAAGTTTGTAAATGACAGTCACAACAATACATCCTATTATCTTGCCAGAGTGGGAAAGAAAAACCCACCAAAAAAACCACCAAATCAAACTAAACATCCCAACAGATTTTGTGTATTTCTCCTCTTGCTTTGAATCAGAAATGCTGTGGAAAACTTAGTTTCTGCCAAGTGTCACTGAAGATAAGTGTCTGCAGTAAGGAAGTTGAGCTAAGACCTGTGGTCAAATCATTTGCAGCTTGATTAGAAGCTCCATGAATAAAGTGTTATTTATAAATATCAGTATTGTTAAATATATTCTAATTATTTTGCAAGTACTCTGTCAAATTCTGGTCTCCCTCATTGCTGATTCTGTCCACCTTAAACAGTGATACTGTAGAAACATCAAAATTGAAATTTTATTCACTGGGAATTGGTGCTAAAATTATCAAAGAATGTTTGGAAATGAAGGTAAGAGACACATGGAAAAAAATACTTTTTAAAAATCAATATTATTTTGCAGAAAAAAATTGAAAGCCTCTTACAGAAATATGATCAAGTCTGTCAAATGAACTCAGAGAGAAACCTCCAGCTGGAACGGGCTCAGTCCCTAGTTAACCAGTTCTGGGAGACTTATGAAGAGCTTTGGCCTTGGTTAACTGAAACAGAAATGATCATCTCTCAGCTTCCTGCGCCAGCCCTTGAATATGAAACTTTAAAGCAACAACAAGAAGAACATAGGGTAAGCGTTTTGCCACTTTTGAAAAAGAAAGTGTTAAATATCAGGAAGTATTTTGCTTATAACTGTGGGGTACTTTGCAAAATTCTTAAAACTGAAAGAGGTACTCTTCTATTGAAAAAAAAAATTAAAACAATAATACAGAGTTATATACGTTCTCAGTCATGTCTCTCCTGTTTACCAAACTGTGCATGTAAGCAAGAGTCTCTGGGGAAGGCAGCAAGTGATGTGCAAGCATAAAAGAGGGCTAAAGGGTAATAATTGCCATTGTACCGCGAGAACTGAAGACATAAAAGTTATTAGTTAAGAAGTATATTTAAAAGTACTCATTAATGTCAGTACTGGAGCAAACCAAAACAGAAACAGAAAGAACAAATATGGGATGTTGGAGCAAGAAAAAAAAGGAGGGTTCAGTCTGTACACACATGTGGACATATGCTGATCTTATGTATGCATAAAATATTTAGCTTTTGTTTTGTTAGTAGCACTGAAACTAAACTTAGCTGAGTAAAGAAGATGAACAATTAGAGGACTAAGAATTGATTGCTTGGCATCAATCCCATAGTAACTTATCATGTCAAGAATGTTTGTTGTGCAATAATTAAAATAAATAATTGTTTACCATAGCGTCACCAAATAGAGGTGACAGTGTTGAAGACTGGCCACTGTAGGGGTTCTCTTACATGGATATATAATCAGTTTGGATAAAAATGGAGGTGTTTCACAGGTGACTGCTAGTATCACATGGAATCAGATGCATCCCACTGAGGTTAAAAACCTTCATGTTTTGGCAGATGCAAAACCTTCATGGCCACTGGAGATACCTGTTTCTCCCTGCTAAGCATGGAGGAACCAGTGTTTTTTTTGTTTTAGCTGCCTCCATTAAGTGACTCAAGTTAGATAGCATGAACCCTGGCTTCAAAATCTTGTTTACTTTGAGACCAGCTAATGAAATGTGCCACTCTTATGTACTGGTAAACACCAGGTTCACTCATTTGTCTTTCTATTATGTCCAGAAAGAACAAACATGTTCTGTTAAGACTAGCTATCTAACATAAGCTTTACAAGCTACCTTGATTAGTCACTGTGAACCATATCATGCTTGCTTTACTTGCAGGATTGTTCCTCATGTACTTTAATCATGCTGCTTCTATGAGAAGCCTTTCAGATGAGCTTCTATTTTTGCATTTTCCCCGGGCTATGCCATTAGCTGAGATTTGTTTGTTAAATTGAAGATTAATGTCAGGCACTTTTAACACGTAATCTGCTCTGAAACGCTTGTTTGCTAGAATTGTTTACCCAATAGTAGATCATGGAGAAAACCAAATAATTTGTTGTTCTATTTAAAAGAAGAAGAAGAAAAAAAGGTAACTCTCAAATGTGAATGAGAACTTAATGTTTCTCTTCTGATGTATTTGCTGCTGACTGTCTTTGTTCCAAGTTGTGGAATTCATAGAGTTGATTCTATGTGAGTAACATGCAGTTAGTTTGGTTGGAAATGAGCTGTTGGCAGAGTATTAGCGTAAGGTTTAGACCCAGAAATGTGCACTCTTGTGGCCTTGTGTCAAGTCATCTCTTTGTGCTCAAAAGTAAACCACAAAAAATTACTTTCTAAACATTTTCAAACTGTTCTTATAATCTCCTTTTCCTCCTCCTAACTAATCAACATTATTTTTATTGTGGCAAGGTGTACACATGAAGTTACATTCAAAGTAAGTAGTTAGAGTCAGGGGGGGTTATTTTCATTTCTGTTTGGTCATTGGGGGACTGAAGAGTTGTGTCACTGTCTTCCCAGTCTCCTCAATGTCCCCTCTTCTGGGGAGGAGCAAGGAAGAAAGCCAGCATCTGGATTCCTTTTTAAGGGAAGGACTGTAGTAAAGAGAGGAGAATTTATTTACACTGAGACTGATATAGGCTCTTTTCTGGGTCTTCATTAATTTAAACAAACTCTCAGCTGGGAGGAGCAGTGCATGTTCCTCTCATGTTCCTGCTCTGGAGCTATTGGATAGAAACACATGGAGTTCGCAGCACTGAGAGGGACACTGCCTCTCACAAGACTGGGGCTTTTCTGAAAAGAGAGGGATGAGATGAGAAAGTAGATAAAATGAGGGAAGGATGGAGCTGCTCACACAAACAAAACCCCTTCCCTTTTGTCAGTTCCACGGGTGCAAGCATGAAAAATCTGAAATCCTCTGACAGCTTGGAAGACACCTTGTGACATTTCACTTCCACAAGCCCCTGCAAAATTTTTGCTTCTGGGGTGGATCATGAGAGGAAATAGACAGCTGAGATCAAATATAATGCACTTACTAATTACTTGTTAAACATTGTGTAAGTTAAATGATAGTGCTGTTATAAAGACAGAGGGGTCTTGTGGCCAGAAGGGGAGATGGATAAACAAGGTTGATAAGTCTCTACTGATCACCCTTACTTGTCCTTTTGACCTTTTCACTGATTTCTTTGACCCTTCCTTGTGCTGGTTTCCTGTTCTTAAATCAAGGATAATTTGAATTAATTTTCTGGTACCTCTTTCTGTGATGCTCTTCAATGAAAGGCTTTGCAGCATGTGACCAATATCAACATGAAAAGTATATATGTGGTGGTGTGACGCCCATGTCTGGAATATCGTTGCCCTTTCTGTCATTATAGGTACTAAATATGATGGGCAGTGTCTGTTAGCATCATATGCATAATTAGCATCTCATGTTTTGCCTGTAATCATATGTCCTGCCAGAGTGTTTCCAGTGTGTCTCTAGTTCTGATGTTTTATGCCTGCATAGTTCTGTGTTGGAATAGGAATGATCACTGGCAGAGCAGTCATTAACTTTATTTCTGCTTTACATTAAGACGAAAGGTATTTGTTTGGAATTTCTTGCCAGCTGGATGTGTTGGAAGTGTGGACAGTTGTAATGTGGTGGTGCAAGCGTAAGAAACTGATAAGTTGTTTCATTTGTTATAGCAACTGCGTGAGCTGATTGCTGAGCACAAGCCTCATATAGATAAGATGAACAAAACTGGGCCTCAGTTGCTGGAGCTGAGCCCAGGAGAAGGCTTTTCTATCCAAGAGAAATATGTGGCAGCTGACACCCTGTACAGTAAAATTAAGGAAGATGTCAAAAAGCGAGCACTGGCACTGGATGAAGCCATTTCTCAGTGTACCCAGGTATCAATTAAAGTTTAAAGTATAATTGGGTTCATTCAATGGAAAAATACACATTGTCATCTTACATGGTTATATCAAGACTAAGTTACGGTTTCATCTGGATTTTTCAACCTAATGGTCTGTGAATGTTCATATCACTGCTAATGGTATTGATCTTTCTCTGTCTCGAGGGATTATAATTTTATATATTGGTCAGTATTATAACTTTGCAGCCACTGAAAAATGTTAAAGCTGCTTAATTTTTAAGTAAAACTAGTGGTCTAAAAATGTGGCATTTGATTTTCACTTTTGTTTTCTCTTACTGGCCTGTTGCTAGCTGATCCTTCATTTGTAAACAAATGTTACTTTTGATCAGTTAACTTGGGTATGGTTATTTCTAGAAATTAGCAGCTGTAGTTAACAGTTTGCAATGGAGCTAGTGGGTAGGTTAGCAGTGGTAGTGGTATTGGCTCTTTGCTGCAGACTCCAAAAAAGGTAACAGAACGTGCTGAAGCTGTTACAGAAAAGTATTACCAGGAAATTTAGACTTCACAAACTGTTATCAGCATAAAACTCAAGTCAAGTCCACAGAAGCTGCATATCCTAGCTTCATCAGCCTATGAAATGAGCTTCCGTAGAGTATTGTTAAATGCTGTGTTCTAGCAACTCTTAAGTATTGGTTAATTGTCATAACTGTTAAATCAGGATTAATTGTCATTAAATTCACACTGAAATTTTTTCCTCTACTCCAGATTCAGAAAAGAACTCAGTAAAACTTTGTACATAAACCCATACAAAAACCTGAATAAAAGTATTTTGTTCTATACTGCTGTTTTTATAGGAAATTCCCCTTTTTCTCTCTGTTCACTGGAAATAAGAGCTATATTCTGCTTAGGTCTTAAATACTAAATAAAGAAATACACCTTGAAGACCTTAACAGTTCTACATTCTCAGTAATTTTGTCAGGTCATTATAATTAATGTTATATTCCTAGCCCCTGCAGCTGAGTTTAAGAATGTGAGGCAAAACTCAATGACATCAGGATATCATGTTTAGTCCTCTCCATATGTGGAGCTGCCAATTTGAAAATCAAGGTGTTTACTTAGAGTCCCTGTTTTGTATGTGATAGACATCAACATGTTGTACTGACTAAGTACAGAAAGCAAGAATTAGGAATGCATTCTTTGCTAACACCTAGAACATAATCAGGTGCTGAGAAATTACTGAATTATTTATGCAATACTTTATGGTTCATTTTATATACCTAAATGTATACACAGATGGCAAAGCAAAACATTCTAATGCCCACAGAAGGTAATTATATAAAATCTTTTTTTATGAAGATATGTGAATATGTATTATCAGATCTCTGCACTATGATGTTTATGTCAATGTTTGTCTAGACAGTCCTTGAAGAGTAATTATTTAACTCTTCAGGTTTGAAATTATGTTAAATTGCACTGTGTATCAAAGGAGGGACATAATGTATGAAGCTAGAATGAGAGGTTGCAATGACCTGCATTTTTTTCCTTTCAAGTTCTAAAACACTTTGTCTTATTTGTTGGAGTTGGTACAAGGAGACCCACTGAATGCACTGACAACTTAAAAATGTGATATGTGTCCTAAAATTAGGTGCAAATATTGCCAAATTAATTTCAGTTTTTATCACTGAATTTTTTTTTGTTAGGTTTTGTTGCCGGTTTCTCGGTAGTCTTGAATGTGGGAAGGCTACTATCCTTTCAGAACACATTTTGGTGGCTTGTATGATATTCACACTTCTAACAAAAACACTGAGGCCTGTAATGTTAGTCACAGAGTCAGATTTGAAGTGGGTTGTATGGTGGGAAAAAGGCAATATAATTATATATATATTGCCTGTGTATATTCCTTTGAATAGAAGGGATGTAGCTATTTGTTCACATAAGGTAACCTTGTTTTGCTGTGTTCTTTCTTGCATCTTTTCCAAGTGTTGTCAAGAATGCTTTTTGTACGTCCTGGAGAGTCATTAAATGCACCCACAATTTATTGATTTCTTTAATTTGAAAGGGGCATGGTGGTGTGAGATATTTAGGAATCTCTCTGAATCCAAAAGCATATAATAAAGGCCAACTTTGGACCTATCCCAAAGGCTGAAACACTTTAACACGGCTGTAATTGAGTTTCTGAGCACCTACTTGGGCTCAGAACAGGTCAAACATGGAAGGATATAGTATACACACTGTTGTGTGCTTTTAGTTGCAGAAAGTAACATGCCTTTACTGCACTAGCAAGCACCTCCTGACCACTAGCAGATGTCTTTTTGCATGACCTTACATATAAAGCCTTAATCAGAGGTAGTATATCAGTATGTTGGTCCTAACAGGAAAATGTATGTTTTTAATAGTAAAGTACAAATCTTTCTAAAATGATGAAGTCAGAAAGCCATGGCTCTCTAAAGCTACAAACTACATGAGTTTCACAGGACTAAATGTAAGTGGATTCTGCTATGTGTATAGTACTCTCAGAGGGAGTGTCTCAGGAGTGAAGCCAAACTTAATAGAAAAGTTCTTGAATTTGATAAAACCTATCATTTTGCAGTAATTACATTATTTTTCTAATTTAGATATTAAAAGAGCCTAGAGGGAGGTATTGCAATTTGCATGTACATATGTTCAACAGAGATGTAAAGTAATTTTTTCTGAGATAATTTCAGATGCCATTTTTTAGTTTGTTGTTTTTGGTTTTTTTTAATATTCTAATTTGTCTGCCATTTCCTTCTGTCCTGTACCACCCTCCTAGTTCCATGACAAGATAGATCCAACTCTTGAGAGTCTGAAGCGCATAGTTGAACGTCTGAGGCAGCCACCTTCCATCTCGGCAGAGGTTGAGAAGATAAAAGAGCAGATCAGTGAAAATAAGAATGTGTCAGTGGATCTGGAAAAACTTCAGCCAGTGTATGAGACACTTAAACAGAGAGGGGAGGAAATGATCGCTCGCTCAGAAGGTGCTGATAAGGATATGTCTGCTAAAGGTAATAGACTGAGAAAACTTTCATGTAGTGGGAATGCAGTAAGCTGCAGCATATAAAATTCTTCATTTCTGATGACCTCTAATCTGGGGAATGTTCTCCTGGAGAAGCTGCTTAAGATTTATGAAAACAAAACATTCGTTTAAAATAATTCATTGTGGATATGACCTTTATTTTATTTTTAAAAGCCATTGTGTTTGTTTCCACTTAACATTATAAGGAGTCCTGCAAAGAAATATTTTAGAGTCTAAATTTTAAAATGTACACATATGTTTCTGCTGTAGAACTGTAGAGAGATTTATGACCAAGAATTGTTTGCCAAGGTAGTAATCTAGTTCCTTTGTTGTTTAGCTGTTCAAGATAAACTAGACCAAATGGTCCTAATTTGGGAAGACATCCAGACCTTGACTGAGGAAAGAGAGGCCAAACTGTTGGATGTAATGGAACTAGCTGAAAAGTTTTGGTGTGATCATATGGCTCTTGTAGCTACTATTAAAGATACTCAGGACTTCATTCGAGAACTGGAGGGACCTGGAGTCGACCCATCTGTAGTCAAGCAACAGCAAGAAGCTGCAGAGGTCAGTAGAAAATATTTTCTTGATTTGAAGTACTTGATTTATGATATACAGAGGAGAAGATATTATTTTGTAAAGACTAGGAGGGATAATTGTGTAGAAATTTTCAATAATGGTATCTCAAGAGTCTACAGTTAATAACACGTGTCAGTGCTTAATTGCAATGATCATGCAACATGTGCTTGTCATTACATTTCCTTATTTGTTTGTAAATATGTACATAGTAACCATCTCACTGAGACTTTGAAAAGTTGTACATACTTGAGATTCCTCGAGTAGTACGTAACATCTAAATGAAAGGTGGACAAGTGTATTATGCTCTATGTGTTATCCTCCAAGCCTGTAATTATTGTACTGATAGTTAAATGTTTCAAGGTTGAATGATAACCTCTGACAAAGAAGACACTCTGATTAAAGAAATCTAATTTAAAACTTCCTGTTTACTTTTTCTATCTCATGCAAAATGGTATCATAAACCATTGTTACAATCTAGACTGATGTCAGCTGATTTCATCTGACACTGCAAAGGGATGCTTATTTTTTAAGTAAGTTCAAGTGACTGGAAGGAAAACAAAGGTGGAATCCTGCTGTGTTCTGCTTTGAAAACAAGTTGTACATAGGTTATTAAATTTAGTATTAGCAGTGTTGGCTTTTTTTCTCTTTGTAGGCTGCTAAAGAAGAAATTGATGGACTACAAGAAGAACTAGAAGCAGTTGTGAGCCTTGGCTCTGAGCTGAGAGCTGCTTGTGGAGAGCCTGACAAACCTATTGTCAACAAGAGTATAGATGAGGTATGGGAAATGCAGATGCTTAGGTCTGCTATGTGATAGCTTGCTCAGCTGAAATTTGTATATTCCCTACGACCCCAACAAACTTTAAAAATAAAAATTTTGTGACAAAAGTGAGACACCACTGAAGCCTTTGTAGTAAAGTAAGACTTGCCTTTTGAGTGAATCAATCTTAGATTAGATTAGAATGTACACACTGTTTTATTTCATTGATTTATGGTTTAGAACTTTTGTAAAAGACGAGTTTTTTAAAAAATAGTCACTAAATAATATTGTAGGTGACTGTTTCTTGTAAAGAGTAATGCTGGAATAAATTTTTGATATGTATTCTTCATGCCAAATGAGACATCTTAACTAAGACTATCCTGCTTGGATGGCTATAAAGTACTTTTTGTTTCGCCAGTGTTCAGCAATGTATGATTCTTTTAAGGTATTTTTATTATGGTGATGCAACTCTAAATGATTTAGTAGTATTTTCTGTAGTATTTACAGTAGTATTACTAACTGTACAATCTCTATTAATAAAAAATATTCAATCAGTATTGAAGTTTACAGCTTTTATAATTCAGAACCTCTGCTGAATTCTGAAAGAAACTAGTTACGCAGTGATAGGGAGGACAAGAGTGTTAATATGGAATAAATGTGAACTAGTAATGCTTAGTTTATTTGTATTATTGATCAGTGAAGTGTTAGTAAATGCACATTATATAGCAGTAAATTCTTTTGTTTATTGGAGTAAATTGTGCTTACTTTCAGCTGAATTCTGCCTGGGATGCATTAAACAAAACATGGAAAGAACGTGTGGATAAGCTTGGGGAAGCTATGCAGGCGGCTGTTCAATACCAAGATGGACTACAGGTAAGAAGATGTGATATAGCTTACCCAGCCTTGGGTCAGTGGGATTTAATGTGGTTGTAGTAAAAAGTGTCATGTGATTAGGTAGGAGACAAGTACTGCACTCTGGTTGTAGTGAATATTTTCTTCAGTAGGCAGGGTTTTTTCTCAGGATTGGTTGGGGTTGGTTTGTTGGGATTTTTTTTGCATTAAAGAATGCATATGTTGGGTTGTTTTCTTCATGTCCATATACTGCACTGTGTTTAGATTCAAAATTAATGTCCCCTTGTTTGTTGATGAGAGCAGAGGTTCATAGTAGTTCTGCTCACATTTTCTTGTAATAGTCAAGGCTGATTAAAGTTGTGACACATTTGGTCTGAAAGGAACAGAGTATAGGTCTCTGTACCCGCTTGCTGCTATTTTCTTTGAGTTGAAGACAATTAAAGCACTTGAATTTTATTCCATCTTATTTATAAGTAAAATTTTTGAGTATCTTAAGCAAAAATATTATTAACATAATGTTGCTAAACCGTAATTCTTAGTATAATTTATCCTATCACAATACTTTAGAAGATTATTCCGTTTTTAAATTTGTAGGCAGATGTTCCAGCATTTTAAAGATGTCTTGTACACTGTGCTTCCCAGAACTGATGAAGTTTAAAGAAAAAGAGGGGTTGTACTTTAGATGACCTTTAAAGGTCTCTTCCAACACAACCTATCCTTTGAAACCATGATCTTTTCTCTGTATGTGCTGTTGGGTTTTTGTAGTTGTTTCTTTGTTTTGGTTTTGTTTGTTTGTTTTTTCTTGGTGGAATTACTGTCTTCCATGGCTCATTAAATCTTTACAACTGAGATTTCACATCACACTTAGGGCAGTTACTTCTGTGTTTGGTGCAGATCAAGCTGCAGACCACTCCATAATAATAGTGCAACTTGCCTGTTTTGCAGTGCACCATCAGTAGGGTTTTTTGTCTGGATTCTCCTGTGTTCCTACTGTGCAGATACTGATTAGACAGTTAGAATCATCACCATTTGGTTTAAGTGCTATCTATTTCCTGTAGCTGTACAGGGCACATCCTACAAGCTTGGTACTTTGTGAAAGAGCTGCATTTAAGTGCTGTCTTACACTCATTTCAATAGACAATATGGAAAGCATGATGGACAGATTGTTAACTGCAGCTGCCTCACCCTCTTGAGCACATTGGGCATAGTTTTCCTTTTCTCAGGGAGCCATGTAGCAGTGGGCAGCTCCAAAAAGTTGTCCTAAGCATTTCTCCGTAATAGAATCTCCACAGATAACAGGCAGGTGGAAGAGGGCCTAGTTGGAGGTGGTTTTTTCCCTTGTGCAATTACTCAGATTGATGCAGGTGTTCTTAATCCATGTAGAATATTCTTGAGGCTCTGCATTGTATCAGGAGCAAAAGGAACATCCACAAAGCATCAGAACTGGGGAGACATAATTTATTTTTTATTTTTTTAAAGTCACTCTGCATTATCCTTTAGAGATTCATTCTAGCTCAGTTATGGTCCTTCACTAAATATGTACTGAATAGGTAGTTCCATGTTCCTTACACAAATAGCTTTCTTCAAAAGTTTGTAATCCTCATTTAAGGTGTGTTATCCTTCCATTTTCACTCCACACAACTGTAGAACAGAGTTTGTCTTGTGTAAAATCTGCAAATTTTATGAATCCGCTGAGAGGTAAATACAAGAAGTAGATTGCTACTCAGCATGAATAATTCTGGCAGAATCTTGCTGTTAATAGGAGTCAAGTCTTGTAGAATGTACACTCCTGTGACTGTTACATGGATATTTGTTCTGTTATATTACAAAGAAACCTAGGTTTTACTAGGAGTTATTTTCTTTGAAAGAGAACAGCGATACCTTCTCTGGCAAAAAGAAAAGTTCAGATATTTTAGTCAATACAACTTTCAAAAATAAAAATAACAGCATTTCTCTGCTCACACTTAAACATTATACTGTGATTTTCAGGCATTATTTGACTGGGTAGACATTGCTGGCAGCAAGTTAGCATCTATGTCTCCAGTTGGAACAGATCTGGAGACAGTGAAACAGCAAACAGAGGAACTTAAGGTATGAACTAGCAATTTCCTTTATATTTCCATTGTCTGTATTTTTCTGTGTTGTGTAGTATTTTTTGAGAGTCAAATACAATTTTCATTTTCAATTTTTAGTAAAGAAGAATTTGCATGAAAATTTTTAAATATTTAATATAAATATTTTCATTTTAAAATGCACTTAATTTAAAAATCTATTCCAAATGTTGTCTAAGCTACATTTTATTTTTTCTGATAGCCCAAAAATAGCTGTACTATCATTCATTCTCTTTCAAGAGCTATGAAGTTGTTATGTGCAGGATTCTTCTGCTATGAACTTTGTTTTCTTGTTTCTACCATGAACTGTTTCTTTGAGGCTCTGAGAGAAGGCCTCCAAAGCTCTCCTTCTGCCATTAGAGGCTTTACGTAAATGCTCACACAGATCTTGACATTTCCAAGTTATGAGTAAGGTGAAAATCAAAATCCCAGTCTAACTTAGAAACCTGTCTGCATGGATTTGTACTTGTGACCAAATATGCTCCTGATGCTGGGATGCTGTTATGCCATGTTTAAAAAGCAGAGATATGTGAAGATCAGAGAAGGTTCTTGGTCTTGTTGTTCACTTGTAGATTTTGTTGGCTGTGGGCAGGTTGTTTTATGTATTTTATGATGTAACTTCAAATCGTGAATCATGACCTTACGTGGTTCAGAACATATGTACACAAGATGCCTTCAGACTGTTGCACCAATTGTGTGTTAAAGAGGGTGTTCTACTAAAGAAAATTTGCTTTCACTTCCTTTCAAGAATAATTCCATTTGAAGTTTATAGCATTATCACCATCACAACCACAAGAGCTAGAACATAGAATCATTCTATGATTCTATACTCGTTACTTGTGTTTCATTTATTTCTATTCTTTTTCTACTTACCATAGCAATTTAAGACAGAAGCTTATCAGCAGCAGATAGAAATGGAAAGACTGAACCATCAGGCAGAACTATTGCTAAAGAAAGCAACACAAGAGAGTGACAAGCACACTGTTCAAGACCCTCTCTCAGAGCTCAGACTATTGTGGGACAGCCTAGAAGACAAAATTATCAGTAGACAGGTAAATAAGCTTGGAGGTGGGGGCTTTTTTAATGACTTTTTCTTTTGTGAAAAACTCTTTGTTATGCATAATGCTTCTATTAATTTACACATTCCTTTAGTTCTGAAGCTACAAAAACCTACATATAACAGGATTTGAATTCTACAATTAGTTGTTTTTAAAACTTTTTTAAACCTTCTTTTTAAATTTTCTGTCAGTATTGCTATGTCGAAAGATTATTATTTCATTTTGGTTATTTGATGATGCCTTAAGTAGCAGTTGAAAACATGTTTATATGTGCAAAAGTAATAGTAGCTGCTGAACTGAACAATTGAATAAAATCCTGTTAACTTAATATTAAACTATTTTGGTGTTATTTCCTTAAATTATCAAGCTGAGAGATGTGAAAGAGTCCTTTGAATTGTATTATTTTTTTCTAAATGGAATAATTTCATGACAAAGATTTTAAAGAGATCATGCACCAAATTGCATTTATATTGAAAATATGTTTTAAGTGATAAAAAGCTACTAGTACATTTGATGAAAGAGCCTTCAATCTTAACTCTGGTTCGGTATGGCTTCTTCTGAGGCCAGGAATTTGAGCCTGGAATGCAAGGCTTTACAAGGGAATTGCTAACTCAGCTGTAGTTATAAAGCATTGCCTGTACTGGGTAATTGCTCCTCCCTGGTTTTTATTCTGTCTTATGTGTGGACTCTGCTCTGGATTGTGGTGACTAATGGTAATGTAAGACAATTCAATTGCATTGTGAAACGATTTTCTTGTTAACTTTATTTTTACTGTAGCACAAGCTGGAAGGTGCCTTGTTGGCCTTGGGGCAGTTCCAACATGCCCTGGATGAGTTACTGGCATGGCTGACACATACAGAAGACTTGCTGAATGAACAGAAACCCGTGGGTGGAGACCCCAAGGCTATTGAAATTGAACTTGCCAAACATCATGTATGTAATTATAAACAATATTAACCAAAATGTTCTTTTGATATTTATCTTAGGGATGAGTCTTCTAGTAAAACTTCACATTTGATAAATAATTCTTTACATATACTTTCAAGATGCAGACTATAGCTGAAATGAAGGCTCAGAATAAGTAATACCTTTCCTCTTACTCCCCCACATTCCTTCCTTTCTTGCATATGCTATGCAAGTGGCGTAGGTTTTAGCCAAAAATAAACAGCTTACCCTAGACTCCACCTCTAATCACCTTTCTTTGACCTAGGGAATTCAAAATCTGAACCTCCCTGAAGCAATAAACTCCTTGATTAGCGCTGTTTAAGCCAGGTCTCACAAACTGCATGACTCTTGCATACCTTTTGTTCTTTTTTCCCTCTCAATAGTGATTTGTTCTGAATTCTGCAAAATTGTGTATCAGTTGGGTTCAGCTAAGATGGAAAATGCTTCTCCAAAAATCGGTGCAAACTCCCATCTTTGTCCCTGTGTTACTTGCAACATAGGGTTAAGATTTGTTTGTTTGTTTTGGTATTTTTACTGCTCAGTGTTATTTTGAAGCCCATGGAAGAATGATGCTGCTATGCCTTTATTTTTACAACATCTCCTAGGAATAAGAGGGTTTCCCTGCCTCAGTGTGTTGCTCTGTGCTCTTCATAACAATGTGTTCTTTCTAGCTTGAAGATTTCAATCTAACCTTATAATTCCTCTCCCTTTAAATCTGCCATTTAATTTTTGGCCTGCATATGATTTAAAAAGTGCTCAGAGTCCATTTTGGATTTTGAGATAATTGATTGAAATTGACAGTACACAGATAATTAAAGTATTTTCATTGTCTGTGTTTAACGCAGCTATTCAGCTTCTGAAAGCTTTTGGGTGGTCAGCTGGAACTTGAACAGAATACAGTATCTACATAGCCTATGTGACTATTGTTATAAACAGACCCTTTTGAAACAAAGTAAATAAAATTACAAAACCAGGTTCTGCTTCACGAGCCTTTTATGTTCTTATCAAACGGAAGTGTTTTACTAGTGAAGAAGCATTGAGACATCATTTGTGTCTGTGCTGAAGGAGTTCAGCAAACACATGAATGAATCTACTTCCTTTTCATAATACAGAGTTTATAGGTTAGAAAGTTCACACAGTAGTGCATCCTGTGGTAGCCTGTAAAAACATCCACCTCTTGAATAACTTGGGAAAGAATAGACCTTGTTCTTAGTGAGTCTCAGCAGGAAGGAAGGGATAAGATGCATCTGCTTCTTTGAATACCTTTTTTCACCCTGTTAGGAAAATAAAATAATCTGATTCTTAGCTTAGAAGAATTAAAAAAAATATGATGTGTATTTTGTATTCAAGGTCTGCTTGTAACTTGCTATTTCATATTGTGCTCTGTGTAGTTTATTTTTAAGTTTCTTTTTATTTAGCTTTATATTTTTTCCATATGCTAGTACTTTGATGGAGCTGAGTTTCAGTCAGACTCCATGGAAGATAGCAATCATAAACTTGAATTTCACCATTCTCTTCACAACCATTTTGTGTATTTCTTTTCTGTTCTGTATTAAAACTTTATTTGCCCTGCCCTCCATCCTTCTGAGACCAGCATTTTTTCCCCAAATGTACCTTTTGCCTTTTATGGTTTTTACTGTGGTTGGTGACAAGATGTTTTCCAGCAGATGGAGGAGGTCTTTTGGTGTTAGTAGTTCAACCATCCCCCAGCTTTTAGCACAGGTCAAGTGTCCTGGTAGCCTGACATAATGTGAAAGGAGTTGTAGCCGTGAAATGAGCAAGGAGACATTGTGGCAGCTGGGTTGTTGTGTAGCACAGCAGGCACATAGTATTCAAAGAAAAATCCTGTTAAAGGAAAGTATATAATAAATTTTAAAAGTGAAGAAATAATTATTCCCTAGCACTACTAGAAACCTTTGATAATTTCAGAAATATATGCTTTCAGAAGGAATATATTATTTTGTTCCAAGATACAATAAACTTCAGTATTTCGTCAGGATGGTTAGTGCATTTGATTGAAGAAATCTAAGAGCTTTAATTTCTGATACCTGTGCTGATGTTTAACTGTTGTCTCGTCCTTGGACTGCAACTGCACTGTGAGTGCCTTCATTCAGTAACTTACTGATATGACCATGCTGTGTTACAATTGTAGGTGCTACAAAATGATGTTTTTGCTCATCAGTCTACGGTGGAAGCTGTTAAAAAAGCAGGAAATGACCTGATTGAATCAAGTGCTGTTGAAGAAGCAAGTAATTTACGGAACAAGTTGGAACTCCTGAATCAGCGCTGGCAAAACTTGTTGGAAAAAACAGAGCAAAGGAAACAGCAGCTGGATAGTGCCTTGATCCAGGTGAACAGGAAATGATCAAATATAGAGATAACTCAGAAAAAGTGTCTTTTACATGAAATACACAGATACATGTATTAGAAGTTGGCCTAAATCAAAACCATTATGCAGACACTCCTGAATCTGGAGAAAGTTTGAATCCAGCTGTGTCTTCCACAGCTGGACACTGTCCCTTACAGTGCTGATATAAGACTTCAGCTTTTGGTCTATATGTTTGTAGAGGGTGAAATTTCTGTATAAGCGTATTATTCAGGGAAAACATTGGTCTCAAAGTAGTTATTTTGACTGCTTTTATGATTTCTATGGTTTTTGTCCTTTAGATTGAATTGAGCTAGTTTTTTAGTTTGCTTTTTCCTTTTTTTCTTTCTTCTTTAATTTCCTTTGGTTATTACGAATATCTGATAAAACCAGTTGCAATCTGCTTATGCAGATATTGTAATGGAGAGCATTTAGGTTATCTCTAAAATGATGTGGTATGATTTAGGCTCAAGGTTTCCATGGTGAAGTTGAGGATCTGCAGCAATGGCTGACAGACACTGAACGTCAGCTGTTGGCATCAAAACCTGTTGGAGGCTTACCAGAAACAGCAAGAGAGCAGCTTAATGCACATATGGTAAGTATCAGTATTAGAATGCTTTGCAAATTGCATTTCAGGACTAACTATCTTTTAAGAGTGTTTTTGTAAATACAGAGTGTGTTCTATATATCACAAGGTCTGTACAGTGTCTTAAAGAAATTTAATGGCCTTCAAAACAACACTGTTATTTACAGTGTAGTTTAGTAGCCTGTTGGGACATGCCCAAAGCTGAAGCATAATTAGTGTTGAGACAAATTAAACAACTTTTGCATCTTTACAAAAGGAGATTTTTCAGTGATTTCTATTCTTCTTTTCCCTTCTGACTCCATAACTAAGTTTAGGATTTTTCTAAAGTTTGAAGATGAACCTAAAAATGGCCCACATTCACTAAACCTTGACTTAAGAGACTTGATCCTTTATTCCCTATCTAACCAAAGCTGCCAGTAAAGTCATCATTAGCATAGAAGTAAGAAGGACTGCTGACTCATAGAGGCTGTGCTTTGATTAGAATGGCAAGCTGACCAGGATGCCTGAATGATTCCCTTTCCTTCTCTTTTAAGAAACATTCTGTCATTTCTCTGCTCCCACAGAACCACAGAGTTTACATAAAGACACTTAATCTTGATCTCTTGCCTCTAAGGAAGGTGCTTCTTACTGCTCCATTTGTGTAAAATCATGATGAGCTATTAGACCAGGATATAAGCCCAAACCTGGTGTGCTGAACCTCTGAATTCCTGGCTCAGAGGTAACAGTGATACTTACTGAACTGTCCTTGAATGGGACTATGCTTGACTTGACGCTTCCAATTAGAATGCTGAATTGTCATGTTAAAAATCAGATTTTTTTTTTTAATGGTGCTAAAGATCATTGCTTACCAATATGGGGCACTTTTTTTCCTACCTCCTTTTTGTCCTCAAAAATTTGCCAGTATCTATAACTGATAGGGAAAGTAATTTACAGTTTTAAAATCATGTAAGACAGGAAACTAGATCCAAACACAAATATTTCCGTTGTTTTGAATCCCTATAATCCTTTTCTTTTTGTCATAAAAGAAAAACAAAAAAGGGAAAGAAATAGGCGGTGGGTTTTCTTCCCCCCTGTGACTGTAATCATGATTCTCTGAAAGTCAGTGGTGATCTTCACCCTGCACTTAGATCAAGATGCAGAAATTTTCCATGGAAAGCTTCAGAATTTTCTTTTAGTACATTCTTTGCTATGCAAATTTTCTATATTTAAAAAGGCACTTAGTTAAAGGGCCCTTAATTCAATGTTATAGTCAGGGCAAGTCTGACTGTCCCCAGTAATATGCACTCTGGATGTACAATCCCTCCCTAACTGTTCATGTACATTTTAACAAACTGTTACTATCCTGGTGGCCATCTGCAGGCACTGACTTCTTATCAACCCTTAAAGCACAGAGCTTGATTTCTTTTTGGTTAAACCTTAGTGCACATGTGCAGATAAGTGTTAATTCTCTTTCTTTTTTTTTTTTTTTTTTCTGAAATGTCAAGGCCACTTGTCATGTTGTCTACTACATTCCAAATTCAAACTTGGCTCTAAGCAATTACAGCCAACTCTGTTAATTACTGATGTGAAACTGAAGCAGAAAGTTTTACACTCCATTTTGATTTGTTCCTCTTTGGAAGTAATGTTATGAACCGTGTTCTTTAGTATAAGGACTATTTCCACAGATATGAATAAAAGATGTGAATAAATGAATGTCAACCATAATTGGTTCACAAATGGAGTTGAGATTGGGCTGCATTTCCAGCTAAAGCAGCTCCAGGAAAACAAATGATATAAAGAGATATTACAGAATACCAGTAGGAAAGGGGCTTAAAAGACATCTTTTTAGCTATCCCATTGCTGCTCAGACCATCCCTCTCCTTTTCTTAAAACAATCACTGTTTTCAGTTTCTTCCTGAAGTAGTAGGAGAAAGCAGACATGGGACACCACTTTCCATAGTCCTCAGTAAGAAAATAAAGAAGCTTTCTGTTGTGTCAAAATCTCAAGCTCATAAATGAGCCTGCTTCTTGCTTTGCTCTCTTACGTGGTCAGGTCCAGCCCTGTGTACAGTATCTCTTAACCCCCAAAAATGTGTGGTTTGGGCTCTTGTCCTGAGAATCAGAGGAAAACGTACTTTTCTTCTTATTTGCAAGCCACATCTCCTTGTGAAGATTTTCCTCATTTGTGAGTCTGCAGCATCTTTGTTGGTACATTTTGATTTGTCTGTCATCAATACTGAACATGTCTTTTTGAGTCAGACAGGTGCATGGGAGCTCCCAGACTTTTGCCAGCTTACCTTTAACATTATAAAAAAAGCATCATTACTAGAATAGTTTAAAGGTAAAACACATAGTTACTATTATTATTACAGCTTTCTTTTAATGTCTGAAATGTTTTCAGTGCTCATGCCTGGCAAGTGAAGGAAGATACTGACCATGTACAATAAACCAGCCCTTCCAAGCTGTCCCACGCACTTTTGAAGGGTAGTGGATAGGTCTGGACTTCCAGCTCACTGTGTAATGCTGACACTTTTTGTGTTTTGGCTGCAGATGGACTTTAAGCCAACCAAGTTGTAGCAAGTCTTCTTCAATAAATGCATAGTACTTACTTTGCCAATCTTTGAATCTCAGAGAAGACATTGACAGACAATACAAGCTTCCATTTCCTGAGGAACTCTGTCCCTCATTTTCTCATTTGGCTTTTTATAAATTACATGTATTTCCTTTATTAGTCTTAATCATACCTGCTAAATGTTAGGGGAGGGATAAATATTATACAGATTTTTATAAAGAGTATTGAATTTCTACATTATTATTTCTGATCCTTTCTTTATTTAGGAACTTTGTGCTGCCTTTGAGGCCAAAGAAGAGACATACAAGTGTCTAATGCAGAAAGGCCAGCAGATGCTTGCAAGATGCCCAGAGTCTGCTGAAACAAACGTTGAGCAGGACATAAATAATTTAAAAGAAAAATGGGAATCCGTGCAAACAAAACTCAGTGAAAGAAAAGTAAGTCTTTTTACATAAAAATAGAAGTGTAAAACTTGCATTTAAGTGTGTTAACGATCAGTGATTTTATGGATGCATACTTGTCTGATTTTTTTATAATTAGAATCAGTTGTAGAGACTGGCGTAATTCAGTAATATGTTTAGAAAGGACTGGAGAAAATAAGATTCAAGAAGTTAATTATCCATAATTGGGGAGGAGTATGGTGAGAATGGCACAAGTCTGTTCCACAGAAATATATTAACTGATACTGTTAATGCTCATTTGGTAGGACTAGGGGTTTTATGGGTTTTATTGCAGTTATGGGTTTTTATTCAGTAATAGATTGAATGAGAGACTGAATGATCCTTCAAGTTTATCTCCTCCTCAGTACAGAATTGCTGTGTTAATTTTCCTAGATTTTAGCCATTTTTTCTTAAAATTCCCAAACACTTGGCCTTTTACCATTTACTTAAGTGACTACCTTCTGTTCTAACAAATGAATAGCATGATTTCACTGATATGCAAAATACGTTTTCTTGTTATTAATTTCATGTGGCTTTCATTCCTTCATGAAATACTTGTTCTAGCTCAATCAAACAAAAAGAATACCCATGATTGCAAACAGAGAAACTCTCTGGACAGCACTGATAAGTATAAAGCAAAACTATTTAACTCAAAACTTGGCTGTATTTTAAAGTTATAACGCTGATGTGTCTTAGGTAATAACAAAATAAAAGTGACAAAATAATTAATACCCAGTATGAGCACCTTCTTGCAGGAACCTGTAAGGTTGGAGTGCTCAGTGAGGTCAGCAGTGTAAATGTTTGAAAATCTCTGATTGCTGTCTCATGATCAACAAAATTCTGTATCCCAAATTAGTTTCTGTTGAGGCAACCAGAATGACAGTTGGACTTTATTAAAAAGACGTGCTCTAGGAAAACTTATTCTTCATTAAATGCAAGAGAATAAATTTGATCACCTACTTGAGGCTCTTCCAAGTGCACTACCACCTTAGATTTCTGAAATTCTACTGGTTTTGCATTGAACTTGATAAATCCAAATGTCCCATTTGGATTAAGTAGTAGGAAATATGTTCTAATGTGGAAAAATATATCTTGATACTCGGTGCTGTATTTTCTATTCTCTGTTATATGTCATTTTGCTCTAACTCCTGTATCCATCTCCTTCAATATGCTTGAGTATAGGCTGTTATTTTAAAACTCAGAAACTTTGAACTGGAAAAATGTTTTAAAATGCTAAAGTAAAATGGTTTACTCCAAAGTGCTGAACTAAAATGGTTTCCTTGGCTGAAGCCCCCGCACAATATCAGCTGCTAATAAAGTATGACCTGTCTTTGCAGACCAAACTGGAAGAAGCCCTCAATTTAGCAATGGAGTTCCACAACTCACTTCAAGACTTCATCAACTGGCTTACTCAGGCTGAGCAGACTCTAACTGCAGCTTCTCGGCCAAGTCTTATCTTGGACACTGTCTTATTTCAAATTGATGAACACAAGGTATGTAAAGAAACAGATGTGTAATGTTTTTCTCCCACTCTGTGGAGATACTGTAACAATGTCCAAATGAATCCTATAATGCTGGCACTCAGAGAAACATTTCATTTGTTTTAAAATTGTGTTTTGTAGTCTTTCTCACTACATCATTCTTTATCAGACTGCGTTTTTTCAGTGTTTACCCAACACAGTATTCAGTGATTTTTACCCTTTTTTTCCAAGGTTTTTGCCACAGAAGTGAACTCTCATCGAGATCAGGTCATAGAGCTGGACAAAACTGGAACCCACTTGAAATATTTCAGCCAGAAACAGGACGTTGTCCTTATTAAGAATCTGCTGATCAGTGTACAGAGTCGATGGGAAAAAGTAGTCCAACGCTTAGTTGAAAGGGGAAGAGCTTTGGATGATGCAAGGAAAAGAGCCAAACAGGTAATGGGACAACAGCTGTTATACAGCTCTTTGAACTTAGTTGTAATTGAGTCCAGATTCTTGAAGAATATGATGCTTTAAAGCACTTACAAAGCAAGCCTGGGTTTAGTGTAACAGACAGTGTTGAGTTAGCGGGACGATTCTGTGATTCAATCCCAGAGCACTTCATTTGGGAAGTGAAAGCATCATTTTCAACCCAAGCAGTGACTTCTGTCTGCACTATAGGATAGTCTGAAAAAAGAAAGTTACAGTATGGATTCCAGATGTGTATTAGTGCCATCTGTCTTCAAAAAGAAGTTTCATAATCAACCCTGTATATTTTAAAGAATGTGATGAACCCTTTTCACTAATCTGTGGGAGTATTCCTTAGCATTTTCTTCTTGGGTCAGTGTTGTGTTCTGATTATGCTCAACACTTATCACTCTTTTGTTAGTTACTAGACCATTATCTTCTGTGTGATAAGATATCTTTCTTTATTTCCTTATAAACCCAGAGGGGTTGGGTTTTGGGGCGAGGGGGCTGTTTTCACAATTTTCTTTATTTGGGAGGATACGTGTTTTTTCCCTTAGATACACATTTCCCTCACAGAGGAACATAAATGGTAAGATGCAAAAGGTGTGAGGGGAATGTCAGCTGTTTAAATACCAACAGGAAGTTCTAGTTCTTTTCTATTCAAGGGAACATGATCATTCAAGATTTGATAATGTTCACAGCTAAACCATGTTCCAATATTCACCTCTACCACCACTCAGGTCATGGAGCAAGAAGTTCTCTGGGGAATGAATTAGCCCATAAGCCAATCGTGCTTCTTATTTTCCAGCAGTTTCTTTTGTGCATTCACAGATACAGCAGCTCTGCAATGAGATGGGTTTCATCTCAATATGCATTTACAAAGCTGAATATAGTGTTATTAAGATGACAGCTGTGTGTGTGGAGTGTGGAAGGAGTACTGAAGGCTCAAGGCCTAATCAACAGCCCTGAACAACAGTGTCTTAGATGCCTTGAAAGGTTTCTGAACTAGGCAGCCCAGGCAAGAAGAATTTTCAAGAGAGAAAGAAATGGCCAGCTTAGAAAAATCGAAACCCAAACGGATGACACTTTGTGAAAACCGTTGAATTTTTACTTTTTCCCTGCTTCCTTCCCTTAAGTGCTCTTTTCTTTGAAACAGGAAGGAAGATCAAAAATCTGTTCCTTACTCATCAAGATAGCATTTGATATAATGAGAGCTTTTAAGAGTGTTACAGGGAACATCTTGGGCAGTCATCCAGACAGTTTTCCCCAGTGATTTACTGCCATGGACCCATATAAGCAATAGCTAAGCCCTGTTCTTTCTGTATTTACTATCCATTACTACAACTGTAGAAATCTAAATGACCAACACATCGACAGGTGCTAGCAGTATGGCTCTGACAGATACATATGACACGTGCACATCGTGTACATTAAAGGTGGTTAACTCACTTGGTGAAGGGAGACCACTACACAGTGGGCACATTGCTAGACCAGCTCTGTTTAGGAGACCAGGGAGAAAAAACACATCAAATTTTGTCTGTTTGCCAGTCTTGGTTGAGGTTTAATGATTTTAGACTGTTTCATGAACCAGTGAATTTTAAAGGCCATGCAAATCTGACTTTCCTTTAGTTCCATGAAGCCTGGCATAAACTTATGGAATGGCTGGAAGAATCAGAGAAATCTCTGGACTCAGATCTTGAAATTGCAAATGACCCTGACAAAATAAAGATGCAGCTTGCACAGCATAAGGTGAGTCATGACACACAAAATGCCCAGTGAAATGTAGGTAAGTCTTTCAGCCTTACACTGTTCAATCATCAAAGAAAGTAGATTTGTGGCCTCACTGCAATGGGGTGTTTATTCACATCAAGTTAAATGATGGTATTTTAACAGGGTGTGAATGAAAAGAACTTTTCACAGTAGCTGATATGTGGGGGAATGGTTTAAAATGAAGAGGAAAGAATAATACAGCACCACAGAAAGTTTAAAAAGCAGATTAATACCATTGCAGAATGGGGATCTCTGAAGAGGCTTTCTTTAAGTTCTTAAACCAAACATTTATTGTCCACTTGCCTTGGTTGAGATTATTCGTTTAATACTTCGGGACAACTTCAATAGTGAAAAATAATCTTAATCAAGTATTTTGATTAGCAGTTGCTTTTTATGTTAAGTGAAAATATTAATGAAATTCCCTAGAAAACACTGTGACAGTATTAGAACAAATACTGCTTCCATATTTCTCTTTATTGGATTCAAAATTCTGAAACCATCTTTTCAGAAATTCAGCTGTAAATATGTAGAACTCTCTCATTCACTTGACTTTTCAAACTTGTAATGATAATGTAAAGCTCTGTAATTCCGTCAGACACAGCAAAAGCAAAGACAGAAGTAGTCTTTACTTCATTTTGACTGACTTCTTTAAAATGCCTAGAATAATGTATTATTGAAGATCAAGTGGATGAGAGGTAGAATCTTCAGATATATTAAGATTTCTCTTGGGACAGGTTCATTAAACACTAGAATAATTTAGTTTTCTACATTTTGGCATTTTTATGTCAGTTATATTGTTCTCCATTTACTCCTCTTTTTTAATATTTCACAATATCCTGAGGGGTTTGCATATAATTTTTTCTTTTCACTGTAGCTTCTGGTGATTGCTTTTACCTCTGACAAATTTTGTCATGCATAATAATGACTTCATGAGTCTGCTTTATTTTTTTTAATCATCTCTCAGGCTGCATGATGTGTTGTTTATCAGCCAGGAAACCATTCTCCTTTAATATAGTGACAGCTGGCAGTTGGTCAAGCAAAATAATTTTACCTGTGTCTGCTGTTAAAAACCATTAGATAAAATCTACGTTAACGTTCTGTTATGCCAACTGTGCAATTTTAGTTTGTTTTGGGATTGCTGCTGTTGCCAGAATTTGAAGTCAGTGATCTGAACTGGCAGGGGGGGATCTTGCTGTTATGATAGTCTGAGTCTTACTAATCTTCTAATCCTTTCACTCCCCTCTTTTCTTTACATATTCAAATTCCTCACAGTATGGTCAGCACTCTGACTTTGCTTTGAGGTTTTCAGGACTCTCTGCCTGTATTCTGATCCTATCTTCAGAAATGTTAAACCTGAGAAACTTTATATGTGCTTTATACCTACAGCAGTATGTTTTATGAGACCAAGCTTCCTCAAATGGACTTGTCACTTCTGTCACTGATATCTTTTCTTCAGCTTCTTTCATGTAAAAAGCCTGCAGAGCATTACAGCTTGAGTTGCTTGAATCTCATTAAAGAATGGGATGAAATTGGTACAGGCAAGGATTGAAACTGGTGATCCGGATAAAAAAGATGAATGTGTGAGAGAGAGGGAGTTTGGTGAACTTTGTGACTTTAAACTTCAAACACTACCCTCTCAAGAAATCAACTCAATTGTTTTTTAATGAGTTGTCAAACCTCCCAACGCTGCAACGTCCTTCCTTGTATTTTGAGTCTTTTCCTTCCACTCCCACATATACTCTGTGTCTGTCTTTGTCTTTTCTGTCCAGCCTTGAAGGTTTCCTTGCTCCATTTAGTTAAGGATTTTGCTATCCCATCTGAATGTGTGCTGTAAGCAATAATTTGGACTCGCTCTTTGCCAGTCATTACTGCCAAAAAAAAAGTCCCTGAAAAAGAAAAGCCAAGATAATATGTTTTCTCTCTCACTCATATCTAGCATGTTGCCAGGGACTTTTGGGGGTTATTCATGGTCTGTTTATTGGAATTTTTTTCTCATTTTTAGGAGTCAGGAATGGAAAAACCCGCACTAGGTCACCCAATCCATTCCTGTGCTAATGCTGATTATTCTTACAGAACATTTATATGATTCTGGCTAATTTTATCTCTGTGTGCCCATCTTCCTTAGAAGGAAGGTATCTAGCTGAACAAAAATCTCAGTAATTAACTTACCTATCTGTTCCTGGCAGCTTAAACCAAAATCTACTCTCAGTTATACCTGAAGTCAAATGAAAGTAGATGTGGTTTTATCTCAGGGATTGAACTAACTGCAACCCTTTGCCATCTTTAAATCTTTCCTGTATGATTTTTCTGTGGCAGCAATTTAATTGTGTTACCTTGTGCAAACCTAGTAACATTGTGTAGTGCTGAGTAGTTAACAAAACCCACCAAGGAAAAGAAGCACAGGCATACTGTTTGTATTTAAGGAACTGTTATAAAAAACTGGTTATTATGAAAATTGTATTTATTTTTACAGTAGTCCTAGCTTGAAAATTATGTCTTTTCTTAAAGTTTGATTTCTTGTTTAATAGGAGGAAACGGAAAGAATAGTATGGAAGTACTAAATTACAAAACAAATATTGCCTCTTTGGTGACAAAAAAAAAAAAACCAAACAAATATTTGATGCTGTGTATA
This sequence comes from Fringilla coelebs, assembly GCF_963513975.1. Classification (NCBI taxonomy): domain Eukaryota; kingdom Metazoa; phylum Chordata; class Aves; order Passeriformes; family Fringillidae; genus Fringilla; species Fringilla coelebs. The sequence continues at coordinate 25,509,115 of NC_140030.1, read as the reverse complement.
AGGGTTTTCTAAATCAAACTTGTGGTTTATTTTTTTCCAACTGATTCCCTGCTAGCATGTAGGTGTGAGATAAAACATTTCAAGCATTGCTGCAATTTAAAAGCTGCCTTGTTGGGCTGGTGCTGTCTTTTGCCAGTGTTCCTTTAGTTAAGTATTTACTCTGTCTGTGTGGTATCAGATGAGCTGTGTTTCCTGTGCTCTTCTGTGTATGTGAAAAACTTCCAGAGGATCTGTGCAAAAGGAACTGGCAGAGCTGGCAGGCACACTCTGTCACTGTCATTGTCCAAAGTTCTGGGGCACAGAAACCTGCTTGTGATTTTTACTTCTAGCTCACTTTGAGTTATTTGGATATTTCCTGACTGCTGCTGCTGCTCAGAGGTTTCCCAGCTTGTCCATGTTGAGCTAATCCAGAATAACCTTTGTAGCTCTTGGGGAGCTTTACAAGTGACTTGAAATCTTAGTTTGTAAGAATGTAGTGCAAAGAATGCTCACTTACTGGCTCCCAAAGTAGCAGTTCTTTCACATCCTTCTGACTACTAGGCTGAAATTTGGGAATATTATGGTAGGACAGGAATCATTGCCCTCACTGAAGGAGGGATTTTCCCAAAGTTGTTCCAGTAAGCAGAGAGCTACATTTCCATAGAAGGACAAAAAGCAGGGGTCTCCTAGTGCCAAGTCCCAGGTGCACTGTGGCACTAGCAGAGAAATTTTGCAGTCAGTTTAAATTATTCCTGCAGCAACATTTACAATTTATGCTGCAAATAGTATGTCAAAAACTAATTAACAATGGCCTGTAAGCAGTTACTGATATATGGATATTTTCTTTTTTTTTCCAAATATATAGGAATTCCAAAAATCTCTTGGTGCCAAACATTCTGTGTATGATACCACAAATAGGACTGGACGTTCCTTGAAAGAGAAAACCACTTTGGCTGATGACAATTTGAAACTTGATGACATGCTGAGTGAACTAAGAGATAAATGGGATACAATTTGTGGAAAGTCAGTGGAAAGGTAAATGAAACTCAACTAATTATTCATCAAATAAGAAAAAGGCTTCTATTTTTGGAATTTGTTGTGTAAAAGTAGAACCAGAGTGACTAGCTTGTTTGGTAATTAGGAATGCCAAAGGAGTAAAATGCTGCCAATGCATACTTTGTTAATGGTGTTGTAGAAGAGCAGGGGAGGAAGTGGAAGGAAGAGCTCTTTAAAAGGGGGAACTTGATTTGAAGCTCTCTGGAGGTGCTGGTCAACATCCAACTGAACATGATCCAGAGTGTGCCCAGGTGGCCAGGAGGGCCAGTGGCACCCTGGCCTGTCTCAGCAATAGTGTGGCCAGCAGGAGCAGGGCAGGGATTGTCCCCCTGCACTCAGCACTGCTGAGGCCACAGCTCCAGCACTGGGTCCAGTTCTGGGCCCCTCACTGTGAGAAAGACATTGAGGGGCTGCAGTGAGTCCAGGGAAGGGCAGCGGAGCTGGGGAAGGGTCTGGAGCACAAGTGCTGTGAGGAGCAGCTGGGGGAGCTGGGGGTGTTTAGCCTGGAAAAAAGGAGGCTCAGAGGGTACTTTATTGTTCTCTACAAGTGCCTGAAAGGAGGCTGTAGCCAGGTGAGATTGGTCTCTTCTCCCAGGAAACAAATGACAGCATGATGAGAGGAAACTGCCTCAAATTGCACAAAAGAGGTTTAGTTTGGATTTTAGGAAAAATTTCTTCTCTGAAAGGGTTGTGGAGCGTTGAAATAGACTGCCCAAGGAAGTAGCCGAGTCACCATCCCTGGAAGTGTTCAAAAGGCATATGGATGTAGCACTTGGGGACATGATGTCACGGTGCTGGGATTGTGGCTGGACTCAATGATCTTACCAGTCTTTTCCAACCCTAACACTTCTACAATTCTATTATTTTACGCTGAAAATATTTTCCTGAAGTGTGTAAATGATTATTTTATCTGTGTGTGGTTGTTTGGCTTTTTTTCCCCTCTCAGACAAAATAAACTGGAGGAAGCCCTGCTGTTTTCAGGACAGTTTACTGATGCTCTGCAAGCTCTCATTGACTGGTTATACAAAATTGAACCTCAGCTAGCAGAAGACCAACCAGTACATGGAGACATCGATTTAGTAATGAACCTGATTGACAACCACAAGGTAATTCCAAAAATACTGGTTTTCAATTATTGGACTGATCATAAGTGTAGCATTTTAATAATATCTTTATCTTTCACTATTATGTAATTTTTAGAAATATGAAATACTTTTGTAACACAAATGTAGTCAACAATAGAAAATTGTATAAAACATACACAAAAGAGGACAACTCTTAGTGACTCATTAATACCAGTTAGCACTGAGATATTCTATTTTATTGTGCTACCCTGTCTATTTATTAATATCATGTCATAAATCACAAATACGAATTTGCAAATGTGTGTCTAGGGGCAAGAGATGGCAAAAATTATTTTACTGGAAAACTCTGGGGCAGACAACTCTTTTTCAGTCCACCTGCTAACTAAATGTCCCCTGCACTTATCATGACTACAGCAGCCTTTCAGATCTGTGGGGCTGCTGTATATTTATTGAGAAAAGTAATTACAGTGCTAAAGTTATGCATAGATTTCAACTAGACCATTGGTCAGGGAGCCTGTGTTGGAAACCTGCAGTATTATGTTACTGAAGTGGTTTGGGATGTGGGAACAAGTAGGAAATAATGGACTCTGCCTCTGAATCCCAGTTTTGCAGTTCAGCATGTCAGAAGAAATGGCTGCTGAAGTTACTTGTGTTGAAAAGGTGAAACATTGGCAGAGCTCTGCAGGCTGGAAAGATTAGGAGGTGAAGGTGCCTCTGTTCATCCACCTGTAACTTTCAGTATCTCATCCCCACTGAGGAGGAGATTTTGGACCTCAAAAAAAAAAAAAGTGTTTGGAAACATGGGTTGTCTATAAAACTTAGCCAGCACATTGCTTCACTTGCTTCTGAAATCCCTCTGTCCATCACAAGCAGGTTTCAGTCAGTGGCACAGCACACTGTAATTATCTTCTTTTAAGTAACTGGAGCTTGTTCAATCTGCTGCTGTAGTGAACATACTCCCACATAAGTATATGAATAAGCAGCAAGATCCACAACCTTAGTTAGACCCCTAGATTGGGATTTATTTCTGTTTGGATGATTTAAAACCCTCTCCTTGATTGTTAGCTTTTTATCTGATCTTTTCTTGCCACGGCCATCTTACGTGTTAATCCATGTCAGATCAATTGCTTTGATAAAGAATGGAAAGCCAGCAGTAGTAAGGAGACTAGATTTCCCATGCGTTGCACCAGAATGGATTATTGGGATATGCCTTACATTTTCCTGCCATATTCCAGTTTTATTGTGTTAGAAGAGAGTATTAATATTTTCTATGGAATCCAATAAATAGAACTTAGGTGTTTTGCATCACTTAAACGGAGTTACTTTTGACAAAAATAAATCTGTATTTTCATTTCTTTTCATAACCAGTATTTTTTTCTTGTTTTTAAGCATGTCTTAATGGGCTAAACATTTCAAATATATTTGATGGTGTCTAGGTTTTCCAGAAAGAGCTTGGAAAAAGAACAAGCAGTGTGCAGGCTCTGAAGCGCTCTGCAAGGGAGCTGATAGAAGGCAGTCGTGATGACTCTTCCTGGGTCAAAGTCCAAATGCAGGAGCTGAGCACTCGCTGGGAGACAGTTTGTGCCCTGTCAGTATCCAAGCAAACACGACTGGAACAGGCCCTTCGGCAGGTAGAGGAATAATAATGTTGCTACACGTACTGTTTGAGAAGGAGTGAAAAATATCTTGCAGTTTAGTTGCCAAAAATTTAATTTCATTTTCACTTGATGCCATTCCTTCTAATTTCATTTGAAAATACTCATTTACGTGCTAATGCATTGCTTACCTTGTTTATCCTTTTACCACAGCTCATAAATAGTGCCTCTTAGCATTTATTATTCCTGTTATTATTAGTCTCTGCCTCAAATGCAAAACAAATGTTTCGAAGACCTTACCATCTAAGGAAATCACTGAAGTTACAGTCAAATATGAAGGATGATAAAGAACCATGCCCCATTCACAAGAAGCAGGAGGTTGCAATCATATTTATGCTTTTTGTGTCTTATTGGAAAGAAGTAGATTTGTGTATTGAAAAATTCTTTACTTTGGCACAATTACAATGCATGGTGAGGTGTTTCAGAGCAAAAAAAAGAGTTGTGCTGAGTGCAGTCATGACCTAGAACCGTCTGTGTATGTCAGCATTATCTGGTACCAATCCCAATAAATAGGTGTATCTGTATTGTTTCCAAACCTGAGATAATATGGATATTCAGATCTCTGAAGATACTAGCTTGGACTGATGTTAGAATGGGACTCCTGCAGTAGCAACATATCTGCTATGTACAATATTCCTGCTCTGCTTGGCTCAGCAGACACAGTCCTGAACTTACCTCAAACACTAATTGTGTCTGAATATGGCTGTACCCAAAGTTGAATCTTTCTTGTTTTCTGTAGACACAAGAGTCACTCTCCAACAGGCTGTCAATTCATTTTGCTTTACTGGTGCTTTAGGCTGTGCAGACAATAGTTCTCCTCTCTCCAGCTGGTCCCTGAAAGCACCTCCTGTGTAATTTGTCAGTGTAAAGAATGTCATGACATTCTCAACTGAGCTGCAAATACAATATAAATCAGATGGCTAAAAGCATGAACAGGCTTTTAGACTTCCTATAATTTTTTTGGGAAGCATGAGCTGTTTTTACAGTTATGAAAATGTAGTGCTGTATATCATTGACTTTTTAATGGAAAGATAATGTGCCGGTACTGCTGGGTGATTAATGATTCCAAATGTGGGCTCAATCTCCCTGTGTAAGCTGCAGCGTGTCTGTCAGGTCATCTCATGAGTGACCATGACTTCTTGTATCTTAACAGGCAGAAGAATTCCACTCAGTTGTCCATGTCCTTTTGGAGTGGCTGGCAGAGGCAGAGCAGGCTCTTCGTTTCCACGGCATCCTTCCGGATGATGAAGAGGCCTTGCGAACGCTGATAGAGCAGCACAGGGTAAGCGAGAACATGCAGAGGATCCTCTTCATTCTGATGGCTCTGACAGGTGGTGGAATAGAGGAAAGGAGGCAGAGTCTATCCCAGATAATTCTGTCCAGCATCCAGTGTTGGAGCAATTCTTTCTGTAGAGAAGCTAGAAATTTATTGTAGTTAAGAGTTGGATGTCCAGACTGGTGTTGGGCTGTTGTTTGAGTCATCTTGGCTTATTAAAGGAAAAAGTGGGCCTTTAGAAAGTTGCTATAAAGATTGAGAGACAGATGCAAGCTTCTCTGTGGAGCATACCATGCCTGTGATTGCCACACAGACTGCTACAGTAGCAAAAGTGTATCTGTCTCCTTAGCACCATTGACCTAAAAAGGCTTTTCTTGCAGGGTCATTTGTAAATGTCAGCAGAATGATGTTATCATCCATGAACTTTGGCATGGTGAAACAGCATGCTGCCATACTTCACATGCATTGGCCACTGTAATACTGCAGTGGCATAGGTACTGCAGGTAGTAAATTATAGGCCATCAAAATAACTTTGCAGTAATGAAATGGGAAATTGGCTAAGTAAGGATCATAGAGGTCAAATTTTCTCGCTACAAACATGCACAGGGCAGCCTACACAAAATAGTACCAAGGGTGTGGTGCCCACAGTGTTATCGAACAAGTTATTAGTCCTGGATATGTTCATCATTGCTCTGAAGAAAGTTAAAGCAAAATTTATGAAATGGAGGTTGGAAAAGCATCCTGTTTAAAGTGAGTTTGCTAATATTATTATGCAGAGGAGTACATGCAAGATAGGACTATTAAATGGTTCTTAACTGAGGGATTTCCAACGTACTTAAAATGCAATGTTTTGAAAAAGTTTTCAGTTTTAGTTTCGGGCCCTGGAAACTGAGAGCTAGTCATAAGCTGGCAAATATATGTGTACATCAAATGTGTGTATACATCAGCATGTGCTGATCTAGCAACCTCTCAGTGTGTTGACTAATGTTGGCAGCAGCAACTTAATGTCTCTGGTGAAATGTCTTTTAGCTGCCTTTCCTCCACATGTGCTTCACCAGTTCCCTTTTATTTGATTTTTTAATCTTCTGACTACAGAGAAGAGAACTAAGTGAAATCTTAGGTCCCCTGAAATAATTAGAAAATAGAATTTTAAATATCTTCCTCCACACTGTAGATGGGTTAGCAAAATATTTCTGTACTAATTTTAAAATTTGTGCTGCCAAAGCTGAAGCATAACTTGGAACCTCAAGGCAAGGTTTGTCTCTGAGAAACCCTGTCCAGCTGGGAAGGATGATAGCTAGCACAACACAACCAATCTTGGTTGTGTAGATTTGGCCATACTGTACTTAATTTTTTTAGTAGGCTTTAGAAGGTATTTTCCTCCTGAAGGGCAAACAATAGAAAGAGAAATTTTCAAGCTAAGAAAGATTATGGTATTACAGTTTTACCACTCACAATCTTTCTCAGTAGGTCATCTGTCCTTTTAAGCTTATAGCATCAGCTTTCAAGAAAACAAAAATAAAATAAGGGAAGAATACATATATATTACTTTTAAATACCATGTATGCATTATAATGCAGCATACTATAATAAAAATGTATGACTGAAATTATTACATAAATATGAAATGTATAATCCTTTTTTCATCGTGATTTTTGTAAAATACTTTTATTGCATTTGTATTGAACTACATGTAGAAATGTTTTTTTCAGGACAGTATTTTTTATCCAAATGGTACTGAGAGCTGTAGTGGGTTAATGCACTGCATTGCTCAATGAAAAGCCTCCCATTTCCTCTTTTGTAAATGTGTCTGTGTCACTGGTTTGCCACATAGTTCAATAAAATTAGGGAGAGTTTAATACACTGTGACTTGTGTGTCACAGGTTTAGTTCTTTCAATATTCAAGTACAGCTGAGCAGGGGAACACAATGGGGGTTTTTGCCCATTTTCCATCTGCCTCTGGCTTGTTTTGGTAATCTCTCATTATAATCCAATTCAACTTTTCCAAAAGCATGTTGAACTGAAATATTGTAAGGATGCATGTGTTTTTGTGAGAGAAGGTTTGCTATTCTGATTTGGGTCTTAAACTGGCAGTAATTAAAGCTTAAATCAAAATCAATTAGCAACAAATACATTTAAATATAGAGCCTACATATTCCAGGCTTCTAGAACAAGGTAGAAGAGATTATATTTTACATTTTATTTCATAACAACTTCATCCTTACTTTGTAAAGGCACAGGATAATGTCATTATGAGTTGTTGAAGAACCTATTTTTACAATGTTTTGGTGATTTTGAATTGTCTAGGACCTGACTTGACTCATCTTTAACTTCATCATTAATCCAAAATAAGTGGTGTTATGGCTGGAGAGAGGAAGAGTTAAGCTTTCAGAGACATGTGTCCGTTTTGTAGCCTAATTAAAAATGTTAAAGTATAAAAAAATTTCCATTAGGCACTGAGAGATATTAGCAGCTCTAGTTAAGGATGCTCATAAAGACACACAGAATTGCATAACATTTAGGCAGAAAAGTAAAACATTGTAGTAGCAATGTTTAGCAAAAATAAAAGGGAAAGGGGAAAAGAAAAAAAAAAAGAGAGAAAGAAATGCAGGCTATAGAAAGGATAGGGACCTCCTTTCAGTTGCTTTTCTTAGTGCTGTTTCTCCCCCACCACATCCATTTCTGGTCCTGCTATCATAGGAATACCAATAGCTATGAGCTTGGATGCCTAAAGCTGTAAACATCCTTCTGCTTTTACGAGATTTTTTCCACATGCTGTGTCTCTCCCCCTCAGCTGCTGAGTTGTCACATTTGTGTTAGTTTAGTAGAGCTACTCCTGAACTCTGTCATCTTGTCTGAGCATGCAATTGTAGTTGGACATTTCCAGCCTCTGGTAGGAGCTTGATAGCTTATTATGAAGAATTACTGTGACTGACAAACTAAGTCATTGAAATGTTGCCAGTGGTGATTCTAACCATCGTATAGCTGGTTTACAGCACTTCTAAATGCTGTGATTTTCCTTTGGTTTTTTATTAAGGGCATGCATCTTCCAAGGATTTAGATTGTGGTGGGCTTTTAAGGAGCAGCAAGCTGGGATAAAGTTTTAGAGCTTTGTTTAGTACTTTATGTGGAATAGGCTTTTTAAACAGTTTAAGCTTTTCTCATACAAGTGAAACTTTCCTCTTGCAATTTGAATCTGCTTGAGCAGTCAAGAGGCTCATGACCTTCTAGATTATGCACTCAGATTTCTCACTTGCAAATTTTGTCAGCATCTAATTAAAATTATTACCTCTGTTTTAGGAATTTATGAAGAAACTGGAAGAGAAAAAGGCAGAACTAAATAAAGCAACAGGTATGGGAGAAGCTATTCTGGCTATCTGCCACCCAGACTCTATCACCACCATTAAGCACTGGATAACAATCATCAGAGCCAGGTTTGAAGAGGTCAGTATATGTTGAACCATCTTCGTTGCAGCAGTCCATCTTTGATTAGAACACAGCTGACAACTAACATGGTAGTCACACTGTGGGGAAATGATCCAGCTGTTGAGAACTAAACATTTAAAATACCCATGGTGATGGATGTGAATATTGTACTTCCCTAGGCTTTCTTTCAAAACTTACAGGGCTTTAAGAGCTAAAGCAGATGGTCAAGCTCCTTTGTTTGTATGTATTAAAGGAAATACTGTCTGAGACTTCCCAAGTGAGGAATACCAATAGTTTTTAGGAGGAAATTGAAAAGTTACAAAGGAAAGAAAATACAAGGGCAAATGTGAAGGATTTTCTGATTACATTAGGGAGGATTTCAGTCCAACATATTCTTAATCTAGAAGATATCTGAATGATTTAAGTGGCTACAGGTAGGCTGTGCCCCCAGTTGTTAAGGTAATACTTTCTGTTTTATATTAAACTTAAAGAAAAACAGAATACTGGTGATAGCAAAGTGTGGCTTCAGGAGTGCCCTGCAGGAAAACTGACACCAAATCCTGTGTGATTCACTAACTCACATGTATAGTTAAAGTTCTTAATATGTTGCCTGAATGTGCTAGTTACTGTGTTTAGCAGCACCTAATCCTGAATATCTGTGGAAGAAATGTGTTGGACTAGGAATTCTAGTTACCTTTTAGTGATCAGCCACTACATTTAACACCTTTGATATACAAACATCAGTAGGCCTAAGAAGTAGCTCTGGGTTTACAGTTAGCAGAGCAATTTTAAAAACATAATGAATAGTTTCAGATGTGTACATACTCATGTATTGGTTCCTTTGTCAAGGTCTTAGCATGGGCTAAACAACATCAACAGAGACTGGCAGGAGCTCTGGCTGGACTCATTGCTAACCAGGAGCTGCTGGAAGCCTTGCTGTCCTGGTTGCAGTGGGCAGAGACTACACTAACTGAAAAAGACAAAGAGGTCATCCCCCAGGAGATTGAGGAGGTTAAAGCACTTATAGCTGAGCATCAGGTAAGGAGCAATGAGTGACATGTGTCACTCACACGGGTTCACATCTCAGCTACACTGCGTGAGAAGTGCCAATCTCCTTTGCTATTTTTTCTTATAATAATTGAATACAAGCAAGCATAGTATTAGGAATAAAAGAAAGCCCACATAGATGAAATGTATGATAGTGCTGCCACCTTAGATCTAGTGCTGCAGTGTGGCTTTACTGATTAAATATCAAAAATAGGTTTATGAAGTGCCAGAGGGAGCTGCTGGTGTAGTGAATGCTCATAGATTTACCCCAGCTTAAACACCAGAGCTGTCTCACTTCTGTGAACTGCAGTCTGAGCAGCAGGATCTTGGAGGCAAGATTCTGTTCTATATCACTTCAGCACATACAGTTAATAAAGAAGTTTGACAGATTGGTTTTTAGATTTAGCCTTCTTTTAACAGGCCATAGTGATCTTAAAAGCTTATCCTGCTGATTTTTCTTATCTACAAAACATTTATCTGTGTCTGTATTGTGAGGCTGGCATTATAAGTGGGTCTCTTTTTAACTTTGGTTTTGCTATTGTGTATGTTTTTCATTCCTCTGGTTACTTTTGTGTATTGTTAATTAAGATCGCCTCTATCTGATTGCAGACATTCATGGAAGAAATGACCAGAAAACAGCCTGATGTGGATAAAGTTACAAAGACCTATAAAAGGAAAGCACTTGAACCCTCTCCAGTACAATCTCATATTCCTGTCCTTGATAAGGGGAGAGCAGGAAGTAAGTAACAGCGTATTTTGGGGTGTGTCACACGTTCCATTGCTCTATCTGTAAAGTTTACAGATTGCTAATAATCTAATAGGTTTGATTAACTTCTGGTGAAAGGGGGTAAAATTCTCTTGGCTGACATTTCTAATTATCTCTCATTTTTTATAAAGTGTGAGGAAATTTCTCGGACCAGACGTATTTTTACATTTTGTCCTAATCTTCATGAATAGTTATTTTTAAAGTATGCAGTCTTTCCTGTGCCCTTAAACTTCCAAGAGCAAGTACATGCTGAATCTTTGCAAATCTTCCATTATCTGAAAGTGCAGACAACTTCACAGAGAGATATAGAGACAAAATTGTGCTCTTACTGTCTATAAAATGATATTAATCCAGTTAGAAGTGTATTCAGTGAGGTTGAATGGAAAGTGAATCATCAAGTGAGGAAATTGCTCTTTGTATTTTTAGATATACTTACCCATTGTATTTAATGCTTACCCATCCATGGAACCTGCTTCTAAAATGAGGTTGTTTACTTTGCAACTCTGAGAGATTTACGAAGATTTAATTTAAACTGTGCAGCTTGACTAATGGAGCCCTCACTAGCTGCTTCTGGCTAGATAAAAGAGGCTCTAACCACCAATGGGTTGTTCCCCAGCAATGGTAAAAAAAGGAAGAAAAATCCCACTATATGGAATCATCTTGGGGTATGACCTCCTTTTTTGGGACAGGAAGGAATAATTTTAGGAAGGTCAAGTGCACTTCATGTGAACATTTGTTTTGTTTGAACTGGGTGAGCCCTATGCCTTTTGTCATGTTTTAACAGGAAAGCGTTCCCCAACACCAGGCATTTATCCCTCAGCAGCCCAGGCACAAATTGAAACCAAGAATCCACGGGTGAACCTTTTAGTCAGCAAATGGCAGCAAGTTTGGCTTCTGGCATTGGAAAGAAGGAGAAAACTTAACGATGCTTTGGACAGACTTGAAGAGGTCAGAAAAGCACCGTACAGAACATACATAATTTTGCATAATTGTCTTTACTTTAGATTAAATTCCAATACTGTGAACAACTCCCATATTTTTTGCATTATATTGTATGACACAGCTAACTGAAAACACTGTGATACGTGTGATTTAATGTGCTTTAAAAGCTGCCATTGTCATTTTAAGTGAGGAGAGGTGAGATATTTAAAATGCTTGTGTAGGTCTTTAAAAAAGCAATTATTCAACAACACACAAATGGTATATATCTCACTGATGTTCTAGATTGATGGATTTCAGCTGAATAAAGTTCTTTCTGTTTTGTATTAAGCTGAGAGAATTTGCCAACTTTGATTTTGATATTTGGAGGAAAAAATACATGCGATGGATGAACCATAAGAAGTCTCGTGTGATGGACTTCTTTAGGAGGATTGATAAAGATCAGGATGGAAAGATTACAAGACAGGAATTCATTGATGGAATTCTTTCTTCAAGTAAGTTTTAAAATTAACGTAATGTTGAACTTGGAACAAGCATCTCATGAAATCTTACTGTCTACATAGTGTGACCTATGCATCTTATTGTGTTAGAAGGTCACAGATTTCTTTTTTGAATTTATTAATTATGATTACTTTATAATTATTTTACTTGAAAATATTTCCAGATTTTAGAAACACTTTCTAGTTTTTTACATCGTGAATCAGGTTACAAATGTCGCATTTATATTATTGTCTATTAATAGTTTGCTGGTTTATTGAACTCAGATTTTCATTCCTGTAGGACACTCGCTACTTCAACAATTACTTTTTGATTGATTACTCTTAATAGTAAAAAGTACCTTATGTAACCTATAGATGATTTTCAAAATCAGTTCATAGGATTATATGATTTTTATTAAAGAACCTACATAGAATAGTTTCAATTATAGAAGGAAAATGTAATTTTTGGAACCAGTGTTTTCATGAGCCACAACGATATTCATATACCTATATAATAAGGCTTAAAATGCCAAGCAATCAAACTAGAAAGGAATTTTCCTAGCTTTCCAGGTGGATCAGTATTCCTTAGTTGTGGTGATAATGTAAGTCTTCCACATCGTATATGTGATCATATTTCCTTCTAAGAACAGACTCATAACAGACAAGGACCTAATATGTAAAATAATCCTTTATCTGCAGATCATGGAGACTTTTGCTTTGAATAGTAATGATTCAGAATTGGGCTGCTTCTAACATTTCATTTTAGTGTTACTCAGTAGAAAAATACTGTACTCTGTATATTTTCCCCCTGCTTTAGCAAATGCAGTGAAGGATCACTATATGTGAATATTGCCGTTTTGCTTGAATTAATAAAAATTCATGAAAAAAACCTAATGCCTCTAAGAGGTTAAATAGTTTACTCTTTTAACTCGGTATAAATTTATTATGACCACCAGACACTCCTGATATAATCCCTGTTCATCACCTTGAAATAATTTTCTTTGACCATTTCACTGAGAATCTCTGTTGTGAACTTCATCTAAAGACGGACTTCATGAAACGCCATGCATGGATCTGCATTGAGAAGGCTTCGCATTCCAGATTTAATCAGCACTGAAATGCTTGCTTGACCTTTCTTCACTAACTATTTGTCTTGTTAATTTCTGGTATTTTATGCACTTTGAAGGTCAAAATGTTAACACCCCCCCACCCCCCATATATTTTACAGTTTAATCTGTGCCCTTGCTTTTGTCTTCTGTCTTTGGCCGCACTGTGGTACTCATTTTAATATCCAATATCTGGGTAACAGTGAAGATTCAGATTGGGGTTTTTTTCAGAAATACTCCTTCACTTGTTTGAATTCCTTTTTTTTTTTGATAAGCACTAATGCCTAATCACCGTGCAATATTTGTGATAAAGCTTCTCATTGTAATGGGATTGAAAAGCAAAAAAATTTGTGGTGTTGTCTTTGTCCTGCAGAGTTCCCTACAAGCAGACTTGAAATGAGTGCTGTTGCAGATATTTTTGATAGAGATGGTGATGGATATATTGACTATTATGAATTTGTAGCAGCTCTTCATCCGAACAAAGATGCATACAAGCCTCTCACAGATGCTGACAAAATTGAAGATGAGGTACGTTCTCTGCTTTCTTAGGTTGCATTCTGTTCTACTGGAGTCATATTCTATAATAATTCACTTTGTTTTCACTCCTATTTAATTTGAAGTTTACTAGGTACACAAATCCTTGGAAATGTGATATTTAAAGTAATTATCCTGTTGTGGTTTTTTTGCAGGTTACAAGGCAGGTAGCGAAATGTAAATGTGCGAAACGGTTTCAAGTGGAACAGATTGGGGATAACAAGTACAGGGTAAGTCTTTTAAGGACCTCAGTTCTTTCAGCTTTCTTCATATGACATGGTTTACACAAGGAATTAGGCTATATGAATTCACAAGAATCTTGTATGACAATTATACATTTTCTTTAAGATTGTCTGAATTTTTTTCTTGTTAAAACATATAGACTAAAAATATTAAAAACTGCTGATGCTTGTATTTATTTTCACTCAAACTACTGAAGCTGTTTTCAGTCATAGGAATTTTTAAGAGCTAATGGTACACATCTGTACACATGCATACATATGTACAATATATCCTCAAAAGCTGATCTTTCTGCCTAGATACCTTAAGTGTTTAAACTGTAGCTGTTTTTCCATTTGTTTCATAAAAACAGTGACTGGTATTTTCTTGTGGTATTGTGTTGTACTTCAAAAATCTTTTAACAAAGTGTATTCAACCATTTTTACACTCTTTTGTCATTTTCTTGTAACATGCATACTTCTGAATATAAGCAAAATGTTAGATACCTGCAGAATTATTTTAGATCACAGAAAAATAAATATCACACAGTAGAGAAAGATCTGCTACCCCTGGATCCAGTAACCAGAACAAGTTGAGGTAAAATATGCGATATTTGGCTAAGAGAGATTAATAAGTACTTGTAGATTTTAAAAGACCACAGAAACAGCAATGGGAAAGAAATTAATGCCTTGAATATTTTTCAATATTCAGTCTCTGGATGGCTAGCTACCTGCTCATCTCTCAAGTAGATACTTTATTTAGAATGTCTAATGTGTTAGTTTGCATGTGTTCTAGGTCATGTAGAGAATTTCCTGTAAACTAATCGTGTCTTTCTTCCATTTTTCATTTCTTATCAGTTCTTCCTGGGAAATCAGGTATAAACCAGTGGAATGTGTTATGAAGTTTTTTTGGGGGTTTTTTTTGTTTGGTTTTTTTTTGTTATTCTCTCTCTCTTTTTTTTTTTAATTCCCCCTAACGCATAGTGATTTAAGCTTGCAATGGTCAGCCTTCTTGCCATCCTTTAATTTTCAGCTAATTCATTGCTGGTCAGCTGTGGTATTTCTTTAAATGCTGTGGAGCATTCCTTGTCTCAGGATCCCTCCTCTACAATCCCTCACCTGCTTTCCTTGGTCATTTTCCTCATTAAGGAGATTACTTTTAAAGGAACCAGATAATGGTCAACAGCAATTCCCATAGCAAAAAATCTTGAGCATTTAAACTGCAATCGTAGAGACTACAATTATCTAATCAGTTTTATAGTCAAATTCTTCAAAATTCTGTAATGTTATTTTTAGGCTATTTGATTAAAGACTAATCATGGCAAACAGATCCCAGTGTCTTATCACTTATTTATTGCAAATTGCTCAAAAATACTTTCATCTTTGCAAAAATAAGGTACATTCTCTATGCAATCAAGCAGACTGATTAAGAACCTAGCTGATTATTATTATTTCCTAACACAATGAATCTTTAAGTACATATTTTGGAATTAGGCAAAATAAAATTGCTGTTCCCCTGTAGACTAATCCCTCTCCCAAAGTGTTTTCAAGGAGCTATGGCAAGTCTATAATGTGCTGGAGCTGTGTTTAAGAATACTTTGTGTCAGCTGGGTCACTGGTGAGTCCTCCCTCAGGAGGAGATGCTGCCCAGTGCTTACTCCTGTGCTACACACTGAGGCACAGCTTCCTGAAGTGCTAAATCACATCTGCCCAGTAAGAATGGAAACACCCTATGCAGACCAGGTATCAGGTGCTGTTGGTCTTATGCTTTTAGAAAAACAATAATGGATGTAATCCATTCTGGACATGCAAGTGTCAACAGCAATAGCTATTTTAAATCTCAAGGTGTTGAAAATGTGGGTGCACTCTTGTTTACTAGCAGAGCCTGCTGAAGTATAGAAGAAAGCATAGAGCAGTGGATAACCTTGCCACATGCCTCAAGCAAGACATCTAAGCAATAATTTAAAGTATTTTCCACATACAGAACAATCTCTTTTTGAAAGAACTGTTTGAAATTATGTTAATCCTTTTATCTATCATCTGTTCTCTCAGATCTGGGGAACATAGAGCATTTCTTGAGAAACTCTTACTGATGCAGAATGGCACCTACAGGCTATTGTCAAGAACAGGCCTTTTTGTAGCTTAAACTCCTTTATGTTTTTACCTCTGGTTATTTGAAATAATGTTAAATACTGTTTAAAGAAAGTTATACCAGGCTATTTTAGGAAGGAAAACAACTGAGCTACCATAAGAAGAAATGCAGAGATAGGTACTATTGTTACTAACACTACCGTGTTACTTTCCAGCCCCACTTTCTGAATTAATTTCTAACTGGGCAGTTTCCAAAGCACACTGTATTTGACCCTTGGTGTAGTTGCCTGATGGGGTCTAACTGACTTAATTAGGTTGCCATAGGAAAAAAATACAGAAAGGAAGAAAGATACTATCTTCAGAATCACTAGGAAAAAAAATTTGGTGGGAACAAGCCAATGAAAATAAACAGCATTAATTTGGATGCCTTTTTAAAAAAATCTGTGATCTACATATATAAAATGGTTCTTTGGCACATATTGAATGCATTATTAAAAAACTCTCAGAAATAATGCTCATGTGAATGTTCTTACTTATAAAAAATACGATTTATTATTGAATTAAGAAGCAAGCTTTGCTTTTGTTTGGTTCCTAAAAGTAATATTCCCTTAAACTTATTCTCTCTTCTTGGCTTGAATAGTACCAAACAACTAAAGTCATCTAACAAGTAGGGAGCACATTTTTTGTGTGGTTTGTTCAGTCCCCTCACTGGAGCAAGTAGGTACAGTTGACTTATGACCAGCCTTCTCCAAGGGTCAGAGATTGGCCCAAAGAGGGGCATTCAAATCCCATTGGTTTTAGTGAGTGCTCTGCATGTTTGTGTGAGGGTGCACTGCATTTGGCCTGGAGATCTGGTATCAAGATATTTTAGTAGTGCTGGCTTAAAAGTACTGAATTCTTCTGGTTAGTTTTCTTGAGATTGAGAGGTCAACATTTTGGTCATGCTTTCTTTGATCCGAATTTGAGTGGAGGTACTGCGTAGAGGTTTTATTACACAGGTTTCAAGAGCAAAATATGCATTAGGCCTGGCCATCAGCCCAAAGGACTCGTACAAGAACTTAGTATGAAACAGACTCTCATCTCTGAATTGTGAAGAACCTTGATGTGCATTCAGAGGAATGACAAACATAATTATAGTTATTAATCATTCATTGCTTCTTTAATGTTCCCTTTCTCACATGCACCTTGCTATAGGTAAGCAGTGTGAGCACTGTAGTGCTCTACCTGAAAATATTCCCATAGATGAATCAATTTATAGAACTGTGCAACACTCATAACACATTGAATTTCCAGATTACATACTGATTGTTTGAAGTAATGCTGCCTTCCTTTCAGCTGATTAAAAATCAAGATTGTTGCAGAAGGGTGTTTGCTTAAGATTTTACCAGTGAAATAATGCAAATAGGTCTTCATTTATTTGCACAAAAGCAGACTGTAACCAATCAAATAATGTACTACTAATTTTGCTTCTTTTATGACCTCAGAATTTGAGAATCAAACATAAAATTAAACCTGAGTTTCTTTCTCACCATCCTGCCATCTTCTTTTGATTAATGCAGTGCCATCTGATTTGAAATCTTAACAGCTTTAATAATCTGCATAAATAAATTGATTGTTTTTAGCATTTACTAATTATTAAATATCTAAATAAACTTTTTTAAATGTCTGAGTTTTTTAACCTATTAGTGTTGAACTGCATCTGAATGCCTGAGAATCTCAGACTGTCATTTGATTTTTATTGCAGTTTGGTGACTCTCAACAACTGCGCCTTGTTCGTATCCTAAGAAGTACGGTCATGGTTCGTGTTGGAGGTGGCTGGATGGCACTTGATGAGTTCTTAGTGAAAAATGATCCTTGCCGTGGTATGTAACACAACTGTTAAAGACTTGCAGCATATTATTTGGATGCAGTCACCATTCATTGTCTCAAGATGGAGATGGACTTGTATAAAATGCCAGTTGTTGTAAACATCATCTCACTAAATGTCACATTTTTGTGAACTTTAAATCACATGGTTGAGATCCTCTTCAGTTGCACTGATGTATGTCTGGAAAAACTGTGGTGTCTTCTGCACAGTTCCTTCAGTGTTATAGTGGTGTAAGTAAGAACTGAACTTAGCCCAAATAGACTTTTTGGTATGTAAGTGGCTTGTATGACTTGGCAGAAATAGCACACAGAAATGTCCAATAAAACCTTCTCAGCAACACAATAAGTCAAAATAAGGCAATTGAATTGATGAGTAACACCACCACCACCACAAAAACCTCTGGCCAGTGACTCTTCCCAGTCTTTCAGTCTCTACCTTTGTAACCTTGTCTTTTCCTTGGCATCTTCCCCAGAAGCACTTTGTAGAGCCCTGAGCCTTACACAAAGCAAGCGGAAAATGTTCTGGACAGGAGGACATTGTGCTCCGTGGGAGCAGGGAGTGCTCTCTCACTGAGCCCTCCAGGGCATTGCATCAGATGAGCTGTTTTCTCAGTACACAATACTGAGGACTGTAATAAGGAATTCCAATAAATTATTGGATATTTATTAAGTATTATATCTTTCAGTGTCAACCTAGGAATGAATTGTAACAGTCTACCCATCAATAGGCCTGAGAAAAATGTTTGGAGTACAACAGAACTAACCAAATTAACCCTTCAATGAGGCCAGATCTTCTGAGGCACATTTTATTTTCTACTACTCTGCACTTTTGAGGAATCAAAGTAGAAAGGAATAAAAGAAGGACCCTTTTTCTTGGGTATATGTGAGCAGATGTCAACACAGTGGGTCTAAGGAATACCTGTAAGAGTACTCCGTAAAATCAACATCACTGGATGTTGTCCATTGCTACCTAATCCTTGCCTGGTTGAAATCAGTGATGCAGGTTCAAACTTTTCCTTCACCTAGCAAATTTGCATTTCCACCAAGTGCTCCTCATGCATTCAGATGAATCATATTGCAAAGAACTGTAGTCATAAACAGTTTTAAAAGTACTGCACCTAGTCATATAAAATCCCTTTAGCTTGTATTACTTCTTTATGTCAGCAGATAAATATCACTGCTACACAAGTATACTTGGGACTGTAGCCGAGTCTGTCCAAACGCCATTTCCTTTTTGCCTAGGAAACCTTTGAGAACTCACCTCAGAACGCTTAGGGACAGCTTTTGCTCAAGTCCTGTCTTTTGGCCTGGTGCTCCAAGTCTCTTGCATATGCAGCTGCTGTACTTGATTTCTTCTCCTGCTAACGATTTTCTTTAATGTGACCCATGTCCTGTGTCATTTTTTCTAGTTCATCATCACGGGAGTAAAATGTTACGTTCGGAATCAAACTCTTCAATTACCACTCAGCCTACTATAGGTTGGCAAACCCCTCTCTTTGTCTCCTTCTCCTCTTCTTCTCTCTCTTAATTTCCTTCCCGCTTTTTTAATATATGTATACTTTTAGCTATATGCTTCACTCATCATATTTAGCTTAACATGTTCCTACATGGGCTGGTGCTTTGCAAGCTAATTTTTTTGACACGCTTGAAGAGTGTTTCAAAAACAATTGCCATTCACACTGACACAGTTAAATGCTAACATGTCTTGCATTTATTCATGCAGAACATTCTCTCGTATGTGTGTTTGTATGTGTGTGTGAGTGCTTAGCCACCAATTACCTCATCATAGTTTGGGTTTTATGTTCATCATTGCATGTTGCCAAACTCTACATAACTTCATAGTTTTGAATAAATATATTTGCTGCTTTCCTGTAATTTTCTTCTAGAACGGCCAAGCAAGTATTATTTATTATGAATAGCTGTAGAGTTAGTAAAACTGTCCATCAGGTTTTGTCTATGTATTAATAGTTGATTGATTAACAATGATTTAGCACGTTGAGCATTCCATTATCACGCTGACTTCCTTTGACAGTGGTTCATTCCTGCTGGCATAAAGTATTAGAATAAGTGAGTCCTGCACATAACTCTTCCATGTCTAAAATAAATGCATTACACAGTAATGCATTTTATTTATTGTTAAAATGTGTTGGAGTTGGCATGGCAAAAATGGCAATAAACAGCCTTGTGACAGCTTTCATATCTGAGTCAAGGAACACCTCTCTTTGCAGCTAAAGGGAGGACAAACGTGGAGCTGCGTGAAAAATTCATTTTGGCAGATGGTGCCAGTCAGAGCATGGCAGCTTTCCGACCAAGGGGCCGTAGATCACGACCCTCTTCAAGAGGTGCTTCTCCCAACAGATCTACTTCTCTCTCAAGTCAAGCTGGCCAGGCAGCTGCCCCACAGGCTGTTACTACAAGTACACCGAAGGTAAGGAGAAACCTACAAAACTGCACTGGTTAACAAATGGGATATAGATTGAATTTTTGGGTTTTCCTCACTCCAGTAGTATTGGTGCGTTCTCTAGCTCATGGAGTAAAAGTATGTCCATTTTATTTCATAGTCTGAGGTGGATATGAGAGCGTTTTCAATATGTTTTCTCTACTGTTTGCAACATGGCAGTAGAAGAATTTCTACGTTTAAGGTGCCACGTGAGCTAACTGGCAGTTTGGGAACTGCTCTGAAAGATCAACAAACCTCTCCATTTCCCTTGAAAAATAAACTCCATCATCTCTTCATTTTAGAACATTTGTCATTAACTTTTTCTGCTTAGATGTTATTTCTATTGAGATTTTGAAAGCCTGGGTATCCTTCTCCATGCCATAGTTTTCCTCTACTGTCCTTCACATTTTGATTTACCATTGTTTCATACAGACACCACATCATTTAACACGCAACTATGGTAAACCATGGTTGACAAACAGCAAAACATCAACTCCTTCTAAGCCACCAGAATCCTCAGACTATCAAGGGTCATCTGCAGAGGTACAGTAAGGACAGAAATTCTAGTCTAATGACTTCCTTCACTAAAACTGTCACTTCACTAACAGTCACTTGAGTTTCAGTGCGTCTAAGCTGCAACATCCTGTGTATATTAATGCATTGTGTTTGTTTTAGACCTTTGTCAAATTATTTCTTACTTTTTCCCCCTCCCCAAAATTTGTTTTGTTGGTTTTTTTAATGTTCTATTTTTCATGTGGTTTATTAATTTTTAGGAAAATACAGCCTCACTGAGTTAATGGTTAAATCTCAAATGCTTAATAAATCAGGAAAGTATGGAATGAAATAGTTGAGTAAATGTGGAAAAGTACTTTTTTTAAAGAAAAATAAAACATGCAATATACTTTGCAGGTTTCTTTCCTAAATTGTTTACTTTGAATTCATTAAGTACTACAATGTTTCTGAACTGCAGACATGAGATTAATAAATCATGATCTCTAGTGCAAAACCACTAAAAAAAGAAATACCCAATCACAGTGAAGAAGATGGCAAAAAAGTCTGGCTGTGATACATAAATCTTTACAACAACTGAAAGTTTTGTTTAGGGGGGTAGTGACCAGGTATTGCTCTAATAGGATAGCTATTTGATGACTTAACAGGAAACTATCATGGCTTACATGGAAATTGCTAGTATAGCAATTAGGATTATGCTAGCAATTAGGCTGTATGACCAAAATTTAAAGGGGCTTGAAGCCAAAGTGTTTGCTTTAATGTCATTCCAGTCAGTGAAAAGATTGCAGCTGGATCAGGCTGCAGGCTGATGTGTCATTTGTGGGAGTTACTCTTGCCCTGGGTTGGATGGAGGGCTTGGAGAGGAGGAGCTTGTGCTACCACCCCCTCTGTTGTATCTGCTTTTCACAAATCTGCACTTCGATGCCTATTGCTGTTCATGTGACACCTTCTGGTGTGAAGTTTGCATAATCTGAGCATGGCTTTTCTCAAAGATGCACAACAAACTTCTTCCTCCCTTCTTCTGTGAGTGTTGTTGTGCACACTGTGTGTGCACAACAGGTGTGTTTGTGGGTACAGCACTGCAAGCACATGGGGCTGTGGCTTTGACTGATCAACAGCACAGAGTTTAGTCAGTTGTCAGTTTCTAACATATTCCTGTATTTTCTTTCATCTCTTAGCTGGTAACCGCAGTGAAAGATTAATTGATGGTACATTAAAGAGTTGATAGACATGGAAAAGTGTTGTTTTTATTGAATTACAATGACAGGAAAGCATCTGGCCTGATTTCATATGGGGGCACTGTATTTCTTATCTGCTCTTCCAACTGCCAGTAGTTTCAGTGAGTTTCTTTTATGTAAACCAGTGTGGTTTAAGATTATAAACAGAATGATTAGGGTGGGGTAGCTTCGTGGATTTTAAGGCATTCTGCAGCATTTACTGCCCAAGAGAGCAGTTATTAATTTTATATGTAAACTGCATTTGGGCTTAGGGCAAAACTGAAAAACAGGCTAGTTTTATTTTTCGCAATAGTGATTCTATCCCAATGCCTTGGCCAGAGTGCTGCAGCTTCAGTAGAGGTAACAGTGTTCCCTTTCTCCTTACCCTCCCAAGCAGTGCCTGTATAGCAGAGATTCACAGTGTATGTCAATCATTGTACTTGGCTTTAATGAGAATTTAATATTGTGACCTGCCCTGTCAGAGCCAGCAGATTGCTCTGTAGCATCTCAGCACTCTTTTGTTCAGAAGTGGTCTGAACTGGCAGCTGCCAGGCAAGCTCCTGCCAGGCCTCTGCTCTGTCCTTAGCTCAAGGCAGCTTCCAACACACTTCTCTGGATCTTGGTTTTCAGTACCTAATTCTACCTGCAGTCGTATGGGGATCAAAGGCACAGAATGCACGATCCTGGGACCCAGGTCACTCCACAAACTGCATTCATCACTGCACTGTTTTTTCTTATTTTTGAATATTTATGTAGTATTTTTGTGTTATTAAATTACTTTGAATACTGTAGCTTTCCTCTTATTTGAATGCACCTCTTATTTAGTGAGTGATACTTATTTTGAGATTTGATGATTCAATTTTTGTGGCTCTGAAAGAAATGTTCTGATTTGGGGCAGATTGTAAATCAAGACTCATTTCAGAAATAAGAAAGCAGGCAGGGTTATACTGAGCAGTAGAGACACTGTAAGGCAGTAAGTATATTGACAACTGGAACTTTCACAATTGGTCCTATGCCCTTTTTTTTGTTTTCTCTTGTTTTGGCTTGGTTTTTTTTTCCTCCTAGCAAAAGGTTTCTGAAATTTGGTAGCCTTGTTTCAATTTTAAAAATATTTTCATCACCTTTAACTATAGCCAGAATGGTGGAAATTCAAGTTATGCGGATATAAAATCTCAGTATGTACCATGAACTAATCTTACCTGCTTGACTAATTATAAAAAGGTAGCTTTTTTCTTTCTTCATATGTGTTGAAATGCACACAAAGATGCTAAAATGTTAAGCAGACTGTTGAAATTATTCTTTTGTTGTTGTTGTTTTACATTTGGACTACTTCAAATGCAAACTGCTAATGAAACATTCGAAACTTCACGTTATGAATAACGCCCATAGTGGCTTAAACCAGTATTTCAAATTCACAATAAATGTTATGGTGATCACATTCTAAGCTATATAGCCCCTAATACCAGTCCTTATCTTCAGTCAAAAAAGCTTTTTTTTGTTTTGTTTTGGTTTGCATAGGGAACACCAATTCAAGGAAGTAAACTCAGACTGCCAGGATATCTATCAGGGAAGGGTTTCCACTCAGGAGAAGACAGTGGCATCCTGTCAACAGCAGCTACCAGAGTCAGAGCTCAGTTTGCAGGTGAGTGTCTTGACTTCAGAGATTGATCTACCACTTGCTTTGTTTTCCACCTGAGTATTTAAGGTCACATTAGGGTTCAAAGGAGAGATGTCAGAAGAGTGGGAAGGAGTAAAAGTCGTACAGTCTGCCCATTGCTGAGGGTGCACATAATCAGGCCCTCCAGTCACATGTTCTGCTCTGGATGTGTGAATTCATGACTGCAATCTTCTCAACAATGGTACCTCCAATGTATCTGCCCAAGGAACCAGGGAAGAAGCATTTACTCAAAGGAGTAAAGTTCTTTACAGTATTCAAGTTGTTCTCAATTGTGATGCAGTAAAGGGGTCACTTAGTCATGACCTGTCCATTTCTTTTGGAAGAACTGCAGGGAGCAGCTGTAAATTGCCTTATTAATGGAATATCCCACAGAGATTTTAAAAGCAGTGTACAAAAATAGAAAGCAGTGAAGCTGTGCTTTCAACACAGTGTTCTTCATACATACGAGGAACCAGATTTGTGAAGATCAAAAATACTTAATTATACTTAATAATTGGAAAATTATGAAAAACCACATTAATTGTTTTCTGTTTAAGATTCCTTGTTACATTTTTAAATTCATGGCACATTGTCTGGGCAGGCTTTTACTTAGCAGGCTTGCTGAGAGTTCATCTTCTCAGCCCTCAGCCCTTTGTTGGGCAGGATGTCTACTTTGCCCTTGTTTACTTGCACCTTTCATCTGTACGGATTTTCATTATTTTTTTTTTTTAGAGAGGGGTACACATTTAAATATTGGGATGTTTGTTTGCAGCTCCAAGATGCCCATACTAAGAAATCATGAATGTATGAAGAGACCAGATACTGAATTTATTTTTTTTTTCAGTTAATAGCTGAGAAAATGGCAGGGGAAATAAAGGCTCTGGCTGTTGAGTGAAGGTACAATGCATATCTAGGAAGTCAAGAAAAGCTGCCAGAATAATGCATTTTTAATAAGATATGCTAATGATGAATTAAGTCTGTGTCAGCATTTGATCTTGCATTTCCTTTTCTTTAGTGGGAGACACAGCATCATTTAGCTTGCCTGGCAGACGTCTGAAGTTTAGTTTGTGCAACGAGGAATTTTTGGGGTTGCCAAAGACCTAGGAAAGACCTGCACAGGTTTTCTATCCTTACCTTTAAACCTGGTGGTTACCTTCTCTCTTTCTAGACACCCGAAGAACTCCAAGCAGACCTGGTAGCCGAGCAGGAAGCAAGGCTGGCAGCAGGTCAAGCAGCCGCCGTGGCAGTGACGCGTCTGACTTTGACATTTCAGAAATCCAGTCTGTGTGCTCAGATATGTCAGAGACTGTTCCTGCTACGAGCAGGCCGACACCCCGAGCAGGCTCTCGGCCAGGATCCACCAAGCCTTCTAAAATTCCAACCCCCCAGAGAAGGCCGCTAGCCAGCAAATCGGACAAGTCCTTGAAGAGATAATATGATTGGCTCCATAAAGGTCTTTTCCTTTTGCATTAAATATTTAAGTTCATAAGATGTAAAATATTATGTAGAAATTACTGTGAAATATCGCAAGAGGTGGATTTTTAATTCTGCAGATGGCCTTATTTGTGTATTTGTCTTCTTATTTTATGTGTATAATTTTTGTCAGATTTTTTTTGTTTTGCCATATCCTGTGAGAAGGGGAAGAGTTCTAATGTAAACTAACAGTTGTACACAGTAACATGTAGAAAGTACACTAAAAATAATTGCCGAATGTACAGTGTACTGAATGTACAGTAAGTCTCTGCAACCTCAATAAAAAGGCCTATCACTATGTCATTAGTTAACAGTAAAGGATACCTCATGATTTTTCTTTAAAAAAGAAAAAGAGAATACTGAAAGCCAAAAGACACAATTACACATTTTGAGCTAACTAAACAAACACTAAACGATGTATGTCAAAACTACTAAGGAATACAAACACACATTCACAGTACCCTTATTTATACAGCATCTCTCAGAGAACTCACAGAGTTAATTAAGCACTTGCCAATAATATGATACTCCAATACCTTGCAGCATTTCTGTGCCATTGCTTTCAATGAGGCCAGACACATTCTGGATATCTGAACTATTATTCTGTAAGAATATCAATATAAAGTGCATTCATGTAAATGTGAGGTTTTCTTTTGCTTGAGTGGATGGTAGCACTGTATCATTGAACTCATTTTGTATCAAAGCAATTTTGCTTGCAGAAAGCTCAGAAATAAACATGTCCCTTAACTTTATTTCTATTGTATTTCTTATTTCACAGGAAGGTAATTTTCTGTGTTATGTTTTAGAGCATATGCCATTTCAGATGACCAATAATTACCATAGGAACACAGGCTTTAATGTTATTTCCCATTATCAGCTATCTGATTTTGGTTAGCTACTGTATTTGTTTAATAAAACACTAAATTGCACATATCAGAGCATATGAAATTATATGTGATTATTGTGTGTCAGCAATTATTTTCTCCATATTAAACTGTGTCATTTATATACCATGTATGAAACAGAGTGTATACCATGTATGGAGAGTAATTAACTTGCTCTGTAAGTCAGTGAAACATTCTAGCCATTCATGGATTCATTGAAAGGATAGCTAATAGCTCAATTTCACTGGAAAAAAGGTGCAGCTTCAAATGGGAGTGCTGTAGCATGGCTGGATAGATGCTGTGGTAAGTAATGACAGAATCTCTAGAACTTTCAAATAATATCAGAAAGACTTGTGTGGGACTTGGCCAGATAAGCAAAATAATACACAAAAGACAATTGAATCAATCAAAATCTATTTGTATCAGGATTTCCTTCAACACAGAGTTGTACAAAGGTTTGTAGAAAGCCATGATCAACTGGTCCTACCTGGCTTGGGAATCAGCACAAATGTTTACTGAAAACTGAAGCATCAGTCTCTCTGCTGCACTATTTTATCTTTCCATTTTTCACCTCTCCTGTTGCTTCTATTCATCCAGTGATTGCTTTCCTAGAACATTAAAATAGATAGAATGACTTTGGTACTTTTTGAAATCCCCAACACCCTCTGACAGTTTTCAGTATTTACAGATGACAGCTGAAATATCTCTGCTTATAAGCAGGAGAAAGGAAAAGGATAGAATTTGGGCACTTGCATGGATAATTTGACTGAAAGAGGTGGTGGTGTCCAGTGGAATATTCTTGGTGCATTTTTTTAACCACAAGACTGATGTTCAAGGATGTGGGGAGGACAAATCTAACTCCTTTGCAAGGGTACATACATAGATCAGTACTTTGTATCCCAAGAGCAACCTACCTACGCAGGAGGTAGTGTTGGCACCTACTTAAATCACCTTTTATATTGCAGTCTTAGCTCAGATATATTTTTAATGCTTCATTAATTATGCAACTTCATGGAACTTTTGTATGACTACATTGTAACTTTATAGAAATATTAGAGGGGTGACCAGCCTGTGAGAAATCCAATGCCAGCTAACACCCAAGGACAAAGTAGATTACAAAGTAGATCCCTTTGCTAGTGATTGCAAAATGGGGGAGGATGGGACTGGTAAAGTGGGAAAGTTCGTTTATTGGCTGGATAGAATCATCCTGTGTCAGAAACCAAATTAATAGTAAATTAAATAGGACTGGAAATTCAGTTAAAAAGCTTAAATCTGCGATGTTATACCTTAATTAACTTCTTCCAAAAATTAACTGCTTTAGGTTGATAGTAAAAGACTTTTCAAATTCTGTTGTCTGTGATACAAGGTTCATACTGAGAGAAGTCTGAAAGTAAGTAATGGCTGCTCTATACTTCTGTGACCCAAGAAAGAATCTACAGAATTTCATGGAAAAGGCATATTGTGAACATACAGATAAGTGATAGGTAGCTCAGTTTTAGTGAACTATTTTTGTAAAGAAATTAATGGTATTTGATATCCATCTTTCTGTAACTAAGAAGCCTTTCTTCTTTGGTACCAGCATAAATGGGAGATGAAGGATCAGCCCTACAAGTACATCCCCACCTCATTCAGTTGCATGAGATTTTAGATACCCTCATCATTGGAGATGCATTGTTTTCACCCTTTTATTGCCTTCATTTTAACAACAGGAGTTGATCATAAATTCATCAGCCTGCTAGGTGACCATGATTCAATTACAGCTTAGTGTGGCCTGGACTCCTATACCTGTTTATTCTGTGATTGTCCTTCACAGTGAAGGAGCTGAGGTGATGGGCTGGGAAAAAGGGTTGGATAGCCAGTGGCTATGGGAATCATATTGCTAAATGAATAATGTATATTTAGCACTTGGAAAAGCTGGCTCAGTTCTAGGCTTCTTTTTCATTTTCAGCTCTCTGCCCTTCTGTTCTGCTGTCTTCAAACTGGGAAAGTTTCCACAAATGTTCTGCAATCTGCAGATGAAATCTATAGTGATCCAGGGATACCTCCTGGTCTAGGCATCCTCAGCTTCAGTCAAGGTATATTGTGAACTTCTTACATGCAAATGCAATCAATGACAGTAATTTGCCTGCAGCACATCTCTTCACAAAAGCCTACGAATGGGGTTATCTTCAATCTTAATTTAAAAACTAACGCATTTCATAAAAACAAACTGATGCAAGCAGCTATGCCATACCATAGTGAGCAGCAGGGTTTGGACCCATGGTTGCCATAGCTCTGACAGGGCTAGCAGCACCCCACAGCTTGCACATGAGACAGGGGCTCTAGCAATAGGTGGGTTCCTCCTCTACTGTGTGGCAAGCAGACACATTGCTGAGCACTTGCTCTTAATGTTCTCTGAATGACCACAGGGATGGAAAATGAGCATTGCCTCATTCCCTGCACACCAGCTGCCCTAACTGCTTCCAGGTGTTTCCCATTTTCAGGCTGTTTGGTGGCACCTGAGCTCACCCTAGAGAAGAGGTATTTTAGCTAGATGTTTCTTCTGCCTGGGAGCTGATGTTAGGAGGCTTATAGATGTGTGCAAGGTGAGTAGGTTTTTATAGAAGAAAGAAAATGTGCTTGCCTAATGAAACTTTTTTTTTTTTTTACTGAATTTGAATAACCTGTTTGCAGTCATGGGGGTGGAAGAGATGGCTGACTTATTTCTTATTTGCTTGCTTTTTTTTTTTTTTTTTTTTTTTCTCCCAACAGTGCAGGTAGGTTACTCATGTCTGTAGAAAAAAACCAACTTACATTTTCTAAAAACAGGAACATTGCAGAGGGAAAGGGGGCTCTTCAGAAACAGATGAGGCAGGACCTTAAATTCTATGTAACTTGCACAAAAATGCTGGGTGGCTGATAGCACTGAGGTATTTTTAAGTCCTCTGGTAAAGAATTGTTCAGAGTTTTGCTGTAGCAAATGAAATGGTGTCTGACCTGAAGCTGAAGGAATCTTGTAAGTTGTTTTTTCATAATTTATTAGTTGTTCTGATCAATTGAAATTGTTTAAATAGTCTGAATTGCATCTTGAGGTGCTCAAACTGTATTCCTCTATTGGGAGGGTATAGGAAAGCATGATGAAGGTGCATTGTGTAACTTAGCTGGAATCCTGGCTGAGTAAGTACGAAAGTGTTAATACATGTGTTATTAGCACTTGGATAGTTGAATATGAGTAAAAACCTCAAGCTTTAAATCAGGCCCTGTCAGCATTTACAATACTATTTGTTCTTCTGAGAGGAGGCAGATGGAGTGGTGATAGCTTTGTCCTCAGGGAAAGCTGATGTAGAGCTTTTTGTAGGGGTCATGACGATCTTTACAACAATTGGAAAATTATCCAGTACCATTCTTTCTTTTTTTTTTTTTTCCTCTTTTTGGGGCTTGATCCTGGCTCTTCCAAGTTTTAGAGTCACAGAATAATTTAATTTGGAAAAGACCTCTAAGATCTTTCTGTACTTTAGGCAGAACAATGGGAACCTAGGGATCTATGAAAGAGTTTGCAGTGTCTGGGCTATTTTTAAAGACAATGCATTCACATGATAAAGAAATATCTTTATAACTTAAAAATAATTTAAAATATCAAAGTATAAAGTATAAAAGACACCAGTGGGGATGAGGAAAACAGGCTAGTAAATATGAAATATTGAGGAACTATACATTTGCTTATCAGAAGAGGGGATGTGACTTTAAGCAACACTGATTTGAAGCTTTATAGACCAAACCAACTAAATAAGGTAATTTAGGCTAGGTAAAGTCCACCAAAGACTGAAGTAGCTAAGCTGCTACTTGGAGTCCTCTTGTCTCATGTGAGCATGAGAGGACTGTTTAATATAAAATGGATGTCTTTTCCAGAAAGATACTAGTAAGCTTAAGAAAAGTCTGTCATTGGAAAACTGACAGGCACAGTAAGAAATGAGATAGTAGTGGAAGCCTAAATATACTATGGAAGAGTTGGCTTAGCTTTTGAAGGGATGTCATGCCGTAGAATCAGCCTGAAAGTCCTTGAAAGGATCAGTTAATGTGGACAAAGGTTGAGATTGACCACATGGCTTTGCAAAAGAAATCAGTAATTCTCAAAGGAGCGAGCACTTATGGGATCAGAAGAAAGGGCTCACTGAGGGTAAATAGCACATTGCAAGCTAGGAAAGACAGTGCAGGAGAAGGTGCTCAGTTTTAACAGAGGAAAAAGTTCTGCAAAGTAGCCCTTGACAGGTTTTAACACAAAGCTGCAAACGTTGGCTCAGAGGTTCCTGAAGTGCACATTGTTGGACGGGCGCTCTGGAAAAAAGCATCGCTGCGTTTCTGTGACTCATCGCGTCTCCTGGGGGTGTGCATTGCTTTCCACTGATGCTGGGGATCCTGCAGTGACGAGCTCAGCCCTAGCCAACTCGTCTTCAGATGGCTAGTTTAAGTAGAAGGAATCCCACCCCAAATTAATGTGTTTATTTCAAGCTAAGAAACACTGGATGGGATTTTCCTGAGTGGTTTGGGAACTCTGCTTCTAGCTTTTATTACTTTCACACCTTTTGGTGCACTTAAGGTATTTTAGGGTATGCAAATTATGGATCATCATATAATTCTGAGTCATTTCTAGCCATATTCAGGAAATGGAAACCATGGAAGAAGGGTGGAGAATCCCATCACATTATCAGTCTAATACTTAGGAGCATTTGAGCATTCCTGGGATCCTTCAGCAGCAAACCCAGGTACGAGGGTGTTCCTCTCTGTGTTGCTCCCAGTCACATGTATCTCTGCAAGGCACCTGCCAATCCTGTTTCCTTTGAGTTTTCCAATTGCTGATCCTCCTGGCATCCACTGGCACAAAGGAAATTAATGTGTCTTTCAGGGGACAGTGGCAGATCATGCACAACCTCAAGATCTAAACTATTAAAAAACTGAAGTATTTGAAAAGAATACCGTGTTGACATGTTTCTCTTCCTTTCAAGTGTCCTATGGATCTGAGGAAGATAAGTGGTTTTTTTCCAAAAGACAGGAGCTATTCATTAGTATGGTGTGGTTGTTTGGGGTTTTTTTTTGTTGTTGTTTGTTTGGTTGTCTTGTTTTTTCGTGGCATGTTTTTGTGTTTTGTTTTTTCCTATCTGCCTTCTAAATAAACACAATTGAGTATGGCCATGCATGATTAGCTCTTTCTGGAATGAAGAAAAATAAGTAACTATTTCTTTGAATAGTTATCCAGTGAGAAATGAATCCAGAGCAACAGTTTATTATATTGGAACTTAAGGCCAAAGTATAGACATTCATGTTAAAGCAAATGTAGTTTCTTTTGTAAAAATATAATGAGATGTAGTAAACAAACCACAATTAAATTGGGCAAGCCCAAAGAATGCAAGAGGCTTGCAGTGGAGGCTGCTTCTATGCATTGCTATTGTTTTTTCCTCACAGAATGCATTTGCAAGTATAGCTGTTCTGAACTGTACAACAGCTCTGCAGCATTTCCTATTAAAATGAGCAAACTGAATTTTCCAGCCCATGTGTATGGCTCTGTAACAAGAGCTGAAGTGATGCTTCCTGTGGCCAGATGGGGAGGAAGGTGTGTGAGCCCCAGCTCCCCAGCTTGGTTGGAGCTCCTGGTTATGGCCCCACATAGGCAGAGCTGTCTCTTCTCCAGAGAGACCTGGCAGTGACTCTTGGGAGGTGATGCCTCATCAGTTCTGCTGTGTTTGGGAAGAGCATGATCACAGTGCTTTCAGACACTAGAAAGCCTTCCTTAGTCCACTGATTAAATCAATTCAGATTTCTGCATGGGACTTCTACTAGTAGAAGGAACTAATGAAGAAATAATCTTTAATAATTTGTTATCTAAATACAATTCAGGCCATTCATTTCTCTCTGTTTTTTTGGGGGGTTTTTTCCTCTGCCCCTCCAACCCCTCTAGCTTATCAAGATTTAATAAATCTTTCTAGGTTTCTGAGGAGGATTTCATTCTTAATGATATAAAAGAATTTTAATGTAGCACTTGCTAATGGAAAAGCTCTTCTTAATTGCCATTGGAAACTTCAGCCCCTGAGTGAGAACTTTATATTTGGTAGCTTTAAAGATTTCCATGTGAGAGATCTCCTCCTCCCCTCCAAGTTCCCACTCTGTTTCCAATAATGTGTGCAGGGCTCTCCAAGAATGTTGCAGTGATCTCATCTGGTACAATAACCTTGGTCAGCAGTAGCCCAAATCCTCCATTAGGCTGTGTCTGGCTGCGGGGCCACCACCACCAACCTCTGACCCATTGCAGGAGAGATGCCCTGGGGCTGGGGCACACTGCCCTCTTGGAGGCAGAGGGTAACAAATGTGTCTGTGGGCGCTGGCAGGGCTGGCAGGCAGCTGCTTGGAGGCCTGGTTCCATGAGAACAGGGTCTGTCACAGCTGCCACAGCTCACCCCCAGCAGCAAGAGGGTTTACCCCTTCCCACCCATGGGACAGGCTGTGCTGCAGTGAAACACTGGGAGATAGACAATTAGTCAGGAATTTCCTAAGCAATACAAACGAAAAAGGGGAAATACCAGCTGGAGTTTTTCTACCAAAATGGCAGAGATTAAGGAATCTTTTCCTTGTCTTAGATATATGGCCTACTGTGTCCAGGATATCTTTTCATATGGTCTGTATATAAGTCAGTCTCTGGCCCTGAACGCTGTGCTATTGAACTCTAGGGTAAAAGATGTGGTCTCCAGTACTACATAAATAAAACAAATCTTTTCAGCTGAGTAGTAAAATGATGTTGAGGGAGTTTGAGTTCAGGCAGAGTGATCTAATTTGGATGTCAAAAAATTCAATAAAAACTCTGAAAAAAAATTAAATGTGCAAAGATTATGCTATGATTGTTAATAAAAAAATTTTCAGAGGAACCTGTTGGATGGGCAGTATTTTAGGCAACTGCATTAACATCAACTGATGGTTTGGAGAATTCACTTTTGGGGCTTGCTGCGGGGTTTTTTGCAATTAAACGCCTGCGCATGAGCTTACCAAAGTGAGGTCATTTGGATGTATACATGGTTTGGAAGGTAGAGTTGGTGATAAAATCAGTTGGATTAAAGTACAAGAGGAGAAAGACATCATTGGGTTGTTGTGATATTAACTTGCAAGGAAACATTTTTTCTGTAAACTCACATTTGTAGTCTCAGAATGGAGCACCAGCTGTGTCTATCTCTGGAGAGATCTAGCTAACAATGTATGTCAGAAAAATTATAGCATAATTTATTCATACCTCTCAGGAAAGCAGAAATAAGGCTGAAATCCACGTGCCTGAAAGCAAAAGGTTTTGTACTAGTTCCAAACCTGTCCAAGGATGGTCTATAAGAGTGATAAAATGCCATGGCAAAGAAAAAAGCAAATTAAACCATAGTTCCTAATCAAACTCTGAAATAAGTGTTAAATTCAAGGAAGAATAGACTTGTCAGTTAGAGTGAGAGCAGCAAGCCCTGCAGCACAAACTTTTTTCCTGGCTCTGAGCATTGGGGTGTGGGGTGAGCTTGAGACTGACTTGATCAGGCCAGGAGAAAGATGGCTAAAAATCAAGTTCCACTTAATGTTTTTCCAGTCAATGTTTAGTTGTGTATTCTGTCAAGTTTATTCTTTAATTAGTCTTTCAGGAGGGGAGACCAGCCAAAAGAAAAGGACTCTCACATTCAATGTCATATCTTGCAAGAGTTATTCTTTGGCAGGGCTCTGTTCTGGGAGTAAAGCAGGAGATGGACAGTGCTTCTTCAAGCTGATAATGTTGGGAGAATCTTTTCTCAAAGAGATGTTGCAAAGAAACAAGGCAGAGTATCGGGCTGGATGATATTGGGGCATTTCTTAGGCTGGTATTTCTGTAAGAAACCAGTATAAAGCACTTGTGTTGGTGATTGTTCTGCAGTTAAAAAAAAAAAAGAGGTCAAGTTACTGGAAATATGAAAAATGATGATAAATGATAGTTTCCTGGCTAGTCTTGGTTTGCCTCAGTAATGCTTTGGTGATGCTGTGCTTCCAATAAACATTAGTCTAACAAAGGACATTCTGTTTCCAGCACTTGTGATGGTGACTTTTCTCTCAAATCTAACTCTTTGTTGTCTGGTTTGGTGAAGTGGTTACGGCACGCTGCCAGCACTATTCCTCTGTCACTAAAACTGTACTGACAGTGATGACTAGCTGAGCTAGCAAGACAGGGATGGCATTTCTTGCTCACCAAGTTTGGGGTTTTTTCCTTGGACTTCATAGTTCTGGGTGGAAAAATGATGATGACTATTTGGTTCTTCTGTTGCCTGTGGCAAATGAGAGCAAGATACAAAAAGCAATGTAAGAATGCAAAAATCAGTAGATGTGACTACTTTGATCCCCAAAAAATGCAAGCCTAACTTTAATTGCCTTAGGATGTATTTTCATGTTCATACACATCTCTCCCTAGCATATCAGTACACCTGGAGAATGGAATCCAAAATGTACTGAAACACTTTTCTCTTTTTAGTTCTTTTTTTTTTCCTGAGGCCAACAGGTGGTTGATTCAGAACGGGATAATTATTCTGTGTACTTCCAAACTTTGTCTCATGTTTGAGATATCATGTTATCTAAGTCTTGTTCCAAAGAAACGTTTAAAAGTAAAAAAAAAGCAGATGAGATGGGAGAGAAAAGAAACACCTCTTGGTGAAGATTGTTCAGAGCAATTCTATGTGGCTCAAAGAGCAAATGTTCAGATGCATCTTGTTTATAAAGGCATTATGTACCAAAGCTGTCTGCAGGACAGAAGTGTTCAGTCCTCGTAGGGAGTGTCCTAAATACAAATTAGGGTTACTGTGTCACTGCTGCTCCCTCATTCTGGTATCTGCAGCCTCTGCAGAGTGCTGCTCTGCTCTTACCATTTCACATCCAAAGAATAGGAAGAAGGGAAGCAGGAATGTGCCACCTTTGCAGATAGGAAACACAGAAGCAGATTAAGCCCTTTGGCTGGGAATATTCAGGAAATGTGCTAGCAAATCAGGAAACTGGTTTGGCACATGCTCATCTTAATCTTCAACCTGAACAGAACATCACTCTCTTTCAAGAACATCATTATTTAATTATGTCTGTTTAGGAAACTAAATTTAATCCTCCTTGTCTGAAAAGACATCCTGGCTCATCTGGAAATTCAAATTACGATTTAAAAATAGCTACAAGTCAGTGTTTACTCATACATAATATCTGGTGGAAAAGGCATTGGATGTGCTAGTTACAAATGTCCAAGTCCTGCAGTTACACTACACTGTGCCCATCGAGTGTTTCTGCTAGGGTGCACAGGCTCAAGGGAAACACAAACATGAACATGAATTTATCTTTTAGTTTGGGGCTCTGGAATGTTTCTGTTCTACCAGTTCTAATAAAACCAAAACATTGACTCTTTCCCAGCAAAGTTATAAATAGAATGTAGGCACCCTACTTCTTATACAGAAAGATAAACTGCAAAAGGAGATTGTGCACAAAATGAAAAAACATTCCATTTAAAATGCTGATGTTTTACTTGTGTCTCAGAGCTGCTGCACTTCTGCAACACGCAGCTGCTATTTCTCCTTCATTTTCCCATGTAATTGATTTATTCTCATGACTGAGAATGACATGATGCAGCACAAACAAGACAAATAGTCTTTTTGCACAGTGGCCCCTCTGTGCCTCTGACAGGTGAGCTGATGGTGATTCTCAAGCCTAGATGGCCTCAAGCAGCTTTGGGGCAGTAAAAGCATGCAACCAGAATCTAGTAATGACATAGCTCAAAATGTACTTCTGCTCCTGTTTTACAATCTCAGAACCATTAAGGATGGAAAAGTCCTCCAAGATAATTGTCACACCATTAATCCAGAACTTCCAAGTCCAACACTATACCAGGTCCATAAGTGCCCCATTTACACAACTTGTAAATATCTCCAGGAATGGTGACTACTTCCCTGGACAGCCTGGTCCAGTGCTTGACAAACATTTTTGTGAAGAAGTTTTTCCATCTAAACTTCTTCTGGTTCAATCCACTTCGTGTATATTTGGGTCTGGAACTTGCTTTGTAGATGATAAAAAGCTGGGAGGAGTGGCTGATACTCCAGAATGTTGTGTGGCCATTCAGAGGGTCTTGACAAACTGGAGAAATGGTGACCAGGAACCACACAATGTTCACCAAAGGGAATAAGTATGAAGTCATCCACCTGGGAAGAAGTAAACTTAAGTACTAGAATATTCTGGAGTCTGACCAGATGGGAAGCAGTTTTACAGGAAAAAAGCTGGGGCTCCTGGTAGATACAAAGTTGATGTGAGCCAGCAGTTGTCCTCCAGTACAGGTGTCCAGCAGCCTCTTGAGTTGCACCAGCTAAAGCTTTGCCAGTGGGCTGAGGGAGAGGAGCCTTCTGCTCTGCTCAGTCCTGGTGGGGCCAGGGGGGCCCAGTCCACTTCTGGGCTTCCCAGTACAAGGCATGGGGGTAGTAGAGGGAGGCCAGCAAATAACCACATGATGAAAGGATTGCAACATTAAAATGAGAGTGAGAGAGAGGGAGATGTTATCTGACTGGGGCAGAGATGGGAGTAAAGGTGGAAACTGACTCTGCTCAGTGGTGTCCTGTGAAAGGAGGAAAGGTAATGTGCTGAAGCTGGACTGCAGGAAGAATATTTGGGGACTTTGCTGCAAAGATGGCTGAATGCTGAAAGAGACTGCCTAGACAAGTTCTGGAGTTGACATCCTTGGGAGACATTAAAAACCTTGCTGGTTGTAGTCCTGAGTGGCATATTGTAGCTGGCAATCCTCTGAGTGGGGGGCTGGGCTAAATGATCCCTAGAGGTCACTTCCAATCTCAGCAATTCTCTGATTCTGTGACTTGTAACCTCATCTTACAATAGAAAAATTCTTATTTTAAATGATATTTGATATTTATAGAATTTACTACTAAAGGAATATTGAGGAACATCAGCCATAGCTATGGCTCCCAGGGAGCTGTTTATACAGGTAGACAAGACTTAGGATCATGAAAGAGAAGGGCAAAGAAACAAAGGGATTAGCTGAAAGCAAGCTGCAAACCTAGAGTTCTTGCACAGTACTCTATTCACAAGTAGGTTTTCCTCCATCCTCCCCCCACAAAAACACTCTGGATTTTGTTTCTAAGTCTGCATGGGTAAAGAATGAGATATGAATGCACAGATCTCACTTATAAATTTACTAATATAGATTATATTTCTGAAACAAGTTTGCCCTCTATTCAGCAGCTGGGGGAAACAGAGGTACATTCATTCTGTGAGAACCTCTTCAAAGGTCCATTCACAGCCATTCATGGGAAGTGCTACATTGCTGGGCATGTGTGAGAGAAAAAGCACTTTAATTGAATGCATGAGTATCTAACTGACTGCCAGATTGTGACTGGCCCTCTGTGCAGGCCCAAAGTTGCACATGTTCTGCTGGGAGCAAGAAATTCCTGTAGAGACAACCATCCTCTTACTCTATGAGCTGCCCAGGAGACCGGGCACTGCAGAATGAAGACAAATCTGTCAAGGTGGACATGGGAACTGAAAACAAGGCTTCTTGCAATACAGATCATTCATTTGGCTGAAAGACCTCCCAAATGTGTCTCCTATCTGTGTGCAGAGCTGTGAGCTGTAGGTACTCTGAATAGAGCTGAATGCTTTTAAGTTTATAGGAAATGCTAGGTGTTAAGTCTAGTCTGGGGTACAAAACTACTGTGAAGTAGAAGGATCAGTTTCAGTTTTATGCAGTGTTCTTGTGACTTTGTCTCTATAGGTATCAGCAACCACCTTGTCTCTGTTCAAATTTTGTTCAAACTGTGTAAGTCTGCTCAAGAGCAAAACTTGGCTTTAGTTTCCCTACAGTGCTGTGGGATGTTATTCTCCTCTGTAATATGTGCCCACAACTCTTGCTCCATGGATGCAGAAGTGGTCACAAGTCATTCTATTTTTAAAAGTGTACTCCAGTTTCACTCCACCTTTG
The DNA here is from genome assembly GCF_963513975.1 of Fringilla coelebs. Taxonomy (NCBI): domain Eukaryota; kingdom Metazoa; phylum Chordata; class Aves; order Passeriformes; family Fringillidae; genus Fringilla; species Fringilla coelebs. Next base: position 25,471,440 of record NC_140030.1, on the reverse strand, counting down.
CTTGCTTGTTGTATAATGTGTTTTTCATTTTCTATCCTTCTGTTAGTAAAAGCTAATCTACTTATGTTTTCCTCAGAAAATACCTGATGGATACTTACTAATAATACAAAGCATCCATAAAGAAGGTGAAGTGGATGGGCAAAAGCAGCAGGGTATTCAGGAATGCACTTAACGCTGTTCATTAAAAATATGTGAATCCGCTTCAGGAGATTTGATAAGCATTGATTTTGCTCATAGAGAGCAAAAGATAAAAAGCAGCCTCTCTCCCTCCTCTTTTTCTGCAAAATGAAAGGAACTGATGTAATTGTTCTAAATCCGATACAATGAAGCGCTATTGGAGCAGTGCCAGCAGTGTACTTCCTGCCAGTGTCTGCTCCTCCAATCAGTTTAATTATGAGCAATTGTTTGGGTTGTGCTGTGAAGAAATATTAGAGAATGGAAAAAAAGAACATACTTTAGGTCTCTATTTTGCACTGATTCATGGTTTGGCAGAAACCATTAACTAGATTTTATGCTTTACAACACTGTAATAGTATCACTGTGGATCAACCTTGCCATATAAGCACATACAGCACAAATCCACCGTTTATTTTGACAAGGCTCTAGTTGAAGCATTTGAAAAATGCTAAAAGAACATCAGCTATTGGCTAGAATTTTTGGTTAATCGTGTGCCTACTCTTATCCAAGGGATCTAAGCAGGCTATGAAAAACTGGCTATTGTTAATGTCTCCTATGTTTATCTGTCAAGTCAAATTTTTATAATAATTTTTCATGTGGTTGACACACTTCTCATGTCTTGCTGCTGCATGCAGAGGTATTTTGTAATCCTAGATCAGTTCTTTTGGAAGGGCAGACTGGGGAAAGATGGTTCTTCTCCCAGCTTGCAGGATTGCTCTGATTGTTTTTCTTGGGATACTGAAGGCTTAATTAAGCTAACTGGATTGCTCTGGAAGCGAACCCTGATTAACATGTACTTCAGCTTGTGTGGAATGGTTTCAATGCAGACTAGAGAGGGTGTTTACTGGGGCAGTGCCTCTGTGCTGATCTCTTCATGCAGGGATCTTGCAGGACAGAACCCAAAATACCTATTAGTGCTGCTCTGCAGCCTGGTCAGCTGCCAGGACGGGAGCCAGCCGGGCATGGCCCTCGGCTGTGAAGGGGAGGAAGTTCTCACGTTGCTGAGCCTGATGCAGCCACCCCTGGTGTCATCCCTCTCCAAGCAGAGAATTTTAGATTTCAGACATTGTCAGATACAATTGATCAGAAAACTAGGAAAAAAATCCCTTGGAATACAGAAAACAAAGAATTCATAGCACTTGTGGCAAGTGTTAGTTTCAGGGGCTCATGCCTAGATGTGATAAGACATGCTGCAAGAGCATGCTCCCTCCAGGAATGTCATATAAACTAGCCCAGTCAAGATACTCTTCCAAGAGAAGTCAAAAGATGCACTTGTTTTCATATTTGCTAATGGAAAATGTTCATTTTCCCCCCCACTCTCATGTGAGCTGTGTACGTGCTTTTGTTTTCTGAGACCAGAACAAATCTCAGACAACTAACACATCTCTCCCTGTAGTATGGGATTAAAGCAAATAAATTTTGCAAATGTGGCAGGTGGCATTTTGCATCTCTGCCAGGTTTTGCAGTCTTTACATTAAGCATGTTTCTCAGATGTAGTTTAAGCCTGAAAAGTTCAAGGGATACAAGGGTCCAGCTGTTGGCAAAAATGGGGGGATCCAGCTGCAAATCATCTGCGACTTGGGCTGCTCCAATTCTGCTGTTAAAATGTAAGCAATGGTAATTTCTAGGAAGAGAGTTCTGAATTTCAACAGAGTTCAGAAATAATAGTGAGAGGAACAGAAGTCCTGTGTTTGGATCGTATGTTTAGTACTTTCTTAGATAAGGTGCTGCACCTCAGTTACCTAAGCATGTCTTGGAAAATAATTTTCCATCAGGAAGAAATGTTCTCTGTGAATACAAATGCTTCCCATGAAGAGATGTTGCAGAAGGAACAGTAATCTTTGTTCCAGGAAACAGAGAAAGGGCAAATGAAACTGCTGTTTAGAAGAGTAGGATCAAGAGCATAATTGGAGATAAGGAGATGCATTGTAGATATAACCAGGGAAGAAGAGATTAAAATTGCTCTATTCTAGATCAATTATACAGAATAAAACCATGAAATACTATTTTATTCTAGCCACTGACACACCAATAAATAAGGGCAGAGGTGGGTCTCATACAGAAATTTCCATTACCACTGATGTTTTTAAGAGTTGTATTTTGTCTAAAAATAAAATTTGTTACATTGCCAGGGGTATAACTTTTATTTTTTCCAGCCATATTCTTAGAGTTACCCAGAAGAGTGTTGTTGATTTGAGAGCATGGCTATGACCTGCTCTGCTGCTGCCTTCTGCTGTGCCCTCAGGCATGGTCAAAATGGGATGAGTGCTTACCTCATCCTTTTACCAGTCTCATTGTATTGCTTAATGTTACCTGCTCTTTGGAAGCTTTTTATGTTAGGGAAAGTTGTGTCCCCGTGACATCCTCTGGCTGTTCAGTGTTGAACCTCATCTTTCCTTGCACTGCCTCATCACCAAGTTTTCACTTGTGTTAAGCTGCCCCTTCTTCTAAACAGTTTATGACTGCATTGAAAGGCACAGTTCCCTAATATAACCTCCATAAGAAAGTTGGTTTTTGTTTTATTTCCGCATTTTGTCCTCCTACTTTTTAAAATGTAATTTTATAAAGGACATCCCCTTTTCCTTAACACCAGCCTTTGTTTATTGTGGGTCTATTGGAGGGACCTTATTCAACTGTTTTTGGAAATCCAAGAAAACTGTTTCAGGTACATTGACCTTGCAGTGACTCTGGCAGTGTGCTGACACATAACTGCCTTGTTTTCTGGGAACACTCCTCCTTAGGCTATCACATTGGTCTGTCTGCAGCTTGCATTTTTTGCTACAGTTTCTACTGATTCCTCAAGTCCAGAGGTGAAATTTATTGTTTATCAAGGTAGGCAATCAAGCTACAGAGACTGCTATAAAGAAAAAAAAATTAATTAATTTTTAAAAATTACATATGAATTTGCCTCTTCAAATATTTCCCTGTTATTTTCACTATTTTATAGCAATGGCTGGAGTTGGGTAATAACACCTAGGAACATTTTGGTCTCCATATGGCATCTACCAGTAAAGACTTATATATGATCTCTGCATACAGCTTAGTATATAGATGAACTGTAGCATGGCAGTACTTGTGCAATGCCTGAGCACTGCTACCCAGTCCCATCTGTAGCATTAAGCTGTTGATTCAGGCCAAAATCACACCAGAAACCTTTCCAATTCTTGCCTTCACATGCAATTCCTGGGCACAGCTTGGGAGCTGGAACCAGTCTTCATCTTGAGCGAATAGCTGTTTGGGAAACACTGCCTCCCCTCACCCCACCTCCCTTTTTGTGGGTGGATTTAGTGATAAGGATGAGTTGCTCCATGGCATCTGGCCTGAGTGCTGTAGAATGGTCCCAGTTCTAGTCAGTGCAGAGCTGTAACCATGGTACACCTCACTGTGCCATCACGGGGACTCTGCTAGATACCAGCCTGCGACTGCCCTCGGGTGAGGGGTTTTATCTGTTTATTAATTTTCCTTCAGAAAAATGTCTTGGAAGATCCCAGTGCATCAGCACTGTGAAAAGCTGATAGTTGATTTACACAGACTTATTCAAATTCCATTTGGAGCCCTGAAATGATTTTCTTCCATCTCATTTCTCCCATGTGGATTTCTCCTAAAAACCTGACATGAGGCTGTGCCTGTCTGCACGTGTCTCAGCTCCCATGGCTCAGTGGCTTCTCTTGGCCTGCACAAGGTGCCCTGTGATCCTCCACAAGCACTGGCTCTATGAGTGCCCTCAGCTGAGGGACTCTGGATTGCAAGTTGGTCTTTTCAGACTGGTTCCACACAGCCCCTCCCCACACACTCTGTCCAGTCTCATCACAGAGCTCTTGGGTCTGTCCTCCTGCCATGGGATGAGTGCTCCTATCTTCATGCAGTGCTTGTGCACAGTGATCACAGGTAGGGTTCTTCAAAGCAGCCCCACCTTTTGCATGTTTTTCACTTCTCTGACTGTTAATTTATGGTGTTATTATTTCATGGCACCCACTGATTGAAATACCCTGTGATGTTTTAAAGAGCCTTTATTTCATGATAAAGTTCCTCAGTTTCAGTGGCTTTCATGTTTTTCAAGTTGACAAAAGTCTTTGGAAAGACATTGATACTTTTTCTTCCTCTTCCCCCATGTCTATTTCCTTGCAGTGCCCTCACCAGAGTGACCTAGTGAGTGAGCTGCTGCTCCTACAAGGGGTCTCCAGTACATCCATCCTGGAGAGAGCAGTAGCCACCTTCATGGGCCTCCACAGGCTGGTCCTTTCCACTCAGCCCATTTTCATAGTTAGTGGGATTTAAACTCCAGGGAGCTACCCCAGCAGAGCAGTGCTGTGGCTCTGCCTGTGCCTGGCCAGCTTGAACAGAACAAAACAAAGATTAATTGCCTTGATCTGACAGCATTAACTGGCCACTGAGACCCAAACTAATATCTCTGTGCAGTCTGTTGGCCTTACAGTATATAATAAAACGCTTGTCTGTTTTCATATTCTGTCTCTGCCACTGGCCAAGAGCAGATGCTTTGGTTAATGATGTTTATATCCAGGCCATCTTGCTAGGAGTCACCCTCAATACTGCTAAAATGACTATCCTACTGTATGGTATATATAGGACCTTAAACAAGATTGATGTTAAAAACCCTCTACATGGTATAACACAAGAGACAGTGTAAGAAACTCTCTGGGTACTGCTGTAATAAAATTATTTCCAGCTCACATTTATGGCAAATTATCTGTTTTAATTCTTTTTCACCCTCAAGAACAGTTTGCATTGTGGCATTAGAATCCTTTTCATGGGTCTCTCAATTCATCTCTCATGCTGTTGGCTATGTTATAAACCCTTCAAGCAGAACTGGCTTTGCACCCTAAAGTGCATACTTTTAGTATTTTAAAATCCACTAGTTTTTGAATACTTTTTTTGTTGGTGAGGCGACTTAACTCTGCAAATCTGTTCTAAAAGATAAAAACTTTTTAGGTCTCTCGAATGTTCTTATCAGAAAATAATAATGTATTATAACCAATATAGTAAAAACTAATTTCATTCTTTTTCTAATTATAGAGCAGTTTTACTCAAGTTAAGCAATAAAAGTACTTGGCTAAAGGAAACTTATGGTTTTGTTTTGGGGGGTTGTTTGCTTTGGATTCAATACGAACTTTTACCCTTTGGTTAAATTTTTCCTGCTTTGCCTCCTAAGAATCCTCCTTTGTTTGCAACCTGCTCTGTAGCTGAAAAATGTGAAGATGGAGACTCTTATAGAATCACTAACACTATGATTGGTACTGTCCTTCACAATGTAGATTTAATTCCTCTACTTTTTATAAGTCTGTGCCTTCTTTCTCTATCAGCTTTCTTTGTTCTGGGTGGTTGCTATTGAAGCGGAAAAAGCATTTAAAAGTTTAATTCCTATAGCATTCAGGTGCTAGTCTTCTAAGTACTCAGTCAAAAATGGTTGTGGTTATCTTCTGTTATTCTATTCAAATATGTGGAAGGAGTCCTGTCCTGCTGGGTATGCTGTAATTGTTCCAGTTGTTGGAAATGCAGTTTCCAACAAAGTGTTGGTTTGTCTATCTGGATATCACAGCTGGAAGGCAATCCAGCCTTCCTGTCAGAAGCATCTTCTACACACAAATTCACAGGCCATGCACATGGGCCTGAGAAATCTGTGCTCCACAGATTTGCCACTTTTCTCTTGGCGTCCAAAGGACTGAGATAAAATTGCCAAGATTGAGGGATGTTGCACCAAGACAACTGTCTTATGATGGTGAAGAGTGACCACTACTGGCAGAAGGGACTGCTCTACCCTCTCTGCTCTAATCGGATCCTGGTGTTGTTGGACTGGGGATCTGAAACAACTCTACTCTTGGGGTCAAAAAGAAAGATAGACCTCAAGGGAAGAAAAGCTATACTATACAAGTTTCAGTGTCTGATCAGTAATGAAAGGCTACAATGAAGTCTAGTAAAACAGTACCTGTTTAACTCTGCTTTGTGCCCAGCAAATGACTTGAGGCCATGCAATTTCTGTAGTAATTCTGCTGCTGTTTCTAATGCTGTTGAATAAGGAGTGATTTGCTACCACAGGTGTTATAGATATTCTGCTAAACATTATTTAGATACTGATGGCTGGTAAAACCAACACAGAATACTGGGAATGAGGTGGGATGCTTATAGGCCTTTGGTGATCTTTATGCCATATCTACTTTGCAGAAAAAGAAGAATTCTTTGCTATAGGAATTTAGAAGTAGGTAACATAAAACTCAGCTATCAAGCAAACAAAATACCTGGAAAGCTTAAAAAAAAAAAAAAAAAGGCCACTAGTCTGTCTGAAGCAGAAAATACCCTGTCCAGAACATTCTTCAGAAAAAGTACACTTTAGACTGAGCATCAGGGTCAGTTGTGGAAAAGAGTAACTACTTTGAATGACCATGATGGGCTGAGAGTGTTAAAAAGGGGGCTAAAAAATAGACTATGGGAGAAGCGGACAATGAAGCTGGTATCTCCAACCCTCTCATGAGGCTGAAGGTCAGGAGCAGTAAAGAAGCCCAGTCAGTAAAGAAGGTTAGCTTGACAGAAGCATCCATAGATGGTAATGAAAGGAAGCAATTAGGCCAGCTCCTCCCACGGTATTTTGGCATCTTTTCCAAGAACAACGAAGAATTTGGATGACAGGATTAAGTGCAGTGCTGCTCTGTGCTAAACCACTGAATGGTCCTGGGAAGCAGTGCTTATGCTGCCTTGTCATCCTAGGAGATGGGTAGAAATGTTAAATTACAGGCAGTGGAAGAGCCTGACTGTTCATCCTAAGGTGTTGCTGGAATCCTTGGTTCTCTAGGCACCGCTTGCTTTGTGGGTGGCTTCAGTTTTTGTTATTAATACACTTACTGCCTTTGAAGGAGCTTGTTAGCACAGGTAGCACCCCCAGCAGCTAGCAGGATCTCTCCTGGCCCAGAGGTGGATCAGCTACTTGTGTGAGTTGTGCCTGCACAAGATAACAGCCCCTCAGCAGGCTGCGGGCCAGTGGTTCCAGGCTGATGCCCATCCCTAAGGAGCATTGAAAGCCTGCTGGGACATGCCCCACACCCTCTCCTGCACAGACAGCACTGATCCCCCTGTGCTCACCTCAGCTGCAGCCTGCAGAGATGGGTTTTATTTCAGTAACTTTCATCACTCTGGGCACATTGGCCTCAGGGCACTGTCAGACTGGAGTGAGACATGCACACAACGTGATGCTGGAGCAGTCTGTGCTGAGCCCTGCCAGCTACACAAGATGTTTTGGTCTCTGTGCAACATGGTTCTTTGGCCTCTTCCTCCTGGAAGACATACATTACCTAGAGTTTTCTTTCTCCGGAGCAATCCCTTATTTCTCAGATGAAACTTATTTTATTTCTTTAAAATTTCAGAGGAGACTTGGTGTTAAATGCTGTCTACAGAAAATTTCATCTTCAGCCTGTTCAACACAGATGTCTTTCTCTCTGTGGGGTAAGGAACCCAAATTCAATTTCAATGAAAAAAAAAAATTCTTTTTCCCTTTGCTTGCTCAGTTTTGTTTTTTGTTAATATTGTTGCTCACAAGATTGTTAGGTTTAGCTGAGAATTCAAAATCTTACTCTTTGCATCAGCCTCTGGGTGATTATAAGTCTCCAGGGTTAGGTGCATGACCTGGGTGAGTTCCCCACTGCAGTGCTCTCTGCAGCTTCCAAATCTGGAAAATCTTTGCATGCTTTGTGGGAACTTCATGTTATTTCTCTAAAACATGGACGAAAGAGCTAACAGAAGAAGAAATTGTAAAGCTTGTAACCAAGCCAGTTTCTAAAGTTAGGGTGGGAAGGTATGCAACCATTTAAAACGGGGAATCTAACCAGCTCCCAGAATAGTCTGGTACAAACCTGTTGGTAAAGAGTTTTGATGTTAATGGAGTGCCTATTGAAGGTATCCTGCTTCTCAGTCCCACAAGTGTCTTTCCTCAGAGTCTGCTAACACACCCGTTTGCTAATTCTAAACATTCACTCAGGCTCCTTGTTCCTCTCCACTCAGAAATGTGACTAAAATCAGAGTCCATAATTGAGGACAAGACCACAAAGCAAGTCGCAGAGATAATGAAGGTATTAAAAAGAAAAGAGACACATGGGTGAATGAGAAAACAGAGAAGCTTAACAGCTTTGGTGCAAAGCTGCCAGAAGTTTGACTGACAAGTAAAAGCAGCTCAAGAGCTGCTTTTTGATAAGGACCAATGAAGATAATTTAGGATTTGAAATGTAGGTAATTTTTCAAATGTTGCTTTTATTACAAAACTGGGCTGGTTGAGACAAACATGCAGTCCTGGGGGGATGATGATGCCAGATCATATAAGTCAGATTCTGCCCTCAGAAATAGTTTAGTAGGCAATCATAAGCCAAATGTAAAAAGTGCAATTAGATGCTAAATTTCATGCCAAAGAGGAAAAAAATAGAGGGACTGCAAGCTGTGGATAAAGTTTTGCAAATCTGAATACTCAAAAAAGGTAACTAAAACATCAGTCAGTGAGGATTCTTCCAGAGTCCACTAGATAATTAGGCAGAGCAAATAATTAAAAATAAGTCTTAAATCATGTTACGGTATTTTCCTCTCTGGTTATGGTGACATTTGTTTAATACACTTAAGTTTCTCCTCACAAAGTTAGGAAACTATTACTAGTTTCCACCAGTGAATCTGTTTCAGCATATGAGTTTGTAATAAGTAAGTTTACTTGTAGGGCTTGCTCCTTGGTTTTTCTATTGGTAAAGATTTTAATAATGTATCAAGAAGTAATTTGGTGCTCAAGAAGTAATTCCAGTTTAAAGAAAAAAAGATCAGCAACAGAAATACTCTCATTTTATTGAAATAGTTGTACTAGAGTATTCTGCGCTTCACTATGAATCAGCTCAAATTCACTATCAAGTCTGTATAAACTAGTAAGAGGTTTCACCTATTCTGTCAAGTCTACCCTCATATCTGGACTTGTTCCTACACAGAGCCATCAGATTCCTGGCTTGGAAATCTCTAATAGCCTTCCCAACTGTTTGGTAACACCCCAAGTTCTATTTTCCATGATGAAAGCCTGAAGGGGAAAAAAACCCAGTAGCTAAAAACTGCAAGTCCAGCAATGAGATGTAATGTCAGAAGTACCGTGTAACGAGATGTCCAAAGCGACTATTTCAGTACTTAAAGTATTGGTGAAATTTCAGATCTGATTCTGTGGATGCTGCACTCTCAGAAAAGATGTGGACCAGAGCTGGACAGAGTTCAGAAACAAAGAAATACAAAGAGGTTTTAAAGAATCATGTCCTATGAGTTGAAGGCAATGTGATGTTTAGTCTAGAGAAGACTGAGGAGAGGCGTGATAACAATGTTTGTTAAAATATTTTAAGTGATACTCCAAGGAGGAAGGGAATAAATGATATTCCAGAGGGAAAAAAGCACAAGAAGCAGTGTTCTTAAATTGAGGTAGAGGAGACTTCTGTTAAATTTTAGGGGAACATAAGCTGTTCTAATATAAAAGATAGCCAAGGAATGGAGGATCTCGACAGTAGATGTGAGAGGTGATGGGAGCCCATTATTAAGATTCTGTAATAAATGACTATATATACATTCTGCTGTGTAAATATCCAAAGTATGCCTGGAAAGATTTAGCTCAGTTTTTTAGCAGCTGTGGTGAGCTGCATAGTCTCTTAAGGATAATTGAGGGCGACCATTCTTCCACCATGACATGAACAGAACTAATGAGAAAAAGGCAGAAGCTGTTGCTCATCCAATGTAGATGGTTTCAGTCACTCAGGGCATGACACCTGGGTTTTGGTAATGTAGAAGAGGGGCTCTAGGGCTTTGAAAAGGAGGCATCTGAAGGCAGGCATGGGGTCCACCTAGGTGTCAGCTCTGTGGGTGCTGTTGCTTAGATGCTGCTGTTCAATATAGAAATGACTTTGTCTTGAACCTTTCAGGGTGGTTTCTGCAGTCTAAGTGTTCATCTTTTTTTCTGCTCTTCAAGTGTTGTGTGTGCTAATGCCAGGGCACCCGGCTCCCATGAACTGGAGAACTCTGTTCTGTTTATGTGTATTTGCCTCCTTGCCTTTCAGCTTTCACTGACACCCTCTGGGCAGCAAAGACTGCTTGGGCTGAGTCCACTCCTTTCCAGGATCCGGCTGCCCTAACCAGCATATCAGGCCATGGATGTTTCTCTTGAAGCAAGACACTTTAAGCACTTGATGTAGTTTTGCTGTTTAAGGTCTGCTTACAGTCTGGACAGTCCTTATGCCCCGTTGTTCCCAGGATCCCTCTTTGTAAACTGTCACTTTCAGCCTTCCTTAAGAATTATCCTGAAATCCATATACATGGGATGGCAGCCAGAGGTTGGTGGAACTGATTTAAGATGTGAGCTTATCTGCCTCATTAAATAACCAGAAGAAGCTGGCTGCAACTTTCCTTTAAAAAGCTCAGTCATACCAACAGCAGAAGATTAGGGTATAAATAATCCATTTGGCAGGGTTAATACAAAAATACCTCTCTGTTGCTCAGCACTTGTTTTTCATCCGTTTTCTTAGTTACACAGCCTCGCTGCCTCTGGCACCCACTATGCAGTTTCTATTTTGGGCAGCTCCAGCGTGAAGGCTCTCAGGGACCACGGGGCAATGGGGCTTGCTTCTCAAAGAGGGGCTTTTCCTGGCATGGTGAGGGAACGGACACCCCGCTCACCAGCTGCACTCTGAAATCACACACGTCTCCCAAAGCAGCTCTAAGCAGATAAGTCCATTTGTCTAAAAGTGCATCCCCAGCTCTCCGCCTTCCCTGGGAGTGCCTTTAGCTGCCTGGGACCCTCTGTCACCCCTCAGGCGCTGCGCGCTCCCTGCAGTTTTGTGGCCTAAGCCTCAGGGATCAGTGCAAACTTCAGGAATGAAGCTTTGCTTCTTTTCCTCCCCCCCGCGTTCCTGGAGGCTGCCCCGGCCATCTGGCCGCATGACTCATGGCTTTTAGGCCCAATGAGGGGCCGAGACAAAGGAGCCATTCTTCAGCTCGGGCTCCGGGCCGCTACAAAAGCTGTGAGATAGGCATCTCCCCCTCTCCCTCCTGGAGACCCGGGCCCTCATGAGGCGCAGGAGCCCCTGCAGAGCTGGCACTGTGTCCTGCTGCTCCGCTGCTGCCATTCCTCGGCACCTCCGGCTTCTCGGTTTCCCGGGCATGGCCAGGTTGTTTGTCGCAGCTGCGAGGTGTCTCCTCCCGGCCGTGTTCGCTCCCTTGCTCGGCTAGATGCTCTTCTGTTCCCGGCCGTAGCTTTGCCGCGGCTGCGTGTGACTCGGGACACGGAGCCCCTGGAAATGAGTAAGGTGCAGTGAGGGCGCTGCCGAAACAGGCCAGGAGCCCTGCCCCCTGCCCCTCGCTGTCCTTGGCCCTGCTGGACCCCCCTTGCCAGACAGGAAAACTCTATTGTCCTGAACAGAACCATGCTACATTGCCTAAGCATCCCTCAAATCCAAGAAGTGTCTTGCTTCTGCCTATTCACTGCCTGTTTCTGGGCTCTCCATGAGCTGTTCATTAAAATATAGTTGTACTAGTGTATTTTTTCCAGTGGGTTAAATTTCTCACCGCAAGAAAAGAGTACAAACCACCCTTGTGCTATGTTTGAAAATAATTCTTGTTTTGTTTTCTGCAACCCCAGTTGCAGGGATAGTTGTAACTGGAAGACCCTTAGCAGATACTCTGTGTTTGTGCCTGGAAAATCCGGGTCAGTCTGTGGTGGCAGGGCTATCATATACCAAAACTAATGTATTTAGACTTTGCTTCATGTGTTTTGGGCTGATCAGAACTCTGTGCCCCCAGGTGAACTTTAAATCACAGTCAGTTTGCTGTATTCCAGGTCTGAGCTGTTTCTCTCAGTGAGCTGCCTGCTCTCCTGGCAAAAATACTGAACTAAAAAGGTGAGACAAAAAAGGAGAGCAACGAGCCAGTTGTAGATGTGGGGGTAAGGACATTGTAGAAGAGTAAAAGGCATCATCTCTTTTGCTCGTATTTTTGCATGATGTGGAGGTAATCCAACAGTTTCAGGCAGGGAAGATACTGGGGGAACCAGGCCAGGCATAGCAAAAACAAGTGACACCTCAGTATGCAGTGCCAGACTTCCAGCTGTGAAGAAACTGTGCTGATTCTCATCCCAGTGGTATAAATGTATGTTTTGTCAAGGCTGAAAGGAAGCTTCTGATCCTTTGCTGGCACTTAGTGCTACAAAAGCATCAGAGTTAAGCAGGCAGAGACCAGTGGAAGCTAAGTGGAACCTGACAGCAAAAGCAATAAAGAATACAGTCTGAGCAGGACAGGGTGACACCCCCAGGCCCGACAGGAAGCCAGGAAAATCGGGGAAGGAAAGACTCTAGCTTCAGTGTTTGCATGGGTGTCTCTGTGACAACCTTGGCAGGACTGTTCAGTCCCAGAGAGCTGTGGGTGAGATGTTTTTTAGCAGCTGTGAACCTGGTTATTGTGTACACTGGGCCACTCCTTCTCTCTGCTATTGTTTCACTTTTCCGGCTTTGTTCCTTTTAACTTTTCCATCTGATCAGGCCCCATAGCAATTAATACTACTGTAAACAACCACTTAAGACAGTTCCATATGCTTTAGAAATAATATTCATGTTTTCCAGTTGGGAAACAATTGCATTGAATTAAACCTGCCCAGGCTCTTCAGCAGGCCTTGGTGACCTTACAAACATGGCACAAACAGGGTTATTCAGTCAATCCCTGCATTCTGTAGAGTAGAGCACTTCTCTTTTGCAGGATTTCCACTCTGCCAGCACTCGCTCTGTGAGCATTGTTACCTTTAGTAATTACATTTACTACAGGGTGTGCCAGTAAAAATAATCTGCCTGAATCAGGTATGAGCATGAAGTATAATTTAGGTGTATGTACAGGTACTTTGTGCATTGTAACTACTGAAGATGTATTATATATACTGATGTCTGTGTGGGTAAGTATTTCTTATGGATAGTTCATTCAGCTCTAAGAAGGAGTAGGATCTTCATTCTACTTTAGGAGTTTTTAAATGTAGGAATAATGCTCCATAAAATTCTGTGTTTGTGTCCTGTCAGTGCATTCCCCTTCCCTGATTGAAATTGCACCTCTCACTAAGAGATCTCCAGTCTCTTTTGCATTTTCACTCAGCTACCAAGAAATTTACCTTATCTAAAGTATCAGCTGTAAAAACTGCTGCTGGTTGTAGGACAGTCCTGCAGGAGAGCCCTGCTATCTTCCATCCCCCAACCACAGTCCTGGCTCTTTGCTGTTCAGCAGTTCTGTTGCATGATTATTTTCTTCACTTTCACTGTCTGCAGCTGAGTATTTACAGTACAATCAGCTGCCAATATCTTAGTGAGAAACACAGCAAAACCTTTTCTGTTTCTGAGAATTCCTTTGCTCAGGCTACTCTTTCCTGAATTCCCAGGGATATAATCAGGAATAATTCCATTGTGTTTTCCTTACAGCCTGTTACGGTGTCAGAGGGGTTCTCCAGTGCACTCACTAGATGCTCACTGATCTATATCTTCATCCAACTGATAGCTCTTTGCTTAATTCGTAATTTAAGCCACTGCATTTTGCCAGTGTTTGCCAGGAAAACTCCCCTGCATGGTTCAAATTTCTGTCCATAATGTGTGCATGTTTCCTAGCATGTGCTCCTCAATATTTCAGCCCAAGCTCATGAACTGACTGCTTAAAACCAGCACCAGGAGCACAAAGTTTGTGACCCCTGAGATGTGGGCATCTGTTCTGCTCTCCTGCCAGGGCAGACTCTGCTGCTGGAGCTGCTCTGTGGCACAGGTATTGCCAGCTCAGTGTCAAGTGTGAGCAGATGCTGGAGGCAAATGCAGCTGCCTCTGTACCCCTGCTGACTCCAAACCATTTTGTGGTGACTCTTTGTAGAAGGAATACCTTCTGCCTTGTTGTCCTAATAAAAATCAGTAGGAGAGCTCATTTCCAGGAGGATACCCCAACCATATAATGAGGAGAGTGAGTTTTTGCAAGCTATAAAACACATGTGCATTCTTTAGTTTAAGATCTTCTACAGCTCTTGTGATTTAGACAAAAGACTTTTAGACAAGATGTATTTTATTCTCAGCAGTCTTTCTGCAATCAGTCTGTCCTTACAAGGAAGATTATTATCAGTAGCTTTCCATGAAAAATCGATGTAAACTAGATGTATCTGCCAGTCAGATAATACTAATGAGAACTGCACAAAGTCCATTACCAGATTCATTAAAATATTTTCCTTTTTAAAATTTGGCTTCCAGTTTAGAACAGCCTTCAAACTATTCCATTAGTGCTGCTGACTCCCCTTTCTGTTAAGCTAAAAGCTGAGATAACGTGTGCTCGGAGCAAATGAATGATGCAAGATGATCAGTATGCCGGTACAGCTGTGCTGGAGATTTGCAGTTGCATTTAAGCCATTGGTAAATTTACACAAGCATTTCAGAGATCAGACTGACTGGCTTCGAGGCAGAGCACAGTACCTTCCTCCTCTTGATACAGATGTCATTAGTTCTGGGAAGAATGGGAGCACCACAGAATTATTTATACAGCAAGCGCTATTTGTTTTAGGGCATGGTCTCTGAAGTGAAAATAGTCTCAGAGTCTAAAAACTTATTTCTGAATAAAATAAACAAATAAGTAAGGCTTTGTAAACCAAACGAAGAAGTACGAACCCTTCCAATGTTTTTATGAAGTCATTTGTTGACACAACTCAGTGATGAGGATGTTAAAGGAGGAATATTTAGTAAATATTTTGCTGCCCTCCACTGGACAACCAACAGCACATCCCCAGCACGGACGGTGCCATGGGACTGTTCTACTTCAGATGCAATTGAAGCCGTGTGTTCTACCTCAAGTGAGCATTACAGGGGTTTGATTTTTGAAGCTAAAATTGGGTGTTTTCGATTTTAAAC
Organism: Fringilla coelebs; assembly: GCF_963513975.1. Classification (NCBI taxonomy): domain Eukaryota; kingdom Metazoa; phylum Chordata; class Aves; order Passeriformes; family Fringillidae; genus Fringilla; species Fringilla coelebs. The sequence continues at coordinate 25,456,354 of NC_140030.1, read as the reverse complement.
TGAAAAATAATAAAAATCTGCCTGGTAGAGCAGAGCTACCTGTGAAGGTGTGGACCAGAAGTTGTTGCACATTTAGGGTCCAGAGGGATTTAGTGTTTCTACCCTAATCAGAAGAGCAATACAGAATTGGGGGTTTATGAATAGGTACCTGGAAATAGGAAAGATTTACTCCTTTCTCTACTCTTGTAATATTTTAATCTGTGAATATGAGATATGTGCAGGCATGTATGCCTGTGGATGATTTTGTGCTTAGTCATTGTACATAACTTCTGTGGTATATAGCAATGATGTCATGTTGACCTTGCTATTAATTCATTAGCAACTTTGTACCTGCTGTAGTCCTTGGCAGAGGGCTAACATCAGTACTGTATCTAGAAACATTTATTATTAAAATATTTTCTAGTTTGAATAATGTTCAAGATGATAGCCTGAAAGAATCGTTTTATCAAACCGGGAGACTGAGGCAATCACTGGGACTGAAGGGCAAAACATTCTTCTGAAAGTAGAGAAAGGACAGCTTAGAAGGGAAGGGGATTTGCAAAAAAACCCAAAGAAGTAGCAGACCGGCATGGACAGGGGTCAGAAGTAGTTGCTGAGAAGGCTGGAGGAAATATTCACTGTGTACCTACAGTTGGGAAATTTCGTGTGTAAGGGAAACTTTTGATGACCACAGCCTTCATACATGATGTGGCAGAACACTTCCTTTGGAACTCATTAGGTTTCCACTTGTATATTGCAGAGCATATATCAAACTGACCCACTCTGGCAAGGGACAGTTGTTAGGTTTGGCTATGAATATTTTCACCACTTGTTTTGTTCTGACATTTTCATATGAAACAGAGGAAGTGGAAACAAGAACAAGAAACATTAATCTGTTTGGTTTTGGTCCAAGAAACTAGGCTTGATTCATATCAGACAATAAAAATGAACCACATGATAATCAAACCCTGAAGAACCTGAAACCTGGTGGTAGCTGTTTGTAGGAGCATGGCCACATTTGTTTTTTTTTAATGTTCATGTAATTTGCAGTTGCTGTCTCAGTATTATAATTGAAAGGATTATGACAGAACACATTTTAGCTCCAGTCTAAGTTTGAAAGCTACTTAATTGCTACTATGCTAGATTTAATTTATCCTAGTTGATAATCATGCTGCTACTCTCCTGGTTCAAGTTTTACCTTACTATTTCTCCAAATGTCAAAGAACTGTTGTTTGGGGTTTTATTTGTATTTGTAATGTTGCTTTCCTGTATTGCAGAAGTTCTACCCACCACAGTGCATCCATACAGATGGCTGTTCTTTGTGACTGCCACTAACACCCAGCATTTGGTTAACTGTGTTAGAGGAATTCTTGCATTTGATTTCTCTCCCTTTTCTTCATAACAACATGTGATTTTATTCAGCATAAGGAATTTTATTCAACAAAAAGGAACAACTGTTTAAACTCTAGTTCACATGAGATTTGTTTTAATGTTGTATTATAGGAATATTAAAAGCAATTTTTTTTCCCCAAGGTATCAAGCACAAAATATTCAGGCTGTCTTTTAAGGTAAATATACACATACTTTAGCAAAAATGGCTTTTTAATAATGATGAGATTTGTTTTGACATGAGTAATTTTGATCTTTACTTTCTAAAAATAAAGAGGAAAACTCCTCCTGGCTCATTCTTATGGTGATAATGATAAGAAATAAATCTGTTTAACATCATACCGCCCTATGTTGAAAAATATTATCCATGTCTGGATAATTAAATTCAGGAAACAGGAAAGAGAAAATCATCAAAACCATGTGAAAAAAATAAGGCAGCTACAATAATCATAAAGTCTGTAGAAGACCAGAAAGCTGACTTTTTAGAGCAAACTTTCACAGTAAACTCTATGACACTCACCACCTAAATTCACTTCTCAGCAAAATAGGGTTGAATTATCCCACATCTTAAGGGTTTTTAACACATGTTGGTTGAAATTCTATAATTTTTCCACCAAACATGAGGAAGTGCTATATTACTGTTCTACCCATGGAAGGTGCTACCTCCTCCTTTCTTATTGTAGAGGATTCTTCAATCTAAATTTCAAAAGAATTATTGTGTATATTTCTAGACCCTGATTTTATATATTTACATGTGTAGCACTTATAAATCTTCTGTTCTGTGTAGAGCTAGAGTATGTTTAGACAGAGATTCAGAGCACATTAAATTAGAACACTTATAAGGTCATCAACTTTTTTTTTCTATGTTCATAGTTTTTTGTATAAAAATAACTTCAAGGCTAATGCTTAAGAGGTTGTTTGTACTGGGTTATCACTAACAGTGATCAGAATCACCAGTAAATGTCTGAATGATAAATATATATATAATGTATCCTACCACTCATACAGTGCAATTTCAGGTTGTTTTGGTTCTACTGCTGATACTCTGCAGTACTTCATTATGCCTGCATTTAATCAATGCTGCAGGTGTGCAAATATAAAAATGGTCTCTCTTATTCCTTTTTTCTCCTATCTGAAATTTCTCATTTAGAATTAGTCAAAAATACTATTTTTGTTACAATAAACATGCTATGATGAAGAAAAATGGAGAAGTAACCATGCTTTTTCTTTGTAGTTTTATCCATGGTATTTTAAATTTGAAATAGCCAAAAAAATTCTGTTAATAATACTAAAATACAACATGTTTTGTGGTTTGGTTTTTTTTTTTACATGAGAGAATGAACTTAAGTCTCATGGAATTAAAAATGTCCTCTTTTATTATAACATAACACTCCTTTTTTTTTCAATATATACATGTATATATGTTATTATATATTTATGTGTGTTTATTTCCTTTGTGTATAGAAGAATTAGGAGACGTCCTGAACTGTACCTTCATTTAGGATACAGTTTAACATTAAGCTTAAAATGGTTTACTTTCTCATGAAAATGAATAGAAAACATCCAAAGATTATGCTATTTTATAAAGCAACCCACCAAATATTTTTCTTAATCTATGAGTGGGTTTTCAATATATTCTGAAATAATAAATATCCTTTAGTTGGTGTAACATGCTGTGTATCAGTACAGAAGCCCTCGTGCTGAGCTCTGTGCATGGCTGCAAGATCTCCATGGCCATTCAGCCCTGCCACAGTCCATGGTCTGCAGAGACACTGCAGCTATGTTTACACTACTGAAGCCCGCATATAAATTATGTAAGTGGATGCAATTGGGTTTCAGGCAGCTGGATAAGAAATGCATTTCCTGACAAAGCACTCCCCTTTTTGTGTCTAATTACCTATGGAATAAGCAACTCTGAACAGCAGATACAGATATTTTTTTCCCAGGGCAAGAAGTCATTGTTTGAGCTGGGGAAGGAAATGTCTCATACCTTCCGACTAGTCTATTGGTTTGAAAGTGCATTTACTGTAGAATGCACCAGGTGGCCAAAAGAAGGAAATACATAAAAATTACATTGAGCTTTCTTAAGGGAGTTATCAAGTAATCAATTTAGGGGCAGATTCAGATTTGGGAAGCTGGGACTGTGTGTTCTCCAGTCCAAACCATCCTAAACCTCTGGTTTTAGTAGGATATGAGGAAGCAGGTCCATAATTTTGTCTTTGTCTGACTTCCTCTGAGGCAGCCAACAACCCTTGGGAGTTGCCACTGCCAGAGCTGCGCATGCCCTTGGCCTTCAGACTTTCTTGGAAAAAAGAGGAGGGTCTTCGTTCCTTTGAGCTGCAAAACCTGACAGTTTTAAAATATAGTCCAGAAAATCACCAAACCAGATACATTTTCTATTGGCAGTAATCACAAGGTGCTTCTTGATAAGTATCTGCCTCTAAATAACAACTCCACCCCAAAGTCAAACAGATGGGCAAAAAACTCTACTGTCCTAGGGTGTTAGACAAATTTGGAAGGATCCATCTCAAATAAATGAAAAAAAAAAAAAATTCCAGATTGCAATATTCAAACTTCTTCAGGGATTCAGATTGTCTGGGACCAGTGAGATAGCTGCAGTTGAAAAATTCAGCTCACAAAATGTAGCCCACTACAGAAATCCTGCTACAAATCACAGGAAAAGCAAGTTATAAATCAAGCTCTCTGTAATTTTTTTTCAGGAGACAAGACACTACTAAACAAACAGATCATTGTGTTAATTGCAATCAATACACATAAAAGCCCTTTGAGACCACTCACTTGGGTTGTGCTGGAAGACAACTCACCTCAAAGGATCAGGTAAGGGGGCAACCTGCTCTTGGTAGTCTCATCTGCTGTACAGCTGTTAGAGCAGTCCTGAGTGTTGCAAGGAGAGTGGCCCTGGTGTCTTCAGCAGAGGTTTGTCGAAGAATACAAGTTAAAATAGTGACCTTTTGTTCTTTGAACTTACCAGACATATGGGTAATTAGACTCAGGAAACCTTGTGCAGCCAAGTCCTTTAACTACTCACCTTAAGATGTGGCTCTTGATGTGAATATCTTTGCTGCATTAGAGGACCATGAAAACAGCCATGTGAGAAACCTTGGAAGTGTGATTTATTGAATGGATCTTTTCTATATTTGTCAGCAGGTATATTCTAACAACCCTTACATGTATTTTTCTCACAAGTGTAGGAAACCTTACCCAAAAGGTTTCCCATCTGAGTATTCCATCACTGTGGCCTTTTGAGTTTGTGACAGGCAGTCTGTGGCTCAGGTGAAATTTACAGCAAGTCAGTAGTTCTGGCTGCAAAGACCATGTTGTCATTCATGTGCTGACAGAAAGGCAATCTCTGTGTTTCTTCTATACCATACCAGATCAAACACTCATGGTTAGGACTGTACAGAATGCAAGGAAAGATTTTAATGGTCCTTGGCACAAGACAGTGTTAAGCAAGAAAGGAAATAATGCAAAATGATTTCTTGATTGTTAGAAGGTCCATTTTATCCCTTAAAGTAAGGAGAGCAGCACTTGAAGATATGAGTATATTTTGCCATGAAGCCATCAGCTCTTTTGGTTGGTGGATCAGGCAGGTGGGTCACTGTTTTCTTCCTCCTGGTACCCGTTGGTGTTTGATGCTGAATGACTCCCTGATGGGACTCACAAGTGAGTTATTTTTCTGAGAGTTTAACCACATTTTGTTCCTAGTGCACCCTTCTCCACCCTTGTGTAATCTCTTAAGGAGTGTCTTCTTTCCATTGCAGTCAGTATCCTTTTATTTTTATTTTAGTGGGACTTTTTTGTTTGTTTGTTTTGTTTTTTAAGTCAGCTGAAAGCAGTCACTTTTACTGAGAATTTTTAACAAATTTCAGGCAGATTCCCACCCCAACTCCATCACCCATTTATTGGTCTCATAGAAATAGCGGAAAAGATTCCTGTTTTTTACTAGAATGATTGAGCTTTTAATTGTGGAATGCTCGTTTTTCTTTTTTACTTATAACAGAGTTACCCCTCTTAGGAGCTCTTTACTACTAGGCAGTGTTTTTCTTGCAAATGGAATTAAGTATTATTTATCCAGCTCCTCCCTCTAGTGGTGACCATAGGACTCTGAAGAAATGCTTGCGAGCTTTATATCTGCAGGTCACACAATCCTGTGTATTGGTGGCACTCTTGTTTTCTGTAAATGCAGTGTTGTGGTTACTAAGTCAGCTGTTTGTGAAAGAGTTTACTATATTAATTTTAACATTTTTTGTGAATACTAAATGGTAGAAATAAAGAGGGAAAGAAAGGAATTGGAGCAAAATTAGGTACTATACTTTGAATTGAAAGTGTATTGTTCCTCATAACAGGGAGTATTTGACCTAAAACTTTCAATTGAAAAAGAAAATTATTTTATTGTTGAAATCAGTAGAGATGTAATTGCCTCCTAGTCTGTATTCAATTAGAAGACTGCAGATTCTCCACAGAACCTGAAATCTTGTTTAAGGGAGGGAATCTACTGGATACATGTAGAGATGAGTTTAACCAGCAGAGTAGTGTTGGGGCCTGTGTGGAAGCAGAGGCTTCACAGGCTGATGGACACAGTGGCTGCAGTGCTTGAGTGGTCACAAGCTGTATCCAGGAGCAGAACACGGCTAGGGCTTTGATGTGTGCATTTGTTTTACCCATGTGTTTGTTTTCTAATTCGTGTCATGGTGTGTGTAGTTAGACCATTATTTTACATGTAAACTTGAAATTCACTGTAATGCAGATAAAGCCGCTTGGAAGGCTACCAGAAACTTCCCGATACAGCCAGGCCGTGCTCTCTTCCCAGCAGTGCAGGCTTCCTCTCATGATTGCTTTTCCTGGTGATTATTTAATATTAGCTTGCCAGTTCTCCCTAATTCTCTGTGATTGTCTGAGAACATGCAGCTTTTTTTTATTGACTGCACAGCTGAAATGAATTTATAAACTGAAAGAGCAAATTTTAGTCTCACTCGATATATGAAGCAGGAACATTTGGAAACTGATTTTTTTGGTCAAAATGAAGAGACTGATGCTCATAGTGAGTTTGCCTGTGGAGGAGGCTAAGAAGGGGGTTGGAATTTAGGAATGGATCAGAGTTGCTGTGCCTGTGAGCCAGGCTGCTGCTGTGTAGGTCACCTCCTGAGGGGTGCATGGGTGCCCTGTTTGATGTGGGAATTGCAGGAGCCCCAAAACATTTATGTGACTGCACTTGCAGTGTCTGCCAAGGGACAGCTCTGCTACAAGAATTTACAGTCTTTCTAAAGTACTCTGAGAAGAAGCAGCTTTGCGGTTCCTCACACAGCTAAAACAAAACCAAAGCCAGAACCAAGTGCTGTTCCCAAGAGCTGCTTGCTGCAGTCCCAGCTGGTTGCCTGCACTTAGCACAGACGAGCTGTCTCTCTCCACCTCCCTCTGCCTCCTCCCTGTCTGCACAGCCTTTGTCTTTGAAATCTTCTTCCCAGATGCAGGGGAAGAAAAGGCCTGCCAGTTCTCCAGTGCTTGTTTCTCCTCAGCTTGCAGAGTCACTGAAACTCATTTGCCAGCAAATTTGCCTTTGGATGGAAATCAGAACTTGGAAAATAAATAATGCCTCTTCATTGCCACCATGGAGACAGTGCTGAACTTGGACAGTCACTGGAAACCCACAAAGCCAGTGTGTCAGCAGCATTCAGCAAAGGGCATGGAGCCCCAGGCCACCAGATACCCCTTAAACACAGTCAGCTGTCCTTGAGGAGCTTTCCATGTCCATATGGAAGTGCTGTTGATTTCCTTTCATGGCCCATTTTTCTTTTAATACAACTACCAAGGGCAAAAAGGGCAGTCTGAAAGAGTTATAAATATAGCAGCCATATGCTGCAGTTTTGATATCAAAACAAGGTACCACCCTTCTCTTACCAAGCCAGCTCTGAATCAAATAGGGTGAGAAGCAGAGCAGCACCAGGGTGCAGGTAGTCAGCACAATTTTTTGATTGCCTGCACACTGTGATCCCACAAAAATCTACAAATGTCTTTCCCCACTTCTCTCCTCTGCCTGTGGAAAGGCACCTGGGCTTCAGAAATCTGGCCTTGTGTAAGACTTGCTTGGCTCCTCTCAGCAGAGAGGAAGCAAGGGCCATGGTGTGTTGAGGATGGCTGCTGTGGGAATTGGGATTTTAGTCACTCATTAAGAAGTCAAAATACACTTATGATTCTCTGTGGGGGAAAAAAAAATAAATTCTCAGACTGAAGCATTCTGGTGTCACTCTGAGCAAGCTGTCATCCTAGCAGCCAGACCTAAAATATATGGAGGAAGCTGAGAGGTTTTAAGCACTGCTGTCATGGTAGACTCTGCTCTGGTACCTGATCTCATCCACACTGTGCTGTTACGTGTGTGTTGTGAAGGTTTCTGAAGCTCAGCTGTCACGTTTGCCAAATGCTGTAGGTTGCACTAGAAATGCTGGTTTCTCAGCCACGAGTGTTTCTCAGAATATAGCCTGCTGTGGGAATCAATCCTAGCATCTTCTCCTTGCACCTCCAGGACTGTGCTGAGCTACAGGGTAAAACTACAATATCTTCTGCCTGAAGGTGTAACTAGAAGGTGAATAGGAAGTGCTGTGCTTCAGCATGGTAATTTAAAAATATTCAACTCTAATAAATTCACTTAGAGATGACAAAATTAATTTATCTATTGTTAGCAGAGCTCTAGGTGATAGAATAGAATCTTGAATTGTCAAGAGTTGTGGCACAATTGTATAATTTTAGTGGATTCCTGCTTTCATAGGTCTCTGATTAATTTTCTTTTTATTTCCTTAATAATGACAACATTCTTTTTCTATAGTACTTGTTTAAGATAGGAAAGGTCGGAAAAGGGTACATGTTGGATGGAATAGCACTTGCCTTCTATTGTGCTTTAAAAAGTCTGTCATATGTTGCTACCAAGCAAGCTAACATAAAATTTTAAGGAGAAAGTTAGTACCTTGACAAGGAGCTATGCCACTTTTTTATCAAATTTTTTATCTGAACTTTTTTTCTGTAAACGATCATGAGGGAGAAGAATTACCTTCTTTTACAAATGATATTAGATGCTTCCTTTGTGTAACTCCTTTGCATCCCCAGAACCTTAGGCTAAGAAACTTGGTCTATATGAAGATATGGAAATTGCTTAAAGTTACATAATTGCTTGAAAAATTGGATTAGATCAGTAATATAAAATTGCTAATTTGGTTGACAGGTTTTAATGCTGTAGTATTTTCTGTATTATGGATGCATTTCTCTTTCAAAGGGGGACAGCTCTTTTGCCTTTTTTAAATTCTCCCTGCAATACCTACATGTGTCTCCTGCAGCTTTAGTGTATTATTAGAGACTAAAGTTGAAATACATGTAGCATAATGCCATTATCTTCAACAGAGCCATAAAATTGTTATTACTGAAGACAGCTGGTAGTACAAATTACTTTTTTCCCTTTTGGGAGTATCTGAAAGACTTGAGACAGAGGACAGCCCACAGCAAAAGCAGAGGGGGTTGATTTTATGACTTGTCTCCTACGTGAAGGTTTTGTATTACTCTTACTGTTGTCTTTCCATGTTCCATTGTCTAATTTCAACCAAATGTGAGTCATCTCAGAGTAAGTAGTCAAGGTCCCACAAGCTTTGGGGAATACAAAATAATAAACTCAAAAACATGATAGCCTAAACACCAATAGTGGCTGGGGTTAGCACTCTGGTTTGAGCAAGAGAAACAGAACACAGCCTCTTTTTTTCCTGGCAGCAGAGGCTCGTCAGGCAGCAAATGCCATCTATGCCCTGTCAGAGGTCTGGACTACCTGCAGCTTATGGCAGTTTTCCCCATGTGCCAAACTGTGTAAAGGCTGGCAAAAGATATGGAAGGATATGGAAGGAAAGGCTGGCAAAAGATATGGAAGGAAGGAAAACAAGGGCTGAATAGTCTATAATGAGGATGTGTAAGGATCAGCAGTGACAAAGCATACTGAAACAACCTTCATTTGTGTGCTACTACAGCCATTGCCAAGTATGGTTTCAAAACTGAGAAACAAATTTGAAAGTTGTGTGGTAGGGACAGCCTTGGTGTGCAAGTGGTGATACCAATGACTCAAAAGACAGCTCTCTTGCTGAGTGAATACTGAATTGGTGCTGCAGGATTTCTGTACAATGACACCTTTCTAACCATGAGCTTTTCCTGATGACTTTCAGAAACTTGTTTCTGGTTACTTATGGTTTTTTAATTAACTTATTTTTTTCTCTCACAGAAATAGAGAGACTAAAACTTTCCCTGTCATTAGACACAGAAGGATGTTTCTATGGAGGATTTCTGGCTCACTGAATCTGAATTTAGCCTTACAAGAAAATTAAACCAATCTGATAAGATCACAGATATTTGCTTGTAAATTTTTTCTTATTTTTGTAAAAGCCATATTTTAAAACAACTACATTTGAATTATTGACTATAAACATAATTTTAGCCTTAGCTGGATACTAGAAGAAGGCAGTACAGCCAAACACTGTTAACCAGATAATTACAGGGAATTTAGGAAGCATTTTAGTGAGATTTTTTGATGGAGCTGTCTCTACTCTATTTTCCTAAAAGGGAAAGTCCCTAAGTCCCTTTAAAAGGGACTGCTATTTCTAGAAATTCTTACAATTAGAAGTGTGTCAAAGAATGTTCTTGGTGCAAACTTCTGCTTCTGCAGACAGCATGAGGAAGTAACATGCCAGCAGATGCCCCCTCTACAGAAACTTGCTGGTGGTTTATCCAGGACAGTGGGATATTCTTGTATACCCTGGGCACTAGGTAAGCATACTGGAAAAGAAAAATAGGCCCATTTCACAAATCTAAATGCTTCTGAAGTACTGATATAGAACATGAAGGACTTTTATTGGTGTAATGTTATACTTGATTTTCTTCTCATTGAGCTAAAGCTGAAATGAGTTTTCCATTTCCTTCAACAGGAACCAAGGGTGGGTTTTTTACCTGCAGGGAAAAAAATACAGATTTATTGTATTTGAATGTCCAGGATTTGGTATTGGCAGGCCATAAAGATCACATCAGTGAAAAAACTGGCAGAAGCTTGTATGACAGAGGCAATGCCAGCTGGCTCCAAGGCTGAACCCATCAGTGAGAGCGGTAGCATCTCTGAAATAATAGCATAGTTAAGAAGGAGGAAAAACATTGGTTGGGCAACTGCAGCCAGAGAAGAGAGAAATGAAAATATGTGAGACCAACAACTATTCAGGCACCAATGTCACTGAAGAAGAAGGGGGACGAGATTCAGGAAGTAATGGAGCAGAGATTGCTCTGCAGCCCATGGTGAAGACAATAATAAAATCTAGGGAAATGAGGCCATGGGGTTCAGGAACTGTTAAGCTCATAAGTTCTGAAAGGGTTAAATTTGAAAGGCCATTTCATCCATTGCTTTGGCTGCCAGACCTGTTGTTGGGGACATAATAGCTGAGATACTGCTATTCTAGATCTATCTTCCAGCTGGAGTTAAGGTCTTTCCTGATAAACCATATAAACTTGAAGCTACTGGACAAAGGGAAATGGGGGTTTAATCATTTCAGCTGCTAGAACACATCCCTCTGTTCTGGTCTGCTCAGCATTTCTCTCCTCAGCAAGACTATCAAGGGAGGGGGGAAGACAGAAATAATAACCATTCCCAAGCTTTCTCCTTGGGGAAGCAAAACACTTGTCTGCAAGTGACATGAGACTGAGTTATGAGCATCAGGAGCCATGAGCAGGAAGGATCTGCTAGTTCCAGAAGGTACAGGAGGACATGGGTTTGGTGAGTGCAGAGATTTTAAAGCTGCTTTAACAAGGCAGGTGGGGGTTTTTCTGAGGGTTTTTTTTTTAAGGTGTTTTATCTGTATCTTTTTTTTTTAAGATACCTCACTAATTTAGAGGCTTGTATTTCTGGGTCAAGCAGAAGTCAGAGAAGGGTCTAAGAATAGCATAGTCTGCCCTGAACCACTGAATGTGTGCTAGTGCTGCCCAGCACTAAATTACATTTATTTCACTATCTTCACCTCAGCTCAGCAATCCTACAATTTCTTCTACTTTGGAGGCAAAAGTTACAAATTATTCAAACTGACTGATGTGATGATTTGCTGAAGAAATAAAGGATGAGAGCAATATGCATTTATACTTTCATAGTTGTCTTAACACCTCCATTTTCCCCATCTTAGTGAAGAAAGTTCAGCCCATAGACTGGCCTCTGCCTGACTGGGCAGTGGGTGGATAAGAGAGATCCTGTGAGCTTGCTTCTGAGTCCTAGTCCTGTAAGCACTAAATTGTTCATACCACAGCTGTTATGGTTAGTCACACAAAGATTTGCTGAGCTGATGATTTCAGAGCCTGACCTTTTTCAGAGTATTTTGTAATGCCTTGTCTTTTAAATCTGGTTGGGTTTTTTTTGGTGGGTTGTTGGTTTTAATTTTTTTTTGTGGTGGAAGAAAACCTAACAGCTAGGACTTTTCCATTGATTTATATGAGATTTAGTAGATTTGAGGAAGGCTTTTAGATGGAAAATGAATTAAATATCAATCTTAATATAAAATGTTCTTCATGAGAATATTTTCCATATTGGAAATAAATTTTCTGATGTTAGGAAATGCCTCATCCAAGACTGATTGTATTTATTATACTACAGCTTTTCTTCAGTTAATCAGGCAAAGCACATAATAGATACGCTGTCTTAGGCATGGCTTTTATATCTGTTGTTGACTTCACTGTGTGGCTCTAGGTGTTCTTACTTCATGATATTTGAGCTGCTGTTAAAAAAAAAATCATTTGTTTTCTTAAGGGCTTTTATCAGGCAGTGATTACTGGAGTGTCTTCTCTTTTCTGATGAGCTAGTTTTATTTGACAATACCTTGTATGCCAGAGGAGTCTTATAACTCCTTCAAAGCTGTGAAACTGAGGAAAAAAGAATGAAGTTGGGAGTGGGGAGAAAAGACACTACTAAGCCCCTGAAAATTTATGTTCCACCATATTCCTGCCCACTAAAACCCTGGTATTAGCTGCCTGCTCATAATCACACATTTCTGGGACATCTTTTGAAATAAACACAAAGGAGAGTTTTCATATGAGATATCCACTGGGTGGCAGAAGTAGATCAGAAAAAAATGGTATTCAAACATAGGAGGGACATACAAGTCTAGCCACTAAACTATTTTGTAGCAGCACTATATCAGCCTGACACCTGAGCTGGATGTGTTTGAGAACAACATCTTATGAGATAATATATTAGATAGAGTCTGCTTTCTGTATCTAATAAGTAGATTTCTGGATGTGCATTCTCATCCCTTTTTTCTTTTTTCCTCACCAACTGCAGGAGCAGCATTTTCAGAGCAAAAGAGGGCCTGGACTGCCCTGCCTTATGATCCTTTTCTTTCCACCCCTTTTGATGGAAGACGCTGTGGCTGCAGCTAGAGGCTCTGCTGTTCTGCTCCCTTCCAGAGCAGAACTTGCTGCTTTGGAAAAATTCTACAGGGAGGTGTCTTAAGCTCTGTCTACTCCAATGCTGCCATAGCTAAAAGCAGTTGTTAGTATTGGTACAATGAAGATCCCTTCCAAAGGTACTTGTGCCCAGGTAATCCAGGTCCTTGAGCTGATCACTTTTACCTGTAGCTCTCCCTTTGTCTGACTGGGGTTTGCAACTCAAACCAGTTTAAGAGAGGAGTTGAACCCAGTGTAAAATAGTGGGCAACTAGGTAAGAGATGTAGAGGGAAGCTGATAAATTAAATAGTGATTAACAATCTTCACCCCTCTGTGGTTAGTACTGGACAATTTTAAGTGAGCACAGTGAAAATCAAGGTAAAGGGGCAGGAGTTATGGACTTGGAAAGCAAAGAAGAACCAAGAGGTAAGCTTTATCCTTGAATATTTTTATGATAAAACTAAATTTAAAACACAGTCTACATATTCCTGTCATATGTAATTCTGCTAGAAGCAAAGCTCACATTGTGATCCATCACGCTTCCCATGGGTGTGTATGTGTACTCTGTTGTGATAACTGAACATACTTCATCTGTCCATTGTAAAGCCCACAAATCCTAAGTGACCTAAGAGATCCTGAATATAATGTTTCATAAGAATATAATCTAGGGATTTGTAAGAATATATTATTTTGGTTCACCTCCTGTTTTGTTTTGGTGTTTTGTATTTTTTAAAAATACATTCTCTACAATATCTGTGAGAAAAAAAATATAACTAGTGTTGTCATTGTTTTGGTTGCTTTTACAGAGAAGTTGGCCTTGTTGCCAGAACTTGTCTTTTACATCTGTCGTTTCACTGCCCTCCAAACCCTCCCGCTTCATAACTCACTCTATCCCCCTTCTCTGCTCTCTGTGGAGCTCCTGCTTTCTTGCACTGCCTGGGCAGGAGAATGATGCACTAACCAGCATGGTTAGTCTCCATGAATACTTTTGCCCTATTAAATTCAGGGCTCAAGAATGTCTTTATTATGTGTTTTATTATTGTGAGGCTGTGAGGGTTGTGGCTCTTAGAAAGACATTCTGCCTGGCAGGTGGGCAGAGCAGTGGTGGGACGGGCTGAGCTCAGCATCTGGAGGATTATGTCCAACTGCGTGTAGGGCCATTGACCTGGAATGCTTTTAATTTACAAGGGTAGTTCCCAATAGCATACTTCTAGCATTCTTTCTTTAGAGGGCCATGAATGCCAAGTTGTAATAACTAAAATGAGGTCAGATATATCAGGCCCAAGCTATTTGACAGCACACTTTGCAATCTCTGGAATGAATTGGATGAAAGAAACTGTTCAATCTTGTTCTGGCATGACCTATTCCCCCTTTTAAAACTAATTATGGCAGTATTATTCCACTTTGAACTCTACTGTTATATGTACACAACAGTATGAGATTTTGCATGTTTTCTTGACCCACATGGTAGTAATTTTTAGATAAAACTGCTTATAGCTATATTGTGTCTTTGAGTGAAAATATAACTATATGATGAGTGAAAATATATACCTATATGATTCCACTGAACATGCATATTTGACTACAAAAAATTCTGTATTCTATGCAAATCTTATACACAACTTGTTTTATCTATATTTGAAAATCAGTAGACGTTTCTAAACAAAAGTTAGTATTCTGTAAAACAGGTGTGATGCATACAAATAATGTGTTTGCTATTTTGAGTTTTTTTCACTGAATAGCAACAATCCTAGTACACAGCAGCAAGAGTGGTGGGGGAAAGAAAGATATTCTCCAATAGTCTGTATATTTTTATGCTAGATGTAAGAAAGTCTGTTGGATACACTCACTGAAGAATTGCACATTATTCAAATGGTCAGGGTCCAAATTTACTGTCAGAAACAAATTATTCCAGCTAGGCTTAGTTCTGGGTGTTGTGGCATTGTGAAATCATAGTATTGTTTAAAAAAATCATCTAAATATTTCCTGGATATCACTTTGAATAATTCCAAGTTTTGAAATCTGAATGAAAATTGTAATGTTATTAAAACATCTCAGAAAACTAACTCTAATCAGGTCTTGTCAATATTTAATTTTGATGATGTGTAAAATCCTCAGCACAAAATTTGCTTGAAGAAAAAGGAGGATACCAATTTCACCATCCTAAAAATAAAGAAAAGGCCCCTGAACATATTAAATATTGAAGAAGAGAGCTCTGATATTGTGGTTTGGTTGTTTTGTTTTGGTTTTTTTTTTAGTTCTAAACATATAGCTGAGGTTACTTGGAATGCCCTACTGTATTTAAATAACACATGGTGAAATATGTTTATTTTTTGCCCTTGCTTTCTCTAGGAAGGAAAATTAAATCTAAGACACTCTACACTCAGCTACTGGGATGGAAATATTTTTATTCATGGAACACATAGGATAATCTTTATTATCCTCTGTATTATTTTCTTTTTTCTCCCCTTACTATTTAAATAGACAGCAGAAACTTAAGGCAAAGTTTAGCTAAATTTAAATTGTCATTAATCTATACAAAAATTGTACTGAGTACTCATGGGCTACTGTTATCAGCCCAGAAGGAATCATGCTCTTAGGGACATTGTATAATGCTGACATGAGCTTTGGACATGCAGTGGCTTACAAAACTGCTTCTAGTAACTTGAGTGTATACATTTTCCAAGGAAACAGTCCAGATTTTCCGAATAAAAGATGCTGAGTGGAAGGACATACTGGAATCGGAGAAAAAAGCCAGGGTGTGGGAAATGTTAACTCACAGAGCAGTTGAGTAATGCCAGCTGGTCCCTGTTCCATTCCCCAGTGACCTTTCTGTAAATGAACCCTGGCATGACTCACCCTGCAGTCCCACCTCCACACCTTGCCTGCCCTCCCTCCCTTTGGGGCAGCTGAGAGCTTGCAATGGCAGCCACCTTCATTTGGCTCATTCATAACAGCAATTTGGTGTTAGGGCTTGGGGTTTTTTCAACTCCTATGCATAACATCCCTATCTTTTCCTTGGGTTAAGGTAGAATTCAGCATAATGATGTAAAACTGCACCCTTTCAAAAAGAAGCTAATTTTTGCCTTTCTTCTGTAAGGTTCATCTTAACACTCCTTTTAAAAATTTTCTTCAACTGAGTATTGTCTTCTCAACTACTATCCTTTTAATTATCTGATGCCAGTTTGATGTTATACGTGTATTACCAAGGAGAACCAGCTCAGTATCAGACAACACGTGATTTACCATCTTTTTCTCATATGTCAAAGGGAAATTAACAGTGATGACTGCAAGAATATTATTTATTTATCTTGAAGGAAAGTATTAGTCTTGCTTCACTTCCTACGTTTCCAGAAATCAAGTTCCCAAAGATACTGGGATCAGATTTTATGTCAGAGACACGATTTTATTGCACCAGTTTATTGCTGAACCTTGTGTAAGAACGGGATGGACTTGATTATACTTTGAGCAGTAGCACTTGAAACTACAGAACTGGAAAGAAAATTCAGTGGTTCAGTGTTTTCTGAACCACTCAGGATCCAGCAGACTTGAAAAGGAGTCAGAAAATTATTGAGCCATTTCAGTGAGCCATTGCGTCACAGAGGCATCATGCCATTTCGGGAGTCTGTAGCTCCTCAAATGCAATTCCATTTCATGTCCTCCTTTCTTATTTTTTTTCCCTATCTTCCCCTCATATTTTCCTTGTTTTTCTGGCTATATCTCATATTTTAGCTCTTGAAATGGAAGGGGAATAATCCATTTACTTAGTGGGAATTTGTATTAGGCAGACTGAAAGGGAAAAATTGTTGTTTCTGGAGGTGCCAGAAGTCTGATATCCAGGAGTTTTCCCAGGTATCTGTGTTAAAAAAAAAAACAAACCACTGAATCTAAGGCTTGCCTTGATCATTTCTGATTAACTTAAATTTATAACACCCATTCACAAAAATCTCCATTATCTGTTTTTAATGATACTGTTATTCCCCTGTTTCTTGTACTTTGACCGCTGTCTTTATTATATTAAGTGAATGGTTGACAGATTATTAAGAATAGAAGAATTCAGTATAAAATTACCTTCAGTGCCTGTTTCTTGGAGTTAGCAAGAGGAGTCTTATGAAAACTCTGTGCTTAACTATGCAGTATTAGAATAATGGAATATGAATAAAAAGCCTATATTTCTCTTCTAAAATCTTCTACCGTAACATAATGCAAATCTTGAATAATCACAGAATTATCTATTGGACTCAAAATCGTGAATTGTATTTTACTTACTATAAATTTATAGATGTATATGAATTTTCAATAGAGAGTATATAAATAATATTTTAATTTGATCAATTGCAGAATATGATGAGAGTACTTTTCACAAACTTCTATTATACTTTAGTAATTATAAGGTTTTCTATGGAAGGCTAGAACATGAACCAGGCAATTTGCTTAAGTAGCAGTGTAATGCTGCTTAACATTGTTTTCTCATTTGCTCACAACTTACACGTTTTTGAAAAACCAGTAAAATAATATACACAGATGAGAAGGGACCTCCTCAAAGAACCAAATGAGGGAGGGAGAGGAAAGAAAGATTAACTTTTGTTTAAACATTATTGATAAGGAAAAGGATCCCCCTTTCTGAAATCCTAGCCCTAAGGAAACCTATTGCAGTACTATCACTGATTTTCATCCATGTAAAAGCTATCTCTACATCAAGAATAAATTTCTCGTATTGACTAGGCTATAGTACAGGTGCAATATTTTGTGATGTCTGACTTTGCCTTAATTCCCTTTGGCTTCTGTATCTTTAGTGACAGTGGTACATAGGTTATGATAAAGCTGAAATATAAATTCTTAGTTAACACGACAAAAAAGTTCCTCTTGAAATGCAAACAAGAATTATTTGCTTGATATTTGCAAAAGGATATGGCAAATGGAACTGTTACATTTAAAATTGGGGAACTGAAAAATACTGAAGATGATCTTCTTTGAAGTCAAAAGTGAATAAGATAATAGTGGGAATAATGCAAAATGAAAAAAAAGGACAAGATGAAAATCTTTTTAAATAATGATAAATAAACTTGATAAGATACTGTCTTGATAAAATGGGACTTCTTCATTGTTTGACACCTTAAAGAGTAAATTAGGGAAACATCCGGAAGAAATTATTTAGGATGGGGGCTATGACTTAATGATATTTTTTTCCCCTGCTTAAGATTCATTGACTTCCATGACTTCAGCTTACCTCAAGCTATCATTTTTTTTAGGTATTAACAGTAATGGTTGACTTTTTAATTGACTTTCACTGTTTTAATAATTAGCAGAAATTTATTTTTCAATACGATTTTATTTTTCTGATACATTTAGGAATCTCTCTAGAGTGCATCTGACGTGTCATAGGACTCGTGCAGCCACGGTCATCAGGCTGGTCAGGTTCAGCATTTGATATTAGGCTTAGCCTGTGGTTGGACTCAGACTGATGAGATCCAGCTTAAAATGGTCTGAATGTTTCCATTTGCTTTCTGGACTTTAGAGGAGACAGAGTACCACTGCTTGGGTAGCACATCTGATTTGGTCAACTGAAAGCCTTGTCTAGTGTTCCGAAAAATCCAATTTACAAAGTGGCATTTTTAGAAGTCATCCCAAGTCAAGGATGAAGTTACTCTCACTAGATCCGCAGCCAAATTTAAATAACTAACCACTGTTTACTTTCCACCATTGTGGTGTTATTTGGATGCATATTTAGGCATCTTGTGAATTGACAAACATCCTAGCAATCACTCTGACTTCTGTGCTCCAAGTATCTGTTAGTTCTGTATTCAGTAAGTAAATTTATGAAAAAAATGGAGGATCTCCATAATAATCAATGTACTTTTGTAGTTCTCTAATTTTTGGTTTTCAACAGTTTTTGTTCTGTGTCAGTTGAGCTTGACAATTTTGTTTTTTCAAAGAACATACTTACTAGACAAGTAAGGTATATGGCAAGTAGCTTGAATGAGTCAGACATGGCATAATTTAGAAGTCATTCCCTCCTTCAGGATTAATCTTTTGACTATTTCTCAGTATAGAAGAATATAGAGTAGAGAAGCTTGTATTTTCTGCTCTCTGAAGAAGTTCTATGTACCCTCACTGTGCCTTCCTCACACATATGGGAACTTGCCATTATTTTACTCTCCATGTTTTTGGACACAAGGTTCCAGCCCCACATCACTGACATTTTGTCTCAAGAAAAGTGTGTGATCCTTTGTAAATGAGCATTATTTCTCACAAATTTAAACAGTGACTTTTAAAAAGATTTGGAGTACTTTCCACTTCTACCAGATGTTCCACCCATGTTTAATGGGAACGGATGAAGTCATTTAAGGATGTGAGGATATTTTTTGATCCTTGGAACTTGGGTTATACTCTTTGCAAACATCTGAAATATCCCCGGTGCATTCAAGAGTCTAAATGGAATTCTGCATCACTGCAGAAGCAACCTACAGGTTATCATAGCAGAGGTTTTTATTTCCCCTTCCATGTCTATTAAAATTCAACTTGGATAACCCTATAGTCAATAAGTTCAAACTGTGGATTTATTCTCTTCCTTATCTTTTTTTCCTAGGTATCTCTTGCATAATAAGGTGGATGATCTTGATCTTTTTGTGAATGAGGACTTTTGTAAGCAGAAATCTTTATGTACCTTCATGTCTCTAATAGATGTTTGATACAGTTATGAGTGTAGAAGATGGTGGTGATCACTGCTTCAAGCCATCCTCTAACATGAAATACCTTTTCTTTTTAATTTCTATATGATATGCTAGAAGATAAAGTGGGAGAGGGGCTGCTTTGTTCCAGCAATATTGCATAAGTTATACTTCACTGCTGCTTCTCATTATATGTCCCCACCTCTTTTATATTGGAGGAGACAAAAACCAAAGTAATTGCTCTATCAATTTCCTTTCACTGTTTTTTATGGACATTTCTGTTGATTTGGTTCCTAGATTTTTTTGATCCTGGTGCTGATTTTGGGTTCTACCCTTTAAGAAGCTCTGAAATATGAATCGTGTTGTACACTGTC
Organism: Fringilla coelebs; assembly: GCF_963513975.1. NCBI lineage: Eukaryota > Metazoa > Chordata > Aves > Passeriformes > Fringillidae > Fringilla > Fringilla coelebs. The sequence goes on along the minus strand of NC_140030.1, from coordinate 25,436,486 downwards.
CTCATTATGCCATTTTTCTTTAGCTTCACTTACATCTGGTAATTCCTTTCCCTTGGAGCTCAATCTTTCATCTGTCTTGACTCTAAATTCTGCAAAAGAGCAGTCCCAGTTTCAAAGAATGGTTCATAACCTTACAGATTACTTGCATGTTGTTTTTTTATCTTTCTAATTCTGTTATGAGCACTTTCTCAGAATAAGGGCAATGACAGAATGTTCTGTCACCTTGCATGCAAGGCCATTGTGTCATTTCTACTGATGTTGAACACTCAAGTATTATTCTGAAACTCCCTTACTCTATTAGAGTACTGAGAATTCCCATGACTTGGATCCAAAAAACCTTCATTAGAAACCTTAATACTATAACAGCACACAACAATTTACTATGAAATAAAACATGGAAAGTAAGCTGTACTTCTCTTCTTGTCTGCAGTGGCAGAGGATTAGCATTAGGCACAATTTCTTCAACTCAACCACCTGACCACTTCTTTTGTGTGGGTCAGTAACCAGGACAACAGCTCTGCCACTTAGAAGCCATGGGTGTCTGGAGAGAGAAGTGCCACAGGAAACTCAGCAGCTCTGGGGTTGACCAGTTACTTCTAAAAACTGCTGCAAGTTCTCCAATAACCCCAGAATTTCATATCCCGTGAAGTGGCAATCCTCAGCATAGGTTGTTCTAGTGTCTGATGCCTCTACTGCACCTCTACCACATGGGCTGGAGCCAGCCAAGAAACATATTTTCTCACTTAGCTGGCCAGTGACATTTTTTGTGAAACTTCTGCACCTTGAAGTCCTTCAGTATTTTCTGATTACATTGACAATCATTCAGGCTTTTCCTCTGGAAAAAAAAAAAGATTTTTCCATGAAATTTCGATGTAGTTTTTGCTTATTACTTGCTACTCTCGATCATTGTTTTTACACTGTGATGTCTTTCTTCATCAGGAACCATTTATAAAATGACATTTCACTCAGGCTTCAAAGTTCATCTCTTGAGCAGACTCTTACAGAAATTGCCCAATCAGCTGCTGCCTTCCTGTGCATCTGGTCTCCTGCTGGCAGTAACAATAGCAAGCCAGGCAATTATTAAGTTACAGCTTTTTTATATTGAGAATCATCTATTAATGAAGAGCAAAAAGGAACTGATATTTAAACACAATTCTAATGTACATTACCACCTAAAGGCTGTTTATTGCTTCAGTTCTTGAATGTGCTAGATCAGAAATCCTAGGCTTACCTGATGTCTGTTTCCTTTTTGCACAGAAGTCACCTGCCATAACTGTTGATAACAGCTGGCAGGGCAGCATTTTGAGGTAGGACTGGATTTTCATCTTGTTCCTGTTATACCCAAAGCAACAGCAATGAAACCACTGCTAAAATGAAGTACTTCTCTATAGAGGTGCTTCCCAGAATGATTACTACATTACTCACAAGGTCAAAATCAGATTTTGGAGCTGCATGTTATCAAGTTGTTGTAAGATAATGATCTCATCACAGAAAAAGTTTTGAGTTTTAGCCAGTGCAAATATATTTAAAACAACTTTTGCCTACAGCACTTCTAAATTGAGTTCTGTGTTGATCAATATGGATTATATTAGTTCACAAGAGATGAAAATAGCTCATGATGTGGTTTAAAAGATACCTGAGTTACAGGACAGCTGTTGAATTAACAAGTTCTCACACACAGGGCACAAGACTACTAGAGTCTGCTCCATGTAGCCTTTTAACTGTGATTTATCCTACTTTCATCCTTTTCTTCTTTTTTTTTTTTCTTTTTCTCGTGGCAAATCAGAGTGATTTTGTTGAGGTGAACTTTCTGTACAATCCAACTGCATGAAAATGTTATAGTGGGAACAGTTTCTATATCTTGAGTCACGCTCGGTGTGGTACTCTGAAAATCATAGAATGGTTTGAATTGAAAGGGACTTGAATCATTTCGGTCCAGCCCTCCTGCCATGGGCAGAGAAACTTTCCATCAGACTGGGTCACTCAAACCCCCAGCCAACCTGGCCTGGAACCCTTCCAGGAATGGGCCATCCACAACTTTTCTGGGCAATCTGTTCCAGTGTCTCACTATCCTCACACTGTAGTATTTCTTCCTAATATCCAATCCATATCTAACCTAGTATCTAGCCTGACCTCTGTTAGTTTAAAAAGGTCTAAAGTTGCCAAAGTGCCTATTGAACTAATATAGCATTGTGCAGTGAAAAATGGGGAGCCTATTTTTTTTTTGTATGGATAGAAATCTGTAATATTTCTGTAAAATCTTACAAGTCCAAGAAATGTCTATTTTCCAAGTTTAGAAGTTTCTGTGCATTTTTAATACTTCTGTCTCCTGTGTTAATGTTCTGTAACTGAAAATAAAATGCACTACCCCTTTTGTAAAGACCTGTTTAATTTATGAGAGTTATTGACATTATGTAATTTCATTCCAGATTTGTATAAAGACCTAGTTTAAATGTTCCTAGAGTCTCTGCTCAGTGTTTACACAAAGAATCAGGGTTCCGAAAACGGACAGCAAATTTAAGTGTTTGTATCTCTAGCCTGGAGTGCCTACATTAGCATCACTAAACTATAAAGAGCTGTCACTTTGGAAATACAGCTTTTCAACCATGCTTATTTTAAGCAATGGCTTAAATGACAGGGATTGTGGAAACTTCTGTTTTGCAAATCCTGGGCTCCAGCTACTATTTTCCAGTTGTTTCTTCTCATGCATTAGCTTTAATTTCTCTTTTACCAGCTCCAGTCCCTGCTCACCATAACAATCCAGAATTCATTTCAGAATCTTGACTATGCCACTATGGTAAAGCAAAGTATGTTTATTGGAGAAGTGATGGAAAATACAGAAACATTGGTTTGCCATAAGGTGGTTGAATTTCTGTCCCTTAAAATACATCTTGCTCTTGTGGAGATGGTTTGAGAGTGTGATATGGTTGCTGACAGCATAATTAAGTAAATGTCTTGCATTGCTAGCTCTCTAAAGCATAAATTCTAAGTGGTGTGATTACTATAGAACCTGTGTTTCTTAGCATTTTCTACTGAGGTGGTGTATCTGTCCCCCTTGTGCTGCTGCTTTTATATTAACTCTGGTTTTGCTGATTCCTTTGCCAGTGATTCTTTAAGTGACCTTAAAACACCCATTTGTAAATTGTAAATCTTGATGTTGTCTAGAATGCAACCTCATTAGGGTGTGAGGTGATACCCAGGTGTCCTAAACATAGCCTAATGTCTTACTAAATTTTGCCATTCACAGGCAAATATATGATTATCAGAACCATAAGTACTCTTTATGTATGGGACATCTGCTGAGGTATAAAGAATTTTTGCTATTGAGTGGCCTTGATCCCATGAGAATTATCTGTCATACACAGGTGTAAATTGAGCTGGCTCAGCATCTACGATTATCTCTGAGCTTATTGGTTCCTGGCTGACTTCCTAGTATTTAGTGGCTGATTTTACAGGTGGATAAAAGTAAAAATAGCCACAGAATTTCACTGAAACGTCATGCCAGACAAGCCTGAGAGCAGAAATTATGTTTGAAGCTAGCAAAAAATGTTTTTAATTTTGAAGCACAGAATATTCAGAGTTGGAAGGAATCTACTAGAATTATCAAGTCCCCCTCTTAAGCAAATAGCCCATACTAGGATTGAATCTGAAACTTTGGTATTATTAGCATCATCCTCTCATCAGCTGAGTTAATCTCAGGGTCATAGATGAGGAATATCAGTGTAGCTGTCTACAATATGTAGAAATGTCACTATTTTGTATGTGATCACTAGTAACAAATACAGAAGTTGATGTAACTCAATCAAACTACATGACCTGAACACTATTGATTGGAAATTATTTAAATATGTGTATTTTTTTAGCCATTATGCAGAACAGTATGTGAAATTAAAAGATGCTGGTTCGTGACCAGACTTTTATGCCCCACTTCCTCTGCTCCATGTCCTCTCCTCACTGAAGGACATGGGAGAGGGCCCTGTGTTGCAGCTGAGAGGAAAAAAGGAGAATTTGTGTCTGGTCAATTGGGACTTGGGAGAATTGACTTTCACATGGTTTCTCCAGTGCTGAGTCATGCTACCTCCATGACTCACATCCTCAGAGTGATGTTCTGCAAACACTATCCAATATGCACCATGTCTGCAAACACCAATATGCACACCATGGAATTCTTCTCAGTTAAGCCACTTTTGAGTAAAGTACTTCTGAATACTTGCACAGTACTTGAGTATGCAAGGCATTACAGCAGGAGGCCTACATAATAATGAAATGTTTATTGATATGCATTTATATTTTTCAAGCTTTTTCTTTGACACAACACAGCTATGTTCCTGTCTATTCTATCCTTTAAAACTTCACTGAGGGAAAGAAAATGGAAAAGTTAAAATTCTTCCTGAGCAAGGAAGAAAAAGGTCTACAGAGTGTGATGCCTGTTTCAGGAGGAGGAAAATAGACGTAGAAGGATAGTAGGTATATAAGTTTTGAAAGGTATTTTTCTTAATCCCAGTCAATAAAATTTCAATCTTCAATATATTTAGGTAATATCAGTGTTCCTCCTGAGAGTTTCCACAAGGAAACAATTTTCTGTCGACATAGCCTTGGCTAATGCAACTTGATTGTAAAATAAGCAGAAACTTAATTTGAAACCACAGAATCCTGAGACAAAGAAAGACATCAAGAACTTTCACAGTGTGGGAGGAGGATGACACAATTTTTGATTGCCTGAAGCTAGATAGGAATGTAGTGGAGACCTCAAAATGACTAATTTGGATGCAATTTATGCTTAGATTTTAGACTGCCTTTTCATTTAATTTCATTTCTGCATGCCCTCACTGGGCACCATACTGTTTTATGCTTTACATAAGAACATTTTGTTCCCCTCTTCAGACCCATTATTTTGGAAATAACATCAAATGCTACTGACATGTAGAAAGCTAAAAAAATCACCATTTTAATAATTTGAAAGTAGAAAAATTTTAATAGGGAAATTTTAATAGGGGAATAAACATGGTAGCAACATGATGATCTACTGGGGGTGTGTTCACATCCACTTTGTGCATCATCTTCTTATACTTCTATCCCATTTTTTTGGTGTAAATTAAACAAAAGATTTTTTTTTGTGAAGCCTGGGAGATCACTTGTAGATTTAAGTCAAAAGGCCACTGCTTTATTACTGTAATTTTCCAGACTTATCTGTAGATTCAGTTAAAGGCAAAGTTTCTAAATATAGTGTTATAATGTTTCTAAAGTCATTCATAGGAGATAAATTGGTTAGAGTATCATCAAAGTTTGTCAATTATTCATGCTTAAGGAGCCACAATACATTAGCCATGAATGGTGGGAATTTTTTCATGCTATAAACAGAAGTATCATCGTTGTATAAACAACAGTCCAGAGGTGTTGCACTTCAAAAAAAAATATCGATTCTGTCAGATTTAAAGCCTCTTACAGTTGACATTTGCTATTATGTACTCTGTCCATGGTATAGTTATTAAGATTTTTCATGAACTTTTTTAGCTAAAAGTTGGTATTAGGTTTAGGTATTGTCTACTCCATGGCAGTTCGTTTGCAGAATTCCTTAAACATTTCTCTTTTAGTGGCTAGTTTTTTAATGTGGAAAAAAAAAACTATACAGAAAATACACATATGTGTCTTCAGATAGATATATATACATGCATATATGAATGAATTCACTGACAGCAATCAAACTGCATCATCATAAAGTGAGATATACATTTGTTTATAGCTGAGCTGCTCAGTTTCCCAAACATGTAGTCAGAGGGAGAATGGGAAACTATCAAAGATGTTCCTTTCAGATGTTCTCAAATCGTGCCTTTCTGGGATACAATTTAGAAAGAAAAGCATATTTTAATCCTTTGCTGTGCTGGGGAAGGCAGACAACAACAGGGTTGATTCTTAAAATTTCTATCTTATTTGCACTTAACTGAAAGGTGAAAATCCTTTCTGTCAAGTGTGGAGGTGTTTGGCTAAACTTTGTGTGTGATGGGCAGCACAGACACTTCCTGCCTTGTTCATTCACAAAAATCTGCTGCTCCTCAGTGATCCTCAAAAGAGGCTTCCTGTTAAAGCATAGTGGGGCTACATTTGAAGCCAAACTTGTCTCCTGGCTGAATGAACTTTGCAAACACAAGGTTTTACACAGGCATGGGTATAAGGCAAGCAGGAAACATGTGGGGGAAGAGAGTGGATGAGGTTTCTTACCACAAAATAGATGAATTGATCATGGATACTGGTGTACCCACAGTACAAATAAACCACAATGTCCTGGAAAAGCATCAAGATAAGAAGTTGGCCCCAGACCCTGAAAATGGCAGTGGCAGAAGGGATAAGGGCCTTGAGTATGAGAGCAAGGAGCCTCTGCTTGCAACTGCTGGCATCCATAAGCCACACTGGTTTCTAATGTAGGTGTCCTTTATTCACAGAGAGGTAGGGAACAGCACTCCCCTTTGCACCTATCAGCCTCAGACCCATGTTAGCCAGGCACCCAGTCTGTTGAAAGCTAACACTTCTGTGTTATTTACTTAAATGTTCTTCTCCATATGCATTCTGTCACAGAAGGCAAGGCCTGTGTGACACACCTCCGACGTTTCTCCAAGAGCGGTCATGGATGTGCAGGAACAGACATGGGGAACATCAATCACCTAGGTACAACCTTAAATAAATAATTAGGGAATGGCCCAGAGTTCTTAAACACTGCTTCACCTGAGCCAGGCAGGCTTGCACACCTCTTTCAAGTGCGGGGATTCTCGAAGTTTTTGCGAAGGTGGTGAGGAACACCATTTCCTGCTTTTAGTAAAACCTCCTTACACATGAAAGTCATTTGCTTATTGTCTAAACACAGAATGTTCCCACTAGTCTGTCTCCTGAACACAGCGATCTCTGAGGCCAGGACTCAGAAGTCATTCTCTCCCTTCACCTGGAGAAGAAATGCTGAATGATGGGCAGGAGTATATCACCAAACTACTTCAAACCACTGGCCTGTCCCTCTGGCATCCAACAGCTTGCTGATCCCCGATGCAGCCCGGGGTCGGGATGCTGTTCAGAGCGAGGAAAGCCCGTCCGAGCCGGGCCCGTGCGGGACGGCGGGGGCGGCACTCGGGCTGGCCGCGGGCCAGGCAGGGCCGTGCCAGGGCGCGGGGCCGGCGAGGGCGGCGCTGCCGGCGGGGCGGCTCCGCGGGGCCGAGGCTGCCGCGGTGGAGCGGGCGCGGGGCAGAGCGCGGCACGGCAGCGGGAGCAGCCGGCGGCAGGGGGGCACCGCGGCCGCGGAGGGACGGCGAGCGGCCGCCTGCAGGTCAGAGGGGTCCCGGGGGCCGGGCGGGCTGCCCGGGGCTACGTCCCTGCGGGGCTCCCCTCGCTGCGGGGGCAGCCGGGACGGGGACAGACACGGGCCAGGCGCGGGCAGGTGCAGCCCCCGGGGCGGCCTCGGGCACCGCTCTGCAGCCCGGCAGCCGCCGAGGGAGCCGCCCGTGGGCGCCGGGGAGCCGGGGGGCTGAGATATGAAAACTTGTGCCCCCTTCTTAGCAGGGAGCTGACAGTGGACTGTGTCACTGATGCAGGGTTGGGTTTGGTTTTTTTTCCTTTTTTGCAACGTGACTGCGGTGCGTGCAGCAGATTGGACTAGCATGACACCCTCGCTTAGTTTGTTGGCACGAGATGAAATAATTTATGTCCTGCTATACCCTTCTGTGCCATACAGAAACCTGCGTTATTCTTGCACTGTAACCAGTGCCGGGCTACTGGTTAACTGCTTTAATAGGTTGTGGCATGGGAATACAAACTTTATAAGAATTAAAAAGTAGATGGGTTCATAATAACTGCAATTATACTTGTTTCTGTACCTGAAAAGAAAAATTTGCTCTGTGGGTCACTTCTGATTATTACTATTTAGTTGTGTAATGCTTAGATGCACATAGTATTTACTGTGCTGAATGGATCTGGTCTTCGAGGATTAAAAGGCTGGGAAACTTGTCCATTGGTTGATTCTGAAAGTCTTCCAGATTTCAGGCACCTGAGAAAGCCTTGTGGATCTGTTAGAGTTAGTAAACTTGGAAATTTTCTCCAAACCTTATTGATTGTGGTTGTTCTTATTATATATATATCACTCAAGTATTTATTCAAATACATAATACTGAACTAAAGAATGAGCACAAAATATTTCTTTGAAGGATTGTGCTAAGTAATTTCCTTAGGAATAAAGGAATAATAAATTTCTTTGGAAATTTATTTTTTAGCATGAAGACTTTGACAGGATACAACATGTTAAAGATGTACAAAACCAAAAATTTCATTTTGGGATGCATAACAGATGGGGATTATAGCAGATGTGTGATGGCATCTCTTGGTAGTTGTGATTTTGGGGTTTGTATCTGCTATCAGTACTATCTGGGATTCTGGACACCAAAGTTCCAGCAGTCTTACTAGTTCAACAGGAGATGAGTAGCCAAAGGTGGTCAGAGATCTAGGAAACATAATCTTAGGGAAAACAGTGAAAGAACTGGAATGTTGCAGTCTAGAGAAGAAAAACTGATGAGAGATGTGGTAACAATCTTTAACTGCGTTAATCTGGTTTCTGCAGAGTGGTGGGAAGCAAACTCTTCTCCACATGCAGTGGAGATATGACAAGAGCCAGCTTGCTGAGCTGCTGCAGGAAAGATTAGGTAAAATTGGTAGGAAAAGTCCTTTCTTATTGTACATGTAATTGAACATTTAATGTCCATCCAATCACCAGACATCCTTAAGACAAATGTCTGTCTTCCTGTTGTCAAAGACGCTAAATGACCTCTCCAGGTCCGTTAAAGATTCCAGGGGTGGCAGATGCAACTAGGAGACCAGCCTGTGAAGTCATGCACTCTTGATGATGATGATGTATCTCAGAAAGTCCATGAGGCAGAACTACTTTGGTTTAATTAATGTCTATATTGTCATTGTGGAAAGTACTCAGGATATAATTCAGTTTGCAAACATATTTTGACATTTGTAGCTTGTCCTACTGCATTTAACAAAGTTTTCCCTGCAGTATTAGCCAAACTAATTACAGAAATAGCTGACTGAAATGAGTATGGGTGGTATTCTTCCCTTACCTCCATTACCTAGAGCTCTTTGCTGCTTAGCTCAATATTTGTTCTTTTATTGTGTTATTCTTTGTATTATATTTATGAATTTAAATGTTAATTATATTACAAATTCTACCACAATCTTTGCTTCCAGAAATTAGCTTCCCAGTCCAAAAAAGGATCACTTGAGTTTTTTGAACATTCCTATTTTATAAGACTGGGAACAGATAAGGTCTAACCTGTCTTTCTAGATTATTTGTTACTATTTTGTGTCCTGTGCTCTGCCCTTAGTATTTGGAGAGGCATTGAATAAAGCTGATTCAGTCTTTCCAGTGTCTCTTTATGAAAAAAGAGACCCTTTCAATGCTCTTAGTCATCTGTTTTATTAAGATGTCTTTGTTTCTGCCTTTTTTCTCTTCTTTGAGCTGACATGACCAGAGCTGAGCCCAGTAACCCTCTGAAGACATGCTGTTCCTGAGGCATCTTCTGCTCCTTGCTTCTCAGCTGCTTTCCATCACACCCGTGGCGGCGTGGCAGGCTAGAGTGCTTGAAGTAACCAAGATGTGCCTCATAAAATGTCTTTCATTTGTTTTTTCTGGTTTGTTCCTCTGGACCCCATCAGACCTGAATCATGTCAAGGATGAATTTTGTCAGGGTATAGCAGTGGGGGCTCCCTGTGGAGGGGCGGCAGGGATGAGCCTGGCCTGTCCCACTGCCCCAGCACAGAGCAGAGTCTCTGGGGGTGCCAGGGCAGCCCCAGCCCTGCACATCTGGTACCTCCCTGGGAATGGGCTGAGGCCAGGCTGGGACGTGGGCCTGCACTGGCCCCTGGCTTGATGCAGCCCATGGCCAGGTCGAGCTGGGCTGTGCTGTCGCTGGGACAGGGACTGGCGGCCCAGGGGGCTGACATGGTGTCTTGGTTTGGAAAGACAGGTGCCTGCTAAAGGAGACAGGAGCCTCCCCTGAAATGGAGAATGCAAACCCTCCCCACCCCTCTGAATTGCTATGAATAAGGGGCTGTCAGGCAAAAAACATGGGAGCAGGAAACAACAGTTCTTTAATAGGGAAGGGAAAAAGATATAAAATGGTAAAATACAACAATGCAATACACCAGAACAACACTGTCAGAGTCAGAACACAACCTGACACCCTGTGGGTCAGGGTGTTGGTAGCAGTCCAGTTGGAAAAAAGGGGCTGCAGTCCTCCTGGAGTGTCAGGCGTGGTTCTGTTGGAGCACGGGGGTCCTGTAGGAAAGGGGGGTGTTCTTCCTCCGCAGATTCATGGAAGTAGAAGCAGCTGCTGTTCCTCTGGAGTGTCCAGTGGAGCAAGAGCTAAGTTGGTGTCAGAAATCTTGCAGGTTATATCTGCATGGCACTGCTTGGCTCCTCCCTCTGGGCGGAGCATCTCACAATGGGATGCTATAGTTCTTATCAGTCATGTGGTGACATTCAATAGCCCCTTATCAGCAGATGTCCCCTGTTGATTATGATCACTCAGGAAGAGAGATAAGGAGCATTGCCCACTTGACACCAGACAACTGCCGTACAGATGGCAATAGAATACATCTTGCCTTGCAATCTGGAACACATGGCAGCTCCAGTTGTGGGATGGACTGGTGAAGGCCTGTTGCTGCCGTGAGCCCTTGACTCATTTCAGAGCTTCACTGACCCAAGTTTTGTGTCGGTAACATCTGAAATCTACCCATTAGCACAGTAGCCGGTATCGGAAATATCTGAAAATGTTGAGCTTTAGGGAGGGTGGGCCTACACAGCCTGGAAGGCCAACTTTGCCATCTGTCCCTGGGTGACAGTCACAAAGAGACTGCCTGAGAGTTTAGCTCCCCCAGTTACACAAACCCACCTCTAGAACGGGTGTTTTGCAATAGAGACGGGTGTGCTCGAGCACCGCGTTGTTCTGCAGCGTTCCTTGGCTCGCCCGTCCTGCAGCGTGCCGGGCCGCAGGGTTTGCTGCCTGCTGTGCATTCTCTGCATGGAGAATCCAGTGCACCTCCTCCAGCACCGCTGGGGATCTTTGGGTTGAAGGGGGCTGCTCCAGCCAGATCTGCTTTTAAGTAGCCAGTACTAAGTCATCTGGATTAAAATTTAGGGTAAGTAGACAATTCTCAAGAAGATTGCTACACCATAGCAATACATATTGCTTTGTTGAGTAAAAACAACCCCATAATAATCAAGGCTTGACATTTCTTCCCTGCTTTTTGCCCATGAAAATACACTGAGCCCTGCAAGGCTTCTGTGTTCCTTCATTTAGAGCTGGTCTGGCTCTGGAGAAACACAATATGTGGTAGAAGAAAACTTAGGCCTGTGGGAGCATAGAAAAAATGTCTTGAGGGAGTCTCTTCCTCTCTCTGGTTTCTGTGGTACAGTGAGGCTTACAAAAGAAACCTTTCCAAGTTACTATTAATCTGTGCAGGCATTGTTTTAAAGCACTGCTGATTGATTTAGTCTTTGAGGGTAGATGTCAGCCACACTATTCATGATCAACAGCAGATAGAGACCAGGGAGATGAGCAACGTTGATCATACTCAATAATACTATGAGTGGAGAGTACAAGGTAAATATGTGTCAACCTTTTGGAATTTTGTGTGATTTATATAATTTCAATGTTGAAATTTTTATCAGTGTGCTTCATGCTGTAATAAAACAGGATTTAAATAGTGAGAAGTTAATAGCTGCTCCAAGTCAAACACACAGGCACTGGAATGAGACCCAATCTCTATAACTAAGAACATGCAAAAATTGCAGGGAAGCCTGTTTGAACTTGATCTGGTGCAAAATAAAACTATCATTCATGCCAGTGAGATTTGCATTTTTCCTTGGATTTTCTGTCTGTTCAAAACAAGCCAGTTAAAGGTACTGTTTTAGCACATAGGAAATTTACATTTCCACCTTGTATATTTGTAGTTTAAAGCTGCTTCATAATTTGGATTTTTGTATTCCAAGATTTTCCTCTCTCCTGTGGTTCTGGTAGCTTGGTCTAAAGCTCTAGTTTGAACTAATAACAAAGAGGGGCTGGAGGCTTCATGGTAATGACAGAAATGAATACAGATGTGGCAAAATGAGTGGGTTATGGAGATCAGAGAGGATAGGACAAGGAGGGACTGGGATGAATTGCAGGTCCTCTGGGGCAGGAACAGTTGAGAAGTGGCTGCAAGGGCCCTTTGTCTGTGGAACTAGTGGTGGGGGTCCTCTGGCAGCTGACAATGGGACAGAGGCATGAGGAGGACTCAGGGACAGGGAAGGTTTGGCAGAGATTTGTGGCAGCAGGGTCTCTTTCATTCCCTCACACTTTCCATCCAAACCAGTTCTTCTTATTGTCTTTTTTACTGTCCCACGTCATGGGGTGCCTTTTATGGCCTCTGCAGTCATCCATTTTTACTCAAGCTAACATTTTTTCTTTCCTTCTTCATTGCCCCCTGCTAGTCCTCCCCAGGCTTTGGGAAAAGGGCTGGAATCTCAGGGGCAGTTGTTTGCTGTCAGGAAGGTGATAAAGGGAGATATGAAGAGAGGTGAGGGGCCTGTGCAGAGGTGAAGACAGCACTTCAGTAACCTTTTAGAGAGAGATTTACTCCTCCTGGAGTCCTGCATGATGCAAGGGATGTCTGGCAGAGAGGTACAGCAAGTGTGCCTCATGTACATTCAATCAGTGGTTCAGGATGTAGCTCTGTCATTCCCATCTTCTTTAGCGTGGGTGAAATCTGCTGCAGAAGTGGACTACTTGCTTACAAAAGTGCAGGCTTGTGAGTAAAAGACATTGAACGAAGAAGTGATCATTGGGTCTTTGAATGTTTTAATTAGGAAGTTTATCTTATCTGGGAGGGCTTTAGCTGTGGAATATACACAGCTGTATATGTGCTGTGCGATAAAACTTGCAGGATATTTAAAAATACATATTTATCTGTTGCATATGCTAGAAAAGTGTCTTTACCCAAACTGTCTTTGAAAGGCAAAAATTGAGTTGTTGGAATGAAGAGTGCCTCATCTTCTGTGGTTGGAGTGTACATTAACAATGCCATTTGATTAGCTCAGAACTTTTTTGTATATTTTAAAGAATGCTTACTCTACCCAAATCTCTGTATTTTTTTGCATTTAATCCAGTTTACCAAATAGACAATATTGATTTGCATTATCCAAACTGGAAGTTCTTTTCCCTTTTGTGTAAATCTTCAGAGCCATTGTGATGACAAAACATGTCCTAACATGCTTGAACTAATTTTTATCCTACATCAAAAAATGGAAGAAAAAAACAAGCTCCGAGTTCTAGTTTGAAATTAAGCCAACAATTTTTAAAGCATGCCAGCTTGTATTTTCCAAAATATGTTATAACAATCTGTACTTTCTTCATTAAGTAAAGTTAATGATTTCCAAAAGTTTTCTTTTTAGTCAGAACTGTTTCAGCATATAAAAATGAGCCCAGTTGAGATGACTTGAAGACACATAAATGAAGAGTGGTGCAGCAGGTATAACAGCAGGAATACATCTATAGCCTTTAATAGACACTTGGGAAGTCTTGTCAAAAGTTCCTTGTGCTTCTTTTGGTCTCAGTAGATAATTCCAATTCCCACCTCCTTATGAGCTTCCTGGTTCCACGAGAGTTTCCAGGAACATGTATCTAGAGTTCTAGATAAATTTGCATAGTTGTATTAAGAGTACAGTTTATAAAAGTGTCAGAATATTGACCTCAGTTTAAAATTTGTGGTATAACCCTTGCTTCACTAAAGTCTGCAGACTTGTGCCAGACTAGCAGAGGAACTGCCAGCAAGCACGATGGGCTTTCTAGACTGTCAGTGTAATTCATACATTTGAGGGAAGATGTTTGAAGTAGGATGTAATTATTTTCCTGATATTGGAATGTTGAGAAGGTTCAAATTGTAGGTGCAATTAGAAAACTCCACTCTCAGTGTCCTCAAATGTATTATTATTTTTTTTTTCTTAGTCTTTTAACCACCTGGAATACCCTGGAGCTGTGTCCCCAAGAGAATCCATTAGACAGAGATCTAAGCAAGGCCGTTTAAACCTCTTTAGTTGCAACCTTTCTTGACCAGATCAGTATGTTCCTCCTTACTTGCACTTGGGATCTGACCCTGGTTTTCTACTGTTTCCCCTTTCCTCATTGCACATGGAAAAGACAGAATAATATTCCCAGCTGATTAAACAGTGTAAGCAGAGCTGCAGTGTGGAGAAGAGGAGCAGACACATCTGTGCAATGCTTACAGGGTGGGTGAATTATGCAGAGCATAGAAGAAGTGGAAATGGACCATACAGAACTGGTAGTATTGTGAATTCATTCCTTTCTCAGCTGTGGGAGATGTTTCAAAAAAGCATTCTTTGGGAAATGGCTTTGAGATTTACACTTTATGCCCAAGGCAAAAATCCCGGGGGAAAGTTACATAATACTGGACTTCCATTTTATCAGAGGTTTGATTACCCATGGAAAGTGGACATGGGAGTCTCCAGCTCTTTAATTCTTGGGCTTGATAGCACAGGACTGTAAACGGTAAAGTAGATCACTCCTGGAAAAATGTAAGCTGAACTGAATATCAGTGTCTTGGTAACAAGCTATGTGCCTTCTTTCCCCAAGTGGAATAGTATCTGCCTAGCTATCACATTTTGCTTAAAAAGTTTCCGTTAAGAGGGAGCAGAGCTGGGTGGATGAAAGTGGGAGAACTTTTGAGATACATTATGACATCCTCTCTCAACTCATGGGAAAGAACAGTGTGGAAAAGTACAGCCAGGAGCATTGGAGCTATAGTGCAGCCCTTCATAGCAAAAGTGAAGTGAAACTTTATGTGGAAATATAATAATACAAAGTGTTAATATGTGGACAGGAATTATCAAAGACAACCCCCCTAATTACCTTTCCCACTGAAAAGAAATTTAAATTCTCACCTGCTGAAAAGAAGTCCTCTTTGTCTTTCAGAACCTGTCATTTGCAGTGAGCATCAAATGGCAAACCTAAGAATGAAAGTGAGCATCAAATGGCAAGCCTAAGAAACCCAACTAAATAAATTAAATGGCTTTTTGAATAGCTGTGTCTGGAAGTTAAGAGAGAATGGGGAAATAATGGCAACTGGGAGACCTGGGAGGCATTTTTTCCTATCCCTGAAAAGTAAAATTGAGAATTCTTCAGGTCCTATGAAGAATGACACCAGCTGATGATAAAATCACTAATGATAAAATGTATCTAAATGCTCACAATATATTAAACTGTGAAAAAGATGCCCTTTCAGTACAAAGAAGATAAAATGATAAAGGCATTTTTTTTCTGTTTTACTGCCATGGAAAAGAATAAGGGTTAGGGAAGGGGAAGAAGCTTTGCTGAATAGAAATAACAGCAAATTCTTTTTAAAGGTCCTAGACAATGGAGGTTTATGTTTGTTATTCCCTGGTGAATTTTCAATGAGGAGAAAGGAATGTAATTGTATGCCCTTGTGATTAAGTCCATTTGCTGTGCAAAGGGGCCCACATGGCCATGGCGTGCTCATGACTGGGCTGAAATGAACATTGACAAGTTCTGCCAAAAAGGGGAGGGAAGCCGGAACGCAGAGGATTTCATTAAGGAGCTCAAAAGAGAGGACAGCTGCACCTAATTTTCAGAAGCACATAGTTGTCTTCGAGGAAGCTAAGCACTACCAAGAATAAAGATTAATTTTTATTTCCTAAAGAGCAAAGACATTCCATTTAGTTTATCTTGTGTTTTCTTTTCTGATCTGGATTTAAATCTGCCCTCAGAAGAGGTGTTTCTAGCAAAGGAGAATTTCTTCTCTGTGCATGCATAAGTATACCTACTGAGTACTCACGTACTCACTGTAGTTGTCAGTGGTTCATGGTTTGATGGCACCTCTCAGTTGGAAGGAAAAGGCATTCAACAAAACTATCCTGGAGCTGTCCAGTACAGAGCATTCCCTTTGAAGAAGGCCTGGTTTTCTCTGTTCTTCAACACTTGAGCACATGCAGTTTTGAACTTGTTTCATGGTCACTGTATGTGATTTTTAAAAAGATCTGGGTGATTGACACCTGAAGTAAATATGTAATCACTTTAAATCATTAACCCATTTTCTTCATTGAATAAACAGGAAGTAGCCTTTCCTGAAAATGAATAGCTCAAGATGTTGAGAACATTTTGATACAATGGAAAAAATTAATAATTATTACAAAAATTGTTATGAAATACTGCTATGTCCTTTTGTGACACAGACATTTTTGTACTTTTCCATGAAGTAGTTATTTTCTAGTTTTTGTTGCTTACACCTTTTTCACTAGTTGATATTTCCAATCTATTTTTGTTTTCATGGAAGCTTAATAATATGACTGAAAAGAAACTGGCTTTCTGTATTTGTCTATGCACTTTTTTCTCCTTTAATACTATCTGAGAATCAATTATCATGGACATAAATAGAGTTCATCTTCAACAAGTTCATTCCAAAGCGTACATGAGAGTATTTGATTTTAAAGAGCTAAAATACAAAGCGATGCTTATGTATTATAAAAGAGTTGCCAGTTGTTGTGGCAAAATTATAGCCAAATTTTGTGAATTCTCATGAATTATATAGCCCAAATAAGAACCAGTGATGTAATCACACATTTTGAAATAAGGCTCAGAGACAAGAAAATCTATTTTAGTAAGAGTTGGATCTATTTCTTATAGTTTAAGTAAGGAAACAGTATATGATACTATACACACACCATCTTTGGTTCTTGATACTGTACCAAAGATTCCTCCAAAAATACATTTTTTTAAGGAGATGTTCATTATATGAATTGAGATTGTAAGTAACCATATGGAATTATTTAGCCTATTGTGTGGATTATCTAGAATTCACATAGCATTTGCATAATTATTGAAGTCTCGAGGTACCTGCAAATACCACCATTTTTGCAGCAGCAAATATAACTTCTATGAAATTACCCTGAAAGAATTAAGTTAGCATTCTCATAGGATTCAATATTTCAGTAGTTTTGTATTTTGCAAACATATTATGAAAATTGGAGGAATAGAATTTCACAGGATACTTCTTTTTTGTTTCTTTTACATGAAAGGCAATGTTTGATGGAGGTTTGAGCACTGCATATCATTCTGTAACTGGAAATAGAATAGCTGGTATTTAAAGTTTCAAGTTATATGGTGTAACGTGTATGCTTATTTATTTTGATTACTTCTTGATCTGTTGTTTGGAGGCCCAGTTGTACAGACAATGCTTTGTTTATTTAAGCCTTAACACAACAAATTACAGTCCAGGTGCAGATTTTATGATCCATTGAGATCACTATTCCTTTTTTTTGTTTTGAGTGGAAACTGCAGACTATCCAGTCATTTTAAGTTGAAGAAGTCACACTCTGTACAATACTTGGTTTTGTCTAAACACACAGATGTTAGTTTTACAACTTTTAGGTAAATGCCATAGTTATTTTTACATGTCTGTGTTAAAGTTTATATATTTTTTATACTTCAGCACAGAATGTAGAAGTAATATACTTTATTAAAAACAAATTTGTCTGTCTCTTCCTTAGTATTAAATTCTGTAAAAAATTCTCTATATTCTTTGGCAGAGGTAAGGTAACATTATTGGCTTGTAGCAATAGCACACTTAACAGCTTCTTTAGGATTTTCCTCTTCAGGATGTCTTTGAGCAGAACCAGAGAAGTGTCTCTCTGTCTCTCTGGCAGTCACTCAGTGATGCTCTGGAGCACTGACAGCCAAGACCTGTGGCAGAGGCTGTGCCTAACTCCAGTCTACCATCACCACCACGAGGTTTCCCTTTGGTACAGAGGTTTCAACACCTCTTGGTCTTACTGTGTTCTTACCTCTTACTTTACTAGAGGATGTAAATATACAAATAAAGCTTTTTTGCATTTTTGAACCTTTTTAAAATTCATGTTAATTAAGTCTGCTAACATTTTTTCTGCAAAACAAACCTTATAGCCCAGGAACATCATATAAAAGGGACTAGGTTTAGGAACTCTTCATCTGGATCCATGTCGATTTCTTTTTGTGCATGTTGTCTAACATAAATTATTTATTGCTATATATTGGATAAGTTGGGTGTATAACTTTTTAATCTTTATTTTTCTTCATGAGTATTAGTTGTTCATGCTACTATATTTTCAACAGTTTATCAACCCCACAATTTAAAAGCTAACAGATATTTTCTAGTAACACTCTAAAAATTATTAGGAATCTTATCATTATGGTGAAAAAATATAAACCAAGTTACTTTATGTTGATTCTCCATAGCATAAATATAGGCACTGATGAATCTCTAGATTTGGGTTTTACCTCAACAAGAACCAGCAGCACTTCATTTTTTAACTAACTGCTTTGTAACTAGTACTTGTAAATTAACTGGAGCGAAAAATGTAAAAATGTGCTATTATTACCTCCAGCATCTTTTGTGTTTCTGATGAAAACATTCTTGGGAATGTTGGCAGATGGTTGAGAATTGGATGTAATTAAAAAGGATCACTGCCAAAAGGGAGGCTGCAGAACAGCATGGCCTGAAGAATCTGTGCTGGTGATGCTGTTAAACCATGGCTTTTTATTTACTGTAGGAAATAAAAATTGACATTTAACACCTGCATTTATCTCCATAAGGCTTCTTTAAGACGGCATGCATGGTGCTTTTGTCCAGCTGTGTAATCCTTCAAGTGCCACAATAAACCCTAGAAACACTACAAGTGTTTGCTCTGAAATGCTGTAAGTGATGCTCAAGATGTGCTCCCTCTTGTATATAAATTCATCTTTTTAAACAAACAAACAAACCAACAAACCTACAATCGACCACTTTTCTAAGAGCATGAGTTTGATATTAAAAAAGGAAAGCTCATCTCAAGTTGAATAGCTCCGGAATATGTCTGAAATGTCAGATTTCTGACACAAATAGTAATGTATTCCTTTAACTTTTTTTTTTTTAGCTTTGTATTAAAACTTTGCATTCCTCTGAAAGCCAAGTTGTACACCTGGTTTTGCAAGAAAGCATGACCCATACTTTGTTTAGGCCTGTCTGTTACCATCAATATGCTGAGTAAGCAACTTACCATAGCTCCTAGTAAGTGTGCCCTGTTGCTTTAATCATCCTTTTGCAAACTACATTGGTGACACTTCTTGGGCTTAATGGACTCTATGGAAAGTAAGTTACTCTTGTCTTATACATTTGAGATATGGGAACTACTTCAGAAAAGTTAATCAGTGCTTTTGAAAGAAAAAATGTTTCCTATACTGCTCTAACCTCTACTGGTCATTTAATTCACCAGTGGCTAACTTAGGTCAAGTTGGCTGATTCAGAAATGTGACACTCTTGAATTATTAAGAGATTCTAGGACCCTTCATAGCAAAAAGAAGCAAAAAGCAGAACTGTTTGCACTTTTCTCTTGAACATTAAAGTTACAATTGGAATGGCATGAAGGATGCAGAATAGAATAATAAAATTCTTAAGGCTGGAAAAGACCTTTAAGAACATCAATATAGTAACCCAGCCAACCCAGCACCATTACTATATTGACCATTAAACTATGTCCTCAAGGGAAAGTCTTTGGCTCTTTACTGTATGGATTATAATATGTAACTCACATAATAAAATATGTAATCTCTCAGAATAGTCTGTGGTAGGTCTTCTGGTAAATAATATTTAACTTTTGCTCAAAAAAGGGAGAAGAGTGCCTGATTTATTTCGTTTCCCTGGTGGGAACCTTAGAGGTGTGTGGGTGATGAGTGCTTATGACTGTTTGGGATCACTGCTGAGTATAGTAGCAAGTCTCATGGCCTGGGGGCCAGACAACTCTAACCCATATGTTGAAGATTTCTTCATGGATGTAGAGTGGGAGGAAGGAATTTGCCTTCTTCCCATGAGTAAACTGGCAAGATGGAACAGGATGCAGCCTTCCACCCCCACTCCATCCTTGCAGTGCCAGCTTGCAGGGAATGGCAGAGAAATTATTTTCTGCAGTTTTGAACATTGAGATTTCTAAGAACTTCCATGTGCAGAACAAACTTGCATGCCCTGTCTGTTGTTACTGTAAAACCAAACAACTCTCAGCCTTCAAGGTAGTTCTTCTCACAATATCCTGGAGATTTAGGGTTGCACTCCCACTTAAACTCCCCCAGCCCCAAGACAGTACTGACAGGACTGCATGCAGCTTCTGCACCCTCACTCCCAATACCCCAAGAGTCCTCCAGAGTCCTTCAGACATCTGACCTTCCTCTAGGTCTCTCTCAGTGACCTGTAGCAATGCTGACGCCCCCACAAGCAGCTGAATTACTTTCTTAAAGGCCATTATTTAAATAATCAGAGACAGGTTTACTAGCAGACACTGATGGATATCTAAAAAGCAGCACTTCCTAGATCATCCAGAATAATTTTCATCAGTTTATTCTATGTAGGTTACTTCAGCAATGGTTTTTTTTGTCTTACTATTCCATAGATGATCACCTCAATATGCACTGTTGCTCTGAGACTGGGACAAAATAGAGCAGAATGTTTGGATGTGTGAAGTTGTATTGGGTTTGTGAAGCCAGGTTTTGATATTGGTGAGGGTTCTGTGGTGGCTTCTCTGAGAAGCTGCTAGAAGCTTCTCCTGTGTCTACAGGATCAATGCCAGCTGGCTCCAAGGTGGGTCTGCAGTTGCTATTGGCCAAGGCTGAGCCCATGACTGATGGTGATAGTGCCTCTGAGATAATTTCGTTAAGAAGAAGGAAAAAACCTGTGCAATGGCAACTGCAGCCAGAGAGGGGAGTGAGGACATGTGAGGGGAACAGCTCTGCAGACATCAGGGTCAGTGCAGGAGGGGCACGAGCTGCTCCAGATGCCAGAGCAAAGATTCCCTTGTAGCCCGTGGCAAAGACCATAGTGAGGCCCTGCAGCCCGTGGAGGATGGGGGTGCAGAGATCCACCCTCCTGGAGGACTCCACTCTGGAGCAGGTGGATGCCTGAAGAAGTCTGTGACCCTGTGGGAAGCCTGTGCTGAACCAAGCTCCTGGCAGGACTTGTGACCCCCCCAAGGGACTCACACTGGAGCAGTTCAGGAAGAATTTTATCATGTGCAAAGGACTTGGAGGACTTTGTGGAGCACTGTATCCCATGGGAGGGACCCCATGCCAGAGCGTGGGAGTCTTGCCCTGAAGAGCAACAGAGAAAACATGTGATGAACCCCTGTGCTGCTGGGAGAAGGAAGTAGAGAATTTGCTACTAGAGTTGAGGCTGGAAAGAAGGAAGGGCTATGGGGAAGGTGTTTTTAAGATATGTTTTTATTTCTTGTGGTCCTACTTTGATTTGTGATAAATTAAAATAATTTTTCCCCTAGTAGAGTCTGTTTTGACTGTGATGGCAACTGGTAGTGATTTCCCCTTGACCTCATTTCAGCCCAAGAACCCCTTGTTGTATTTTCTTTCTTTCTTCCAGCTGGAGTGGGGAGTGATAGAGCAGCTTTGGTGAGCACCTGGCCTCTAGCTGGAGTCACCCCACCACAGAAGTACAAGGCTTTTAAGTAGAAATAGGGAATTAATCTGTCTTAAAATAAAAAGCATGCTAAAATAAAAAAACAGAAAAACGGCTCCATGTTGAGATGTCTGCCTGGGACATTGGGAAATATTGGTGTTGTTTTTTGCGAGGAAGTGATTTACAACATCCAGGGACAACTTTGTATGGTATCTCCTGGCTTGCTTCATATTTTTTCTTAATGCTTTTTATCTTTGTTAAGGTGAAAGCAGAGAAATACACAGGAATCTTCTACAGGAGGAATACTGAGAGAGAGGGGTTGTATAGTGCAGGACTGCTCCCCATCCTGCATCTTTGCAAAGCTTTCTGGATGCATCTTGTCCATTTATTTGTTGCTCAACTCTGCAGCTACTTTGTCCTTAGTGGAGTGAATGAAACCGTACAGTAGGGCTAGGAAGGAATTTTATGCTTTATAAAAGTAAGAGAAATTGTCTGCATGGGCTCTAAGAGTCATTACAGTTCAAAGAAAGTGAGCAAGATTACTTGCTGGAATATCTTTAGTCTTTTTGCAGGTGTAAAGCAGCTGGGTGTAGAAGTTCTGCATGGTTTTAATTTTTGTTTAGGATCATACTTTTCTGGAAATGTGAGTATTTCTCAAAGTACCAGATTTTGGATATACTTGAAACAGAAAATGTTTGTTTCCCCCTTTGAGTATGCATGTGCTAAAGTTCTTTTTTCTTCTCTCAAAAAACTGTTTAAAATCTTAAGGGTTTGATTTAGCTCCACTGAATACAACTGTAATTCTTTCAAAGTTTTACTAGTTCAGGTCCTAAATTCCTCTAGAATTTCTACTATTTTCATTTCTTCAGCCATCACAGCCTCCTTTGAATGAATTGTCAATATTTTCAGTGAAAAC
This sequence comes from Fringilla coelebs, assembly GCF_963513975.1. Classification (NCBI taxonomy): domain Eukaryota; kingdom Metazoa; phylum Chordata; class Aves; order Passeriformes; family Fringillidae; genus Fringilla; species Fringilla coelebs. The sequence goes on along the minus strand of NC_140030.1, from coordinate 25,414,051 downwards.
AGCACTAAGTAAATAGAATTCTCACATTTAAAAACAGTAGAATTGGAAAACCTAAAAATCCTTTTTATCTATTCATGTGATATGATTCTTCCTGGATTGATGTCAGTGAGTTTGTATATTGTTAAAATACTAACATATAATCGAATGTTTTAGAGGGCAGTCTACTTCATGATACCTTTATATATAGTCTAAAATACTGCATTAAATTGAATAAACATCCATTCATTCTATAGTGTAAAACAGTGACATTAGGTTTTGAAGCTTGAACAGATGGTTTAATCATCCTTTCCTGTGGCTATGGATATATATATATTTTTTTTTAAATTAGTCTGATTTGCTTTTAATTGACTTTTTTCCAGAAATTGTGGGAAAAGGGAGAGCACAGTTAAAGAATTGCAAAGGACTAGGCTTTCAAAGGAAGTTTTGATGCCTTTGGCTAAAGAAGGCATCCACAACATCATTCTTAACCTCTTCAGTCTTTGACATTACTTATACTAAAACAAATAACAGCGTGAAGTATAATTTGTGGAAAAAGACAATGAATTTCACTATTGGGCTTGCTGCTCGAATCAGAAGCTGTTTGGAGGATGAATAGAAGGAAAAGATAAGAAGACTGAAAAATATGATTTCTATTTCTGATCCTGGCCCTTACTTGGAGGAGGCAAACAAAGCCTGCAGACTTATTCTTTGATTTACACAGTAAACTTATTATAAGTCCCCTCTTATGTATTTTCACTGCATCTCTCTTGTTTTCATGGCAAATGTTGCCGTCATCACATTGCAAATAACATCTTAGCTAAGCCAACCCTACCCTCCCTTTTTAAAAGTGTAGAACTAAAATAAATAGATGGGAAAAAAAGTAATGGGAAAAGAAAGAAGTGGGTGAGGAGCTATTAGCAGAAATGTGTGTCTTACATATGACAGCCTAGTTGAATCTGGTAGCACTGGCAGTGTTTAGATCTTAGCAGCTGTCTTGCTTTTCTGAGGACTTTGAGACCACAGCAGTAACTGATGAGCAATTCTGTGTATCTCTTTTCAAATGGGCATGATCCAAAAGTATTTAATTGCATTACTTCTTACTTGGATTGATTCCATTTTTACATTGCCTTTATGACTCTTTATCAACACTCATTGTTAGAGATCGTTGTACTTTTCTCTTAGACTTAAACTGATTTCTATAGTGGTTTCACTGCTAAATGACATATAATTTTATGTAATTATATATAATTACTTTACATAGTTTCTAGTTATTTCATTATTTGCCCCAATGATTGTTTCTCTTGTCAGTGGCCCAATTGAACTCTAAATTCCTTAGTGCAAACAAAATGTTCTCCCAAACTATTGCATCCAGGTTGTTATTTCAATTAATTTTTTTCTCTTTCCCTGTTTGGTAACATAGTTGCTTATACATGTTGAACTCTCAGATTTCCTCGAGGAGTCAGTTGGAACATTTCTTATGTAGACTCCTATTATCATATGCAAGGTTAATTTCAACTCTACCATTTCAGTGTCAGATTTTATCCTATTGATTAGCTGTTTTGTTTTTCTTGGGCCAATCCAAGGAGGGAAAGTTCTGTGGAATCTCAAGATGCTTGATAAGAGTGAAGTAACAGCACAGGCCTTTCACAGACAGGATTAAATCATGGTTTCCAGGGAGACTGCAAATTTTTTTGTTGCAACCAGAAATCTGAGCTGCCAAGTGTGGTTACTTCCTTAAATTGCCCAGTGTATATTGCTTCCCAATCAGTTGTGTATCAGTGCAGTAGCTCAAATGCTGTGGTAAGCTCCTTTTTCTTTAACCCATAATAACTAATTGCCAGGTCCTGGCACAGCATCTTCTTGGAGTGGGAATAAATCCAGCTAAGTACAAAGTGCCAGAATAAATTGGCTTTAAAAATACAAATCTTCTGTGACTTCAGATGTTGGAGCATGAATCCAAACTGTCTCTGCTGTAGACTAGAGGAACATGTGGGTTTGTGTGCTTTATTGAATCATATGAAAAATAAACAGTCACCTCATCTCATTTAAGAGCATTATTTGCTTTCAAAATTATGTGTAGTCTTACTTGGGTTATAATGTATGTCAACTGCTTGCTTTAGTCTTCAGTGTCTAGCATGGAACTTGGTATAAAGCCTTTATAAAATTTATACAAAGCCTTCTTTTCAAAATCTGCTGAGAAGATGATGAATTCTTAATCCCCTCTGCACCTTTACATAATCTGCATAATACTCATATATGTATCAAGGCTACAAATATGGAGGTATTCTTAGCATATAGTGCCAATTCTTCTGAGTTTATCTTGTTTGTATTGAATACCTCTAATAATAGAAATTGTAATCATGTTGGAGAATGATTGCATTTAAACTACTGGTGCACTGAATTTTTTCTTACTTATCCCTAAAATGTCTTCTGGAATGAAGATTGAAGTGGTTTGTTCTATCAATAGTTTTGTCAGTAGTTTTAACAGTTGACTGTTAAGTCAACTATTTTCAATGAGAGATTTAAATTGTGTCTGTGGCACAAATAATTGAAATATCAAACATCATCTTGAAGTACTAGTTACTGTCTTTACTGTGTTTTGAGGGAGAAATACAATGTAACATTTGAACAGCAAAACAAACCATGCTAATGTGTACTTGAGGGGCAACAGATGTATGTGCAGAGGCAGGTGAGATTGATTTCTGAAAATGTAGATGAGATGTGTTGTTACTGTTTCTCTCAGGTCTCCAATATTCATTCATGTTCTTCACATGCTTGGACATTCATCTTCAGCTAACTCAGCTTCTTTGCCATTCACTCTGCACAGTTCTCATTGCTGCAGCTGTGGGCTTGAGCCAGAGGTCTTTGTCTGCATCCCTTCTTAATTTTCCATGTGTTTCTCCAGCTCCTTTAGGAGATCTCTTTTAGTCTGTCTGCCAGGTAGGCTTTAGATTTGTTGAGGGAAAGCAAATAGAACTACGCCCCTCAACCTTTTTTTGCTGTTGTAAAAAGAGAGATAGCAAAGGTAGTGGAGCTGGGTCAGGTGGCCCAAGCAATGCCTGCATTGGGCTTTTCTTTTCAAGGTAGTCCAGGTATTGCTTTCTGCTCGATTTCAGGATTAGGAAATAAAATATCTGAAACTGTGCACTGTGTGTACTTTATATTGCCATGTATTCATATATAGACTTCGTACAGCTAAGAATTAGCCAGAATTGAACCATTTTATAATGGCTTTTTATTCTTGTTCTGCTAATACTTAGGAAAAACACAAAAGAAAACTCATGACATATGTAAATTAAACACATAATTTTATTCTTGACCCCTCTTAATAAAACCATATCCTTAATCATATATTTAATGTTGTAGAAAACTCCTGGCATGAATGTAGTTATACTGCTGATGATGCCAAAATCTTTTATTCCAACATAGAAATAGAAAGAAGTGGTATGAAGGATACTGATGTACTTGTCACTTTTGGAGATTTTATCTATTTATAGGCAATCTTGCATTTATGTACATGTATGTAGGTGCAAACCAAGCTTAAATTAATCATATCTTTACAGCCTCACCCTTCCCAGGAAATGCTGTTATTTTAAATGTTTGCAAGTATAACAACCTCATCAGTTGTGCCCACCAAGAAAAACAAATGAATAGGAACAATATATGGAAAACAGGAATGCAGAATGGGACTGAAATACAAGTGGAAATAAATACAGATTCAGATGAATTACTTGATGAAAGAAACTGACTTAGACTCATAGACTTTTTCAATGCACAGGACTGGTAGTATTAGGTAGACATAGAAATAAATAGCTAAGTGTAAATTGCCCTAATATTTTTTTTTGCGAATCCCATTAATTCTGAAAACTAAGGGAGCAAATATAAAAACGTGGTGATGAAATATTGCATTACTTTTCCACATTACTTAATGCATATTAATCAGGATTTTCAGGGTTCCTTTTTCTTGCTGTTCAGTTCCTGTAGTACTGAGTAAATTTTGAAAATGCAAAGAATCTTCTGTATGTCCTTTCAGTAATTTTTGTTGTAATGTCTTCATACTTGGCCCTTTATGCACCAAACTTAATGATCTCTAGTTGAACTATGAGAGGTTTATGCAGTGATGCAATATGAGAGAAGTGTTAACTTATTCTTGGAAAGCTAGCTAATATATATAACCTTTAGTCTGGTTATTTTCTCAGAATGCTGGAAAAGGTTAAAACCATACCCTTCCTGACTTTCTTCTTAGGCAGTAACTAGCAGTAGGAAGAAGTGAAGGAAGAAATTCTTCCTTTCAGTGTAGTTCTTCAGCAAGAAATCTTCATGCAGCAGAGAAGCCGGAAGATTTCGGAGAGAAGAAATCTCTCTCTGAATTCGAATAGTGACAAAACTGCACTGAAGATCAATATTTTTGATTCTGTAAGATTCCAAATTGTTCTAAATGGAAATTTTCCTCAGAGAGTATTCATGAAAAGAATAAAAATGATATATTTGTCTGGGAAAAATTGCTGTGGAAAGACTGTATCAGTAAACTGTCCTTTGAGATGCAGAAGGTACTGCTTTTAGGCATCATAAATGCCAGGTGTAAATACTGCCTAACCTGCTTAGATGCATACATTTTCTACTGAAAACTTAAATTGGATGTGAAATTATTCTGGTGTGCATGCAGAGGAGCTTTCATTTGAACCTCTGTGCACTTCTGTACAGCAAAGCTGTTCAGGGAATTGCACGCCTTTGCATCTGTAACACACTGACAGTCTTGAATTAGTTTGAAAATCGAGTAGAGGCTGTTGGTTTCAGTGATGGCTGTACCACATTCCCACTGTGTAGGAAACTGAGTTCCATTCCTTTCCCAGTCAGCAGATTTCAGTGGCCCTGTTGGTGCAAATGCTGCTGCGCAGCAAAATTGCACTGCCCAGAAGAAAGCAAGAAGTAAATTGCAGAAACTGTCCAATTGGTTAAAGCTGCCTACAATGACAGCATGTGGGTGAGTTGCTGTGTCACTGGTTTCCAAACTTCATTGTTTTCTCCTCCTGTGCACAACAAACAGTAAATGTGCATGGGTGAGACCATCACCTGTCTCTGACCATGCACTCATAGAGTATGACTGATGCAGCCAGGTTTTATTGTACCACCTTTCTCTCCTGCTTTTGGTGAAGACAGATATAATACTTTGTGAACTCTGCTCTGGAGAGCCAGGTCTTACACTACCACCCCATTGGTTCAAGGGTCTGATGTTAAGTAGCGCTGCTAGGACCTAATCTTTTGTGTACACTCAGATGCAGAAATAGTTGCCTGAGTCTTGACTCAAATCACTCAGATATATTGTGTGTGCTCTACAGCCCCTCATTTTGGGAGCTCAGAGCAGAAGCCTTTAGCAGAAGCTGTTTATTTTCCCTTTTTCTGAGATAGGCAGTTTTCCTTAGAGGACTGTTTCCACTCACTCTTAATATCCCTTTTGCTATCAAACTGGCATATAAAGTACCAAGATAAAAAGCATACAGTGGAAAGAATGGCCATAATGAGTCACACTAAAGGTCCACCCAACCCAGTATCCTGTCTCAGTTAATACGTCATTAAATCTCGTGGCTTTAATTTAAACAATTTGGTGGAGCTGGGAGATAGCCAAAGGTTTTCTCCTGCCACTCTATGCATCACCAGAGTTACAAAGCCTGGGGTTGGTTGCTGGGCTCTGTCCCTTTTAAAGTGGAAAAAGTAAACAGCTATGAGGATGCCTTGAAAAATACAGTAACATGTGTGCTATTTCTCCACTAGAATTCTCTCAGGCTGCCACCCTTTACTTGAGCTGGATGCAACATCTGTGTATTTATTTAGTAACCCTGTATGAATTTCTCCTACATCAACTTCCATATGTTAAAAGTGGTTTGGTATAACTGAGAAGTGGGAAAGCAGTTCTATGTGTTTTCCTGGTTATGTCCGGAAAAACCACAAACTAATCACTAGGGGAAATTTGGAAAAAGACAGAGGTCAAAAGTTTTATTTAAAATATTAATTCCTGGATAGTGTGGGGTTTCTGTAAGTTTCACATACTCTTTTGTTGCCTGTTCAATAGCTACTGTGTTGACAAGATACAGCAGCTAGGTCTCTGGAGTTGTTGGTCTGGCATCTCTTTTGACTGTTAAAAGTGCAGTGCTATGATATTATTTTCTTTCTAGTAAATTGAGCATTGGAATCCTCATTATCTGGTCGCTTAAGCTCTGGTTTTATCCTTTTAATTTTGTTTCCTGTTAATAGGTCCATTTTGGCCTACTAAACATTTATTTTGGTTTATACTTAAAACCTTGTCATGGAAAAGGCTGCAAGAGATTTTAGAATGATTAATTGTACAAACTACCAACAAACCAAATAATCTGTAAATTTTCTACCTCTACTATGGTAATATTCTTTTATGTATTACAAGCCTAATACTTATACATAGTTTCATAGTTTAAAATAGATCATTTTTCAAATAGCTGGAATAAAAACCTGCCACTTAATCTGAATGAAGGTGATATCCCAGTATTTGTGTAGCAGAACTGGAAAAGTTCTGGATCTTATGTCCTATCCTATATACTCCAAGGTGTGTCTGATTTCTTACCCATTCTGACACAAGGTAATATGAATAACAAAATATGGCTCTACCTTGCAATTATCTGTAAACCGAAGGTGAGATTTAATAACAGAATAATTATGGTCTTGCTTTATTAACTTTGGGGAATTACATTAAATGGGAGTAGAATTTCCTAGAAGTAGACTGCTTTGCAGTGAAATGAATTCACCCTGAAAATTGCATTTTACATTGAAGGATGAGATGAGAGAATGCAAAAGAGATTCAGTATACTTTCTTTCACAGTCCTGAAATTAATGGATCTCTAATACAGTACTCCAAAAACGTATCTTTTACCAGTATGATACCTTTTTTTTTTCATTAAACATAATGAATAAATCTTTCTTAGTTAAATTAGTCAAATAATATTTTAACGGCAATATGGGACTTAAATTGCATGTTTGCTTGGTGTGGGGTTATATTTCATAAACCATGAAAGCAAAGGAGAAATAAACAGAGGAAAAAAATCAAAAATTGAAGATATAGGTAATCTTTGATGTTGCAGTAAACTGTCTGCAGGGCTTGGCTTTGCTGGGGAAGGGCTGGGGCTTGCTGAGACCCTGACTGCTGGTGTCAGTCTCAGTCCTGGGGTAGAGGAGTGAGAACTGTCCCAGACTCCCTGAAGCGGCCAGGGGTGGGACTGAGACTGAAGTAGCGCCTCCCCACCAGTAATACATAAACACTTGCCATATGTTGGATCTTTTGGTAATGTCTTTTGATAATGGGTACAGAGTGGGATAGTGGGATAGTGTTTGGACAAGTGTGACTAGGAATGTAACCTACTTGTGAATGTTCCTAGCAGGAGAAGTGTATAAATGCTCCTTGGTGAAAACTGAGCTTCCACAAAAAGGCTGGTGAGTGGTGTTGAGTTTAGAATCCCAATTTTGGGCTTACATGACTGACACTGTTTGAGTCAATGGTTCATTGAAGAGTGGCCACATCTGGTTCTTAAAGATTTGATTCAGAGATATTCCTCAGACACAGTTTTTAAACTGCAGAACCTTGGAATTTTTTTGGTAATACAATAACACTGTATTTTCTTTTCATTTTTCCCCATCTAGTTTCATATCAAGACCTTGAGAATAAAATACACATGGCCCAGATTGTAACATTTTTTCAGATGCTGTTAGTTCTGCTACTTCATGATTATACCTCAGCTGAAGATGGCGAAACAAGAGCAAGTAAGTCTTAATTTTTGCATTTCAGATAAGTGCAACTTCAAAGCATGCCTCAAATTTTTAATATCCATTTTGGTGTTCACATGTACCCTTCTGTTGATGGTGATTTTATTCCAATATAATTTTCCTGGTGAAAATCCAAAAATATAAAAATAAAATAAAAATAGCTTAAATATCTTATTTCTTCATTAGGAGGAGAATGTGTTTACTTGTGTCTTGGAAATGCCCAAGGTGGCAGGTGGAACTGTAAAGCTTCAGTCTTGATTTAAAATTGAGTCTTGAGTATTTGTATTTTCATTGCTTCAGAAGTCATGTTCTGAATAGCTTAGTGTTATGTGAGAAACTAAATAAGGAAGAATAAGGGTTCTGTGAGAGGAAGCTAACTCCAGTTAGCATTTCTCCAGCAGATTGTGGTCACTTACTTTCAAGGAAGGTGAAATCTTGTTAAATGAGAAGATTCCATAGGCAGATTTCAGGGTAAGGCAAAGCTCTCCTTCCTGTGGTGGATCTGCAGACTTTCAGAAAACAAAAGGACAGTAAGCCTCATGGCCTCATGTGTCATGAGATCAAAATAATCCCTCCTGCTTTTGGCCATGTCCTTGGCACCTCACGTGTCAGTTATCAAAACCTCGTTCCCAGTCAATGGAGGGTGATTCCCTCCTTTAGAAAGTTACACCCTCCATCTCAGAATGGGCATGTAGCATGGAAGGACTCTCCGATGAAAATGCTTGTGTCTGTCCATGGCCTGTAGTTGGCAACTTAGTCTAAAAACTAAGTTCCTGACTACAGCTAGGAGAGCTGAATCCATGCGTAAGTCAGTTACAGGTAGTAAGTAAAGCTTATGTGATTCTATATTCTGGGGGTTGACCTCATTCACTGAATGCTTTTCTTCTGTAAAAATCAGAATATGCTACCAGCAACATTCAATTGAGACTCAGGATTTTATAATACTAGTTCTGTAAATGCTATGTATCAGTGTCCAAAGTCAATTAAAAGGTATTTGTAAAAGGATTCTGGAGTATTCAGGCTATAGCCTTCCTCTACACTGTGCTTGGTTTTCTAACAAAAAAGAGGTTTTATGTTTATCATCTCTGCAGATGAGATATGAAAAGACCCAATTTATATTCCTCTCTGTTTATTGAATAGAATGCAAGTGCCAAGTAAGGAACTGAATTCCAGAATTTTTCATAGTTGTTTCTGGAGCTAATGTAAAAACCAGAAAATGGTGTGGCTTTCAGGTCTCAAGTTGGATCTGTGTAGCTTACACAATCTTACACAAGTTTGCCCTGATGAACTCTGCTATTTTTTTTTCAGCTGGAATGCATATGTCAGTATCAATCCTAATATAAACACTAATTGATAAGAAAAACTTTTACTGTGGAAGAAGAAAGCGAAAGTATTCCTTAAAATATTTGTTTGATTTTTTTTTTAGGTTGCCGAACTGCTCCCGCAGATTTAGTTTTTATCTTGGACGGCTCTTACAGTGTTGGCCCAGAAAACTTTGAAATAATCAAAAGTTGGCTTGTCAATATTACAAGAAATTTTGACATAGGACCAAAGTTTATTCAAGTTGGAGTTGTCCAGTACAGTGATTACCCTGTACTTGAAATTCCCCTCGGAGCTCATGAATCCACTGAGAACCTCATCAGGGAAATGGAGTCCATACACTATCTGGGAGGAAATACAAGAACAGGAAGAGCTATTCAGTTTGCCTTTGACCATCTTTTTGCAAAATCTTCACGATTTTTAACAAAAATAGCAGTGGTTCTCACTGATGGAAAGTCCCAAGATGAAGTCAAAGATGTAGCAGCAGAAGCAAGGAAAAATAAGATCACTTTGTTTGCAATTGGCGTTGGCTCAGAAATTGAGGAGAATGAACTTAAAGCTATTGCCAATAAACCTTCATCAACTTATGTATTTTATGTTGAAGACTATATTGCAATATCAAGAATTAAAGAAGTTATAAAACAGAAGCTTTGTGAAGGTGAGTATAAAATATTTTAGTTGTGCAAATGTAGTTCTGTACATATATTTTTTAATTTCACAAGCAGAATGCATGATTAATGTAAACTAAGGGACTTGATGCTCTTTACTATGATCTTCTTTCTTTTTTGGAATTTCCTCCCAAAATGTTATTTTCTCTGTCAAGCAAAGAGGTATATTTGGGAAAGATATGGTGGTTTAACACAGTATGTGTTTAATTTCAATATGTATCCTTTTACCCTAAGCCCATATTTTTTTTCATTGATAAAGTTTAAAAACACTAAAATATTTCAGCAATGCTCATAGTGCAAGAATATAGAGTTTACTTTACTGATTTCCTAGTTGGAACTGATCCATGCACAATCCAGCATTTCTTCTAGGGAGGTGAGAGGACAGCCTGGCATTACAAGAGTTCTTCTGAATACACACTTCTAGATGTATTGAAAGACCCAGAAGACTCCTGGAAACAATCATAGAATCGTAGAGTGATTTGGATTGTAGAGGACCTTAAAGATCATCTGGTTCCAACCCCCCTGCCATGGGCAGGGACACCTTTCAGTAGATCAGGTTCCTTTGAGCCCCATCCAGCATGGCCTTGAACACTTCCAGGGATGAGGCATCGATACCTCCTCTGGACAACCTGTGCCAATGCATTAACACCCTGACTGTAAAGAATTTCTCCCTAATATCTAACCCAAACCTACCCTCCTTCAGTTTAAAGCCATTCCCTCTTGTCCTGTCACTACATGCCCTTTTGAAAAGTCCCTCTCCAGGTGTCTTGTAAGGCTCCTCTAGGTACTGGAAGGCTTCCCTAAGATGTTCCCACACCCTTCTCTTCTCCTGGCTGAACAACCCCAACTTTCTCAGCCTTTTTCCGCAGGAGGGAGGCTCCAGCCTTCTCATTAACTTTGTAACTTCCTCTGGACTTGCTCCAGCAGGTCCACATCCTTCTTATGTTGTGACCTCAGAGCTGGACACAGCACTCCAGGTAGGGGCTCGTGAGAGTGGAATAGATGTCTGGAGTTTTAGCAAGCAGTTATGATGTTTCTTAGAAGAATTTTATAGAAGAGTTAGCCAAGACTAACATTGTAAAGTGACTTCTAACGGCATTACTGCATTGAGTTTTCTGAAATTTTGTAAAACCATGATTTTTTTTATGGATAAAAAAGATAGCAAATTGCTCCTAAAATGTATCACTCAGACTCAAGTATGTCAATGGTATTTTGTACATGTTTTATTATGAAGAATTGATGCAAGTCCTATTTCAGTTTTACCATATTTCTGTACTTAGTAAAAGCGAAAAATAGATTTTGTTTGCTGTCACTTTGAGTATAAACTTCATTGAAAAAATACGGTGATACTTTTGTTGAGGATATTAGTGTTTATTTCTTGCTGCATTAAATGAAAATCTAGTAATTCCTTGTAGCTGATGTAGTAAGGTGGTCAGTCCAAAAATTAAATCAGCTAAGTGGAGCGAAATTCTTTAATAGAACTTCATGCAGGGAGAAATTCCCCTAAATAAACACTAAATAAACACAATATTTTCTTTGACTAAAGTTTTAGAAATGCCATTATATTTAATCAAGATGGATTTTCAGCTTTCAGCATCAACTTAACTAGTATCCTTTAAAATTCTTCTGTGGTATTTCACATGATTTACAGCAGTAATCTGTGAGTGTTGACTATTTATACAAAGTGTACTTACTCTTTCACTTAAAGTCACCCTTTGCTTCGTCTCCCTTACGTCATGCACTTCCCTTGTCATAGCATTTAGATGTTTCTCTCGCAGAGCAATCAAAGCCACTTGGCAGCTTCATTTCTAACCACAATGTTTTTACCAGGTGAACTCCAAGAATGATAAACTGGAATTTTTATAGCTAAGTTGTGCATTATTTAATTTATTTGTTTATTTACTGATTATCGTGTTGTTAAGATTGACTTTGAGGGAGAGTCTTCTTGGCTTTCTCTCCATGAGAGCCAAGAAGCAATGGTCTGGCTGTGATCAACCACATGAAACTGCCTGAAAATTTTGCAACTGTCTCTTCATGGTCTTTTGTAAATGTCTAAAAAAGGCTAGCTTTTGCTATATGGAGTTTTAAAATCCATTCTGAAGTAAAAATGTAAACAAAAAGGCCTCAAGGGCAGTATTTCCCTTCTGGACAATGAAGACTGAGGTTTGGTGGTTCTTGGAGCAAGTATTGCTCTTAGGAACAGGCTTGCAGGTGGTGTCTAGTGTGCCTTTTGGAGACTGTAGGGTTTGTTTCAGATTACATCAGGGCAATAAAGACTTCATGGATCTGTCAGCCAGAATTGAATGAAATATTTAAGGAATATTTAATATTTATTATTTATTCTGAAAGTCAAATGTTCCTGCACTATCAAGTAGCTTTAGCAAAAAAAAATTGTGTCTCAGGAATGCACTCAGAAAGAAAACCCTGTGCAGACTTTAGAAGTTTGTCTGGAGGATGCAGAGAAAAGTTGCTTTGTCCCAGATACTGGAATTTAAGATCATAAAGTTATTTCATGCTTTAGGAAGGAAAATAAGCGTCTGAAAACTATGTAAAAACAATAAAAGCAACAAGACTTCAGAAAAAGCTAGAGAGTTTAAGTGACTGGTACTACGGACTAGAAACACAATCCCATTTCCCATGGAAAATAGATCTTAATTTTGCCACTAATTTCTGCATGTTGTACAATGCCTCAGTTAGTTATCAAAATAGAAGACCCAGAAAGGATCTACCTGACTAGGAATTTTTCATGTAATTCACCAATGTGCTACTGGAAAGAAAAAATGGTTTCCTAATGTGTAATTTTACACATGCTTAATTTGATTGGTTGGTATTGGTTTGGAGCAGTTGTTTTGGCCCTGATCCATAATAATGGCTCTCTTATATAAAGTATTCCTATTTCTGCCTTTAGTTTTTGATTTTACATCAAATTTTTAATATTGTAGCTGATAGGAGACCCTGTAATTGTCGGTGTATACATATGTGATTATCTGTAATCTCTTGTTAATTGTGGTGTGACCATTATCCAGCTTTGCTATAAATGAGTTTAGAAAATAGTTCCATGATAACAATGCACACTTGAAGAAATAATAACCTGAAAAAAAGCACTATTACTCTTACTTAATAGCATAAGTATGTTGACTTAAATCTCTGTTTTGAGAAGAATGAGAGGGAATGTTTGGTTGGACTCTGTATTTTCTTTTCTTTGAAAGCCTTCAGGATGTAGACATTTTAATTTCCAAAATATGTGCAGAGTTCTTGCAATTCTTTCTTGTAGAACAGATGGATAATTTATTTTTAATTTGGAAGTCAGGTGTCATTTTGCTGTGGAGAGGAAAAGAAAACTAAGGGGAGTTTATGTGGGTCCTTGCTGCTGCCCCAAGAACCTGTGACCATGATTGTCCTTTCCCACGACAGACAGGTTGTGCAGAAAATTAGCAGAACTTTCTTGGATCATATATATCCTGCCTCCCCCACAGGAATGGGGGAGCTTCTGACTGCCCTGGGATTGGTTAAAAAAGGGAAGTCATGCAGTGTTGCTCATACTGTGAAAAGAAGCCAGTCTAGACCTTTGAGCTGATAATTCCCTGGCACAGAGACAGGAGTTCTCCAGCCCATGGCTGGTCCAGATGTTGATAGAAGAACTCTCCACCCCTTCATTGGAATGTATTCCTAACCTCTTCCCTGTCTATGAACTGCTGCTTTTCTGAAGAAACAGTGGGAAATGAATAGTGATATTTATTCTAAACAGTTTTGCATAATTTTAATAAAACAATAGACTTTATTTTTTATTGATTTGTTACCCTAATGTTTGTTTTAGTATTAAGTTTTACTGTCCTATCTCTTTTTCTTTTTTTTTTTTTTTTTGTTTGAGAAAACTTAGGTTGTCCCAAAAAATATATCACACACTGTTTTTCCATTGAGAATAACTTCAAGCAGATTTCAGTGTAACAGACAAAACAGCTCAGGGTCCATTTTGAGTTAAATAAAATGAAAATAAAAGGCAGAGATAATTTTAACTTTTTCCATTTTCAAACTCATTTTATAGTTGGGAAGGATGCTGAATTCAAATTGTTAGTACATTTTGGAAATTAATATCTATAATTTTATGTAATTTTGGAACCATGCAATTTTAGAGATGAAATTCAATATATTTATTAGGCAGACACTGTAATACTCTTTAACTACAATTATTGACATACAATTAGTGAGAATTCAAAATAGTATGTGATTGTAGTAAAATATGTATTTGCAGTAAAATATGACATCTTAATATTCTTGCCTTAAGTTCCTGAGGATCCATTTTTGTCATGTTGTATTTAACTGACAGTTCTCAGTTTTCTTTTTATTTCTTAAAAGGCTGATAAAAAAAATAGTTGGGTGGGAGGCTACTCTTCCTGGAAATCTAAAGTCTTATTTTGGACTGTCCTTGCATTTATTACTTTTTAGAATCTGTTTGTCCCACAAGAATTCCAGTGGCAGCTCGAGATGAGAAAGGATTTGACATTCTTATAGGATTAGGTGTGAAGAAAAAAGTTAAAAAGAGAATTCAAATACCAACCACTAATGCAAAAGCTTATGAAGTAACCTCACGTGTGGACCTCTCAGAATTAACAAGGTATTGAATTTTAAAAATATGCTTCTATATTCAGTAAGATTTTTTTTTGTTTCTTTAAATGAGAAAGGCTTATTTTCAGATTTATATGAATGTTCAAGTACTGTCTTGTTTTTTCTACCCTTTCCCCTTATTTAGGAATGTGTTTCCAGAAGGTCTCCCTCCATCCTATGTGTTTGTTTCCACTCAAAGATTTAAAGTGAAAAAGACATGGGATTTATGGAGAATCCTGAGTCTAGATAAGAGACCACAGATAGCAGTCACTGTTAATGGAGAAGAGAAAACATTATCATTCACTACAACAAGTTTAATAAATGGCACACAAGTTATTACATTTGCTGCACCTCATGTAAAGGTAAGGAGTATGTCACTATCATGCTGGAATACTTCTTGAAGTACATATTATTGCTCTGTTCCCCTCTTTGAGCAAACCAGTTTTATTGTTTTCTAGTACAATCTGAAGGTTTCTTTCAGTCTTTCTTCAGTAATTTCCAGTGGAGCATTCCACTCTTGTGAGAAAGATTGTCTTAGCTGCAGATGAGACAGAAGAGTGGAGATAGAATGACCCAATTCTTGCATTTATAGCAGGAATATCTGCACCCCATAGATTGCCCTTCCTGCCACAGGGAATATTGTTTAAGTGAACAGAGAGGGCTATTTCAGCAAAGACTGGGAAAGATTTGCTGCTGGAGCACTTCATGGCCAAGTGGGTTCAACTTTTCTGGGAAGTGGAGGCCTGCATTCAAATTCCTACTCCAAATCAGGCTGAAGGAATTTTGGATATAAATCCTCAGTGAAGGAAGGACTCCTATCCAAGGAATAGGTCTTAACTACAAAGCTTTTTCTAGGTAAAGGCATTTTATTCTTCTGTTACTGGATGGAGAATTTTTTGCTTTTTCTTTCCAAATTTCCTCTACCTTTTAATAATTATTATTAGGTGAAATAATTTTTTATTATTTTAAGAAGCTGTGTTAAACTTGATTTACTGGAAACTATTAAAAAATTCAGTTTCAAGTCAATACTCTATTTGTTTTTATCTATTTCTTGGAGCTGCACAAACAAATCAATTTTAATCATGCAGTCTCAGGTATCCATGAACTTCACCATGATAACACAACTTTGGTGTTTTGTTTTTCGTTTGTTTTTGTTTCTCCATGCTTGCCTTGCTATTATGGAGAACAATAATTTCATGGCTTTTTTAGATCTGTGTATCTCTAAACAAAGTATGAATATCAATACACTCTTAATGAACATTTTTCTTTAGTAAACTTTTATGATAATTTATCACCTACCAATTTTTTTTCACCATAATTGATAATCTGAAGTGTTTGAGACATTATACCAGTGCTGATAAATAGGCTTCTGGCTGCATACTTTTAACAAATACAGGTTTGAACTTGCTCATGGTCATAGACTAAAAAAACATAAATAAATTCTATGTGAGTTATAAAATAATTCTGCAATAGGGATTGATTATTACCAATTGTCATATTTTCAATTACAATATTATTTGGCAATACTTTATTTGACTATATAGTTTAGAATTATTTGTATGGGAAACCTGCAGCCTTGATCGTCTCAACCATTAACAGCAGGTTGATTGTTGAAGTGCAATTTTATCGCTATTTAAACTGAAGGCATTTTCTTTTAAACAATGCTGTTTTCTTCATTTTTCTTAGACATTGTTTGATGAAGGCTGGCATCAAATTCGTCTCTTAGTAACAGAAGAGTTTGTAACTTTGTATGTAGATGGCCAAGAAATTGAAACAAAGCCATTACATCCTGTTTTAGGTATTTACATCAGCGGCCTAACCCAAATAGGAAAGTATTCTGGAAAGGAGGAAACGGTACAGGTAGGCATATGCTAAAACTGCAATAATTCAGTACTTCTCTTGTAGGTTACATTGCATTGGTGGCTTCTGTTTTCTTTAGCTTACTCTTCTAACTTAGAGTAGACTGAAATTTAGTATGCAAAATTTAATACTTAAGAGAGAATAAAAATGGTCAGGAGGACTTAGTACAAATGATCTATCCTGTGACATGGATGCTTAATTGGTCTCACTGATTCCAAGTACAAAATTAATGCAATGTGGTTGCCTGAATTTGGGAAACATTGTCTGAAAGTAAGGAATTTCCTCTGCTTGACATTTGCACATGATGTCTTTCCATCAGTGTATGTATGGGTGATGCTGGTAAAAGAGGAAAATTCTTTCTCCTTGCTTTGCAGTCACAATAGTTTATGCTAGAAAAACTGACAGTGGTTTCATTTTGTTTTGGAATGTAGCAACAAAGCAGAATGGCAAAAGCTTTTGCTTACCTGATGCCAGTGTTTTTATTCAATGCTTTTTAAAGATTTATACTGTATACTAAACACTAAGTATTAGGGATACCTTCAGATGCTTCACCAGAATTTACTAATCCTACATCTAATACAAGCAGGTCTGTGTAGAAGCATCTTCCAAGGTCTGCTAAGGTAAAAAGAAAGAGGTTGGGCTTGCCTGTGTTATTAACTTGTTTCCTCAATGATATTGGCATCCAGTATAGTTCATGCTGCATGAGTTTGGATCAATTCCCAGGGAATATGGATGGTGATTTCTGTTACTTAAAAAAAATTCTTGGACTGATTATTTTTATTTAAATAATTCTGTTACAGTATGTTTAATTGATTGTGCATATAAATGATTGTGAGTAGCCTAAAAATATTTCTGTATATTTAATTGATTTTTAACTGTAGTGAATGGACAGGCCTCTAAAGAGTCTTTTATGTTTTGAATTACAGTTTGATATACAAAAACTGCGAATCTACTGTGACCCAGAGCAAAATAATCGAGAAACAGTCTGTGAGATCCCAGGATTTGTGAGTATGATAGATGAACTTTTGAGGACTACTTGGCATTTTTTTACAAATCACTGTTTAAAGCTGACTTAATGAATTTTTAAAATAGATTAAACTACATTGATTCAGCTGGTGCAAACACATGCTGTTATGGACCTTCTTTGTTTCTGCCTTAATTTTCTCATGTTTTTTTACAAGTTGTTTTAGTCTAGGTTTTTAATGGTGCATTTTTGATATATATGAGTATAGAAGAATCTCAGAATCCTCTCTTAAAGTTTCAGATTTTTAGCATTATAGAATAATGAAACTTCTAGGTTTTTTCAGTGTCAAATTCTTTAAATATGACTTTTGAACTTTTCTGACATACTCCTTGCTACATGTCAGGTCATTTATTCTGTGAAATTTTGGTATACAATCAGCAAACCTGCATTTCTAAATCACCTTCTCCTGTTAGAAATATCTATGCTGAAGTCTGTGATAAATATCCCATTATCTGAAATGTTGCCGTGATTTCAAGAAGTACGTTAAGCACAAGACAGAAATAAAATCAAGACTTTATGATTCATGTACACAATTAGCAAGTTTATGGGGACCCTTTGGCCCTCTCTTGGTCCTCTTACAGTTAATTATGCACTGCAATGTAAGATATACAAACAGATTTGGAAACCAGTCATGACTGACAGAGCCAGATTTAAGCATTCAGTTCCCATCTCCAAGCATAAGCAAGAGATTGATTTAAGCATATAGATTCAAAATAATCTCCTTTGCTTGGTGGCTGAAACAAACTGAGCTAAAGATTATCAGCTGCCAGTGTCCTACTATGTAGACCCCCATTCCTCATTTCCTCATGTTGTGATTAGATTTAGTATCATTTGGCTGCTTTGACAATAGAACCATTGAATCTCCAGCATCCAGATTTTCTTTTTTTGTCAGACTGGCATGTTTTGCCAGCTAGTCTGTTTTTCTTTTTGGGACCAGTGAGTCTAATGCATCCTTATCAGGGCTTTTTCAACTTTCAATCAAACAGCAAGTAGGTGAATGGATTATTAGCTGTTTTGAACTCTGTCTCTGTGTGTCAAGAACTAACAGGTGCAGGAATACTTTTGTAAAATTAGCTTTAAACCTTGAAGAAAATAAAGTATTTATTTAACTATTATTTAACTGCAGCATATATCTTTTTGCTCTTTAAAAATTAAAAATAGGACATGAAAAGTAATCAAATGAAAAATATTTTGTATAAAGAAAGCAAACACTAAAAAGTCTTTCATAGCTTATGTTCTCTGCAATTTATCAAGGAGTTGAAGCCAAAAGATTGGTCTTTGCCATTTTAGTTTCATTGTCTGTTTTTGTAAATTAAATTTGAACTTTGCCCATGAAATTCTGGACTCCTTCAGAAAATAAAAATGTTGGATGAGCTTCAAGGAGGAATATGTGGTTTGTGGTTTTATTCTGTCAGAGTGTGGTTGTGTCAGAGTTCCTGAAATAAGCAGAGGCTTTATGTACTAATTACAGACCAAATTAATTCCCTTTCCCAGAGCTACCTAGCTGCATAATAGTTTTAAGATCCTTCTATGATCTGTGGAAAATGAAAACTTTCTCTAGGGTTTGCTCTAGAGTTTGAAAATTGAATACAGAGGAAGCTTTCTGTGTCCACAGAACTTGTGTGAAATCTGCAGTGACTATGTGCATTAGAATACTCCTGTGGACAGTGTGGCTAATGGTGGCTACTAAACTATTAAGACAGAAAATTTCATGGTTGCTCTGCTGAAGGATTTTGGGTTGGATTGTTCTGTGGTGTTGTAGATATTGAACCAAAAATCAATTGATAGCAGAGTCTAATGCAGTCACAGGAAAGCAAGAAAAAGCCAGCCTTGCCTCTGTGCTGCTCTGTGTTTTCCCAGATGCTGGTTTCAGGCAGAAATCAGAGATTTCAGAAATATTTTGGTACATTCTCTGACATGAATGAACAAGCAGAGCATATTTTTGATGAGAAGTTACCTCTGGTAAGAGGTTTGAACCAAATCTAAACATTTCGTGTGTTAATACTGACATGGTTTAGTATTAATTCTGTCATTATCTTTTAAAAATTGCTACTGATAACTCCCTTTGACAGACCCTTAAAAAAAGTTAACTAAATTAATTTCATGTACATTGAAAGCAGCTGCACATAAGTCTCAGAAAGTCTAAAAACTTGAATTATAATTTCTTGACAGTTGCAGCTCAGGAGTTATGATTGGTTTTGATAGTCTTTCCAAATGAATAGATTTTCTTTTTAGAAATATTGCTGTACTCTTAAACTGTGTTTCTTCTTGTTTCAGAATGGAGAGGTAGGCTCAATCCTAAACTACTCAAACTCATTTTAAGGTAGTATTTGAGTTTTTATAAGCTTCTTAATATTCTAGGTAATATACACTTCGTTTTCAAAAGGGGACAGAGATATGCTAAGCTTAAGAGTGCTGGACTTCCCTTGCTTGAATTCTAGTCAGTAGACAAATTAAAAATAATTTTTCTGAAAAAACACATGTTTATTAGAATAACTGGTCTGATGTTTTGCCCCAGTTCAATTCAATTGCTGCTATCTGCAGTGAGGGGTGGGGGATATGCACAGGGGATAATGCAGCTGTTACCTGCATTGTGCTTATGGGAACTCCCTGAACAGTGGCTTACCTGAACACTTGGTATGACAACTTCCCTAACCTCACCTCTAACTCCCAGCTTGTACCATTGCAAAGGAAACATGGGTTTGGGTTTTGGTCAGTCATTTGACCCCAAGAAAGAATTCCAGTCAAGAAACATCTTTAGAGGTGTCATTATTCTAGAAAATATGGGTAAAATGCTATGGCGAGTTTTAGATAATTAAAAAAAATATTTTCTTTTTAGCTTGGATTCTTAAATTTTTGCCTTTCCATAGGTCTAAGAACCTGCTGGGTTAGGGTTGATGGGTGAAAAAGAATTGATCTAACTTCAACATACAGATTTAGTAGAGATATACATATAATAGATTTGATTTAGTAGATCTCCCCTTGCCTGCCTGAGTAAAGCACTGAGGTTTCATGTGGGGCTTAATGGTGAGAAGCAAATATCACAAAAGAAAAAAAATTCTAGAGGGTTAATTGATCTGCCAAGATTTAGTGTTTAGTGCTGCAGGGAGCATGGTTTGGAGGAGGTCACCTAATGGTCTTTGCAGGATGGGCACTCTTGGGACCAGGACTGTGACCTCTAGGAGTCAGTGATAGCAACCTGTCCTGCCTCCCCTTAAGTATCTTCATAGTTGGAACCCATGCCTTGGACGTAGGAGACTTGGAGTTTATCTTCTTTTCAGGCTCACTGCACAGCATAGCATGCCAATGGTTGGGATCATTATGCTTTACATATTATGTATTACATAATTTTACATGTTTTTTAATTAATTTGTTATATTTGAGAATTGGTCACACTTTAAAATTATTAATATAGACTAGCTAGGAGAAGCAGCTTTCATGTTGCAAGATTTAAAATTTTCAAACTATATTACAAAATATTTGTGATAAAACAGTTACAGTTGTCAGCCCAATACCAGTACTTACTTTTTAAATTTTTATTCTGGCTAAAATGATTATGTGCATGAAAAGTAGTTGTGGGGCAATATTCAGATAAGCAGAAATTCCAGCTGAACAAGGGAGTGAATGCCAAGACCTAAGTAAAAGGCAGCCTAAGGAAGGTCAGCTTCACCTGGTGCTCCAGTATGTTTGTTGGCTGCCTCTGGCCGATGTGCTGATGCCTGTTTTCACTCTTGGTAGTGCATGAACGGTCCCAGTGACGTGGGCTCAACACCCGCCCCTTGCATATGCCCACCAGGAAAGCAAGGACCTCCAGGCCCCAAAGTAAGTCTCTGTTCTGTCTTGTTGAGTGTATATGACCTGTCTTTCCCTGCTACTCTTCAGCAAATGATGTTGCACTGTTCATTGTTTGAGGATGAAATGGTTTTCTAACAAAATCTTTTAATGGAGAGGGGTTTCTTCCTTCTTTGTAAAAGAATGAACTGGATGTTTATGGGGAGAGCTGCACATTAGCTGTGCTGACGACTTCCTTTTTGTGTTGATGAAGAGCTAAAATGAGAACTTGAGCTGCAGAAGTCTTACATGGCAAACTCAAATCCCCAGTATTTGCTTTATTATCTTTCACAATAACTGTGCTAAGCAGTGTTTACAAAATTATTTATAAGTTCAGACAAGAAAACTCTGAATCAATTGTCTTTCATTAAGCAAATGAATAAAAACCTTCTCTGCTGTCATCACAAAAGAGGTTACAGTATGCTGGAGCTACCTCAAATCAAAGGGCTTCTTGATACAGTGGAAAAGATTTCTGATCATGGAAATGAAATCTACAAGACATCATCATTATTGTTTCATGTAATAGAATTTCTGTGGTCTTTGACCTTTTTATTTTCTTTTGAAAAAAAAAGAGGGAGAGAGATTGAAGTTTTTAAAAGAATTGAAAACCACTTCCTGTGAAGTATGAAGGAATATGAAATTTCAGAACTCAGATGGCCTATATCTATTGCCTTATGTGCAATTTTTCAACTACAATGCACTGTAATATTTGTTTGGGGATCATTGAATAATGTAGGTGACAAGGTGGTGTCTAACACAAAAGGCTGCAGAAAGTGAAAAGGAAGCCAATTTATGGTTGAATAAGTTGTCTCAATTATAATATATATTTATTAACATTTGAATACTGGACTCTAGAACCATATGCATTTAAACTTAATTGTTGTGTTTGTGATATTAATGGATTGCAATAAATTGAATTAAATGAAAGGGATTTCAAAGTACAAGTAACTGATGTTTTAAGCTTTTCAAGTTAAAAGCAAAAAATTTCACAGTTAAATGGTATATTTGAAAGCAAATTTATTTTTGCTCAAATCCCAAACCTGGACTTCTTAATTTGGACAACAATAATTCTGGGTAGCTTATTACTAATTTAGCAAATTAGTAATAACTGTTATGCTTTTCAAAAAAGACATTATTTTATATTACCTTCCACTTAGTTCAGCATTATACTTCTGTGGTTTATATGTAAAATGATGTTTTTTCACAGTCACATTGAAAGCTAGTTTCCTGTTTCCCTTCTAATGTCCTCCCTATTTATAACAATTCTGCAGCTGAAAGTGTCCCACAGGTCTGTTGATGGTTCAGGCTGAAGAAATAAGGACCTGCTTAACACCTCTGCAGAAGTAAAATGGTTTAGAGGTCAAGTCTTATTGGTTTTTGCTGAGTTCAAATCAAAGTTGTTAGTAAAACAAATAGAGAAAGTCAATACTCTAGAAGATATATTGAGTAGGGTGTTAAGTTCCTGCTTTTTCACCATAAACATGAAGCCTTGGCAAGCAAGTTTTATTTTAATCTCACTGTAACAGTGATTATCAAAATAATTGCAAAGGACTTTTAAGAGAAAATCTAAAAAATATCTCTTTTGACAGCAATTAGTGTGTGGAGAGGAGTTTATTATTTTGCAGGTTTTAATCCTGGCTCTTGCCTTTTTAGTGCTTTTATTCTTAATTCTTCTAATTCTTAAGAATTCTTCTTAAGAATCCTTCTAATTCTTAGGAATTAGGCTCAGCTAAAGTAAGTGAGAGATTTCTTCAGATAAGAACTACTTGATTAATTAAGTTTCATTAAAGATTGTTTCATCTATTTTATAAAAAGTGCTTCTGTTTCTGTTCATTAAAGGGCTAAAAGACTAGAAAGCTTTTAAGTTGATGAGT